>NC_046382.1:13540991-14140991 GCF_011125445.2 Fundulus heteroclitus | reverse complement strand
AGACTAATTAACACCAAGTAAGCTGAGCAAAGACACAAAAAGAAATGAGAAACCAAGGGAAAAAGAATACTACTGATGGTGAGGATGAACTAAAATACCCATAGATCCGAATATGACCAAACCTGTCATCACAATCAGAACTCAGAAGTGATCAAAACACAAATTAAAACCAAAAGACCAAGGGATCAGAATGCAATCAGTGACTAGAAGCTGCATCATATAATAGTTTGCCTTATTACGTGATATTTTAGGATGAAAATGTATTAGTCAGATAGAGATGAATAGTCATGCATATTATTCGATGAGTTTAACCCTCCTTTATGTTGCTAACGCCATTTCCCTTTTTTAATTAATAGAACCAAAAGATTTTAAAAGCAACTAAATGTTCTGGCTTGACTGAACAAGGGCTAATTTGGAAGCACCAGAGCGGAGGTGGTGTTTATCTACAGTATGAAGATTTCAAATGATGGCACTGCCGTGGCCACGCTTCTTCCAACATATTCACACCAACAAGCAATAGCGGGACCAGCCTGAAGAGACCGACTCATGTGTGAAACCCCACAGGGGGACTAGAAGAGCTCTTATTTTCACACTTATTACAAAACTATAGTGTGAAAGTTGCTCTTGTATCGTCAGCATTTTATGTCCTTCCCATGGGGTTCAATTATTCTTCCTTCATGTTACCTACTTATAGGTCATAGCATATATATATATATATATATATATATATATATATATATATATATCCATTATATATATATATATATATATATCCATTATATATTATAAATATATTCATTTTGATGGCCAGAACTGTCAATACATTGACAGATGGATTGGCTGATTCTGATGGTGTGGGGGGTTGGGTAACTGCAGAGATGCAAAAAAAAAAAAAAAAAACATTCAAAATCAGAAAAGTTCATGAGCTTTGACAGATGAATGCAGGTCAGAAGCCTTCGAAGCAGAATTAAGCCCTCTGTTACCCAGCAATCCAACCTCCGCAGCACTAAACAAATCTTGCAGAGTAGCTTAGCAACACACAAAGCACTGCGCAAACATTTTCATGGCAACATGCACTTCTAGGAGGAGTTCGAATGAAGCTCTAATGAAAAAAAAAAAAGCTCAAAAGCAGAAATGACAGCAGTCGTTACAGTTTTTGACCAAAATGACTGATTAAGGTAAACTCATGTTGAAGTAACACTCCAGTATAAGATGGAATTGTTGTCTAGTAGTCCTTTTTATCTGAAAAATAAAAGCTTCCTGTGGAAATACAGTCGCCTGCAAACATATTCATACCTTTTGAATTTTTCGCATTTGTCATGTTAAATCACAATCCATAGGTTTTGTGGGGATTGCATTTCATAGTCCAACACAAAGTAGTGTGTAAAGTTAGCTTGAAAGAAAATAATGCATAGTTTGTATTTTTATTTACAAATAAATGCCTAAAAAGTGTGCTGTGTATTTCTGTTAAGCCTTCTTTAGTCGGGTATACCCAAACAAAATCCAGCTCATCTAACTGCCTTCAGAGGAGTGAAATATCTCCACAGTTCATGTGTCGAGCCTGCGAGTCCACCTCACTGCTCGGCTGCATTTAAGCTCATTCCTCGCACCTGTTGACTGGTCTTTATAAGCTCATCGCAGGTAGCAGGTCGGCCGCAGATTGTTAAAAACTTTTTTTGTGCGTAGAGGTCCAGCGTTACTTTTTGCTTGATTACCACAGCAAGAGCTGGACCTCAGTTCATGTTCTTTGGATTTCCCTGCTTTGCCTCCCTCTGATCAAGGCTCAGCCATCCTGCCTGTGTCACCTCTGCAGAGAATAAGCCGGCTCTCATCCCTGCCTGGTTACCAACTTTCTCCTGCAGAGGAGTTCTAGCTTCGCATCTTTATTAACTCACCTCCGTACCAGAGCCTTACTCCTCCCGATCTCATATTTAAAAAAATGTGCCGAGAGGATGTGATGCCCAGGGGCATGAGGGTTGGGGGTGGTTTTTGAAAGACCCATCCAATTAAAATTGACTTAACAATTGTTCCTGAGAATAGACAAGACATTTTGCCCAAAATAACTGAAAACAAATCATCTAAAAGTTCTTTGACTTTCTTAAAATAAAGCAAACATACACAATCTTTATGTTTCTGCAATTATTTACAGTTCCCTTCATCAAAATAATCCAATTTATTAATTTTGTGAAAATATTTTGCATTTATACGGAAGCGGGTTAAAATAAAACAAAAATCATGAACTTTTTTGAGCTTTTCATTATGGAAAAAAGTTTTTAAAATAGGTGTTTTGTGGGGGGGGGGGTGTTACTTTCAGCTTAAAGGATCAAGCAAAAGCTAAGATATCACAAGTTTACATCAAGGTATGTTTTACAATGTCCCATTCAAAGTCCAGATATGCATCCCAAAGAAAATCTGTGTCAAAACCATCAAATCTGACTGAGCAAATATCTTTGAAGTGAAAAAAAAATCAAAAACTTAGTATAAGTTTCCTTCTGCTCAACAATTATGCATTAATTGTGTTGGTCTAGATACATTTGCATCAACTAAACCTAGAAAATTAAGATGCTTAAATACGTGTATTGCAATGTAATAGATTGACCTGCACATTTTTATGAATTGCAATCTGTGTCACAATAAATACCCTTTGGACTTTGTCTAAAATGTGAGCCTACAAGACCTTTCAGGCTGCTTTGACTCACCCTGAAGTCTTATCAATCACTCCTAATGAGGCACATCAATCAAATTAAGGAAACTGCAGCAATCAATACTGTGACCACTGGGGTTTGTGAATTTAAAAGGGGACGTTGGCTTCTAAACTGATTGAACTTGCTAATATAAACAATAAGGGAATAATATTAAGCTTGTTTGTCACAGGCATCTTTACGGCTTCAGTGGTCATCACTTTAAATTAAACATCTGGCAGTTGATTGTTACCAACAGGCCCTGAATGCAGTGTATGTATAAAAATGAAAATTGCTGTACAATAAAATCGCTGGATGCAGCTCCTTGTTGCATCAGATCAAAGGACTTACTACATTTCAAACCTGCTAATAGATTAAGAAGCTGCCTCTAGCTTGGTATGTTGGATAATGGCCCATATTCATATCATATTCTTTGACATATATACTTACAAAAACAGAGAACTGTACTGTTTGAGCACCACTTTCCTTAGAAAAGAAAAACCGAGTAGATTATCACAATTTAAATGAGAAATTCTGATACCCAAGCAAAGAAAAACTACTTCCTTGAAATATTTTCATAAAAAGTGAGAATGATGTTCATAATATGGGATTTTTTTATGCTATCTTTCTAAGTATAAGTCATTTTCCCTTTTTATTTCTCGCAGATAATGTCAGCAGTGGAAAAAGTCATGGCTGGTGCTAAAAGAAATCATTTTGAAACATTTGGGGAGGCTTCAGGGGGGGCCACCCTGGGGAATAAAGTGCAAGCAAAAGGCGGCACTTTTCCCGGTGACTCCAGTGTAAACACTGAGATATCCATCAGGGCCCATGGATCAGAGGTTTTGAAAAATAAATAATGTTGTTAGACATTAATTCCAACCAGAAATCCCTTTTGGCCTCATAAGTAACCACACTGTGTCCCTGGCATCCGGAAAAAGAAGAGGATTAATGGTCCTTTGTGTGAATCTGAAGGTTATCCTGCAGAGCAGAGGTCAGAGTAAATTAAACACATCGCACTGAATGAAGTTGTGAGGGCTTAATGAATGAAATTGTGTGGCACACCTGAAACGAGATGAAGAAAAAGTATTTCATTAGGAAAATGCTTTTGAAGCAGAACTCTGACATTCCCTTAAGGGAAATTGTATTCCATGCAAGTTATCTGCATGAGTAGGCCTTTAAACTACCAGTATATAGTTTCAGTTTCATAAGAGTCATATAAGTGTCCCTCCTTTAGGTCTGGTTGGTTTTTAAACCTGTTTAGCTTAGCAGCAATGATGCAACCCAATTTTACCTTGCTTCCTCTTAGGAATTTGCACAATTGAAAGCATCAGTAGAATAAAATGCAAGGGTAAAATGCTCATTCTGCAATGTCTATAAAGAAGAATATAACTGTATACGTTTGAACACAATGGACTGCAAAGCTTTTACATTTCTGTACACATTTCTGACTCAAAACCGCCACTTTGTTACTCTTTTAAAGCTTACTCTTTACCAGATCATATAAACAAAATGCATCTATTTTCCACTGCAAATGCAAATAGAAAAAAAATGAACAGAGTACAGAGTACTTTAAAAGAAAAACAAATATGCAGACATATAAAATACACTTTCTTTAGATTCTCCAATAAAACATACAGTTAAGCCCAAAGTCACATGCATTTCAAAAATAACAAAACAATGTAGTATCAATTAAAATAGTTGAATGAATGGCATGATGACCATTATCCAAACATCATCTTTACCCACCATCCGTGCACAGTAACAAGGGGGCTGGTGCCTATCTTCAGCGGCCAATGGTTGCTAAAGAGCAACATAGAGACACACAGGATAAACAACCACTTACACACACACCCTGGGGATAGGTTTGAAACAACAATTACCCTAAGAGTTATGTTTTTGGACTTTGGGAGGAAGCCAAAGTACCCAGAGAGAACCAAAAATGCACAGTGAGAACATGCAAACCATGGACCACGGAAGGCATTTCAAATTGGTCGGGCCCATCAGTCCGGCGCGCATGCGCGAAAAACCCGGATGAAAACAATACCAGCATCCCCTTGATCACGCAACTGATTTGCGTCACATGACACAAGACAAGCCAATCCATTTTTAGACACCAGAATGTATTGCTTTCTCAAGTCGCACATGCGTGAAAAACCCAGATGAAAACAATAGCAGTGAACTACCCTATACATTTTTAGATGGGATGATTTATCGCTTTCTCATTGGGGAATGATGCTGCTGCCATAGACTACTGTGCATTTGGAAAAAATAGCTATTGAATAATTTAATTTTATTTATATATATTATTTTACATGTTTGATCATCAAAAGTAGGTAGGGCCGCGGCCCTACCGGCCCTACCGGTTCCGCGGTCCTTGATGCAAACCCAGGACCTTCTTTGCGGCAAGGCAATAGCGCTACCAACTGTGCCACTGTGCAGCACAATGAAACATGCTCATAATATTAACCAAAACCTTTTCGTTTTCATGACATCAGGCTTTTCTTTTAATTGCTGACCAGTTTTTTGCATGTTTCCATTGAAATTATGGAAATGAACTTGAAGCCTTTGGAGGTCTTCCAAGAATGGAAGGCCTCCATCACCCTGATCTTTAATTTCCCCCAGTTTTTTCAAGTGAGGACTCTGGCTGAGACACGTCTGTACATTAGTATTACTTTCAGTAATAAGAAACATGTTGCTAAGATTTAATGTAAATCTAGGGTATGAAAAAATGTGGACTTAAAGGTATAGTGGACGATTTTTCCGGAAATGTAGGTAAGAAGCGCCCAAGTCCCTTTTCTGAATAACCATCTTACCTGTTCTTCCACTCCTCAGGGGGATCACATGAAAAAAATCTCGGGAGAGTTTATTTTTCAAATATCAGAAAAAAAGAATTAATTTACTGAAAAAACAACATAAGGCTTTTCCATAAGCTTTAATTCTAAAAGTTATTGCTTATCATTTTTATCTCCACTGAATATTAATCTCAGTGTTTATCTGTCTCTAGTGCATCGCGCCAGTCAAGATCTTTCTTCCATCTGCTTACTTATTAGAGGCACACTTGAACACATTGCACAGATCTTTAATGCCAGCCTGCATTATATTCAAATAAACCCTCATTTGGCACAGAATAACCTCTCTCCTAGATGTCCCATTTTAGTGTGAAATTATCTGGATAGCCACCATTTACTGCATTTAAGCAACCTTTTACAAAAACCTCTGAACAATAAAATATGTGTTCACACTTGCTTCTGTCATTTCAGGTCTCTTTATAGAAGCAGCAAAAAGGAAATTTCACCGAAAATCATCTTGAATATGAAACTATATGCTATATTTTGTACCTTTTTTTTTAGTTTCTCAAAAGTAACTTTTTTTTCTTTTTGTACATTAAGTTGATATACTTTAAAAATGTAACTGTGTACAGTTAACAGCGTTCAGATAAAGGACTGTACTCTCAAAAAAAACTTTAAAGGTGTACTGAAAAGCGTTGTGAACCTAACATCACTTAAAAATAAAAGGACTAAATATACTTATCATGAAAGATGCTAATTAAAATACATATATATATAAATTTTAATTAGAACATACTGAAGAGACGCTTCTTGTGTGTTTGGCATTTTCTGTGACGTAAAGTGAGCAACCTGGCAGTGGCAGCTTCGCCACCGTTAAACTAATGATAAGTAAGAAAGTTTAAGGAAGCTAACGCTAGGTGCTAACCAATTACTGCCGGCGGTCACTAAGTCTGTGTCACACGTCTTCAGATAAAATGTGCTGTACGCACACACATTGCCCATGATGAACATGTGCAGCGCTGCATGTTTGAGGGGATAGCTGTTTTAGTTCATGATAAATTATTTTGAAAACTATGAGAAGAATATTCTATCCCTCTGTGCTAAAAAAAACAGTGCAAATCAGTAATAAAATAACTGGCAACACGTCAATGTTGCTAGTTATTGAGGGAGAAACAAGCAACTGGCTCTATTACCTTAACCTTGCAATCAGTATAAATTATCGAGCCCAAAGTCATTGATGATAGGTAGACCTGCCAACACTGCTGGAAGCCTGGAGCACAGTGCTGAGTATTTCTGGAGGTCCCTTTTCCCCTCTGTCATCACCTTTTAACAAACGTGAAATAAATAATGACTTTTTGGCTTACTTATTGTTGTAACATTGATGATATTATATACTTAATGTGCAATTTTTTTTATTAAAACCATAAATAAACATTCATCATTGCTGTGTAGAAGCAATTTTTTCCTATGTCATATATGCTAGTTAAATGTATGTCAAGGATTGCCATAGGGCAGCCAGGCAGTAAACCACCCAGTGTTTTGTACAGAAGTGAAAACAAAGTGTCCCGCTGAGAAACGCAGCAACCCAAAAGCCAATTTCCAAGTCCAATCTCCTTCCATCTCATGCAGTGCCGATGACAAACCCAGGCAAGCTAAAGGCAAACATTTGGGTCAGTTCATTGAAACCTGTTTAGAAATAAATGTTTCAGCATGACAATGACTCTGCATCAGAACTAGTTTCTGACTTAGAGAAGTCAGAGGTATTCCACAAACTCGGTAATGGCTGTAACAAATGTGAATCCCATCCCACAATTCTTATTTTTCTAATATAATGAAGTTTTTTGTGGTATTGTTATATTGCCATATCAAATACTCACATTGTATGTGCCATTCCTCCCATAAGTGTTTGTACTCTTCTCACCAGAACTGTGTATTTCCCAGCTCTGCAGATGGGACACAAACACATAAAGCAGCTCAGATTTGAGATACTCTCTCTGTATTGTCAATGTTGCCCCAAAGCTTCATACCCTGCTATTTTTTTCAAGTCTTAATCATGGTGAGAAAATCAGATGAAAAACCAACCAGCCACCGGGCAGAAAAATCCCAGGTAGGCACCTCTTCGCTGCTCCTCTGTTTCTTCTTTCCTTCCTTCTGAATCCTCGTCTTCCTTCTCCTCGAGCCTCTCCTTCATGTCGGAGCCTCCCTCCTCAGATCTCCTTCCTGCGGTTTGAAGCCCCGGGCCCAGTTGGCCACATCTGTCCCACTGGGGGCCCTGAACTGTCGAACTGTCGCTGTGAGTGATTCTGCCTCCTTTCCTCCCTCAGGCTTCGACAATGCACACGTGGAGCATTTCAAGGAAGCTCATTCATTATGTAATGCCATCTTTAATCATTTATCCTGCGCTCCGCACCAATGAGCTGTGTTTAGCATGGGCGACCTGTGGGGTTGTCACCTTTTTAAAGCTAAGAGTCGGGTGTCGTAATTTGTTATACAACTCAATAAAGAGCCAGATGCAATTCAGAGAGTTTATGCCAAGAAATTTTGTGTACGCCAGTGGGCATGTTTAAACGCTTTTATATAGAGGCCCGGCTTTTGAATGGTAATCATTAACCTTTTCGTATTAATTAGCTATGTATCTGAAAACCCTCAGTGGCCTTGTATACTGGCCGTCTGGTTACATTTGCTCATCTTTCAAGGTCTTGTAACAGATTCAGTTTGGCAAGCTAATATTGTGTTTACAGGATTTGACCTTAGCTTTCTCTTTATTCTGCCGTCTGCTCGTATTTCAGTGAGTGTTGGATTTGCTCCAGGAAGTGTCTCTTAATTGATTTGAGACTTTTTATGGCATGACTAACCCTCGGAGCTTTTTTTCCCCCTGTGATTTTTTTATTGTCATTCATTATGATGATTTGGATCGAAATAGCTCTTTTCTCAATCGGATTGATGTTGTTTTGTGTAGCTGTAGACATGTATCTGTTTTTCTGATTATCTTTTGAATTATGTTGAAACGGCTGAACATCCCTACGTCTGAGCTTTGTTTTGACTCTGAAAATACGGTTTGCAAGGAGGGACATTTTTTATGTTTTCTCATACAAGTGTAACTGAGCTTACGTTGAAATTGATAGTTTTCACTTTTGATTCAGTCTGAATTTGAACAATTCCTCCTTTTCTCAGTTTTTACAAGGTTTTCATGTTAGGTTTCTATCACTGTCAGTACAATCTCAGGAAAATACTAAGTATTTGTTGTAATTGAAGTTGTATGTGTTTATTCTGTATATCTGTGCAGTACTTTGCTGTACAAAAACACCAGTGTGCAAATTTACTCCTGCATGTTTTCTTCTGTAATACCACAACTCACCAGGCAGATATACATACGAAGAGCGGTTTGGCTATTGTTTCCTCACTGCATAAACGGAACTTGAAATAAGTAAAATGTTCTTAAACTTATTGTATTTGTCCTTGATATGAGCAGGTAAATAAGACTATTTGCCAATGGAATAAGATTTTTGCACTTAAAATAGGAACAATTCATCTCCATCATCTTATTTCAAGTGCAGGATGTCTAATTATCTTATTTTAGGGGTCAACATACTCATTTCATTGGCATATAATCTTATTTACCTGCTCAAATCAAGGACAAATACACTAAGTTTAAGAACATTTTACTTATTTTTAGATCCGTTTTTGCAGTGCTGGTAATCAGGTGGTGTCCTGACTTACTTACTTTGTGAATAATAACCTTTGGTACTAATTATTATTTAAAGCCAAACCAAACCTATTGTTGCGCAACAGATTTAATAGCTTGTAGAACCTATGTTAGCAGTAATGCCTTCAAGTAACCATGAAATACAGTAGTTATATGTTATTGCTGAATATTGGGATGATATTGAAATATTAAGTTCAATAAACCAAATCTTTGTTCCCAGGTCCCTCACCATCCATTCATCACCAAGCCCTTATCGTCCAAAGCTTTAGGATCTAAACCAGCAAGATCAGGTTTAAGCACCAAGTTCAAATCTAGCTGTCCTTGGAAATCTGATTTATATTACGCAACTGCACCCAAAAAATTATATCCTACAACAAACTGCATCCAATTTCACACTGAGCTTGCAATGACAACCATGTGTCGATATACCGTGGAGCTCTAACCGGAGGTAGTTGTTTTCTACTGGATTTCATTAGCTTTTCACAAAAGCCTGAATGATTTTTGGCTTACTCTTCTTTCCCATGTCTCTTCAGTTTGTTGCAGACATTCATTTCTGTGTGGCTCTTCTAAGGTCCCACCAAAAGCATTTCAGGAAGACATCTGGACTTTGGCTGTACCCAATGCACATGGCACCTTGATTTTTTTTTTCTTTCTCGGCCATTCTGTCGTAGATTTGCTGCCGAAAAACAAAACTTTACTCCCCTATTATCACAAACTGAGAGGAGATAATCAAATCAGGGAGACAGCAACTGTCAGATCTTGAGTCTTAGAAGAGGAACCCAAGTGCAGACAAGAGCTCTGGAGAGGCATGTTGAATAGTGAAGAGTGGTTCCTCCTCCTTCCTCTTCCATTGAGGAAGCAGAGCCTGAGGACTCTGGGTCGGGTTCTCCCATCTCTGGGGCTGAGGTTGCCGAGGTTGTTAAAAAGCTCCTCGGTGGCAAGGCCCCGGGGGTGGATGAGATTCGCCCTGAGTACCTTAAGGCTCTGGATGTTGTGGGGCTGTGTTGGTTAACGCGGCTCTGCAACATTGCGTGGACATCGGGGGCAGTTTCCCTGGATTGGCAGACTGGGGTGGTGGTCCCCCTATTTAAAAAGGGGGACCGGAGAGTGTGTTCCAACTACAGGGGAATCACACTCTTAAGCCTCCCTGGTAAGGTCTATTCAGGGGTTCTGGAAAGGAGGGTCCGTCGGATAGTCGAATCTCGGATTCAGGAAGAGCAGTGTGGTTTTCGTCCTGGCCGTGGAACACTGGACCAGCTCTATACCCTCAGCAGGATTCTTGAGGGGGCATGGGAGTTTGCCCAACCAGTCTACATGTGCTTTGTGGATCTGGAGAAGGCATTCGACCGTGTCCCCCGGGGGATCCTGTGGGGGGTACTCCGGGAGTATGGAGTACCGGACCCTTTAATAAGGGCTGTCAGGTCTCTGTACGACCGGTGTCAGAGTCTGGTCCGCATTGCCGGCAGTAAGTCGGACTCGTTTCCGGTGAGAGTTGGACTCCGCCAAGGTTGCCCTTTGTCACCGATTCTGTTCATAACTTTTATGGACAGAATTTCTAGGCGCAGCCAAGGTGTTGAGGGGGTCCGCTTTGGTGGCCTTAGGATTGCGTCTCTGCTATTCGCGGATGACGTGGTCCTATTGGCTTCATCAGGGCGTGATCTACAGCTCTCACTGGAGCGGTTCGCAGCCGAGTGCGAAGCGGCCGGGATGAAAATCAGTGCCTCCAAATCCGAGACCATGGTCTTGAACCGGAAAAGGGTAGAGTGCCTTCTCCGGGTTGGGGAGAATGTGCTGCCCCTAGTGGAGGAGTTCAAGTATCTTGGGGTCTTGTTCACGAATGAGGGGAAGATGGAGCAGGAGATCGACAGGCGGATTGGTGCAGCGTCTGCTGTGAAGCGGGCGCTGTACCGATCCGTTGTGGTGAAGAGAGAGCTGAGCCAAAAGGCGAAGCTCTCGATTTACCGGTCGATCTACGTTCCTACCCTCATCTATGGTCACGAGCTTTGGGTCGTGACCGAAAGAACGAGATCCCGGATACAAGCGGCTGAAATGAGTTTTCTCCGTAGTGTGTCTGGGCTCTCCCTTAGAGATAGGGTGAGGAGCTCAGTCATCCGGGGAGGACTCAGAGTAGAGCCGCTGCTCCTCCACGTCGAGAGGAGCCAGTTGAGGTGGCTCGGGCATCTGGTCAGGATGCCTCCTGGACGCCTCCCTGGTGAGGTGTTCCGGGCACGTCCCACCGGGAGGAGGCCCAGAGGGAGACCCAGGACACGCTGGAGGGACTATGTCTCCCGGCTGGCCTGGGAACGCCTTGGGATTCCTCCTGAGGAGCTGGCCCATGTGGCTGAGGAGAGGGACGTCTGGGCCTCCCTACTGAAGCTGCTGCCCCCGCGACCCGACCCCGGATAAGCGGAAGAAGACGGACGGACGGACGGACGGTTTATTCAAATGATGCAGAACGAAGGCTTACGGGATGCAAGGGAGACAGAAACGAGGAACACAGCATAGGTGAGTCCAGAAGGAGGCAGAATGATTCACCTCGTTGTTTCTTCCGCCCGTCTTTACACCATAGGGAGCAGAAGTTTTTCTCGGTCTGCGCCCTCACTCTGGAATTCACTCCCCCCTGACATCTGCAAAAACGAGTCTTTACCCTCGTTCAGATAAAAACTCAAAACCCACATGTTAAGATTGCCTTGTCATTATAATTTTCTGTTACTTTCCTGTGTGTTTGTGTTGTTTCCTTTAATTATGACAATGATGCTTTTACCACTTATTGTTTTTACCTGTACAGTGTCCTTGAGTGTTTTGAAAGGCGCTTGAAATAAAATGCATTAATACTATTAATATTATTATTATTATAAGTGGGCTGCACCTAAAGGGAAAGAGACGGAGGGAACAATGGGTGGGTAATTAGGCACAGGTGAACTGAGTGATACAATGAAACTGCAGGTAAGGAGGGATAATGAACTGGCAGGTGCGGGGGAATTAACAGAATCTAACAGGGAATGGCGAGACATGGAGAAAACCTAACAAAACTAGTACGGAACAGACTAATGCTGGAAGGTAACCAAAACAGGAACTGAATCTTATAATAAACAGAATGTCTCAAACACAATAACTAAGGCAAACATCAAATAAGGATCTAACGGCACTTCAATCTGAAAAACTCACAGAGAAAGAAATGGCAATTAGAAGGATTTTATTGATACAATATTTTAAGTCTTTGGCGCTCAGACCTCGGCAGGAACATTAATGCTGAATTATACTTTAATATGCATAAGTAGATGTATGAGAACAGGTATGTTCCCCCGGGTCTGAAACTGGTGGTGGAGTGGAGATAGAAGAAGTTTGTTCAGTCCATATGGTGATCTGTTTAAGATAGATGTCCAACTTGATAAACACAGGTTGCATGAACTGTCCCTGATGAGCAAGCTTGAAGCGACTGTGGAGAGGAAAAACTCCCCTTTGGGAAGAAACCTCTGGCAGAACCGGGCCCAACATGGTGGTCTTCTGCCGGACCAATAACAGGCGACTGAAGGGAGAAAACACTCTGATGGGTTGAGGATGGAGGAACGTCTTGGAAGCTAGATGAACTCAGCTACGATGGTGGAGAAGGGGTTGGGGGTGGGTTGAATCGGACATCTGATTCGAAATCCAACATGCAATCCGTTTGCGCTTGCTGGTTAGCAGGCTGAGACGAGGATTTGAAGTTGCTTTTAAGATGAGCGTGGGATGCTGATTGGCTTCATGGAGGTGCGGTTCGTAGCTGATTGGCTCACATCAGAGGCGTATCGGACTCTGATTGAATGGAGGCAGGCGATGAGTTTCTTCAATTGAACTTGCGCCTTCAGCTTCATTAATAAAATACCGGACATAAGCTGACTAAACAAAATTGAATCAAACAGATGCCAAATAAGGCTATAAACGTAAATATCGAACTTAAAACTAATAACAGAAATATGGATCTCAGGCTAAACAATGCTAAAGGGGAAAAATACACAGACTGCAGGATCCCAGGGAGCTACAAGAAACCATCAAATCCCTGGGATCCTGACAGCAACACAACTACATACTTCAGTTACACATTACCGCATTTAGTGTTAATGAGACAAAACGTTTCAGATTATTCATTTTAAGGTTTAATTGCCCCCTTTTGTCCTCTAGCGGTCCTAGTTTTACTTTCCTGCTCTTGTCAATACAGCAGTATCATATTCATAGAAATTTGCTAATTAGGCAAATATGGGAACATCTGAGTGAAAAGCCATAAAATCATTCTCTTTGCTTGTGGAGCGACTCCTGCAAGCCCAGTTTTTTTTCTGAGTATAAACCTTTAAACCTTGGGTGTAGGCCCCCCAAGTGTCCTTGTGGCTTCTGTGCCCTAAACTAAGAGGCTAAGCGTAACGTCAGGCTCCATGTGGTGCTCTGAAATCACGCCTGCCAAAAGCCATGAAGCCAGAAGCTCATGTTCACTGTCTGCTATTCAAGGTCTTCTTGATCCATTTTTAAAGGTGAAGGCTTGTCTCATGTTGGTCCCTTGGTGTGCATTTGTAAGCATCTCCCTCCTACAATGTAAAACCCAGTGGCAGGTTCATGTGTTTGTATTTCAGGCCTTGACAGGAGAAGCCATGATCTCTAAGGACCTTGTACCTTTCATTCTTCGTCTGAAACTGAACTCCTCACTGAATCCCTTCACACAGAAACCTGAAACCACAAATTTTTATAAATGCACAAACCAGATACGTGGATAATAATCGGACTTCTCTGTTTTTCCATTCTTAAAAACATAAAACAGGACTAGTGCATGTGCATTTTTTTTTCACTTCATTAAAATCCAAATAATGTAGGCTTTTCTTTTATGATTTTCTGTTCAGCATCTGTCACTGTAGCAGTGTTTTTGCTCTAATGAACTCTATTCTTAAACATCTCTCTTTCTGACCTTCTTTTCTCATTAATAGACCGTCAGGGCTGTTTATCCTGTGAAGAAGAATCATTTAATAATCTAAGAAAAGCCCCCCTTTTTTTTAGCGTGCTCAAGTCCTAAAGATGAAAGTCTGCGTTGACAAAGACATGTAATTACCAGAGTTCTCTGACTCAGGTTTCAGGTTATGTTGGAACAGGTATCACGAACAAAGCTTGCTGGGTTTGACCTTGCTTTGCAGTGCAGTCTTATAATTAACTCAGAGTCTTGCTGTTTGTGTCCGTTTTATGGTGGATCAGAGAGCCACTAAAAATGACCTGAACCATAAGGTCATTCTGGGACAGAGGAGATTGGAAAAAAGTCAGGGTTCCACAGCAATAAACACTTTTTGTTAATTACTGTACGTATGGTAATAATCAAAAGAAGGGGCTTACACATAAAAAGAGACTCGTTATGTATTAAATTCTGTAGGCATTTCAAGCCTCGAACTACTGAGGTCATGATACTATGTCGCTATAGGCTTTGAGTGTGCAGTAGGCCTAGAGAATGCAGACGTGTGTTTAAAAATGAGACCTTGATCATTTATGTCAGAGGCTTTTCCATCATAAATGTATATATCCTGCAAAATCCAACAGAAATGCAAATTACTTTGGGTTAAAATTTAAAAAATAAAAAATATTGCCAAATTTACAGATATATGTCAGACTATGGGGACATCTCCCATCCATAGCCATGTTCAGATGATTACATATAGTTCTGGACTCTGGCTAGGCCACATAAAAAAGAAAAAAGTGTCCAAATGGAGCATTACTGCTTTCGCTAAGGTGCTCCGCTTGATATGTATGCAAAAAAAACTTTGGGATTATTTCAGCTTCAATGGACACAGAAAGGAAAAAGAGAAAGAAAGGAGGAGAAAAAGATTAGGTAAAATGTTAAAAGGGAGAAAAGGTGACAAAAACAGAGCAGAGGAAGAAGAGAAGACAAGACAACATCCTTGGAGTCTGCTTCTACACCTGCAGAGAGATATAGAGAGAACAGCTAAACCAACAGAAAAAATATTACAGGTACAAACAACCAAGGCCTATGATAAAATCACTGAAAAATACACAGTACTGTTTAATACAAGATGAATGGTTAGGTCATTAAAAACTTTATTTTCTGACGGTTTTAAGACCAAATTTAGTGGTGTGTGGAGCTGTTAATAATTGTATCCACCTTGACAAAAAAACACACACACACATCCCTTAGGCCAGACATATGGAGAGCAGAGGAGATTGTTGCCACATCCAGAAGAGCACAAGTACTTGGCAGCTTCTTCCAATCTTAACACAATAACTAACAGATACGGATATTTTGTTAAAATTTTGATTTCTTTTCTATCCTTCCCAGCAACACACAAACTGAGTTTTACCAAAACAAAAACGAGGAAATAAGAACAGTGAAGTGGAGTTTTTTGCTTGTTCTTCCAAATTTCAAATGCAAGATAAAGAAGTTACTGACTGATGGGATGTTTGAGCAACAGCAATGTTGGCTCAGCTTTAGTCATGCTCATTTTTAAATGCTTTCAATGTAGTTGATGTCCACTAGTGTTCATATTATACAGTATTATTCAATAACTTAGAATAAATTAAAATGCATATGTATTTCAGTAACTCAATATACTAAGTGAAACACAACATATGGATTTATTACACAGAAACATGTTTTCAAACCCTTATTTCTGTTAATTAATTATAATTATTATGATACATTTTTCCCACTTACAGCTAATGAAAACACATTTAAGATTAGAATAATACATCTGACCTTTTTACATCTGAACTTTTCATACAGAAATGTGGTCAATGTGTTAAGTTGAACAACATTTTTTTTTTCACATGATGGTATCATTCCCTTTCTCTAACATGAAGTGGGTTTTTCTTTCTTGAATTGTACAGGATTTACATCTTAATAAAGTTTGAAAAGTTTTTGAATGATTTATTATTCTCCCCTTTTTTTGCTTCTCAAAAGTCTTGTTTGTAATAGGAAGACACTCTTACAAACAAGGATGAGCTCTAAATACAAGGAAAAATGCTCTAAATTTGATTATTTTTTTTATCGAACAGTAGAAGAAATTCTTTACCTCTTTTTGATCCTTAAAGTAAATGTTTGCTGCAGAGAGGAGTAGGGAGGGTTATTTTTCCTTTCGAGAGAATCGGTTGGATTGAAACTCTCTTTTCCTTTGATATAAACCCATGATAGACAACTTTGAAGTAAAAGTAAGCTACAAAGTATGCTAAATCTGCCAAGCAGTCACGGCTTGCCAGGGAGAAAAAAAAAGTCTGTTAAGGTCATTGCTACACCCTTCACAACAATAGATTTAGAGGAAGGGGAAAAACACTTTCCTGGCTCAGCACTTATAGAAACACTTAGCACACAAGGGGGGAAAAAATCATGTTGTTCTTTTAAGATTTCACGGATTGCATTTTCCTGAACAGAAGTGCTCAACTACAAAAAAAAAAAGGAGGGGAAAAAAAGAGAAATCTATGCTGATATTCTGTTTTGCATGAATGGCACCTATTGTTATGAGTGCTGGGTTCTGTTAAAAAAAGAAGATTCAAAACAGCATCAGCTACCCTTTTTAACTCCGTTTCCTCTTCTGTCTCTAGGTGCTAGGGCTTTCTCTCGGCCCCCCTGCTCCTTATCACCGAGAACATGACTTATGAGGGATGGAGCGGTGTTATGTTTTAATTATTGATGCAAAACTCCCCATTTGAAGCGTGTTATTTGTTTGAAGGGTGAAGTCTTAATCTACTGAGCCACATTGTTGCGCAGCGAGCTGCCTGTTTGTTAGGGTGACTTGGCGTCAGTCGCTGTGAATTCTGCTGACTTTGTTCCCCTGGTGGGCATCACAGGAGGCAGGAGAACAAGCCAGGGAGAGACCTCAGAACCTTGCCAGACAAAAGTGGAGGAAAAGCGGTCTGCGGGACCTTGAGGGAAAGCCCCGATAAGAGTTTTGTCTTATCATGAATCCCACAACTGAATTATTCATACGCTGCAATTATTTTCTATCTTTTATTTGATTCAAAGTGGAATGTGGGCGTGAAAGCGATTCTTTGAAGTTTTGGAAATGTTGGCCGCCGGCTCTGGAAACAAGTTAACAAAAAAACATGTTTTGCATTGGCAGTAGATGCGTACATGCCCTACTTTGATTGCAAATGACAGCTACTCTGACTGTAGCACATTAATCCGGGACATTTTCTCCAACAATGGCGATTCAGTGACGGCCAATAGCCGAGCTGTGATTTATCATTTCCATTACATTTGCTAATGCACAAACATCACAGGGCATTGTTGTTGTTTTTAAAGGTGTGTGAAAGAAAACAGCAATAATGCAACCATCAGTGAAATATTACTTAAGTAACTCTCACGTTGAATGTTATTGTCTTTAAAAAAGCTGATGCTCTGGCAGGACTGTTTAATTTTATCTCACTTGTGGTAACTGCATAGAAGGACATCTCAATGTTTTAGAATACCATTAAAAAAGTAAATTTATTTAAATTTAATAGTTAATGTAGAATCCTTACTCACATAGGTACATATTTCAAGCATTAATTTCTGTATACTCTGATGATTATGGCTATTAGATGATGAAACTCCCAAAATTCAGTTCTTTGGAAAATTTAAATATTACATAAGACCAATTTAAAAAAGGGATTTGAGATACAGAAATATTAACCTTAAAGATTTAGCGGTAGTACATGTACTTAAGATTGGTCAGGTCTGCTGTTTGCATGAATTACTGCATCAATGCAGCGTGGCATGGATGCACGTTTGTTTTAATGTCCTCATCATCTTCTCATCTTCCGCTTCTCAAAACTGCTTAGACTGTCTGTGAGTTTTAGGTCTCATCACTTTTTTGGCCAATCAAGAAGCAATATCAAATAATTAAAACAGGGATTCTTGTGTTAGGCAATGTGGACAGTTGCCCAGAAAGATCAGAGATTTAAATTAGCATCTCCACGAGGCTTGGAAGCAGAGGTGCTCTAAAATTCTTGCTAGACACCTGTACTGACTTGACAAAAATACAGTAGAGTAATGCCAGCAGATGACCTCACTCCCCAAATTGATCTGATGTAATATTTAAATCTTCTAGGTTTTCATTGGCTGACAGAAGGGACCCTGACCCAGAGTCTAAGCATGCTTCTCACCGCTCAGATAGACAAAGGGCCTCCATCCCACAAACCAGACAGATGTGAGCCAGATCTGGCCTCAAACTTTCCTCGCTGACTGATGGCGTTGCCAGTGCTATGTCAACGTGGTGTGGAAACGGTCTTGCATCAATGTACTGTCTGTATGCTTGCATGCCACATTTTGACCGACTGTGGTTTGGCTTACACGGCCCAGATTTGTCCATACCCGATGTTGTCCCCAATAGTAACCATGTTTGTCTAAAATTAACAGGTAGGCTTGTTTTTTGTTTTTTTCTTTCCTTTCTGAACCACAGAGAATTGTTCATTTCTGACCTTTGAATTTAATTTTTACTGTTGTCTTACACAGCTTGACGTAATAAACAAATTGAAACGTGACACTACAACTCCTATGAGCACTGCCTTGCCACAGAGTCTGCTCACTGGTCCATTCGTGGCCGACGTCACCTTAAACAGGCGGTAACTGTGGAAAACACAGTTGTGAAGCGGCACATTCAAAGTGTTAGAAAACCCGGAGAACGGACAAAAAGAAAACCTGCGATACAACAAAGGAAGGGGAGACAAAGAAAAAGAAAGGGTCGTTTAATGAAAAGTGGAAGGCAGGAGGTCGGGAGAGGTTGGCATATGACCCAGGGGGAAATGTGATGTACTGCATTGATGTAGGATGTATGGGAGTGAAAAGATGAAGGGGGTCTTTTGTGGTCAGAATAAAGAATCTCAAAGTCAAAACGATAAAGGACCGTGAAATGTCTGTTGGTCATACAGGATGTACGGCGACAAAATGGGCAACATGGCTGGTTCTACATCAGATAGTGTAGGGGTGAAAACTCTTTGAACCCTCACTCCCAATTCTCTAGTGCCGCCACTGGCTATAGGGAAGAAAGGAGTATGTTCACACACCCCGTTTATTATTAAACCAATTATTGAGTTTGTTGATCAAAGGTTGTCATGAAGCTACATTAGTCATAGCATCATTCAAATGTGTATTTTGTCCGGGGTGAATAAAGGAAAAGGCGTAAACATGGGAAATACTTACAGGGACTCAAATAGAGCTAAGGAGGTAATATTTAGCATTGCTGAGGCCGAAAGAAAAAAATACTCAAAGAAACTTTAACCACCACAAAGTTCCTGTCAGTGATGAGTGACAGATCGACAGAGCTGGTGTACGTTAGGTGGGCAACGGCAGATGGAGGTGGACAAACCAGAGGAAAGCCACATCACTGAAGCTACATCCTCAATAATGGAAACCGTGTCAGGGAGCAAAGATCAGACAGGGCAGTGGCTACAGAAACTGGGGGACAGCCTGTCCTCCACCCAGCCTTTAATGCTCAAATACAAATCAAATACAAAGGTACAACCACAAGAAACAAAACTGTATTTATCATTGTGGTTTATTGTTTTATATAAATACTAATAATATCATAAAATTAAGTCTCTCTCTCTCTCTCTCTCTCTCTCTCTCTCTCTCTTTCTCTCTCTCTCTCTCTGTCTCTCTCTCTCTCTCTCTTTCTCTTATAATTTGTAGACCTGGGCTTGTGCTGGCAACAAAGCAATATGAGGGTGCAGACACACATGTCCAATTAAGTTGTTGTTTTTTTTCTAAAGTTTTCTAAATTCTCCTGCAGGTATTTCTTTCTGCTCTGTGTTAGTATTTAATGCTGAAAATAAATATTGAAACAAAGTGTTTCTTATTCGTTTCTTTCTGGTTTAGTTTTCATCTTTTAAATCAATCTTCTGCTTTCCTGCACCTCTTTAAATTTGCAATAGTTTACCACTACTTTGTACACTGCATATTTTCATATAAAAAGGAGTTTTACAAAAAGTTGAAAACTTGATATTGACCTGTAGTGATAAACATTTTATGTAGTCTTGATACGAGTGTGTGCAGGGGTCATTTACGTTTAAAAAGGTTGTAAATATAGTACAAGGAAACTTTAGCACAGCATTGTCAGTTTTAATCATTTTAACCATAATTTTCCCAACAACAAAAAATTTGGCTAGTGAAAATGCTGAATGGCGCGTAACTTTGGAAAACCACAAGCCACAGTGGCTGGTGAGCAAAAAAGTCACCGTCAAGCAATGTTACTTTTTTGTTCCAAAAAAACGCTGTTTGTGTTAAAAAAAATAAATAAATACAACCTGACTAATACTGTGTAACACCATCCTTACAGCTGACTATGGGAATGGTAGCATCATGATCTGATGATGATCTAATGCTGCAAACCAACCTGACCACACTACGATGGCAGCATTATGATGCAGGGACCCTGTATGGCAGAATAAATTAATGCTGAACATTACCCTGGTGAAACATGGCAGTGGCCCCATCATGCTGTGGGGATGTTCAGCAGGAACACTGCTTTGAAATGGATGGAGCTAAATGATGGAGACATGTTAGAAGCTGCAAAACTGTTGAAACTGAGAGGGAGATTCTCCTTCCAGCGGGACAAAAATCCTGAAAATACAGTCAATGGAAATGTTTAGAATAAAACCTATCCAGGGGATTCTTCTAAACATTGACTCATAAAGGCTGGATTAAAAACTCACACCATGCTTCTCAAGGTTTTATAAAAGATTTGGTTAAAAAAAAAAGAAAACTGTGTATAATTTCCCTTCCACTTCACATTTATTTTCTGTGTATATCTATCACATAAAATGCATTTCAAAGACGCTGATGTTTGTGCTTGTTTTGTGATGAAAACAGAAAGTCGGGCATTTCTGCTGACATTTTTTTTTAACTCTGATCAGCTTAGAAAGTAAAAGAAAACTCATTTAAATAAGTTAGGGAATTTTTCTTTTACAGGAATGTTAGTATGTCACTAGTTGCACTTCAAAAATATAACTAAAAATAAGTAAAATTTTCTTGAAATGATTTGCCCTTGATTTGAGCAGGTAAATAAGACTATTTGCCAATGGAATAAGATTTTTGCACTTAAAATAGGAACAATTCGTCTCCATCATCTTATTTCAAGTTCAGTATATCTAATTATCTTATTTTAGGGGTAAAAATACTAATTCAATTGGCAAATAATCTTATTTACCTGCTCAAATCAAGGGCAAATACATTAATTTGAAGAAAACTTTATTTATTTTTAGCTCTCTTTCTGCAGTGTGTTGTGGCACTAGTGGTTTTGTTAAAAACAAACATTCACCATTTTCTAGTTAAATCAAGACAATTGACAATAAACGGCATAATTTTGATTTTAATCTTATGGCCGTAAATAGACGTTTTTATATATCAAGAAACTCTGCCACACTTTTTGCATGCAATTTGTGTGTGTGTGATTATTATTTTGTACTGTAATCTTGTTACAAAGGATTATGTTGCTGGTATCCATACAACATGTAATCTACCCTGTGGGAGTTTTCTTTGCAAAGAGTAGTAAGGAATGTAATTTCTACCCACTTATATTTAGCTATGAATATAATTGAAAAGCTTTAACTAGAATAAACAAACTATAATAGAACACTTTAAAGCCCCGACACCCCCCCTGCCAAAAGGCTCTAGACTAAAATGTCTTTTGTTATGAGTTGAGGATTTTGTGTTTTTGTGGGGGCGTTTCTATTAATGCTATAAGCCAGTTCTTGTTATGATCATTTAGTATTCATAGTTTATGTGTTTCATCTATAGTGGTCACTTTGTTCAGCCATTTTCCCGTTCCTGCTCCCATCACAGCTTTTCTCACCTGCTCATGTAGGCATTACAGTAATTCATCCCCTTATAGACAAAGCCTCCTTGCAAAAGTCGTCACACCTTTGGTTTTTTTTTATAACTGTCTCATTATTTACACTCACAAGCTTCAGTATAATTTTAGTTTTGAAGGGAGTGCAGAGAGCCACATTCACAGGTGGGAGAACCTGTCAATATAACAACACTTTCACCTTAATGGCAGAATGCCATTTAGAAAGACCTTGTTAAACAAAAACTATAAGAAATCCCCTCTAGGGTTTGCCAAAATCCATGTAGGTGAAACAGCAAACATGCAGAAAAGGCTGTTTAGGTCTCATGAAACCCAAATCTGACGTTTTGTGCTATAAAATAAAATTATTTAGATTAGATTAGATCAACTTTGTCATTACACAGGTACAAGGCAACGAAATGCAGTTTAGGTCTAACCAGAAGTGCAATAGCAGCAAGTACAGGATAAGCAATGGTTCCATATGTACAGGACATGGATAATTACTGAATAAATATGGAGATGTATATTATTATAGACAGAATTTTACTGATCTATTTTTTGTCCTATGAGTATAATATATAGATAACTTGTATTGTGAACTAGATTTACAGCTGGATATGTACCGAATATAGTATACAGGTGGATATTACTATAGTTAGAGTGTTACAGATATGTACAATAGCATAATATACAGATGATTATTTTAACAGAGTTTACTATGAATATATGTACAGGTGGCTATTACTATAAAATTAATAAATAGAGTTTGGACATTAAATATGTAAAATTATATATGTGTGCAACATGAGGCTGGTTACAGCGGAGCAGGTGGGCAGGCAGAACGCAGAAGACAGACAAATCATGACACGCCACACTACTTAGATAAAACAAAAATATATTATTTAAAAAGGTGTTTATCGTTTTCCTTCCACCTGACAGTTATTTGAACACTGCTTTGTGTTGATCTCTCAATAAACTCTTCATCTAAGTTTGTGGTTTTTAAGGAGTATGAAATCCTCTGCAATGCACTTTTTCACATCAATTTCAGGTAGTTCTTGTTTAATGCTCCTGTTGTGCCACACTTCCTTTACTCTTTGTTTTGCTGCCAGTATTCTGCTGCCTCCGAGCCGCATTTGGGTCCTCTTCACAGCTGGACCGACACCTTCAGCAGAAGAAATTCTTCTTTTTCACCCGAAAGGTTAACCTTGCGGAGCTCTGGGATGAAAGACGGCTTGATGAAAAAAAGATTTCAGGTTAATTTGGCTTGATTAGAACAAATTTATCCAGTTAGTACAAATTGCATAATTTAACCAAACTGCAAAAAACTCTTTTGAATTTGGCTTTGTGTGGCTGTGATGTTGCAAATTACATTTTTTATGTACAGATTCCTCTTCGTAGCTTGATTTTGCATTGTAGAGTCATCACAGGTTTCATGTGA
The DNA here is from genome assembly GCF_011125445.2 of Fundulus heteroclitus. Classification (NCBI taxonomy): domain Eukaryota; kingdom Metazoa; phylum Chordata; class Actinopteri; order Cyprinodontiformes; family Fundulidae; genus Fundulus; species Fundulus heteroclitus. Next base: position 14,117,592 of record NC_046382.1, on the reverse strand, counting down.
GAGGGGGGAAAAAACTAAACTTAAGTTATGTCCATGTTTTGGAAAATATAGCCTTTAAAAAGAAATCTGTTTCAAGGCTAAATAAAATCAAAACTTTTTAAACCCTAAATAAAACCCTGATTTTCACCAGTTTTACCCCAGCAGTAGGTTACCAATCAATATACGGCCCTTTTTAAAACCCTCCTTTTATTACTATGTTTTTACAGTAACCAGCACATTAAAACCTCTGTATTCTAAACTATTTTCTGTCCTTAAAACTAAAGCTTTGTATGCTCTATGATTGTACTTCTTGATATGCTGCCCTAATGCTAAAACACATCCAAAGCTGTTTCCTTACGAGAGCAAAAGGATTTATTCTACAGATGCAAGATAACTTTACATCTGGACAGCTGTGCATATTCATCCCGCTAAAGACAGGGAAACAGCGCAGATCGTCTTTGAACAGAAAGTTTATATCCCCACCCTGGTGAGGAGGAACTCAGCTTCCTTCGACAAAAAGCGGGGTATAGCTGCCCAATAATGCTTTGTGAAGCAGAATGAGTAATGGCTGGAAGATTCACTGCCTTGGTTGTGAGAAGATTTCAGATCGATTACTGCTTGCTGTAGGGGGAGTTATCCAATTGCTGGAAAAAAAAAAAATCCCCAAACAACCCTGTCCAATCCCACCTAATAACAGCCCATTTGTATCGATCCCGCGCATTGAGGTTTTGTCACTGTTTTCAAAATCTGTTCGTCTCTGACTCCACGCGGACAACAAACTGTATCCCAGATAAAGCGAATGGCACAGGGTGTAACAAGTGCGCTGTTCAATATGGTGGGAAGTCTAAGTGGAAACTAAGCCCAGAACGCTATTTAACTTCAACCAAGAGGAGCTGCAGGAGGTTGCTTCGCTAAGCTTGTTGAGCCTTTGTGAGAGACACGCAGAGCCTCTCTCAGGTTGTCTCAGTAATCCCATTGGCACTGTACATGTTAATGCAAATAGCTCTTTTCCAAATTATATTAACACATTGCTAAGCACTCGTTTGAAGTATTCACATCCGCTGATTGTGAATGGAAACATTGAAGCTTGGGGTTCTAAAATCTTCCCGGACAGAGCTCCTTCCCAGGGAAGAGACGGCTTCACTTTCCCCTGGTTAATCAAGGTCAATGATTGCGTATTCTGTGTGGGATTGTGAATCCGAATCAGAATCAAGTTTAATCGCCAAGTAGGTTTGCACTTACAAGGAATTTGACTTGGTGTTGATGGTGCAGACAAAAAAATAAGAATACAGTAAATTAAGAAGTAAAAAGGATATATATACAGAAGCTGTATACACTCAGTAAACTGTGTGTTAATGTAACGCAGAAGCTTGTAAGTCCTGAACGGGGGAGAGAGACAGTGTCCAGTGTCACGGGCGGCTCTTGGCCTTGTTCATAAGGCTGGTAGCAGATGGGAAACAAATTATGTTTGGATTATGAGCTGTTATTGCTATTGATATAGCAGGGTGTGAGGAGGCCGTGGCCTCAGACTCAGAGGAGACCGGGGCTGGGAGCAGACAGAGGGCAGGTGGCGGCTTAGCAAGGGGTGTGATTACTTTGTCTCTGCTCTGGTTCTCAATAAAATGCTGGAACTTGATGGAATCACTGTTTCCTTTAGTTAATAAGTAACTGTCCGTGCATGCCAGTTGTTCTTCATGCTTCTGTGGCAAAGTCACAGGACCAGCAATGGGCCTGGCTACCTGCTACAACGTTTTTAATGGTGCTGGGACTTCTCGTGTGGACGCACATTTCTTCTTATCCTGTGATTCCACATCCTCCGCTCCTGTACGTGTCCGTTCGGTTCCAGACCACCTCCATGAGTCTGTGAAAAGCAAAGCCCACCACATCCGCGGAAACTACGTCTCGCTCAAGCTCAAAAGCTCCTTGGAGCCCGAGGAGAGCATGCGATCATCCTCATTACAAGTAGAATGCAAACCTACTTTGAGGGAATTATCACATGTCAAATTAAATGTTGAAATGACAAATCTGCTTCTTTATAGGGTGCAAAAAGCATGGTTTGCATCCAATATCTGAATAAAACAGTTAATTTTATTGTGGATATTAAAAAAAATTATTAACTCAGTGGTTAACGATCTCTCTTTACACTATTTGACTTTGTGAAATCGGAGATTTTTTTGACGTTCTTTTTCCTGTTTGCTACGATTGCGTTCGTGGACCTTGACCCGACCAGATCCTGACGGACAAAATGGAATAGAAAATTGGAGTCGTTCCGTAATTTGACAGTGAACGGCGGAGAGCAGGTCCATCGACGGTGATGTTAGGAATAGTTGCGGAGAATGTGGGACCGTTCCCATCATTTAACATAACAACGTAGTTTGCTGGTGAAGATTCTCGGTCGTCCAGGTCATGATCAATCCAAAAACAGGTTAAAAATTAAAACAACTGGGCTTCTATTTTAAAGCTGCAGCCATTTCACTTCCTCTCCAGGAAGCTTTCTCAATTCAAAATGTCTGTAGCAGTGTGGAGTTCCAAGCTTTATAGACCTGCTGGCCTCTTTGAAGCTTGGATTCGCATGTAGATTAACCTGGAACTGATCGCCCCAACAATGCAGAGTCTTTAGGCTCATCGTTAGCCTGGCTCACAGGATAAATGTTGTGGTCACATGCATGGAGGTGTGAATTGAGGTGAAGCTTGGCAGTAATCAAACCTATTGCTGTGCTGTAATTTTTTCAAAGTTGAAACCTGAGCCCTACACCTCTGTTTAAAGTTGTTTTTTTCTCGTTTTACGTAAACGGCTTCCTTCACCCCTCTCTCAAACCATCTGTCTTCTCTGTCCTTAAGGTGCAGATGGACGGCTGACGTGGTTGCTCTGTCAGTCAGATGTGAATGGAACGGAGCAAGCATGGAAGATGTGGAGTCTGGGGGTTAATCTTTTATGAAAACATACCGTGTTCATCTTCGTTTGGACAGGATCTTAAACATGTACACAGATGATCTCCTTTCATCTTAGCTTGAGCTTTTTCGCAAGAAATGATATGCATCAATTTCAGTCTAAATGTACAAAGCTGGTGGAAGAATACCCCGAAGTTTTTCCTCTACCCTGACTTTTATTTCAAATTCTTCAACAAGAAAACTATTATAAAAGACAATCATCTTGAAATCCTGCCTTAATAAATCTATATTTATGACAGGCCTTTCAAAAGGAACAGCCAGCAACTTACTTTGAGTTACAGCTCCTCAACTACTCCACCTTGAAGACATGACTCTGGTGACAATGGTTTCAGATCAAATGAATGCAAATGGAGACTTTCTGACAGACATTTGGCCTCAAGTTCACACAAACGTGTTAAATCAGTCAGAGGCTGCAGTTCAGGTGCTGAAGCTGAGGCTGTCTCTTAAATTATAGATGACAGAAAGGCTCAGTTGGAAGGAGTGCAGGGGAATGAGACGTACAGTAGTTAGTATGAGGTTTTATAGGCTAGGGCAGGGCTTCTCAAATGTTTTCTGTTGTGCCCCTTTTTGAACAATTGAAAATTCTTCAGTTTTCTGTTTTAATGCATTAAAGCTGTCACTCTGAAGATTCCCCAGAATTCCTTTTAAAATTTATAAAGGTTCAATACATTATAGGACAATAGTTTATGATACCTAAAATGTTTCAGCATTGCCACATTGTTTAACTGTAGAATATTAACAACGATCTAAAAAGTTTTTAGCGCAACTGGTACCTGCAGTCAAAACAAAGGATAAAACAAAAATGCATATGTCCACTGCCTATGGACACAGTTCTTTTCTCTGTCTGGAAAGACGGTTTTAGGATTTAAACGGCCTGTATTTTTTTTAACAAAAAAAAGACAAGGTTGTTTTTCTGCCCCAAATCTAGAAACCTACAGAACCAGGTTATTTAGGTTTATTTAAAGCTGCTTGAGCTACCTCGAGATTTTCTGGAAGATTGAGAGCTAAAAACTACTTGGACCACTTCATGATTCTTCATCTTCATCTTCATTAGTCATTTCTGTGTTTCCCTGGTGGGATGTTTTGGGTCATCGGCGTGCTAAAACACCTACCCAAGACTTATCTTCAGCTGAGTGAAGAAGGCTTTTGTCCAAGATTTTATAGTACACGGTTCTGTTCATTGGTCCCTTAATGCTGTGAAGGCATCATGTACTGACAGCTACAAGCCATGGTGTTTTCACCATCGTGCTTGGCTACTGGATGATGTTTCTTGGATCACACTCAGCATTTCCATCCTCCAACACAATGAGTCAAGTTGATGCAGTGAAGCTTGAACTTATTTAACCTCTTGTTTTTCCCCCAATAGTTCTGTGAGACATGTTATTGTTTACTGGCAAACCTAGGATACAGCAAGGTGGCTGCAAAATTACAAGCCATTGCAGTGTAGTGTGTTATCAATGGTATTCTTGGTTTCTGTGGTCCATACTGATTCAGATTGTTTAAAAGCCCCACCTATATAGCTGTGAGATGCTCCCTCAACCTTCTCACATCATCCTCACACTATGAGGCAAGGTTTTACGCGAAGCGATAAATTGAGGGCGAGTTATGGTAATTTTCTGATTCTTCCATTTCTCAAACTTCTTTGTCCAGCTTTGCCATCTTGCCCCGACATCCACTGACAGCTCTTTGCCCTAGGTGGTGGTGGAGACGCTGGAATTGAAGAAACGAATCCTGCTAACAGTTGTGCTTGTATACATAGTGAGCGGAGATAAGTACTATATGTAATTGATTTAATAATCCATGTGCCATACAGGCACATAACGATCCACAGGAACCAACATCCTGGCTATATTGCATGAGATCAAAAGTGTAAATAAAATTATAGATTTTTCTTTGTAATTATCCTTGGTGGTTGTTCTTTCATAAGGTATCTTCTACTCCTCTCTTTTCTCTCCTCTGCTGAGTCAGCTCATCAAAGCAGTTTAAAAAGGACCAACAGAACTCCTCAGCTCTGCTAGATTGTCCAACTTTGTTATGGAAATCCAGCTCTCCTATGGTACTATGTGGTTTCCTGAGTCTATTGCCCCTTTTCCACGGGCTCTACTTACGCCACTTTCTTCTTTACTGGTACCTACTTTTTTGTATCTGCCCTCAAGCAAGTCAGTACCTTAGTACTTTCTCAGCACCTTCTCACATTACATAATTGTGCACTAAATTTTTCTTTCTTTAATATGTAACTTTGTTTTTGAAGTTACATATTATTTATTTTCTTTCCCATATATTCCCTTACAATTGCCCGACTGTAAAATTAGTTATCCTTTATTTCCTCTATAGGCTTGATTAGTCCGTTCATGATTTGGGCCAAATTCTCTGGCTGTATGCGTGGGTGTGACTTGCTGTGTGCTTTCGTTCACCTGGCTACATTATTGTTGAGTTTCCGCCGCCATTGACACATTAGCAAGATGACATGGGCTCACTTCAACATTCATAGATTTCTTACCTCAGAAGACATTACGCCTCAAAACAAAGGACCTGTGCAGTCACAGCGACGGATACTTTTCTTCTTCTCCCATGCACATGTGCAACAATGGTGTCAATTCAGCTTGTCACCAAACTTCTGCAAAAATCCTGGAACTAAACGCTCCTTTAACCCTAGTGGATCTACAAGTTTTACACAGCTCTTGTTTCCTTTACAAATAAAATGACTTGACTTATAGTTTCCCGGTGACAAATAAAAAAAACTTCTGATATCAACTATTTATTTTTTGTGGATTTTTATGCTGTCTCTCGTGAAACTGCTAAATTAGACCCTGTACATTTTTAGGTCATATAGGCAGAAGTATAAGAAATCAAATAGTTTTCCCGCTTGAGATCACAACAGCTGAGCCAACCTGCAGAGCTGAAGCATTGTCTGCAACACTTGTTGCAGACTTGTAAGTGTGTTGTGCGCAAACTGTAGTTAGCTTTCCTCAACAACCAGAAGCATTATTTTTTTCCTGGCACAACTCCTGTTGAGCCACGTCTTTCTTGACACAAAAGAGCAGAACTGCTCTCTTTTTTTTTTTTTTATTGAACGCTCATTTGACATCTTTATCTCAAACAACTGTATCGACAGATGTGCCGCAGCTTACAGCTCCAAGTAAAAGTCAAGCACAGAGTACAAACAATTGGTTTCATGGATTTTCTTTTCTTTTGCATTTACTTATTGGTTGTCTGCAGTTTTTATGCAGCAGCCCATAGGACTGTAAATTGCTCTGCCTGACACTTTTGTTCTGATTGAACAATACAAATACTTGCTCCATAAACTGTGTAAAATGTTTTCACACAGCACCGTCGTCTCCTGAGAACGGATCAAACGATCTTTTGGAAAACTGCACCCTGCTTGAATGTTTTCACATTTTCCCACATTATAACCACAAACTTCTGCATATCTTAGTGAAATCTCATGTGACAGACCAATTCAAAGTTTGAGCATTATTGTAAACATATTTTTTTACAAGTAATAAATCTGTCTGTGGTGTTGTATTCAGTCCCTCTCCTGAGTCAATACTTTAAAGAAGTGCTTTATGTTGCAATCACAGCTGAATGTTTCTACCACATCTACTTTGAACTTCTACAGACCAAGGTTTATGCCCACTCTTTTTTGCAAAATGACTCCGATTACCTTCAAGTCACGTGTTTTTCCACTTATTTATACGTGCCTGTCACAGCCAGTCAGTGCCAGATTGTCTTCAAGCCTTAGTGTGAGTTCATATCAGCGTTAGTGTTTGCATCACCTGTTTTTGACCCTGCTCAGTTTTCTGGATTCTTCTGTCTCGCCTTGCCCTTGCTGGATCCCTTGTCGGCTTTCTAATACTGGTCACAACAGGGACGGTTTTATGGTTTTTAACTTTGGACTTCTCTGCCTTCCTTATTACAGAATGATGTGCCAAAAATTCTACTTTGGTGTCATCTGACCAGAATACCATCTTCCACATATTTGTCGTGCCCTGACGTGGCTTTTGGCAAAGTGCAAATAGGACTTCTTATTTGCTTGCTTCTCACCACTATTTTATAAAGGCTTAATTTGTTTTATTGTTCTCTTCCATGATTTCCTGGAGCAATTGGGCCAACTGGACCATATTTAGGGGGTATCAGAGTAAAGAGGTAAGTGTAAATATAACACAGCTTTCAGATTTTTATGTGTTAAAACATTTTGGAAAACGTACAAATTATTTCTTCCATGTCACAATTATGTTCTTTATACTGTCTATCGCATCAGATTAAAATTCAGGTGTTAATGTGTCAAAATATTAAAATGTTCAGGGAGTATCAAAAGTTTTGCAAGCCATTGTACCATCATTTGGATGTATTATGCCAACAAACGGCTGATTGGACTACAGCTCCCAGCATGCAACACGGCTTGAGACCAACTCCAGCGTACCTGTGCCCACGTGTCCAAGGTGATTAAAAACACAGCACAGACAACGGTGCGGCTCCTTCTGACGGCGTAAGCTATGTCGAAGATAACCCCATCACCTCAGCTGAGATTCCTTCATGTTTGGACCTGTGTGTTGGACCCGGTGGTCGACGTTCTGCTGGACAAAGCCGCAAACCATTTTTACGTTTAACTAGTTATTCTGGTTGTAGCTTTATAATAGTTGGACAAAATTACTTAAATCAGAAATCCCAAGGATATACTTTTTTTCTTATGAATAGAAACAATTAAATGGTAAATGGCTTGTACATGTATAGCGCTTTATCAAGTCCGACGACCCCAAAGTGCTTTACACCACTGTACACTACTTTACACCACCTGACAGTGGTGAGCTATGTTAGTAGCCACAGGTGCCCTGGGGCAGACTGATAGAAGCGAGGCTGCCATACATCGGCACCACCAGGTCCTCTGACCACCGCCAATTAAGTCTTTCTGTATGTTCGTTAATGTATGAAAGAAGTCTGGTCAAGGATTTACTTAGCTTATTCCTGTAATGTTCTGTTCTGGTTTATGTTTATTATTTGGTTAAGTAGCTCTTTCCTGCCTCTGGGTTTATTTCTGTTTTTGGATTCTTGTTTAGCCTCTTCACTGTGTTAGTTATCCGGTCCCTGTATTAGTTCTGATTTTAGTTCTGTGCTTTGTTTATTCTGTTTTATCTTAGGCTTATTATCTAGTGTCCTGTCAGCTCCCTTAATCATTCCCACCTGTCCTTGATTAATTAGTTTCATTCCGCTCACCTGTCTGTCCGCTTATTTAACCTGCTTTAGTTCTCTGCTCCCTGTCGGTTTGTCACCCATTCGTTCGTGCCTCAGTTTTGCTGAGAACTTCCCGCACCTTGATCATGTCTGTATTTAACCTGGTCTGTCTGTTCTGCCCAGTTTTGTTCGCTGTCAGCTTGTTGTCTGGATGTCTGCCTTACGTTCTGTTGGATTCTGTTCACCCATCTGTTTCCCTCCAATAAACACCGTAAAACGCTTGGAGACCGTGTCTGGCTGAATACAGGTTCATCCCCACTCAGATCATTACAATTCCTTTGTTAATGCAATGTTTGTCTTTTCCTATGTCTGTAATGTATTCCTGTTCATGTACAACACTTTGAATTGTCTTCTTACTGAAAAGTGCTGTATAAATAAACTTGAATGGCCTTACCTATTGTCGTGGGATTGACAAGAGAGGTCCTTGGACTCTAATTAAGTTGTCGCGCCCAAGAAAGACATTTTCCCCCCTTCTCGTCGGTTAGACGAGGCGAGATCTTTCCTGTTCCAGCCAAGCAGTTCACAAAGACTGCTACGCAACGCACACAGAGGGTATTAATCAAAAAGGCAGCACAGAGACCAAAGGTAACCCTAAAGGAGTTGCAGAGGTCCACAGTACAGACTTTAGGATCTGCCATAGGACCACAATAAGTTGCAGACTCCACAGAACTGGGCTTTATGGAAGAGTGGCCAGAAAAATACATTACTTAGTGTTAAAAAAAGAAAGCACGTTTTGAGTTTGCCAAAAGGCACGTGGGCAGCTCCCCAGATATATAGATGAAGGTGCTCTGGTCAGATGAGGCTAAAATTGAACCAGTTGGCCAACGAGAAAGACGCTATGTCTGGCGCAAACCCAACACATCCCATCAGCCTGAGAACACCATCCCCACAGTGAAACATGGTGGCGGCAGCATCATGCTGTGGGCATGTTGTTCACCAGCAGGGACTGGGAAACTGGTCTGTGACGAGGGAAAGATGGATGGAGCTGAATACCTGCATATTCCTGAACAGAACCTGTCAGCCAGCCTGTTAACTGGGATGGAGGTTCACCTTCCAGCAGGACAATAACCCGAATCATACTGCTAAAGCGGCACTTCAGTGGTTAAAGTGTAAGCATTTAAACGTCTTGCAATGACTTAGTCAAAGTCAGACTTTAACTGAATTGTGAATCTGGGGTTAGAAATGAAGATCACTGTTTACAAGCGGAAACCATTCAGGCACCAGGTAGCCCCCAAGGACCACATGTGGTGCCCACTAGCCTGTTTAAAAAAAATAGCACAACCCTCCTGTGAGCTGCATTTAAAATGCTGTTTTATTCATTTGCTCTTCCTTTTTAATCATACTTGTATTTACATAGATTTTAAAATGACAAAAGCATTAAAAATGTATATTACGTAAAGTTAACGTGACCTTGGACTCTTGTAGTTCAAAAGTCAGTACCAGTAGCCCTCCGTATGTCACAGTACCGATGAAGCAGCTCTCAGTTTCAAAAAGGTTGGTGACCCCTGAGCTAGAGCGATGTGACCTTGAAGAATAGGCAAAAATCCCAGTGGCAAGATGTTACAAGCTCATAGGGACGTATCCAGAGACGCAGGTTTATTTCTAGCAAAATTTGACTCTAAAAAGTACCAACTTGGGATTCTCCGCATGGTTTTTAAACTGCTTGACATTGTTTTGTTATTGTGTCTTGGTTGCCTTCAAAGTTGTAGGTAAGTTCTGTAGGTGAATCGGCGAAATCTCTTATACCATCCACAGCGATTTCAGCTTTCAAAGCAACAAAACATGAAAAATGCCAAGGGGGTTGGACACTTTTACAAGCCACTGTATTAAGATTATAATGTGCATTATGTAAGGCTGTGCTTTGCCAAAGAGGCAGTCGACTTTTGGATTTTCCCTCAAGATGATTATGCATCTGAAATTATGCTCTCATTGCCTTCGAAATTATCCCTTTTGCATTCGTGCATGGAGGGACTGCTCTTGCCTCACGTTGTAGCATTCTAATCCCACCCAATTCCCTTGCTCTCTTCCCCTGTGTCTCAAGCACAGACGGGCAATAAGTCGACACTAACTCAAAGTTAGTTAAGTAATTAAGCTGTCTAACATGATTAAGTTCATATTGATTAAACAAGTGGATAATTTAAGGTGCTAATGGCTGCGAATAGCAGTAACATTTCATGCGTTTGCCAATATGATGTCCAGTCTCGTCTGTATTTGCTTGTTTTATGTCACGCTGCAGTTAAATGGCCTTCAGAGAAGAAAGGGATCTTTGTTTGGCACGAAATTGAGCTTCTGCTTTAAATGTTTTTGCAGATTCTCCGCTGCTCTGACATTTGCCGCCACGTCCAATGCGCGGCTTGATAAGTGCATCTGTCAGACCGTTCCGAATCACATTCCAAGCAGATAAAGCTAAACAACCATTAACCATTTCTAATTTTCAAATCGCGGCAATATAAATTTCCCATCTTCTCATCGGCTTTAGCGCTGCGATATGAAAGTTAATAACCAGAAAGTCATCACTGGAATCCAGTGATATGTTTATGGTGATAAGGAGCTATTAAGATTGGTGTGAGGGGGCAAATGAGGTGGTGGGGAACTAAGCCTCTTTGTGACTGCGCATCAGGCCGAGGAGAGGGAGCCGAGTCATTAAGGTGACAGTGTGTGGACAAGATAATGAAAACGTCATATCTAAAAGAGGGAGGGAAGGACAATAAGCCTGTAATCTGTGCCTCAAGATGTGATAAGCCATTACCCACATAAAGATGACATCTGGTGCGCAGACTCCCGTTTGGTGTGAGATAACAGACCATTTTACATTTCGGTTTCTTATGCTTTTCCAATTGCTTAACCCCACCAAGGAGAGTCGTCCATGTAATCGCCTCCGCGGCAAAGCGAACTCTTTATCTCCTCGAAGCCAGAACTTTGGAAAAATAAAAAGTCGCCGTTTTGATGAGCCTCGTACCTGACCTGAATTTACCAGCTAGTTTTGCTACGGTGCTTTTGGATACTTTTTGTTTGTCACACGCAATGAAGGAAACCACCTTGCTTCTACTCTTAAAAAAAAACATATTTCTAATTTTTTTCACGTCTTGGCTGACAGTCTTAACATGGTGATGGCCGTGTTGATGGAACCACAAATTCTGATTCATGCCAAAAAAAATCCTAAAGGAAAAGGTCCAGCCATCAGTTTATGACCTCAAGCTCCAGAGCCTCAGGGTTATGGAGCGAGTGAGGGGGGAGTGGGAGAGCAGTGGTTAAAGCAGGGGGCTTGTAACCTGGGAAGGCTCCAAGTTCCCATTTTCCCTCAGACTCCCTGAGCAAGACCCTTAGCATTTCACTGGAATGTACAAAGTTCCAGCGACAAATCAATGATGATTAAAATACTGGTATGTATTTAATTTGAATATATATTTGTAAGTCCGCCTCAGAACAGCTAAAAAATAATAATAATTAAGCCTTTGGAGAAACGTAGTCTTAGCTTAAATCCAGCTGATGTGCTGAGTTTGTTTAAGCGTGAACATTTTCCAGAATGGTTAAAAGAAAACAACTCTCTTTCTCCACAGCGATGTGAAAACACTACAAGAGCAATGGCAAAACCATTTATTAACTTTTAGGACAATTACATTTGCACACAGGGCCAGAACGACGATAAATAAAATCCTCGTTTGAACAGCAAACAGCCTTAAATCGGAGACAACCAGACTTTCGCTCAGGTCTTTCTGAAAACGTTTCGGCACCTATCCAGAAGTCTTTGTCAATTCTGGCGGCTCGCACTTGAGCCAGTTCAGAAAGAACTGAGCGAAAGTCTGGTTGCCTCCTATTTAAGTCTATTTGCTGTTGACCCGGATAACTGAGAATTTGCACTGGCATCATGATTTGAAAACTGCAACTTGTATTTATTCAGGTTGTCTTTGTCTGACAGCACATTGTTTTTTAAAAAAATAGAAAAAAAACAGTCCTTAAAGGGGCGAATAAGTTGTTTTGGCACTTTTATGGTAGTGCCCTCCTGTTTTATGTTTTTAAAAACTTTTCAGCTTTAAAAAACAATCAAAGTACCAGTTATGTTGTTCTTATGTTTATATAACTTTCAAGTTTTTCTTGTTTTCTGGTTCTAAATGAAAGGATTTACGCACTTCAAACAATATTTCAACTTTCCTAGTATCAAGTTCCAGTGATAGTTTGAATCAGAGCAAAGCTTGAACAGGGTTAAAACTTTGACCCTCCTCCATAATTGCAGATTCCAACGTGTCTCCTTCTGGCAGACATGTAATTCCACATACAGTAATGAAATGTCTGCATGAGTAATAGGGATGGATAAACTGTTGCCTGTATTTCTTTTAGATGAACCCTCTTTGTTCTTTAAAAATCAATATCAGTTGTACAAAATCAGAATTTACAATAAAATATTCAATGTTTTTATCAGATACTAAAACAGCTTTCAGCACTTGCTTTCAAAAAATTTTGTTTTTTTTCCCCCCCAAGCTTCCTCATTTATGTGTCTCCTTCATCAAAAGCTGAATTTAATTTGCTGAAAAGTCTTGGAAAAGTCAAAGTGCGGCTGAAAACTCTCCAGAAAGCAAACTTTAGTTGAAGAAGAAGTTTCTCTCACGGTGCGAGCTTCAGTTTTTCTGAGCCTACGTGTAACTGCACAAAATAAATGAAACGGATAACTGCTTACCGTCTTAATAGGAGTGAAAATAGACGACATCTGGTGAGGTGACAACCCCACAGTTTCTTGCTGCATGTGATGGATTGTGTGGGTGTAAAAAATAAGTAGACAGAGTAGCCAGTATTACTTCTCAAACCTTACTTCTGAAGAGGGAGTGTTTGTTTCCATATCCGGGTCAGACAGACAACCAGCACGTCGTTTACCTTGTGATTTGAGACAGAAAGGTTTTTTTTTTTATTTCCATGACATCATTGGTTGCTATTCTTAATGGTTTTGGTCTACTATTTGTCACAGTATGGCTTGTTTCCTGGCCTTCATGTACCATCTAAGTACTCTTGGATTTTATTTTAAAAGTACACAAAATTAAATACTATTCTATAAACCGATAATTTACCATAAAAGAACTAGGCTGAAGCCTACCCTATTTAATCCATAAAGCTAGAGACTAACCAGCATATAAAAAAGAAAAACAACTACTGTTGATATACATAGATACATACACACTTGTATATTATGTACTGTATGTCTAGATATGTACATAAATACATATATACACTTACACACATTACATACATTTACATACATGATTTTACAACACATATATACAATACATAAAAGTATAAGCTTTTATAATTGTACATTTTAAAGGTCTTTTGAAGCTCACCAAAGTTGAATTTAAGGTCACCGATAACTGAAACACATCTAGATTTTACTCAAGTTTTTTTCTTTAGCATATTCAAAAATTAACAGACACTTAAATAATTCTTATTCTAGCTTAACTTTAATAATTTCTGATTTTCAGAAGGAAGACTTCAAGGCTTTATAAATAATTTTTTGTATTTTTATATTTAAGATATCTATAGATTTGAAATTATTAATTCGGATGAAACGTTTATTAGTTTGTTTGCGAAATCCAACTTTATCAAATAGCTCTTTAACCTAATATGTCAATAGTTCACTCAGATGTCCCCATATTTCTGAACAATATTACAAACAGGGCATAACTAAGGAGGAGTATATAATATTAACATTGCCTGCAAGCTGAATTCTCACAGTATCTGTGTGTTCACAAACACAAAATTTATAATGTGCAGAACGTAGAGTGCTACACATTTTCAACCTGGCCAGGTTAATATAATACCTAAGCCTTCTACACTTCTTAATTCTTTTAGTAAAAAATGTTTTACTATAGATTCGATTATCAGATCAGAAATTTTGTTCAGATTTCAATCGAAGAATAGCCCATTATAATGAAAACACTTATATGTTATGTTAGTTTTGTGCATTTTTTTTCCAGAACAAAAGAAGTTTACATCATCAGCAAACATTATCAATTTCAACATTCTGGGTATCATTTGAATAAAGTAAGGTTATGTAGTAAAACCACAATGATAGACAGACTTTAATATAGTTTCGCCATGTTTTCCATTAATTTCAAACAAGTGTATAGTTCCAAACTCCAAGTTAAAAGATAAACTAAATGGTCCTAAAAGGATTCAACATGGCTAGATAGGCTGTTCTTTTTTTAGGTTTGACCCCTGGGTGGTAGCAGTCAGTGGATCTGGCCCCAGTTTTGCCTTATAGATCTCTGAGCACAGCAGATAAACCAACTGATAATGCATGATATTTTATTGAAGAAGATGGAAGAAGGATAGATGCAACACACTTTTACATCAGCAACTGCAGGACCTGCTCCTCTCCCCCCCTCTGACAGACCTGCACATAAACACAGACATTTTGACCAGTGTTTCCCAAGTCGTCTTGCACGCCTGATCTTGCGAAAGGACTCAGCAGCTCCTCTCAGCCACTGCATGGCTTGTGTTCAAAAGCATAACTCCAAGTCTATGGTATGCAGCTTCTATCTGAATCCAGAGCTCAAGGTAACAGGTCACCCACTGAATCACGGCTTCACTTTGACAGAATTTAGTTTTGACAGAGGTCAGAGAATATGCTCCTGACATTTAAAGCTCACCAACAAGATAAAGTCATGCTGCTTTTTTTGTTGCTGCCCTTAGGGCGGTGTTTGCAAAGTGATCCTTTTCCCTACTCCTGTTCAGCTTTGCTTGTAAACGTCACATGTACCACTTCCTGTGCCGCCTCGAACATGCCACCGAGAGAGGAAGAGAAATCTGTGACAACCTGTGGACACAGGGGAGGTCAATGCAAGGCTTGCTGACACTAAGAATGTGCTGCTTGCTTTCCATTACACCTCAGTGCGTGTTGAAGGGCGATTTAAAGCAAACCGAAGCATCTCAGTGCAGACTTTGTTCAATTTGCATGCAGTGCCCTGCAAAGGTATCAATACGCGAGAAACAATTTTTCAGATTTTTACTTATTGAACATTTTGAAAACCATACATAATTTACTTTCCTCTTCACAAATATGTATTATTTGACATAAAATCCAAGCACAATTTATTATGTTCATTAAAGGGTATCACTAATTGTACAAGGCATCCCATTCTGGTTTAGTCTTGAAATAAAATAGTTTGTGCTGTACTTTCTCTTTGCACGTAAAGGATACATATTTTAAAAAGAGGGCACAGTTACAGTAGACAGCTCTCTGTGGCTGCTCAGGAAGGGGGCTGACGGCAGCCGTACACTCAAACAGCCTGACCCTTCAAAGTGTGCCGTTTCACAACTTGCCTCAAGACTTTTCGGTGACTTCAGGGAAGCACTGCGATAGGTAGATACCTTTTCAATTTCATGGAGAAGTTTTGGTTTTCCGATTGCAGCCGAGTTCAAAGGAGTGGGGGAATCTGACATACCTCGGGGCTGCCATTTTAGAAATTGAGGTTAATAGTGAGAAAGATATGTACTAGAAATCCAGGTATTTTTCCAAAGAAAAAAAAAAAAAAAAAAAAAGCAGCTCTGATTTAAATGCCGACGTTTTTTTCCAGCCAACATTGAAGTTATCCCTTGTGCCTCTTTATACTTTGGGAAATAAAAATGGAAAATGATTCCTCTTGAACAATGGTTCCCATCTGAACGCATAAAGGGTAAGGAGAGAGGGAGAGCAGACAGCTGCATATCCTGCTTCTATGTAAATCATCATTTTAATGGCAGCAGAGCATTTTCCCCCTAATCCTGGCTGCTGTCCAGAGTTGTCTTTTGTGAGGCTCCCGGGCCGCGCTGTGAGACCTGCTGCAGTTCTTTAGGACTCCTTGTGGGTTTCTGCCTAACCTGCTGTTTGACAGACCTTGATGCAAACAGATTTCATAGCTCGGTTGCTCTTATCTTTTCTGGCTGCATTGTCCAGAATAGAGGAAAAACAATGAGTGTCAGGGGAATGTGCTTGTACATTCTTCAGATCAATTGACTTGCTCTTGTAACGCTGCTGAAAGGATGGGAGTTGTGAATGCGGAGCTCAGTGCAGGGTTCACACACAGCAAGATGGAGACGAGAGTTAAAGCTGGCACACGATGCCTTCTCTGATTCACCTGCTCTGTGATCTGGCAGGAGTTCATAATCTAGTTTCATAACTATTTAATTTCTCCAGGATGCGGTTCCTTGTTGTTGTTTTCTGTTTTTCCTACTATTCACAAATATTATGCGTTGCATGTCTGTCGAAACCTTGAAATATATCAGAACGGGGAAAAAAAGTAGGCGAGAATCTATCCTGCTTAAGGTTTAAGTTGCAAAAATGTGTATTAACTAGGTTGACCTAAAAAAAAACTGTTCCATCCACAAAATCAAGTATTTTATTTGGACCGTATGTGAACATCAGTCTTGCCACTGATTCTCTGCTGATTTTAGGTCTCCAGACTTTGGGGGACTCCAACAGACCAACACGTTTGGAGCTAAATCAGGGATCTCTGACTCCAATCTTTGGGAGCTGCTCCCCTGCATCCCTCTTCTATCACACCCAAATCCAAAGGCATTTCATCAAGTTCTGCTGAGTCCGGTACTTGGCCGTACATTTTATTTAGGCTGGTGGGAACAGAGATGCACCTAAAAGTTGTTGAAGGTCTTGAGAACCCTATAAAGAATCCCTAAAGTATGTTGCTGCCACATCCATGCTTTTACAAAAGACGTGCTGGTTGTGTCTCCATGCTTTTATTTAGGGTGATGTGCTGTGTTATTTATTTCCCCACACATAGAGTTTTTCTTGAAAGCCATACATTTTAATTCTGGTGTTATCTGACCAGTACGCATATATTCAAAATGTTTATTGTGTTTTCAACTTGACTTTTGTCAATTTTAAACAGGGCTTCTTTGGGCTTTCCCTCAACAGGAGTGTCTTTCTTGCCACTCTTCTATAAAAAGCCAAATTTGTGGCGTGCCTGACTAATTTTCGTCCTGTCAACGGATTCTTCCACCTAAGCCGTGGATCTCTGCGGCTCCTCCAGAGCTACGTTGGGCATCTTGGGTGCTTCTCTGATTCTTCTCGCCTACCCTGTCAGTTTCAGTGGAACAACAAGTCATGGCAAGTTTGCAGTTCTATTTTCAGAAAACAGAACAGGGCTCTGTGAGATATGTAAAGCTTGGGATGTCAAATAAGATCTCAATAAGAAGTGTGTGATTGTAACATACCTATTGTAAAAAAAAAAAAATACATCAAGATTTTTGTATGCTATTGTCTGTGCAATTTCCTATTAAATATATACCTAGTTTTCTAAACCTTAATATTCTCACAAACCATTCTTCTTTGATATAAAACTAAGTATTGGTGTTGAAGAATCTTATTTCCCCTCGTAACCTCTAAAGGGCATTTTCATTTCAGCAGGGACTACTACCTATTCCTGTAACCATCCCTTCTCTTTGGGTTTCTCAATTCAATCTGTTTTTCATTTTATCTTATTATGTTTTTTACTTATTATGAAGATTAGATGCCTCTGACCATAAGTAATAATAAAAAGATAACACTCTGAAAATCACTTTCTGAATTTCCGACTCCACTTCCTAAACGCTGCCTCTGACAGCTCTCATTGGATGTCAACATGCCCCAATATCCACTGCACAAATACAGTCATCCCTACATGTGTAAAGATTTGTAAAACAGGCTTAAAATAAAATAAAAAACTGCATTAGCAATAGCTCACATAAAAAATAAAAAAATCCAAACTTTTAAATATATACATTTGTTGAGAAAAACATATGTTGGGGAATATTTGATATCTACAAAATCCCACCTGTTGGTACCTATAATAACTCCTATGTCATAAATATAACTGAATATTTTTTCCGAAAAACATACTTTAGTTTTTGAGGTGGATCAGAGTGTTAATAGAATAAAAATGACTCTCTGTTTTACGTGGATGTAAATATGTGACAAAGAGGCCCCTCTTCAATATCGGAAAGACAAGAAAACATGTAATTCACGTAAGAATGCATGTTGTAAAAAGTATGGTCCTCTTCCAGTTGTGAGAAATCTAAGAGAAAGATGATTGAGTTTAAGAAGATTGGATGTGGGTTTTTTTGTGAAATAGAGATTGAATTTCTCAAGACGTTTTCCCTTTTTGGAAGTTATTTAAAATACAAATAAAAACATGTGTAATAGTAACAGTCATGATTTGTATCTGATAAAATTGGAGAGTCAATATCTGTGCACATCTGTGCTTTTTTGTGTTTTACCTGTTAAGAACTTTGTGATTTTTTTTTTATCTGTGAAAAGTGATATAGTTAGTATATATATAGTTTGATAGAATATATAGTATGACCAAAAGTCCATAAAGGGCTGCAGGAAAGGGAAACCATAAGACACGGAAATCTTGTTACAATACGAGAAATAAAGATTGATAAAACTATGATGCTAAGTTAAAGAACTACAGAAAAAAAACTACAGAAAAAAATAAGTTAAACTTTTTTGTAATATTAATGGATGTATTTACAGTTACATAAAAAGTATTTGCCCCTAACAAATCTTTACTTTGTTGTCAGATTTAAATGTTTCAGATCATCAAACAAGTTTCAAAATCATAGGTACTCTGATTAAATACAAAACAATGTTTTATTATTATTATTATTAGTAGTAGTAGTAGCAGTATTAAACTTTTATCTATACAGGTAGTCTCACTGAGACAAGTTTTCATTTACAAGAGCGGCCTGTCAGCAGATATGTAAAGACTGCTGGAGAGAAGAATTAATGGTTTCATCAATAACCTTCAGTCATCCTGTTCCTAAAGCAGCAAAGCAGCCGCAGACCATCTCACTACCACCACCCTAGTACGACTTAACGGGAAGCACAATTTTCTGATTTGACCACGACTCATTTACATTGACATTTACTTGTCTTGGGGCCTGCAATGTTTTGGATGTTGTTCTGGTTTCTTCTGTGACCTCCTGGATGAGTCAATGCTCTCCTGTGGTAATTTTTGAAGGCTGGCCCCTCCTGGGAGGCTTCAACACTGTTCCGTGTTTAATTTGTTTGTGAATAATGATTCTGACTGCTGTCCCAAACCTTAGACATTTCTAGTCTTACCCTTTTTATTCTAAAAGATCAGTTACGTGGCGTCTCATCTGCTCTGGAGGTAATTTGGATCAAGGCATTGAGTGTTGCTTTTTGAAATCTTTTAGCCTGCTTCCCGTTGTCAGACGGATTCTGTTTAAGTGGTTTCTTGATGCTACAGGTAAGCTGTAATCAGGCCTGGATGCTGCTAATAGCTATTTTACTAAACCAGTCAATGAGGTTTTTATTTTATTAGTGAGATTCTCTTTAGTGTTGATCCCAGAGAACCTGGCACACTGCAAAAACAGACTAAACTAAAAATAAGTTCAAATGTTCTTAAAATTAGTGCATTTGTACTTTATTTGAGTAGGTAAGATAATCTGCCAATAGAATAAGATTTTTGCGATTAAAATGGGAAGAACTCATCTCCTTTAACTTTTTTCAAGTGCAATATATCAAATTATCTTATTTTAGGGGTAAAATTATTCTTTCCATTGGTAGATGGTTATTTACCTGCTCAAATCAAGGACAAATACAATCATTTCAAGAAAATTGTACTTATTTTGTTCTGATTTTGCCGTGCAGAACCTAAAATATTTCAACTGGCTGAATAGAAACTCTACATAAATCGCTGGAGTATATTTTTCCCACTAGAGATGGTAAAATGGAAATTTCATTACATTAACTATTGATTTATTCTGTATAAATGGTTTAAAATAAGGTTATTTAAAGGTTACAGCGGCTTCACAACAGACCCTTTATTGTATCCGGTCAGTTGTCCAGAGTCTGCACTGACGTGTCACCATTCCTCATAGAGATGTAGACTCAGCTTTGTTTCGCGACATCAGTGTTATAACCTGGAACAAAGACAACAGAGAGGTGGGTTGTGTTGTGGATTCTTGGTGTAGCTATGAAGATTTAATAACGTCTGTTTTGATCACAGATGCCTTGTGTTTCACCTCTCTGACGAAATGTTGCTCAAACCAAATCAGTATCACAATCCAAGCCATGCAAAAAATAAATCATAATACCTGTGATGAATCAAAATTCAGGAATTTCGGGCGTCTTGACAAAGGATATAATCCTTAAGAAATAATATCCTTAATGTGCCGGGCTCGCAAAACCTTAATTAGATCAGCGGCTTATCTGCAGCCCCCTCAGCGTTTTGAGGTGTGATTAGAAGTGAGAGGTGCAAGGCGAGCTTGTACAGGGGAACGATGTGTGCTTTCAATTGATCTGCTTCATTGTATCAGGGCATGTGGCAATCTCTCCAGCAGATTAAAAATAGACAGGATCTTTAAATTGGGCCCGACTGCTCACTGGAGACCAATAGCTAAGCGACGAGAGGTGGGGTGGCAGCAGCATTGTGTGCGGGAAATGAGAGAAATCGCTGTGCGCGGGTTTCCTTGATGAATGAAACCTCATCTAGACTCCTGGTAAATGACTTGGCCTTGATAGACTGTGATGTGAACCCGCTTTCTTTTTCTCAGTGCAGCTCCAGAGATAATCTAAACAATTAAGTTGCACGGATAGAACTCGAATTCCCTTGAGCCTTTCTAACACCAGTGAAATCAACGACATAGAGGGAGAGATGTATATGTGTTTTTGTTTGAAATCTAAATGTCTCTTTCAACCTCATCCACCCCACATATTTTATGGCTGTAAAGTGTGAAATGAGAAGCAAAGCAGATGTCAGCGCTGCCTCCCGAGGCTCCAGCTCAAATAAACACCCCAGGAACCACACGGCTCCTGCACCACCACAGGGGTCAGCACACGGCTGCCATTATTTATTACAGCACTTTCTTCTTTTTTTATTTGCAAGGCTGGATGAAATCCTCTACCTGCAAGCAGACCTGGGTCTGTAATTTTCACCCCCACCCATATGTATTGGCACCCCTGGTAAATGCATAAAAATATATCTTTTATTACATCAGCACTGACAGTTTCAGAAAATCCAGCCTCTGCTTTAATAACATTTACAGAGTGGGAAAAAATGCACATTAAAAAAATAACTGTTTTAATCAATATTATGTGTAGTAGAAAGTTAGACACTGACGCTCTTGATACTGTTCATAACCCACTTTCACTATTAGGACACTATAGCCCCATTTACATTTAGCCTGTTAATCCGATCCATGCCGAGTTCGGACCAAGATTGGATCAGTTAACCGTGCCGAGCTTGGTTCTTATGACCATTTACACATTGCGCTAGCACGGTTCCCCGCCTTCTATTGACGTGGATTGAAGGAGGGAATCAAGCAAATAAAAATGGCGGCGCCTGTAACATTCAGGAAGTTTGGTTTCGTTATAATTGTGATATTTCGTTGTTTGCGGAGAGTCAGGCCAAGAAGGCAACCTTTGGTAAATTTACTTGACAGAGTCGGTTTTTGGGAAGTGGATAAGATAAACGAACGTCTAATCAGGATTTACAGACGCAGGAAACAACGACAGACGCTGAGGTTCATAACACTGCTAAGCAGAATCATCACTGGAAATCATGTGGCACGGTAAGGAAGCTAGTATTTTTACAAATGTCTGAAATTTCATGATTACGGAGGCTTATCAATTGTTGCTTTCATCAGTTGTTCACGTGTTATTATATATTTTTCGGTTTTATTGAAGTCTCCCTTATTTTTCTTGTGCTTACAGAACTGTTTAGTCAGCTGACTGTAAGGAGATGACGCAGTCTGCTCATGCGCTCTTTGTTATCAGAGAACTGATAACACTGATGAACCGTTCCGAGCCCTACTATCGAACTAGTACTAGATTTAGCGCGGTTCGGTTGTGTTTGGCACGGCGCAGTTCAGTTGCATTCCATTTACACTTGATAGTTATCTCAGTTACCGACCGTTCTCGACACGGTTTCAAAAGGGTAGTGTAAATGTTTCTGTTAACACTTTACATTTTAGGAGCGTTCAGTGAGAAGGTGAGTCCATAATCTCTTTGGATCACCAATAGTCCTGGGTCCACTCTGTTCTCTTTAGCTCACCCCACACGTTTTCTATAGGACTTAGGTCTTGGACAAGAATGGCCTTGGAACATCTGGCCTGGTGAACATTTTCTATGTTTATCTGGTGGTATCTTTAGATCATTATCCTGCTACAAGACCCATTGTAGCTTTATTTTCTGTTTTCTGATGGTTCACCACATTTTTATTTCAAATGGTATATCAAAGAGTTTGTGATGCCAATGAAATCTAACAAAGTTCTAAGCCAGAGGTCTTCAACGTGAGGATCCTGATCCCTAGGGTGGTCACAGAGGTACTGCAGGGGGGGGGTCACGAGATTAAGCCACACCCCGCCCCACTGGCCCCGCCCCATTGGCCCCGCCCCTCAACCCAAGGGGTTGTAAACCCGCTCTGTCATGGAAAATAAGATAAGTGATGACAGATTAAGTATAGCATGTTCTTCCTATTCAAGCGTTTACATTATGCTGGTGATTAAATGTATATTTAGTCATTTTTTACATTAACCATTGTTAGCTATGTCATCACTTTCACATTCGTCTCTTTGTTCAGAAGTTTGAATGTGTCACTTTATCAGATGTTTTTGTATGAATTTAATAGCTGGTAAAAATGTACATTTTAGTTGCATACCTTCAGTCCCCATGGAAGGAGCAACATCCCCTGCTGCTGGCATGAGGAATATTGTGTTCTGGTTCAAACCCTGACTAATAGACTAACTGATTATTGTTGTATTATTCCTTCCTTCGTTTCATGGCAAGTGGTGCCAAAATGTTTATTTTC
Source organism: Fundulus heteroclitus (assembly GCF_011125445.2). Classification (NCBI taxonomy): domain Eukaryota; kingdom Metazoa; phylum Chordata; class Actinopteri; order Cyprinodontiformes; family Fundulidae; genus Fundulus; species Fundulus heteroclitus. The sequence continues at coordinate 14,094,631 of NC_046382.1, read as the reverse complement.
CGATCTTCCACCAACTTTCCCATCATATTTGCCTTAAAACGTGGTGCTACATCATGCAGACCTTCACTAAATTTTCTCTGAATATTTTGACTCCCCTTTTCATTCATGGCAGTGCTTTCAGCATATTTGTCATGAAGCACGAGAAGCCGCTTCACATATTAATTATACCAGGACGCTTCACTGTTGGCATCACAAAGTCCTCATCGTGTTCACCTTTACCTCTCCAGATAAATGATTTCCCCAAAGCTATCTTACTCCCACACACATCTTTTCAACTCTGCGCAAAAACATTATAAAGGGTTGAAAACCATACAGACAAATAAATTGATTTTTTTTTGCCCAAGCCCACTTGGCAGTAGCCCAGTTGGCATGTAGATGGCATCTAATGATTGTAATGGAGACTTGTGGGCCCCCAGAATAACAACCTTTTTCCTGCTGTTCTCTAACAGTGAGCTATGGAGAATTGGACTTTTTTTTATCTCACATTTTTTAACATAGAACCGTCAAATATTGAAGTACATACTAAAAGAAGACGTTGGAAAAGCACAGGATGTGCAAAAGGTGTCAATGTCTTAAGAGTTCCAGGTGGGAGTGGTTTGTTGCTATTATCCTGCTGAGCTCAGTAAGGATGCTTTTACTGATGTTTCTGAATGTAATGGTCTGGTTAATCATTACTGAACAACACATTTTGATTCATTTCGAACACAATTAAAATTGTTAGAACAGTTTTGTCTTGTTTTTTTTTGCATTTGACTTCCTTTGTACCCTGCCTACTAGCCAGTGAAATAGGCACCAGCCACCTGCGCCCCTGCAAGTAAAAAGTGGGAATAGACAAATAGAATGTCCCTTTAATAAATTGTGGATGACAGAGTTATAGTTTACAATGAAGATGGTTTAGAAACCACAGTTTTTCTAAAAGAAATCTCCGAGTTTCAATATGGAGAAAAAGTTAGGACATGTTTCCTCTTTACAACCAGTGTTACCAACAGTTTTCTAAGACCTCTTAATATCCCTTACTAGATTCTTCGTCCTAAGGAACTCTTCACTCTCACTTCAACAATCAGGAGCAATAAAAACTACATGGCTGGGGTTTAAGCAGGTTCAACCCATGTTCAGCTGATGTGATACACCTTCTTGTAATTTTAAGCTCAAGCATGTGTTTTGTTAGCTAGTGATTGTAGGATGGAATGAGAGATGGGGCTTTGCCTGCAGTGATGCCGGTGCTCTTTGGTCTGTTGTGACGAAAAGAAGAGCTCAGCCTAACAGAAAACCTCTCGATTCATCAGTCCATCTACGGTCTGACCCTCAACTATGGTCAATACGTATGCATCACGACTGAAAGAACGAGATCCCTGATACAAGCGGCCAAAATTAGTTTTCTCCAGAAGGTAGCGGGGCTCAGTCTCACTCTGTTATAGGGAGAGCTCAAGGTAGAGCCACTGCTTCTCCGCATCGAAAGGAGTCAGTTGAGTTGGTTTAGACGGCTAATCAGGACGGCCCCTGGGTGCCTCGTGCTGGGAGGAGACCCAGAACTCAGTTTCCTATCCTTAAATATTTGTTTATTTTCATTTTTGTCGATTAGTTGTTGATTCTGTTCTTAGTTCATTCTATAAGCATTGTTGTATCATGTACCGCTAGATTTCTTCCTGCGCTTCCTCCCTGTCTGCTCCCGTCTATTATTCTCCCTCTCCCTCAGTCATCTGATGACTAACACCTGCTCTCCAAGCCTTCTCACCTCACTCTGCCTATGTATATAAGCTACCTGGTCATCTCCTCTCATTTGCTGGTTCCTCCATTGTTCTATCACCTGTTCATTTCTCTGATGCATCAATTTTGTGCCTCCGGCCACCCCGTTTCTCTGTGCTTGCGGTGTTCAGTTTCTGTGTGGCCTTAGATTTTCTAAGTTTCATTTGTATTCATTAAACCACTCAAACCTAATTCGCTCTGCGCTTGGGTCCTCCTTACTTCCACCATGACAATGAGCGAAGACATATTCTCTCTGGCCTGGGGACGCCTTGGGATCCCCCAGAATGAGCTGGAGGATGTCGGTGGGGAGAAGGACGTCAGACTTTCCCTCCTGGACCTGCTTCTCCTGCAATCCAGTCTCAGTTAAGCAAAGGATAATGGGTGGATAGATAGATGGATAGTAAATGTGCTTATTACACTAATTGGCAATTATTTATTTCAAGTTTTTTTCAGCATCTTAACCAGGGGTGCCATAAAGTGTGGAGGGGAGCTATATTTCCTTTGCTAGAAATGACTATTGCATGTGCTTCAAAACTGTTGTAAAATTGTAGCAGAGATGATGCCTATTTTCACATTTTTTAGGAGTAAAAACAGAAACTTTTTGTACAATTGTACAAAGACTAGTCTTGAGGTTTTCTCTTATTTTCTTACAGCTCATGACATTCACTCTACCAAGTTTCCTCGGAGGCACGATGCCACTTGTAGTTTCAAATTTAAACCAGAACATGTGAGTTGAGTCTGTGCTGTGATTGAAAAGACGTTGTTTGTCCTCAAAGACTTCATTAAAAGAAAATTCCCCGGGATCTGATGGTGTGGGGGTGGCACGCAAACAAAACCATACACGTAAAACAATAGCTCTAACCTAAAAATAGACGTACGCTTGGAAGCCACATTTGCATTGTCTTGCTCTAGAATCATAAAAGGGTTTCAGTGAAAGAATAAGATGCTGTTACCTAACAGAGGCTGTGCTGCATTTCAGCGATCACTCTTCTGCCTTTTTCTCAAACACTGTTCGCCAGCTCTGATGCCAGGAAGTGCCCTGCGGTCTCGGAGAAACATCAGCTCTCGCAACCCTGCTCCTCCTCCAGATCTTTGTTCACTTGATATCAGGGTGGCAGGATGCATGCCACAGAGCAGGAGGTGCATGGCAATCGCATGGCTGAGGTGAAAGGCTTGCTTATAAAATGTCAGCTCTTTTTTTTTTTTTTTTGCTGAGAAAACATCAGTAGTGTCACAGTGTCACAATATGTGCACCACCCACTCACAGTTGTGGGAGGAAAAAAGTTCAGTCAGGAGTGATGAGTGAGAAAAGGGGAGGTGGGGGGGGGGGGCAGAGAATCAGATGTTCTTTTACTGTCTTACACACAGAAACATGGAGATGGTGTGCCATCTACTGGACGTGCTGAAAAATGCAACAGAAAGCCACATTGTTGGTGTAATACTTTTTGTAAACACTAGGTGGCAGAACACACCTTATTTCATTTGCATCTGAAAATGTTTGGGAAAGGAGGAAATGTACACATTCACTGTCTTGCAATAAGGCTTCGTAACCTTTGAGTCTATTTCACATTTTGGGACATTACACATTTTGATGTATTTTCATGGGATTGTATGTGACTGATCATCATAAAGTGGTGCATTAATGTGAACTGGTGATAGATAAAAATATAAAAGGTGGGATATGCGTTTCTTTTCAGCCCTCTTTACTCTGATACCCCTAAATAAAATCTAATAAGGGCTTAAGAACTCACTTAATTAAGTGATTTATTCTCCATATGAATCCAGGTGTTCTAATGTGCAATTCTATTTAATACACTGTGCAATAATCCTGAAAGAAGTGACTTCTGCTGCCATTACACCTGAATATATGTCAATACACATGTATATAAGTCACCGTGAATGTACACAAGACATCCTCTGCCTTATTTCTATTTTGTATTTTATTTTATTTTCTTATCTACTTCTTTTTGATCCACTGTATATACCTGATGCACCTTGTCCTACTTTGGCACCTTCTTCTGATTACTGATTACTGAGCCAATGTGACATGTGAATTTCTCCAATGTGAGATCAATAAAGCCTATCTTATCTTATCTTATCTTATCTTATCTTATCTTATCTGAATAGGTTATAAAATAATAACTCGTGACATCTCAAAGAGCCCTGTTCAGTCCAATGTCTTTTAAAACAAACGAGAAACATGGCTGCCTGTCGAAACTAAAAGACCAAGCACAGAGAGCGTGAATCAGAGAGAACAGCCAGGAGGCACATGTTTACTCTGGAGGAGCTGCAGTGATGCACAGCTCAGGTGCGGGGGGAGGGGGGCGGTCTGTAGGCGGGACAACTGTTAGAGGTGCACCCCACAAATTTGACCTTCATGGAAAAGTGGCAAGAAAATAGTCATTGTTGAAAGAAAGATAAAAGAGGTACCCCTTAAAACTTCAAATAGCTGTATCAGCCAGCAAAAATGTGAAGGAAGTTGCTATGTTTTTTTGGCACACACGCAAAACACTGTGTCAGAAAGTTAACGCTGAACAACAATCTGTCCAAAACCTCCCCATCCCCACCATGAAACATTTTGGTAGCTGTATCAAACTGTGAGACTGCTTTTTTCAGCAGGGGCAGGGAAACTGGTCAGAGCTGATGGGAAGAAGGTGGATGGAGCTAAATACAGGGTGACCCTGGAGACAAAAGCCTGTTAGAGTTCACCTTCCAGCAGAACAGCGGCCCTAAACATAGAACCACAACTTCAACAAAGTGGTTAAGATCAGTGGTTTACAAACTTCTTGCCAACTGGGCAACACGAGCTCTGAAACAAATTTCACTCAAAACACAAATTATTTTCTTCGAGCTTTTTTTTCCTCTCAATGATAAAGTAAACACACACTACTTTACCTCAATAAACAAAGTAGTCAGATTTTTCTAGAACGGTATCTGAAAAAAAAAATCCCTGTACATCTGAAACATAAAAAGGTTTTCTCGCAATTATAGGTTGTGATTAAAAGAAAATTTTTGCTGTTCTCGGCAACAGAAACAGGATTTGGGTCATTCTTTGTCAAAAGCGTTTGCTGCGTTCAGCCAAGTTTTCTGAATTGGCTCCTAAGTTTGATTTTGAGTAAAAGTCCTTTGATTTTATGAACGAAAACAATTTGGTAAAAAGATGACTAAAAATGTTGAAATGTGTTGTACAAAACATTTACCATTTTATGAAGATATAATCATCATCATCTCTATTTTTCATTGCAACATTAGGACATTCCAATTACATGTATCCTCTGCACTCAACCCATCCCGCAGGGAGCAGGTGGTGACTGTGCAGCGCGTTGAGAGCATCCCGGGACCATCGGGCTTGCACCAGGACTCAGAAGGGCAATCTGTGGGATTTGAACCAGGGAACTTGCAGCCTTCTAAGGACACAAGTGGCCAGCTCTAATCATGAGGCCACAACTCCCCTAAAAGTGACGTCAAACCACAGAAAACGAGAACCTGAAACAACAGAACTTTGCCTGGCCGGGAATGAAACTGTGGAACGTGTTGATTCCTGACTACTGGACAGCCACAGATCTGCTGTCAAAAAGTGAAAACAAGTTTTTAAAGTGAGACTAAAAGTTAAAGATTTTAATTTGTATGTGAAAATCCCCCCTAAAGATCTCTTTAAAAGTGTCTGTTTTCATCCACTGTCAGTGCTGGCAGGTTAAATCCTTAACTTGCTGTCACTCATTATTTTTTAGGGCTGCAAATAGCACCCAGGCTGCATGTTGGACATGCCCGGTTTAGATCTGAATCAGATGTTGGGGCAGCTATTGCTCAGCGGCTAGGTTAGTTGTCTTGCAATCAGGTTCTATTGCAACTTCCCGCTGTCCTATATCAATGTGCCCCTGGACGAGAAATTCACTCCAGGTCGCCTGCTGATCTGCGTATTGGTGGATTAATGTGAATGCGACAGAGTGGGTCTAGTGTATTGTGCTTTGAGAGGTTAGTATGGAGAGGGATGCTCTTTATGAATTTGGTCTATTAACTGCTTTGTTATCAAAGTATAAATATGTAATAGGATAAGATAAGATAAGAAATTCCTTTTTTGTCCTACTTTGGGGAAATTTGGGCTTGACAATAGCAAAGACACTGACAATTACATGCAATTTATAATCATGAAAAAACAAGCTAATCCTATCTAAAGTTCCTTCTAAAGCAACAGAGAATGAGCTTATCACAAAGGCTTAAATAAGAGTAAAACCAAATAGCAGAGTAAGTATTGCACAGTTATTGCTAACAGAATGGCTTAGTCATGGTTTGCCCTAAATCAAACTGACTCCCTCCAACTTGATCGTGTTTAATCAATTTTGCAAAGGAGAATAGGCGAAAATTAGTTCAGTTTTACTTGTGCAAAGCTTTGACAGACAACGTCAAACAAAGTATTGACTCGGTGTACTGGACACCATCGTTTATTTAATTTTTAAAAAATGACATTGATAAATAATATAAAAACAAATAATTAAAAACATTGAAACCCATGTATTATTTTCTTTACATGTTTGTGGTTGTAGCGAGACTAAAGGTGGAAAAGGCCAAAGGGAATGAACTCAATTGCAAAGCACTGAGATTGATCTCTGAGACTGACTTGCAGGTTCAAACTCTACAAATCTTCATAGATAATAGATATTTCCACATGCCGTGAAGATGGGCCATTGTCTTCGCTATGAGTCTGCAAAATGACGCACTGAAGCTGTTTTACCTTTGTTTACCAGATCCGCAGGCATCAGTGGTTGATATGTTCAGATACAAAGAGTTGCATCATGTTAAAAAATAATTTTTTTTGACTGACAACAGAGAAAAAAAGGCTTATTAATTGTGCCTCTCGTTTGTGGATTTTTCCAAACTGGTAGAAATTTGTTAAATTTTTTGGTTCTTTTTTACACTTTTCAAAGAGTTTAGTGGAAATCTGGAAGCATTTTTTGTTTTTCAGCCAACTCTAAACAGACTGTCCTACTGTTACCCAACCCACTTGAGCATGTCAAGTCTAGTTAGCACGACTGGAGTCTTTAGTCACAGTTACTGTCGATGCGTTTCCCAACACTTCCGCCACATGAATAATGAACAATCCTCAGCTGAGCACCGGGTTTCAGGTTTCTTATAACTCAGGAAGGCTATGAAAACGTTGAAAAAATAGGTGGAGCATGTAGTGAGTCTTAAAATGAAAATGTACGTTCAGATAAGTTCACCGCTACTCCTTTTAGGTACACTGATTCATGGGCGATCTTTATAAAATAGAGAGTGAATGCTGCTTGTCAAGACTCGATGCAATCTGCTGGGTTTCCTTAGTTAAGAACATTTTTTAACAATCTGTCAGTATGATTTGATTGAATTTGACTTTGTAATGGGCCTTGAGATGGCCTGTGTTGTGAATTGGTGCTATATAAATAAAATTGAATTGAACTGAGTAATGTTTTGCTTTAAGCATGAGAATACTTTTTTTTCAATAACGTACACACAAAGTAACAACTAAAATAAAGTCCTTACAGAACTGTGTGACTGGAACATGTTACGGAGCGACGCAGGGCTCAGGGTAAAGTTCACAGGATTCATGATGAAGAAGCTGGAAAGTCAGGTTGTAAAGGAGAACTGGTGGCGGTTTGAGTGGGCAAACTCAGAGCATTGAGCAATCAGCGGGAATCGGCGGGGCGAGGCCTTTGGAGCGGCAGAGAGTTCACTGGGTAAGGACAAAAGGAAAACTTGGGAATTAAGTGCAAGTGCTGCCCGACAGGTTGACTGAATGAACCAGAGGAGACGCAGAAGAGCTGCGGAGACGTAGCCAGCACTATATACCCAACACAAAGAGTTCATGTAGGAGTGTTCCTGTGCAGACACAATAGATCACTTTATTTACACTTTATCCTGTAACTTTATCCTGCAAAGTTACTTTAGTCTGAAATCCAATGCAATTCACTGTGCATACAAAATGTGCATACAAAATGACAATAAAGTTTGTCTAAGTCTAAGTCTAGATGAAGAAATCGTCCTGGTAGGAACCATATCAAGACATTCACACCACTGTCTGAACAAGAATATTTATTTAGAGTATTTATTTGAGGGTGTCCTTTAAAAGAAAACAATGTTAAACTAGAGGGCCCTATATACTGTACTGTGTTTTATAATTCAAACTTCCAAACTCAGATTCTCAATCCACCGTCTGACTTTTGAACACAACAATGCCCTATTTCACATTTTTGTTCTGTTCTTTTGCATCTGCACTACGACCAGATCCATTTCAGAGTCTATAACAACTCAATGTATCAAATCTGAGCTGTGTTATACTGCTCTATATACTGATTTTTCTAAAGCATTGGCACCTTGAAATGTTGTTTAGTTCAGTTTATTTACATAGCACCAACTCACAACAAATCATCAGTCAAACATGTAATGACATCAAACCAGTCACGTGGATGGAGTCAGTTACATGCAGTCACTAACAGTCAGCAACAAAATGATTTGTAACTTTTTATTTCATCTTTATTTTACCAGGAGAGTTCCCTTGAGACTTAGATTCTCTTTGGAAAAGGTGCCCTGACCAAGTCCAGCAGCAGTTCACGGTATTTCAGAATCAGAATCAGAATCAGAATCAAGTTTATTGCCACGTACGTTTGCACATACAAGGAATTTGACTTGGTGTTGATGGTGCAGACAAAACAAAATAAAATAGAATAGATATGTATACAGAAGCTATATACACACAGTAGACTGTGTGTTACTGTAATGCAGAAGCTTGTTAGTCCTGAACGGGGGAGAGGCAGTGTCCAGTGTCATGGGCGGCGGCTCTTGGCCTTGTTGATAAGGCCAGTAGCCAGTAGCGGATGGGAAGAAAACAGACTCATATAACAATAAAACTGTCAATAGTGGTTGGATTTAAATCAGCGTGATTCAAAATAAAACCTTATTTTGCACACCATATCTAACACATCTGTGATCAATAGTAAATTAGTGAAGCAAAACCCCTCCTGTGTGAGCAGCTCCTGCAGTTTTGTAGTTGATTCCAAAAGGATTGAACAGTTTGTTTTAACAGGTTATGTCCAGACTTCTGGTACCAACAATAAAAAAATATGTGCTTTAAGATTTTCCTCATTTTGTCACGCAGATCATGTAGGGGGGCATTCAGTGAATCCCTTTAAATGAGATCAAAAAATAACTTTTTTGCCTACATGCAAATCGCTACGCGTGGAGCCTAAACTAACAGCTCACGTCACCCCGACCGCTCCATTCTCATGATAAAACATGGTTCCTGTGGCAGCATCATGCTCTGGGGAGACTGTTTTGCAGCTGGGACAGGAAAGGTGGTAAGAATTGATAGGAAGTTAGGTGAAGTTAGACACAGGGCAATCCTGATGGAAAACCTGGAAGAAGCTGGGAAAGACGAGATCAGGGCAGGGCTTCACGTTCTGGTAGGACAATTATCGCACCTGAGCTACAATGAAATGGGGTTCGATAAAATAATTTTCAGCTGTTATCATGGTCCAATGAAGTCCATACCCAAATAAAAGTGGGAGTCTGTGGTAATATGAACATTCATGTTCACAGATGGTGTTAATCCAGACCAAGCTGGAGCTGTTTTCCAAAGAATAGCAAAACATGAAAGTGCAAAAGCTGGTAGAGATATACCCTAAGAGTTGAATCTTCCAAAAATATTGGCCTACAAATGCTAAACTGTTCTTCTTCTAACCCATGTATCCCTTTCTTTCAACTTTATAGTTATGCATTAGGCTACTTTATAATCGTAAAAAATCCCAATAAAATACAGGGAATTTGCTGTGGTTGTAGAGTGGCAAATTGACAAGGCACTGTGTGTTTACAAGGCTTGCTGGAAAATTATGAAAGTCTCTGGAATAATAAGATTTTAAAGTTATTTAAAGTTACAGGTCATGCAGTATTGGAAACTTATTTTTAAACATAACTTTTCAACACATTCTGTCCCCGTTTGAAACAACAGATGCATCCTGATAAAACAAAAAATTATTCTTTCACAATGATTGGATGGAAAAAGGTATTTGGTCTGTTCTACACCTCATGGAACTAGATGGAAACGTTTTATCATATGATGCTTTTATCAAAAAATTCACATTAACATGTACAAAAATGTTTAATGACGTTTTAAAGGCAATTCATCCTGTTATGATGTTACTAATTAAAGGCACAACATATTCAACAGTTACTCTAAAAGAATCCTCTTTGACTATAAATGACTTTGACTTCATTGACAAAAAATTGCAATAAATTTACAAGAAACACTTTGACTTCAATGTTATTTCCATCAACCTCAACAAGAAAACATTTGTTCAAAAATTATGATGATATCTCTTTAAAAAAAAAATCAGAACCAGATATCTTTCTTTCGCACTCCCACAAAAAGTAAAAGAGAACCATTTCAAAATGATGTACGACGTTTACCCTTTTAATTACTTTTTCAACAAAAATAAATAAATAAATAAAATAATCAACATAAATACCAATACCTGTGTGTTTTGTGATTCAGATTAAGACAGCAGAACATCTATTTTTTTAATGCAATGTCATTAATCTTATTTTAGAAGGATTTTCAAAACTGGATCTTACATAAGAATTATTTTCCACTTTTGAATTTTGATATAGTAAAGGTTGGTTTTTCAACGGGGGGAAAATAATCAAATCGAGTATTTTAATCCTTCTGGCTACAGTTTTTATTCACAGGTGCCGCTTTTTAAAAATTACCCTCACTTTTAATATCTTTATAAATGAAATATACTTATTCAGTGAGGGATTATACCGTTGCAACAACCAAAAAGCCCAGGCAGTTATGTAGTATATCAATAATTTAATTTTAAATGTGAAAATCCTCTTGTAATTATGTTTATAATTTCTGGTTATGCTCTGTTTATTTATTTTCTTGTAAACTATTTTTTCTCTTTTTTTATGTTATACATACTCTACTCAGTTTTAACATGTTGAATAACTATAATTTTGTTTCTGGAATATACCTTGATGTAATATTTGTGAATCTCTAATAAAAACAAGAAAGAAAAAAAAAACGAAAAAAAAAAACAAGCCATGCTGGTGTTGTAAATAGATGTCCCACGCAACACTGCCCCCTATCGGCGCAGACAAGCCCCGCCCCGCCTATCAACATCCCCAGTCGGTGAAGGGAAGCTGGGAGACCGCGGAGGAACAGGAGCTGGCGGCGGCAGGGGATCAGCGGCTCCCGCGTTCGTCGGACACTCAGCTATAGCTGCTCCCAGGCAGTGGTGGTGGTGGTGGTGATGGCGGCGGCAGTGGAGCGAGGAGGCGTTCGGGCCACTTTCCTGAACCCGGGGGGCGGCGGCGGCGGCGGCAGCGGCGGACCTGCACCGACGATGCTGCCGACCGGAGCGCTAGCCGGGGCTGTGGTCCTGGGCTCAGGCTCCAGCAGTATGCCCGTGCCCATGAACCTCTTTGCGACCTGGGAGATTGACCGATCATCTCCGAGCTGCGTTCCGAGGTAACAAATACACTGCTGTGTTGGGGAGTTACTGATTGCGCGAACCAAAAATTATAAAAAAAAAAAAAAAAAAAAAAAAAAAGCATCGCTTAATAAAATATCCATTGCTGTTAACAACGCCCTCATTTACCGTGTTATGAAGCAGGGGGGAGACGAGCCGCTTCACGTTCCCACAACAGAGCCTAGCTAGCACAGGGGGGGTGCTAATGCTAAAGCTACCTAGCTAATAACGCTGATGCTTTTTTACTGTTTAACCTATTTTATTTTTTATTACAAATTCGAATGTTATGTGACATTTGTTCATTCGCAGCTGTCACACTTAGTCAAAAATACTCTATTAGCACACACACACCCCTAAAAGAAAGTTGTTAAAAAAACCTTTATTACAACATTAAATTGCGACCGTTATGATGACAAGCTAACAAAAGTTGGGTCCGGTTGTCAGTTTGAAATATTCTCTCCGCTTGTTGTCTACGTTTATGCACCAGTTTAAAAGTTTTTTTCTGTTTCTTTTTTCTTTTTTGTTTCCTCATGTTGTGTGTTAATGGCAGGCTGTTTGATCCGATTTACTGAACGCATGCCACCTAATAAGCATAACTGGCTATAAATACATGCCGAGCAGGCATCCTTTTCATCTTTTTTTTTTTTTTTTTTTAAACAGCAGATCTAACTGATCTATGTCCGGAACTGGCTGGCAGTCAGAAAGTCAACACATGTTTCTGCTTTTTTTTTTTTTCTTCTTCTTCTTTCCTGTGCGTTGTTGTTGTTGTTTTTCTGCGCACACGCTCTTTTAGGTCAGCGTTACTCTTGTCAATTACTGCAAAAAAAAGGGCAAATGCCATTGATTTAATGGCGCTGAATGCAGTAACATTCAATACCCTGCCTGTTGCGTGGATCATCGGTGGACGGGCATCGCTGCCACCTGATCAGGAACACTCTCTGGGGGTCCTGCGGGTGCATTAATCAGCTTTGACCTAGATTTGCTCGGGATAGAAGTGGGCTCGCAAAAAGGGGGAGGGCTTTCGTTCCACTTTATGCCGATGTGCATGTTTGTGTTGTTGCTCCAGTGCCTGCATGGGTATGTAAGGTTTGAGGGGAATCATGGCACATGGATTATTACACTAATCAGGCATTTATCTGACTTTTATTAGACCCAAAAAAAATAGATGAAAGTGCATGCCAGTGGTTGATGGTGGGGGGTTCTTGGGGTTTGATGGATTTAATTGATGGGGGGAAAAAAATATTTGACTTGTCATTTGCTCCTTTACAAAACAGGATATGGGTAAACATGGTGAAAATCAGTTGGCTAAGTATCCTTTTTATCAGAGCTGATCAGCGATTGGCGGGTAGCAGATCTTCTCCTGCAACAGAGCTCAGAGCTCCCACTGTTTCCACCCTATAAAAACACAGAAATCCATATGAGTTCATGCTCTTTTTTTATTTTTTTCCAGCTCAATGAAAATCAGATAAATGTCGGGGACTTTTACGGACAAAACGGTGTGATCTTGTAAGTCTTCTATTTTCTGCTGGAGTGAAAACTGTTATATTTTATCAAAAAGCCTGCAGCACGTTTGTGCTATTGTCATTTTGTAAAAAAAAAAAAAAAAGAATAAAGAAACATGGAATAAGCAGGTTAAACCTCAGAGAAAATTGGAAATTGGTATGAGTCAGAGCAAATCTGATTAATGCATCCCCAAATACAGCTGTAAAACATTTCTGTTTTCGCCTCCCTACCTCCCTAACCCTAATAATAAAGAGGAAGAACCTCTGATTAACTGTTGCGTATCTGATTCTTAAATCATTCATTTATTTGAAGTACATGGGAGCGCCTTTCTGTTGTGATTATTCATTTATTAAGAACATAAGAGACATCACATTGTGAGGGAGAGAGCACTGATTGTTGCAAAGACCTGCTGTTAAAGAAGAGTTGGCTAATATTTCAAAGCAAATAATGTGAGTGGACATTTTAAACCGTCTTAGCATTTTAAATAAGGGTTGGCTTTTATGGTTAGCTTTACAGACCGACGTCTCTGAAGTGTTTTTGCCAGTGCGGCCCCTGTTAGTGCTTTGTTGTGCTTTGTTATCACTTATTTAAAAGAGTCAGAGTTCAGACTGAGCTGATGCTGCACAGAGTGCAGGGAACACCGATTAGAAAGCGGGGAAAGACAGAAATAGGCGCGCAGTATCGCAGCTGATGTCGTCTGGGGCTGACATCGGTTCATCGTTTGAGTAATCGATGAATCTGTTGAGTTTTTTTGTAGCTCGATTAACTTAAGAAAGAGATACTTGTAGTAAAATAACATAATTCAATGAACGTGTGTTTTGAACTATGAAAATCCTAACATTTAATGCCCATTTTGAAAGCATTGTAAACATGTAAAGAAAAAAAAAGCTAAATTCAATGCTCATAACATTTAATTAATTTAATTAGTGTGGTCTTTATATATTTATATGGCTATCCTTGTTTGGCGAAATAGTTGACAATACAATTAGAGCTGCAGCTAACAATGATTTTGGTAAATTATTTTTTTTTTTATCAGGGGATTTATAACGGGATGACACAAGGTGCTTGATGGGAGATTTTTCTTGCAAATTTTGAACCAGGTATAGCTAAAACCTGGATAGAGCATATCTACAGTCAAAAGGTTTTTTTTGTACAGTGTTTGGCTTAATTAGTGCTCTCAATGGGTTGTTCTTTTAGCAAATGCCATGTAAACTTTAAAACATACTCCAGTTAACGATTGTTCAGTTGGTGATAATTTCAGTAATCACTTAACTTATAGGGTTTCCTCTAGGATTTAATAAACTGTGGTGGTGCTTTTTTGTGGGGGCTGGGGGGGGGGGGGCTAATTTGCATATTTGTTAACAGCTTTGGGACCGAGGCTGTAGGAGAGCTTTTGCCAAGACAAGAAGAAGGTTATAAAAAAAATAGCGATTAAATGTGTTTGGAACTAAAAAAATTCCCTTTTATTAAACGATTTATGAATTTAGGGCAGCGGTGTCCAAACTTTTTGCCAAAATTGTTAAATCCAAAGTACTCAAGGGCCAAAAGATGAATAAAAATAAACAACATAACCAAAAATATTGTGATTTTCCTTTACCTGGCCAACAAAATATGATAATTTCAAATATATATGTTAAACTGTATTTAGCCTGTTTTATTAAATTATTTCCACCCAGATTTTAATTCTGTAGTGGAGTAAAAGTTGCCCTATTTAGTATGAAATTAAAGCAAAGGTAAAAAGCGTGCTTATTAACGGACATTAAATTAAACATTCAATTGTATGATTTTAACTTGTCTATAGTAAATTTACCTTAAGTAAAAATAAAAGCGTTTCCATCTGCATCAGCCACCAGCGCTGGTCGGCCAAATATTTCTGGAAATGCAGTTGGAGGGCCGCACAAAATTCTCACAGGGGCCACAGATGGCCCCCGGGCCGCACTTTGGACACCCTTGATTTAGGGTATATATTATTGATATAGGGTACACATATACCATATACGTTACATTGTTTTAACACGTATATTAATATTAAAAAAACTTAATTCTGAAGGTGTGGCGGCTTTTATTTAGCCGTGGTCGTGCGCCACGATCAATCACATGTAGGGGAAACCCTGGCTTAATCACAATCAGGTTAACTGCTTCAGCCCTAATGTCGCCATCGTAACGTCTACCATAGAAAAGATTAGATCCCAAAAGGGGGAAATAAGTGTTGTCACAACTTGTGCAGCCTTGATCTAAAGGGAGCCAGTAACCAATCAAAGTTGAGCAAATGTGAAATGTTTGTCTGCGCTTCTCTGGAGATTCATCCACTCATACCAGAGCCCCGTTTTCAGGTTCCTTCCCTGCTTTGGATGTGACAAATCCAATTTTTCTGTCAGCTCTCGGTCCAATCAACGATCTATTGATGATCTTTTGACGTGGCAGCTTTGCTTTCTTATTGTTTTTTTTTTCCCTCTGAAAGTAGGATGACGAATAACGTTTCACTCTTTAGCGTCTGAAAGCCAGAGCTGGGTTGCTTCCTTTCTTGCGGTAAAAGCGGTCTGAACGGCCATTTGTTCGCCGTGCGGATCCACGACGCTTCGCCTTCTGATGATCTCCTCATCAGGAGCCGGGACAGCTGACTGCGGGGTGGCACCGGAGAGCGAACATGTCCAGCTAGCTGCGCTCTTAAAGCTCGGCTCCCAGATAAAGGAAGACTACATGATGGTGCATTATTAGAGCGGGTGATTTCTCGTGTCCCCTCCCCCCACGACGTTCTGCGCCGTGGAAAGCTTAGAATGGGCTCTGTTAAAGACAAATGTCGCTGAGGGTGGTAACAGATTATTGTTGACGCTCAGGAAAAAAAAAAGACTTAAAGTTTAATTTCCCCCGGTCTGCGTTGATTAGGAATAACGCTACCAGAGTTCTGGTTAATTAGGTTAATGTGTGGTTTTTAAATATTTTATTGTGATTGATCTTCAGAGCCGGCCGCTTGTTAAAACAGGGAGGGTGTGAGTAATTTTCAGAGTAACTCTTGGTTTGTGCGTATTCAGAGGTCTCAGACGTGTTGCTGCGCTCAGTCCTGCGAGGAGCCCAACCCGAGGCCTGTTTTGGGAGCTTTAGCCTTCGCATTCTTTCAGGGGCTGGGCTCCTTCTTCTGTGCAGCTGTTTGTTCCTCCGCTGCAGCCAATGTGCACGTCCAGCCAGTGGAAGGGTTTCAAACTGTTTTGGCTGGCTGTTTTTATTTTTTTTTCTTCTTTATTGGTGTATCTGTTTGTAATGCGAGTGGCATACGCCTGACATCACGCACAGCTGAGGGGCCGTCGCTAAGTACCGGCTGGTTTTACTGTCTAAAGCGCCGGCAGCTCTAATAAAACCAACGCTCTGCCTTCATGGACTCTTTTTTTCTGCAAGGGTTTGTGATTCCTGACAGTTATTCTGCTGACCCCACCCTTGGCACTTGGCCACTATATGACATCTTTTGTCAGCTGCCTCCCTTTGTGAAGCTCTTAAGCGTTACAGAGACTAAAGTTAGGTGTGCGATTTGTTCTCTGTTCTTTGCAAGTGGAGTTTTATTTAGACGTGCACTGGGTGATATATATCTGATTCTGTGGGAGTCATATACGGGCTTCATAAACTGGCCCGTGGTCGCTGTCGATCACGAAAAGGCTATGACATCACAAGTCAGTAAATACCGCATGTGAAATAAGTTAGATTGGGACTTTCAGTTTTATAGTCTGTAAACGAGGGGATCGTCGGCTTATCTGGCAACACTTGTTTCTGTGTAGAGCTTGTGTTAGGGCCGCTCAATTACGGAGCTCAATACCAAACCATTTAATAACATTGATCAATGAGCTTGTAAACACGCTAAATTTATTTCACAGGGAGGCAGAATTAAAAAAAAAAGGTTAAAGACTAGGAAATAGCTTTAATTTTTTTTTAGGGCTGCAGCTATCGATTATTTTAGTAATCGATTAATCTAGCCATCTTTTTTTTTTTTTATTAATCGGTCAGTCTAAAAAGAGATACTTTTAGTAAATGAACATTCCTCAATAAACAAACATTTGGAGATTAAACATTTATTGCATATTTTAGATTCATTGTAAACGGCAAAAACATGTAAAAAAGAAAAAAAAGACATCCAGTGCTCACAACATTACAATTTAATTAATATGGTCATATATATATATAACTAAGGATTATTTTGGTAGATAATTGATTAAAAAATTAATAATCTGGTAGCGATATGTGCTAAATGGGAGATTTTCTTTTATTTGATTTTCTTTTTTTTATAGAATTTGAACCAGGTGATGCTAAACTTATGTGACTGGAGGAGTTCTGTATAAAGCACAGTTACTGACAAAGGAGAGTTTTCATCCTGAATGCTAAGCTTAAATGTTTTGACGATTATTTTAATAACCGATTAATCACAATTATTCTGATTCAGTGTTTCATCCGTACATTTTTCTAAAACCGTTTTTTTTCTGTATATTTTTTAGTGAATGCACAATTAAGCCCTTCTTCTTATGTAAAAACTGGATTTATTTAGTAAAACACTTAAAACATACATGCTCAAAAACATTTTTTTGGGTGGGGGGGCATTGAGTAGCTCTAATTTACGTTTCGCATGAGATTAAAAATCGCTCTGTCCTTTTTGTAAAGAAAGGTTTCTTTCCTACTTTATGCTCTTTATGCTTTATGCTCTCAGCTGGTCATTGTGTTTTATAATGATTCACCAAAGACATTCAGACAATCCTCACACGTTCTGTCCTATCTATTGTTTTCTGTTTTATCCAATAAGATCTGGTTTACTACAGGGGTTATAAATCAGAAAGCTGCGATAACGTTCAAACTGCCCTCCAGCTGAAACACAACGAGCGTAATAATTATTTTTAATCATTATTTTTAAGAATCTATTTGTATGACTGCTTAATCCTCAGTGAATTGTAGATTTACTGAAGATCTTTGCATAGAACGCAGTTTGCTGAAATAGCACGCTAGCGCTAGCCGTAATGTGTTTGTCCTACGGCTTCAGGTATGGGCAGAAGTTGTCTCCCCGCTGCGTAAAATGTTCTCATGTTTGTAGGAATCTTGTAGACTTTTCAAGGCCTAATGGTTCAGCTTCAGGTCTCTTCCGCTCACACGGCTGCGTGTGAACAGGAAGCAGCACCTAAGCCGAGGGGTCACATCTCACGGAAAGACGGGAAGCTGCGGCGCCCAGCGCGCGCACTCTCTGTCGATGTTTCTTTCTTATAAAACACAACACACAGGCCGAAGAGGTGTTACTTTGTGTGGGGAAAGTTTGCGAGCCACAATCGAGCAAATTCTGCTACGTTACACGTTTTAGAAAAGAAATGCGTTTAGTTTTGTTTGTTTGTTTTTTGTCCTTGGGAGACGTGGAAGTCCAAAGGAAAAGGAAATGTGGCGACACTGCAAAAAGGGAATTAAAAGTAGGTAAAAATTTCTTGAAATTAATGTATTTTTCCTTGATTTGAATAGCTAAAGAAGACTATTTGCCAATGGAATGAGAATCTCTACCCCTAAAATAAGATAATTAGACACCCTGCACTTGAAATAAGATGATGGAGATGAATTGTTCTTATTTTAAATGCGGAAATCCTATTCCATTGGCAAATAGTCTGATTTACCAGCTCAAATCAATGAGAAATCCACTAATTTCAAGAGGATTTTACCTACTTTTAGTTCCCTTTTTGCAGTGGAGGAGTGTTTAATTTTTGTTTAATTGCGCAGCCTCGTCTGTAAAATTCAACACAGGAATAAAAAAAAATAATAAAAAAATCACAGTTTGTTTTCATTTGGGTTTTATGCAAATGAAAAACCTCCACCTTTCGACGACCAAATAGATAATTTTTCATAAGCGAAACCTTTGGGGGGGGAAAAAATCTAAAATATCACACGGCCAAAGAGATCCAGCATGGTGCATCTCTGTGTTTTTTTTGTTTTTTTTCCGACGGCACGTCTATGTGAAGGGCCTCTGTGTGCTAGATGGGAGCTGTTAAAGCCTTGTCCTGAACAGGCGGTCTGGTGGAACAGTTGGACTTGAATTGTTTTGATTCCAGGACTCCCATGCTTGCCAGACTGCCACCCCCAGTCTTATAAATGCCATGTGGTGTTGGTTTTGTTGCTTATTTCTCCTCGGAGGAATGCATGTTTTTCTTTGTCTGCTGATTTTGACACAAAACCTTTAGTGGGGGCGTAGAGAGGGAGAGAGAGGAAAAAAAAAACATATATCCCCCCTTAGCTTATAGCTGACAAGGGCCGCAGTCATGCTGCTGACTAAAGAGGACAAGAGAGTCGTGGGATGAGATTCATAAGAATGCTCTGTGTTCACATAAGCGTTTTAATCCTATTTGGGTTTTAATATTTACACAAGTGACCTCACTGGGATGGTTTCCTGGTGGGGGGAAAAAAAAAAAGAGATGAAAAGAAAGAATTGGTCTCCAAGCTTAAGCCTTTTCAAAGAAGTGAAGCAGTTCTGTTTTAGAGGGGGAAAAAAACGAGAAGAGGGAAAAACCGTGTGTATTGGATCTTTGCTGATTGCTCCATTGTTGATCTAGATTATTCAAATTCTTTTTGCGAATTTGTGTTCCTCGGATGTGTCTTTCGCCATCACCGCCGAAGCACACAACCAGTTTAGGTACAGACCTTTGGCGGGACCTTCTCAAATGCTCGGCGACACAAAGAATTTTAGGATCCGGTTGTAGATAGTTGAGTAGAGATGCACCAATTAATCAGACATAGGCTGGAATCTGTCAATAAGTTTTGTATGTTCTGTGCTCTTCACTAAATGTGCCACAGTTGAGGACTTTTCAAGCTATAAACGCTTTAAAAGCAGCAAAGAATTTGATGCACTTTTAAGTTTGACTCATGAATTGTGATATTCCTCTTTTATATAAAACTGCTAGCTTACAGCTAGTAGCTTCATTGAAGGAACCAGCTGGACATTTGGTCTCACTGTTTGTTTTATAGTTCTTGGGAAGAAAATCTGACTTTCTAAGATATATGTATGTCATCGGAAACCTGAAATTGACATTGCCCAGGAAAAGTCTGATCAGTGCGTCTCTGAGCGAAGGAAAAGGCAGATTTTAGCGTTGCGATTATAAACTAGAGGCTCAGTAATCTGCACCAGAATCAAGCTGACCTGCACCTATCTGTGGTATATTAGGTGTTAGTTAGGAACCTTTTCGGACGACACTACGGTAATTCAGAGGTTGGTATAATGCTTATTAGTGTTAATATGGTCAGAGTATAAATGTGCTGCAGGAAGATAAGGCCTGCTTTCTAAGTTAGAACGTACATCTCAACATGAGATCAAGATTTGTGAAAATTACCCTTGTGCAAACCATTTTTTATTCCTAAACTTTTGCCAAAAGGTCTTATGGTACATTTATTCAGCTGCCTTTATGCCAGTTTAAATATTTTTAGAGTAATCATTTTATTTCCCCCCCCCCCCCTCCCCCCATGGTATATTTCTCAGTAATTTAAAAAAAATTAAATTACTTTTTTTATTCCATTTTATTCTCCACAATATATTCCAAGAACTTAAAGATTTGTAAAATCTATTTCAAGTAGGATCTGAATTTTTTAGTATAATTTTCTGCTTTATTGCTAATATGCACTTTATTTTAGTTTAGCTTCTTAAAGCAATGTTACAAAAGATCTGAAATATAACTAGTCATGCTGGCCGCCATTTACAGACGTTCCTGGTCCTCCCAGAGTATAGGTTCCACTCGGTCGCTCTGGTTTTTCTACCACTGGTTCCCTGTATGTTCTTGCATTATACTTTCACCATTATTTCATGCTATTTTCACTGTATTTGCACCAAAGTTCGGTTCCTCTAAAACCGAAAATCAAAGACTTGTAGGCGGCTAATATGTTTATTAGGGATGTTTATATCTATTGATGCTCTGTGCTTGATGCATTAACTTAAGCAAAAATATGGGAAACACCCTTTTAAACTTGGTGATAGTTTTACGTTTCTAATTGAACAGAATGTTATACTTTTTTGTTTATTTACAGACAAGGTCTGAAAATTAACACTCCCCAGACAGCAAATGCGAGTACATTTTCCGTATGGCGAGTAAATTTCAGAGGGCTAGCTTCCACTTGGCGAGTAAATGTTTGTACCAAATACGTCGTGTTTTTCAGTCATCATTTGGTTGGATGCTTCTTTATGTTCTTTTGCTTTCAATTCGCATGACAACAAACGCACACGTACGCAAACACTCGCACATGTCACACAAGAGCGACAGCAGCTACGTCATATCCGTTTGCTAACAGCTAGCGTTTA
This sequence comes from Fundulus heteroclitus, assembly GCF_011125445.2. NCBI lineage: Eukaryota > Metazoa > Chordata > Actinopteri > Cyprinodontiformes > Fundulidae > Fundulus > Fundulus heteroclitus. The sequence continues at coordinate 14,073,592 of NC_046382.1, read as the reverse complement.
GCTCAGGCTAATTATGTAGCATAATTATATTATGCGGAGATATTTAGCAGGAGTCAGTCAGACTTACTTTGACCGGTAAAAAAATATGCTTGGCCGGTTGATTTCTACGTCTACCGGCCAAACTTGGCTGGTGAACCAGGAAGTTCATTTCGGACACCGTTTACAGAGTAACAGAAATGTAACGAACTGATATTAACGGGTTAATCAGTCAGGCTGTCTGCTGTGGTAGTGCCTACTGTCGGCTACTTAGGTTTAGTGGATTGTCTTAAAAAATGTATAGCAAATATATGTTCTAAATTATCTAGTTATTGAAAGAATACCATGTTCATAAAAATATAGCAGACTGATTTGAAATGTGTACAAGAATACAAATTAGCAAAATGCTTTTCTACAGAGCAAATAAAGAAACTGCTTTTGATGCTTCAGTTGTCGTGGCGTGTAGCGCGTGTGCGTCGCCCATGTTGTGTTTAGAGACACTTGGAGCTGACACAGAACTGTAGACGGTGCCTTCTGGGTCTCATGGAGCTGGTGAGATTGAACAAACAGGGTTTTTGCAGTAGGTGACAGAGCAGTATTCATCTTTTTTACTGAAAATATGTAAAAACCAGCAAGCACTTCCCTGAAGGACTTATGACAACGTCTAATAATAGACAAGCTCCCATCCTGAAGAATTCTCCTTCGTATTTTCAGAGATATTTAGCCACAATATCATTTTACTATTTAACTCAATCTGTTTGGGAAAGTAACCATACCCATTCTAAATAAAAATTCTTCTGTAGCGATAATATTATTAAAGTATAAGGATTAATCATTTAATCAGACAGAAACTGGGAAAAGGTTACAAATGTTATTAAAATTGTTAAGAATTTGTTTCCCCTATAGATAAAAATATCTCCAATGTAATTCTACATGCTTGAGGTGATCTTAAACTGCAAACACTGAACTGAAAATAAGTAACATTTTCTTGAAATGAGTGTATTTGTCCTTGAGTTGAGCAGGTAAATAAGATGATCTGCCAATGGAATAAGATTTTTGCACTTAAAATAGGAACAACTCATCACCATCATCTTATTTTGAGTGCAGGATGTCTAATTATCTTATTTTAGGGGTCAAAATGCTCATTCCATTGGCAGATCATCTTATTCACCTGCTCAAACCTGGACAAATACTTTCATTTCAAGAAAGTTCTACTTATTTTAGTTCAGTTTTTGCAGTGTAGTGCTTCTTTTTATGTCCTTGTCCCGATGGATGTGCCGTTCTCACCCAGTCTGTTCACCGTCCACCAATCAACACTCAGACCCCCTTCTTCTTGCCTACTCCCACTCCCTGAAATGTGTCGAAAATCCCTCGGTTTCCTTCCCCGCTTTCCTGAAGGAGCAGGAATTTCCTTGGGAAACATTTCGCATTCCTGGGAACCAGAGATCCGGCTGTGCAGCCGGAGAACGGGCCCGCTCCAGGTTTTGTGTGTTTTCGCTGTTGTCGACCAACAACAAAACTGTCAGGAAGGGATCGGCAGAGCCGCCGACGGTTTTTCTGCTGACCTGGCCCGTAGCTTTCTCACACGCTGAATGTGCCTGTTGAATTCCACCCAGGGCTAGATCGGGTTTGTCCTCTCGCCCTCCCCCGGTTTGGACCTCTAAACGGGGAAAGGGGCCAGATTTACGTGTGGGCGGATCACGGGGTCCCAGTCAAAAGGAGAGATCTGAATTTCTGAACAAGCGAGTGAGACGAAGACCCCTTCCTCATGGGAACCGGGACATGTTTCTACTTGATGTTTTTTTTTGTTTTTTTTATCGCCTTGCTTATTCTTCACTTATCACATTGTCACAGTGACAGAGATCTTATAGAGCAGTCTAATAGTTTGCTGCAACATGTGCATTTACTCAACCATTGTCAAATCTGAGATCCTCCATGCTGGAATATACTGCAGGGGTGTCAAACATACGGCCCGCGGGCCGGATCCGGCCCGCCGAACAATTTAGTCCGGCCATGTGGCTAAATGCATTATCATTATAAAAAAAATTTTTTTTTTTTTTTCCCAGTGTCCTGTCTGGCAATGTGGCAATAAGATGCCACAAAGAGCTCCAGATTTGACTTTCACAAGTGGACAAGATAAAAGGAAGAGAATGATAAAACAATTATTGAAAAAAACATGTAGTTCGTTTAATTGAAAATATGCAGTTCCTATATTGTCCACGAGGGGCGCTGTGTTTTAATTAGCAGATTAAGCTTCAGGTGTGGAAAATTTTAAATCATTTCTTAATTTTTATCTGTTTGATGTATTTTGTCATGCAGGACAGTGTTTTTAAGTTCCAAAAAATGTGAATAAATGTTTTTCAACATTGTACAGTCACTGTGATCAGTTCTTATGCATAATGCACAAGTAAATGTTTAACTGAGTAAAAGTATTGTTGAAATTGCACATACTTTTCTTAAAAACGCTGATGTTATTCATAATATATTGTGTAAAAGTGAAATTAACTTAATATAAAAATCAACAAGTCCACATTTATTAGTTCTATTTAATCTTGCAATGGGTTTACTCGTGTGACCCTCTTGAGGTCAGATTAAGCTGTATGCGGCCCCTAAACAAAAATGAGTTTGACACCCCTGCTCTACTGTATGAAGGGGTCTGGCCAAATTTAATACCTAGAATCCCATATTCCAGGTTTCTAAGAGGAAAATTTTTGCAAGCGTGTGCATTTCTCTACATTATCCTGGTATGTGGCAAACAAAATCATTTTGGTTTTTCTAACTGGACTAAAACAGGAAAAGATTATTCTGCTTTAATGTCAAACAGTGGAGGGGGGGACTCACACTCTGGTATTTGCCTGTTTAGTTTGGGACATAACAGCCTTTAGACGGGTCTTTTTTTATATAGCTGTGAGCTTGATGCCCTCCCCATGTTGTCTAATCACAGATTAAGTGCTCTGAACTGTCTGGAGTCCTCTGTTCATCTCTATAACTCCGGTCAATTTGTCCTCGCCGCCGCATCGAACCGCCCCCTCTTCTGTGCCTGAAATAATAAAACACCGGGACATTTGCTTTATGGATTAAAACGCAAGACTGAGTGGAAACGGTTCTAAATATCCACCGAATCTAGCTGACGCCGTCGCTGCTAATATGGGCTGGCTCACTAAAGTCGAGCTTTTTTATTGTTCTCTGCTTTGACTGAGAGAAAAGCAGGAATCTCTGGAGAACTTGGAGGCTTTATACATCCAGTCCATTAGTCATTTGGAGATATCGGGCCTGGGGAGGTGAACTAGAATGCATACCAAGCAGGCTGGTTCAGTCTGCCATTGTTAACTCTAAATTATACTGAGGATTATATGCAGCAACTGTTTTCACTGCAAAAAGGGAACTAAAAGTAAGGAACGTTTTCTTGAAATTAGTATATTTTTCATTGATTTGAGAAGCTAAATAGCACTATTTGCCAATGGAATTAGTATTTTTACCCCTAAAATAAGATAATTAGATATCCTGCTCTTGAAATAAGATGATGGAGATGAACTGTTCTTATCTTAAGTGCAAAGATCTTATTCCATTGGCAAATAGTCTTATTTACCTGCTCAAATCAAGAAAAAATACACTCATTTCAAGAATATTTTTCATACTTTTAGTTCCCCTTTTGCAGTGTTATCGGTGTTGAGTAATGCGGTAAAGTGATTCTTTGAAGGGATAAGACTCATAAAGGCATTATGGCTTGAGTCGTTTATCTGAGAAGCTGACCTCAGGTCAGAAAGGCCATTTTCCTTTATGAAAGGGCTTCGCTACGTTGCAGAAAATAGTTTGGAAGTTGAAGAACATTCAGTTCAGCACCTCTTGATTTTGCAACATTTGATCTTCGTCCCTAAAGATTTGTATTTTTATTTTTTTGTATTTGAAGCGCCTTTTTCATTTGTTTATTGCCATCGTTTTAATTAGCAAAAGTCTAGTTTGTGATAAAGGTAGGCAAAGCGGCGTGTGGTTGCAGGAGTTAAAGGGCAGAATTAATCCTGTTTGATGCTCAGCCGAGGCGCCACATGTCGGCATGAAATATGAATGGTGAAAGTCTATTGATCTTTCTGTCTGAATGTCAGAAACGGTTTCTGTTTGGATCCAAGCAAAAAGAACAGGGCAGATCTTTGTTTTTTTCTTCTTTTAGGTTGATGGGGGGGTAATCTGACCCAGTTTAAGATCAAACCGCACGAGTTTTGTCATTTCATTGGGAAACGAAAAAGCGTCCAGCAGAAAAACGTGGCGTTTCACCGGGAAGACACTTTCAGCTCTCTTGACTGTCCTCTCTGCTCTGCTGCCACGGTTGTGCCACCTTAAAATGCAGTCTGTCAAAACATTTCCTGCCACAGCTCTCTGGGATGTTGTGACGATGCTGGTGGGGAGCGATGTTCGAGTTCGCTCATGGGCGCGCTCCCAGGCAGCGGTGTTCTTCGACCAGCATTAGAGATCTGGATCAGATTGAACGGGAGCAGAATTCGCCTGCTCTGACTTGTCGAAGTTGAGAAGATTCAAAGGAGAGCAACACGTTGACTTCGATGTCACGGGTGATGCCATTTGCCTGTTTTTGATTTCTTACACAGTAAACTAAATAAAGTCGAAGTAATCTGCTTCTAGAATAAACTAGCTGTGATGGAGAGGTTTTTCAAACGGTGAAGGGTTTTAAAGTGTTTGAGTACTTCGACATAGGTGAGGTTTATTGGTGCTACGAAATACCTGAAGCTGATGATGAGCTCCTACAAAAAGCACGGCTGCTGTAACTTTTCTTAAACTGTTGAATCCACTATTAAGTTATGCATTTTGTCTGTCCGCTACGTTTTTCTTTGCATGCATTTTTCCAGAGACTGCATTCTGCATGTGCAGGCTTTATGTAGAGTTCTGTATAAATGGCACTTCCTCCTTTCTCTTAAGCACAGTCAACTTGGCCTGTAAACCTCTGGCTTGTTTTGTACTCTCACTTGTCCCAAGCCTTTGTTTACATTGCCATTCGATAAATCACCTAGTTTTGGCTCCATGTAAAAAGAACCATAGATAAAATAGCCTTTGTTTAGTTTATTGTTTTAATTTGTCTTTTCTTTGTGAGTTTTTTTTTTTGTGGCATAAGACCTTAAACTAAACTACAAGCTGAAAGACCCACACTGCAAAAACAGAACTAAAAGTAAGTGAAATTTTGTTGAAATCATTGTAATTTTCCTTGATTAGAGAAGGTAAAAAAGACTATTTGCCAATGGAATAAGATTTTTGCACTTACTTAAATAGGAAACAATTCATCTCCATCGTCTTATTTCAAGTGCAGGATGTCTAATTATCTTATTTTAGAGATGAATTGTTCCCATTTAAGTGCAAAAATCTTATTCCATTGGCAAATAGTCTTATCTATCTGCTCAAATCAAGGATACACTACACTAATTTCAAGAAATATTTGCTTATTTTTAGTTCCCTTTTTGCAGTGCACAATATCCTTTCTTTGTTTTAATTTAGTTATGATGTTTTGCCGTTCCAACTGTTTTTCACCATGTTTCATGTCAGAATAACCAATAATTCATTAGTATCAGCTCTGAATTATTGGTCAGTCTTAGAGTATGTTAAATAATAACTTCTTTAATAATAACTCTGCTAACTCACGTGAGAGTAAGAGAGAGAGAGACATTAGCAAGGTGCCAACGCTTAAATTAACCCCACAAATAAACTGTTGTTTAAGTTCTCAAGAATAAATCTTCTCCGAAGAGGTTTACATTTATCTGATCGGTCGGTTTGACACAGATGGTTTTAAACGAAGCTTTGCTCCTGAGCTTTTGATCTCACCCCTGCACTGCAAGCAAAGGGACGTTCCAGTGGGGCAGACCGTCCGTCATAATAGGATTTTAAAGCTCAGTCATAACATTGTCGGAGGCAGTTACATTTACAGGATTTACCTTTTATCTGTAAGGCTGGTCGCCGTAGACACGACGTGAATCCAAGAGATTCAAGAACCAAGTAGCAGAAGGATGAACTGTGCTTTAGGTTGCAGGGAGAAAGCCTCGGCTTTGTCTCTCTAACATGTTTTGTGCATTCTGAGGAGATATTATCTGTGTTTTTGAACTGCGCTGTGGTGTCCTGTGGCTGATCCGGTATTCTGTGTCCACCACAAACACGGACCTGCTGACTTTGTCGGTTTAAGGTTTGGGAAGAGACAAAAGAGATGTGAACCACAGCAGTAACGGGCAACAAAACATGACATTCATTCCACTGAGTTCCTGAAAATTGCTGTCAAATCCCCGGGGGTGTGAATGCATAACGGGTTTGTATTCTCTGCTAAGGGGAGGGGGGGGCAGTGAGTGGAGTTACAGGCTGATTTATGAAGATCGAAAATACAGGGTGTGTTGTTTTATCTCTAGTTTTACTTTTACCATCTTGTATTTAGCACTTTTGTTCTGCTTTGAAAGGCGTTTTCCACGCAGTTACGACCTGCGCTTCACACTTCACACTGTTCGTAATCCTTTTTGAAATGAGTGTTTGAGAGAAGCGCTGGTTTGAATCAAATGAAAATATAATCTGGCACTAAGCTGTAAAACGCAGTACCATGTAAAGTTACATAAAACATGGCATTAATCCCAACAACAGGGGGATTGTATCATGCCTCGGCTCCTGACCACGCTAATACCATATTATAGAGTATTACAACGGTTATCGGCACAGCTTTTACATCCTCCAGCCTCACAGGAATAACCGGTTCATCTCAATCCATCTTTCTTTTTTTATAACACGTCTTTTCTGATGGTTTCACGCCTAAGCGATGACACCTATCCTCCTCCACGATGCTGCAAATCATAATCCCCAGCAACAGTTATGTTACACAAAATACACGTTGAGTCCAGAAAAACAAAAATAACCAAAACAGAGCTAAACTGCTCCTGTCCTCGAAATTCTATTTTATTTATAACGCGCCAATTCACAATATGTTATCTCAAGGCACTTTACAAAGTCAAATTCAATCAAATCCTCCACACAGTTTGGTCAAAAAGTTTCCTATCTAAGGAAACCCAGCAGATTGCATCAAGTCTTGACAAGCAGCATTCACTCCTCCTGAAAGAGCGTAGAGCCACAGGGACAGTCGTCTGCATTGTCCATGGCTTTGCAGCAATCCCTCATTCTGAGCATGCATGAAGCGACAGTGGGGAGGAAACACTCCCCTTTAACTTGGGCAATACTATAAAGCTTGGAACTCTATGCTACTCCAGACATTTTGAATAGAGAAAAGCTTTCTGGATGGGAGGCGAAACATCTTCAAACTTCGGGGGGGGGGGGGGGGGGGGCCAGTTGTCTTGGTTTTTAACTTTTTTGGAAACGCAGAAGCACACCTATTATTTTCTAATGTTTTTTGTAGAGCTTTTCTTTTTTAAGTACAGCAAATCGTATTGATACTTGTTGTGTTCTGATAATTTGAAAGATGAATTTAACTCTGGAAATATTCCCAATGGGGTTGGAAAGAGGTCTTGCGGTATTAAAATTGTGCTGATATTTCTTGTCAGAGTTAAGTCTGTGTTACAAGGTGCTGTTTAGTTGCTGTCAGCATCTGGGAAAGCCTAAAGGCTCATTTGGTGTCCCAACCTTAAAGGAGGGTGATTTTGTATTGTTTGTTTGAGACACTTATTTTGAAGTAAAAAAACCGTGTACTCTCTACTTAGCTGTGATGTGTTGCCTTCGCAAAATGACAGTTATCTAGGTCATCCCAACAGGATTGCTCAGTTGTTTCTGAAAACATTTCAGCACCAGGAGTCAATTCTGGTGGCTCGCACTTGGGGAACCTGCTGTTGGAGCGCTGCTGTTTTTAAGGACATGGAGGCCAATCCTCCCAGGCCCATTTCAAGTCAGATGCAAATCAATGACCCACCCGGCCCTGTCCTGGGTGGTTAGAAGCTATTGCTTGGTGTGAGTGGATTACTTGGTCACCTGAATCATGATGAGACTGCTGATGTTATCTCTCTGGAACGTGTTGGAGGACCGAGCTGTAAACATTGGGGAGCTAGAAGCACAACCCTCCCCCTCTGTGATGACTTTTCTCTTTTGACCAAGATTTCTTCTTTCACCCCTCTTTGAAACCATCTGTTCTCCCTGTCCAATATCTGGACATCATTGTCGGTAGGTCAAAACAACAAACCGATAAGGCTCTGGCCCACTGGGCTCCACAAAGACTCTCTCAACCTCAGGTGACGATGGGGGGGTGAGAATCCTCCACCTCAAAAGACCAATTCGTGGCGTAACTACCAGCATCACTCTTCATAATTTAATATGGAAATTAAGCTAGCTGCTGCTTTCCCTTGTCCAGAACCCTCTCCCTTTTTCTCGTTAGCCCATTCCCTTCTCAGAAAACATAAAATAGAGGGTTTTTTTTATTAGTCTTCTGGCGTTAGGACCATCCTAGAGTTAGACAAGTATAGTGACCTTAAATATACGGACATGTCCAACCTGGAGCAACTTATTGTACACTGATTACAGATTGTTCAAAACACAGTTCTGATTTGTAAAACCATATTAATATTACCAAGAAAGGAAACAAAACAGGCAAAAACATTGCGAACATCTCCCCCTATCTCATTTGGTAAACCACATATGGTCTATGATCCCATCTGTAATTCCCATCCACAGACGAAAGCATCTACAGACACAATTTTCAAGAAGGGAGCGCTGTTTTAAAACTACAGATAGTGTTCTATAAAGGGCAGGAATTAAGTAGATGTTTATTCTGTTTTTACTACGTTTTATGTCTTAATACCAGTGTAAATGTTCATATTTTGGTATTTTTGTTCGAGAAACTTATTCTACTGCATTTTTATGCGAATCCAAGACTTATTCTGATTGTTTGCAAAGTACTCTAATCTAAAAGTCCTATTACACACACACAGATTACTCTGGCTCCTAGACTGTAGCTGTGAAACCTGTGTCTCTACAAAACGCGTCCAACGAAGGTTTTATTGTTGTCATTCTTCAATATTAGATTGAACTGTCGTTAACTTTTGGGTTTTTTTCGATTTACGGAAAAACCTGATTATCGCACAGAACTGACGTTGCTTCACAGCGTCCCCTTGGACTTTGTTTACTCTCTTCATGTTTTTCCCAACACTGTTACCATGAGAAGATTTTCATTCAGGGATTTAAAGCTCAACCAGCATATGGCCATCTGGCACACATGACCAGATATTTGGGGTCTAAAAGAGCTCTTGGTGGAGGCCCAAGTGCAGACTACGCTCTTATGGCACTCCCTACAGTGTAAATCTCTTAAAACTGTTTTAGTCCTCTCTGGTTTGGGCCACTTTTATTGGGCCTAAAAATTAATTTGGCTTCTTCCAAATAACTAAACCATTAGTCTTCTTGCTTTTGTTCAGCTTGACTTTGTAGATTGATGAAAAATCTTAATATTTTGTCAAAGAGTCGGTGTGTTTTGGAGCCATTGGAGATTTTAGATGCTTCTTCTACAAGCCCCCATTTTAAATAGAGATGAACCCGTGTTTGCTGTAAGTAAATAAAATATTCAAAAGATGTTGCTTTCAGGACAACGGGCCCTTTATTTGGGCTGAATTATACATTGAAACATGAACAAATCGCCAGGCTATTATGTAATAAAGTACTTTGGTTTTTCTTTTAATCCTTTCTTTTAAGCCCTCTTAGTTTACTAAAGAAATTCACGCAGAGCATTTTGTAACAGGATGCTTTATTAATCGAATCTGACTGTATTCCCATTACAAACAGTTAAAATAAATTATGTTAAAAGTAGTAAAAGCATTACTGGAAGATTTGCTTTTAGGCCTGAAACCCCCTTTAAGCACATAGCAGGTCCCTTTTCATCAAGCACTCTATGTCGCTCATCCTTCATTCACCATTCCCCCTGCTTTGTGCCCCTGACAAATGCTGCGCAGTGATCCGAAGGGATGGAGCTGGCAAAGCATCCGCTAGATTGCTGACCAGGGAAGAGAATAGCAAAAGCGCCCCCTCTGTTTTGCCAGAATACTGTTAAAGTCAGAGGGTTCATGTGCTGAATGGTTGAGTCGGATCCTAAAGCAGCTAGAACAGCTCTTGACTTTATTAAAAAAATACCGCACAGTTACCGTACCTGATTATACCAATTTTATGTGGTACAATGCGCTCAAAACTTGCATAAAGTGTAGAGAAATATTTGTAACTGTGTTGCAGCCATCCCTCTTTATCTATTAGTTTGTCCATTCATCGCTCTCTATTTGTCCTTCCCTCCGTGCATTTATCATGCGTCCAGTACATCTTACATGTTTCGTGGTGCATCTATCCAGCCATCTGTTCAGCTTTCCACTCAGTCTCTGTTTTTTTTTTTTTTTCAAGCACTGACCATTGTAGAAATATCTGACAAAACGTCATTGTGGTATGTTGCTTTTATAATTTTAACACTGGCTAATAGGGACCTAGAACCTTGGAAATATGAGTCTGGAAAAGAACAGTTCTAAAATAAAACTTCTGTAGCATTCGTGATAAATAGGTGTATTTTTTTTAGATTTCTTTAATATATATGGGATAAAAAAAAACTCCTACCTCTGACTTTTTCCTCTCATTTACAAGTCATTAGAAATATATTTTTTTTTTTCAATGATTCGATATTGGAATTGATGGTGAAACCTCAAGGATAACTGGGAATAATCATTAGCCAGAAAAACGTCTGATCTGTGCAGCAGCTCTAGTTTTTCCATGGCTACCTTAGCTGCTATTTTTGGTAGACCCATAAAATGGAGTGGGGTTTGTTTGAAATCCTACTATCACAGAAATGTCCAGAAATAGCACAGCGACAGGAACCAAATGTACTCTGAAAGCGGAAGCACTTCTTTGGCTGATGGCTTTGAAAAACGCTTTATTTGGATCTGATGAAGACCAGTTCCTGGCAGAGACACACTTTACTGAAGCTGTGATAGCCATGTGTTAGGTGCTTTCATTTAAAATCTGAACTTCTGCTAAATGGAAAGGGCACACGCAGTGTTATGTGATGATGTGGTAGGAAAGTCTAAGGATGCACCCGTTGTGCCGATGTGGAACATAAATCTTCGTTTTGCCTCGTCGTTTTTTTAAATCACAAGAGAAAGTTTTACGGCCTACATTTGCCTGTCTTTTTAAAACGATGATTTCCCGCAGATGCCTCCAGTCACATAATCTGTTATTATCCCGTTTCCAAAGGCTGAAGGAATGAGTTCAGAGTTAATGTTTAAAAACTTTGCAGTGTCAGTGTAATATAAACTGTGCTATCACATGAGTCGTCTGTAGACAGACTCATCATTTTACAGAAGCTGCAGACGAAAAGATTAGCGTCGTTCCAAGTTTTGTCGTCAGCGAAAGCTGTGGGAGAACAAACAGGCATGTGAGAGGGAGGTTGTAGTCATTCTGCATTTCTGCTATCTGCCCTCTTCAGTCCATCTCTGGCAATGTATTTGGAGTCCTCCAATGTACAAACATTGTTTTGACGGAGAACCTATTTTAGTTTGCTTTAATGCTTATTGCACCAAAAATGTCTCTCTACTACTGTACTTCCCTCTCTATCCCTTCGCTTGTGATACCACATCTGATCTAAGATGTTTCTTCATAGTGTCTCTTTGTGTTTATACAGCGCTAATTCACTGCTAATGCCATATCATTATTAGACAAAACTGGTCCAATGAATTCCCAATTATACAGAAATACACAAACCAAATGAATACCGATACTCTACCACGGCTCAGTCCAGGCTGATCTAAAATTAAATACCAGACCATGTAGGTCACATTGTCATGTCAGTATGTCGAAACTCACCAATGTTAAACAAGCACAAACAAGTGACTGAATTTGCAGTAAACCTTCATACTGAACTAGTGTGTGACGAAAGCAGAAAGACTCCACTCTTTCAACAGGAAGAAACCTCCAGAAGAAAACCTCTGGCCGCCAACTAGGATGTTTGAGAGGACAGAAATCCATCAGAAGAAACGTAGAACACTGGTCCATGAACAAAGAAAGTCTGAGTTCATAATTGTGGCCTTAGTTCTGTTAGCGGCCATGTCCAGGACAGATAAATACCCGATCAGACAATTGCCAGGTACGTAGATCTGTATGAAGCAAAACATTGAGAGTGCACACATGGCAATAGCTCCTTTAATGGCTCTGTCCAGGAAAGAGATGAGGTCAAAGATATAATCATTGGAGCAATTGCGTCCTCTCAGAAAAGGAACAGAGAGATCATTCAGTTATTGGCAGCCATAACTCAGCCGACGGCGCTCAGGAAAGCAACACGGCCAAAGCAGCCATTACTAAGGTCTGATGTGGCCACCATACCCACTGTATCGCACATTCATGGTCATAACCTATATACTGTAGTTATTTGACAGCTGTGTGTACAGTGCAGATACTGTGCAACACATTTATAGTAATACACAATTCATATAATGTTCTCTACGTTACTGCGTCATATTCTAGTTAATTACTGATTCATTGTTTTTGGTAAAATTAATCTGCACATCATCGCCTTGTACTTGTGAGGTCAATAAAGCTGAAAATGATTCCATACCAGAAAAACACTGCCTGAAGCTTGAAGTGTTTGCACTGAGTCATTCTGCAGCTATTGTATTATTTTATGATAAACTTCACGCGCCGCTGCTTATGCAGGTGCGTTTTGCATTGAAACGGCTGTATGAACTTCCTCTCTACTCAACCAGCGTGTAGGTGCCTCCCCATGCATGCCATGACTTCCCCGAGACTCGGCAGGGTCCGTACATGTTCGGGTGATTATTATTATTATTTTATTTTATTTTGTTATGGTTTATGTTGTTTGGGTAAAGAGAGACTCAGAAGATAAAAGTTAAGCTTTCTTATAGACTTACTGACACTGCCAATCAAGAGAAAACAGTAAGTAACAAACAAACAGAACAATGGTTTAATGATCGTTTTGCGTGGCTGTTGGTTTGTCTAATGCAAAATACTTTTTTTACTTTGCTCCCATTTGCATCGGGGAAACTTATTGTTAATCTTTCTTCGCTTTTGAAAGGGGTCATAATGAGACATTACAGTCATCGTTTATTGAAGTCTTATCTAAGTTCAAATATTTAGCCACGGCAGAATGAGTGTCCTGCCTGATAGGTAGCTCTGTTTGTTCAGCCCTGATCATTGTGAGATGGTCGTAGCCACAGATAAGCTAGCTCGCATTACACATTAGGTTCAACAGTAGCAGTCCGCTTCGCTTTGAGGAATAACAAATAACGATGATTGCCTTTTAATTCAACCAAGACCACAGCACAGCATAAGTGGTTTGCTTCTTTAATGTGCAGCATTGTGTTGTTCTTCGTCTCTTTCTTCACAGGCCTGTTGTTTCTAATCATTACTGGCTATGGGCCACTGGTAACAATAAATCTCCTACTGCCACTCGTGTCTTCGTTGGCGTGTCATAGTTTACTGCTCAACTACTTTAGCAGGAAGATTTTCATTCATTTGACTCTGGGGAGCAGTCTGTTTGATCGGAAAGAAAGCCTTTGTTATGGAATCTAATGGCTTTTTACTTTTAAAGGCCAAAAAAGGTCAACATTTGGCGAGTGACATGGAGCGAGGAGAGTAATGGGCTCAGAAGGGGCAGGGCTCCTCTGTTGCTGTTAGCGATGGCATATAGACTAAACCTTTCTAGCTGTGTAGTCTTCAGACTCCTACTGGGCGCCAGTGTCAAACTGTTCACTTAAAGCGGACATTACAGTTCAGCCAGTCGCTAGAAATGTCTCTGCCAGTCATAGAAGATTATATTTAGTCAAAGATTTCCTTGCAGTGTAAATTACTTTGAAGGAGTCTGGATTGGAATGAAGGGTGTCTTGCCATCTCCGCAATCTGAGTTCGCCGGTATGGCTTTATTCATTGAGTGGTTGAAGTGAGCTGAGCTAGTTTTAGGAGGTTTTCATACAGTACCTGAGATGTTTAATCCTTTTAAAACAAACTCTCAAAAACGTAAAAGAAAAAAAATTTACTGAGAAGGGAGGAGGTGGTCTCGAAAAACATACTCTGGAGCGGTTCATGTATGGTGTGAGCTTGATCCCAGCGCTGTTCAACACGGCTGCCATGTGTATGCTCCAAACTTGACCCAAACACCTTCCCATAGCCAGGTTGACATTGTGTTTTGGGACAAACAAAGGCTAAACCGTCTTTTTCGTTAAGTACAAACATCTACAGTACATCTGGTATACTGCTCAGATAATGTGGCCTGAAAAAGTACCCAAAAAAAATGCCCTAATTGTAAATTATTTTTTCTGCTAGCTTGGAGCACAACATATGCTTCCTGTCTTTGCATTTCTCACTCCCGCCCCGGGCGCCTCTGTTCGATAGACGGGCTGAATGTTCTCGCCTGTTTTTTAGCGACAGGTTTTGTATTGAAAGAAACCGAACCACTGAAAAAAGCTACAAGTGAGCAAACGCATCAACTGATTCGGACAAACGTGAACAACCTATAGTCATGAAAATGCCCTAAAAGCCCAGGGTTCATCCTCAGAGAAATGGGATAAAATAAGATTAAAAAAGAAACTGAAACATTTTTATTGCCAGATTTTATTCCGTTGTTCCACTGTCTTAAAGCTCCTTCTGTCCAGCCCTCCTTTCCTCTTCCTCCTTTCTGCGCCGTGGAAATCCCACAATTCAACCCTGGAAAATGTAAACATGCTTACATGGAGAATACTCTATGTAGGGAACCCTGTCTTTTAGGAATGGGGCTATTTTCTAAAAATGTATTTGGTTTGTCTTTTGTAGCTAAAACAAATCCACACCAAAGACCTATTGAATTCTGCAGCTAGGAACCTAAATGTCCAGCTCTTGTTTGCCCTCCTTGAAGTTTTCCTTCCACTGCGCATGCATTTGGCTGTCGGCTGTAATTTTTTCGCATTGCAGATTTGACCAGACTAGAATCAGATCCAATGGTCCATCGATGGAGAGGGAGCCACGTTGCCTAGATATAACAGTAAGCTGGATTTCTATCAAACGATCAGCCAATCAGAAAGGCTTATGAGGGGAAAAATAAAAAATTGGCAGAGGTATTAGCCTTTGGGACTTATCAGCCCGGCCACAGTGAGCTTATCTTTGCATTGCACTGCGTGTTTGTAGATATCTTGAACTTGAGATGACCTGGTAGACGTTACCCACCCCTCCAGCCTTCTGTCCTGACTGATGTAATAGTTTTTGTTTTGGTACGGAGCCATTTTGTTACTGGTATGTTTCTGCTTTGTAGAGGTAGGAAAACCAGGGAATGAACCACCACTCTTGTGTTCTTTGTACATCAGTACTAGCATTCCTTTCTAAACCGCTATCCCCAATCCTGTGCATTTCTGCATCTACTCGAACAGAGTATTTGTTGTTGCTCAATAACACCTGGTCTGACGGAAATTACTGTTTTGGGTGTCAAAGCGAACTGGCACAGAAAATTAGCAAAGGGACATCCGGGCACCGGGCCAGAACAGATGGCAATAAGTTTCATTTACAACAAAACACAGTGGCAGACAGGAGTGGAGATAATGCTGGTGTCTCATAATAAAAGGATTCCTGGCTCCTCTTCTGACCCCTCCATCAGCAGCAGACTCTTTTAATTACATGTGAATTTGGGTCCTCAGAGACAGTCTGAAAACTCTGTGACGAGATGGAAATGCTCAAATATCAGCTTTTATTTTCTTTCATAAATCCGGCCAAAGAGAGCCATGGCTTAGATCCATAATTCAAGTGGTTTATTTATTATTTAAATATTCAAGCCTCAAATGTATGTGCAGTGCAGAGTCGTAAAAGTGTAAAATATTTGTCATTCCCTTCACATCTGTCTCGCGTTTCACAAGCATATGCCATTAATAATCCAGCAATTTCTATGCCTTTGACACTGTAGAATGTACGGCATTATGACATATCTAACTAAACCAGGGAGCAACAGATTTTTATTTTTATAATTGCATAACTTTAATTAATACAACTGATGTACTGTGTATAGAAACCCTATTTGATCATGCGTTTTATTTTTAGAGCAGTGTCTGTGTTTGTGGGGCTATGACTGAATGCGGTGACAGATTTCTCGTCAAAAAGGCTATGATGAATTTTTTTTTAATACTTTTTTTTTTCACTTTTATTGTTATCGCAATCAATACTGCTAAATAATATGGTAAAAATCCACATCACCCATCCGGGGGTCACACATAAACTGTAAATAGACTATTGAACTTTCTGCCCAAGAGGCTCATGGGATAATTAGGTATAACTGAGAAAATAAACTTGTTGTGACGGCGTACTAAAAGTAACTCACTTAAAAGAAGTAAAGTACAGTACATTTTACAGCATGTAATAATCGTCATAAATGAAACTATTCTTACTTATTAGTAGGGCTGGCAATATGGCTTCACAATAAAATCTCCAGGTTTTTTATTTTTTACTGAATCTGATTAAGAAATTTTCCCCCCTTTTTGTTTCATAAAAAGAAATTGCTGAAATTATTCTTAAAAACTTACTTTTATTTCAATAATCTCATTTGGGCGTTGACCTGAATTCAAAGTGCAATTTATTACCAGCTTTAAAAAATGCATATAAAACAAGATGGTAGGACAGTAAATGATAAAAATATAACACAAAATGTTTGCTGCCATTTGTTTTACACATCTAAGAGCAGGCTTCACTTCACTTGTGTAACTTCACACCAACTTAAAAAATATGTACCGGTAAATTAATAGATTAAAGTGCCTCTTCTTAGGGTGAAAAGGTTTCCTCTTTGGAGTATTTTGATAATATATATATTCCTAAATGTATACTAAACATTGTATGCTATTACCAAAACAATTTGCCCTTTTGGGACTGATATAGCGCAAACTTTCATGGAAGCCCAGGAGAGTGGATTGGCAAAAAAAAATTAAATCTTGATTTTATATAATTAAATAAGTTGCAAATTTGAATTAATCGATAAAATTGATGTATTGCCCAGCCCTACTTACTACTTGTGACGGGAAAATTTTTTTTTTTTTTTAACCAAACATTTGGATTTTCCCTCAAACCAGTTCTACTTTTACTTTTTGGACTGAGACCAATATGTGGTTTTTGAAGCAATGTAAGCTGCAGCTCTGCATGCTTGTTGTCTGAGGTAACACAAGAAAATGTTAAATTACTCAGAAGATACTAGCCTGACATGTCAAATCGCGTCTTAGACAGAAATGTCTTGGGTGTTGTCTGAAGAAACGGTGATTGTTACAACGAACTGCAAGTGATCTGATCTGGTCTGAGCACGGTGCTAGAAACGGAGCCAGGCAGCAAGCTGGAGTTGTCTTTGATTTCACTCGTAGCAGTCGGTCAATCATTAATCTGAATTTATAGACTGGAACGCTGAATTAACCTAAGAATTGTTCATTCAAGCATCCTCTGAAAACTAACCGGGCCATGATATTGGCCAGTGATCACTGTTCTTTCTGTTGCTTTTTTTTATTCAGTACTTGACTCATGAATTAAACATTTAATTTACCAACCTGTGGTGTTTTTAATTCAGAATCATAGTGTTTTTGAATATACATACAAAGCTCATTTTTGATTATCAGCAAATTCACTTGAAGGTTTTTTTTTTTTATCTTTCTTTTTTGTTTTGCAGAATTGTCTCGCTTAGGTTTTCAAGGCAATGAAACACTTTCTACTAAGTTTTTCTAAATTCTTGTCTTGTTCGTTGTTTCCCACAGGCTGTGCAGCCTCACACTGAAGAAGCTGGTCGTCCTCAAAGAACTGGATAAAGAGCTGAACTCGCTTTCTATAGCTGTCAAAATACAGGTTTGTAACCTAACCTCCTATGCTTGATGAGAAAAGGTTGAGCAAGACCTTTGAAAGCGATGCATCTCAGTGACTATAAGACACTCACCTAATCCCGCTGCTTGATAAAACCCTCCTTAGCTGGGCTGAAAGCCCCAGTGCCTTACATCCACTCAGGTGGCAGGCCGGCTTACCACTCTGAGCAGGAGCATTAGCACCTTTAAGACGGATTGTGCATCTTGCATTGATTGCTTGCGCATACATGCGTTGCACACTGCAAAAACAGAACTAAAAATAAGTAAAGTTTTCTTGAAATGAGTGCATTTGTCCTTGATTTGAGCAGGTGAATAAGATTATCTGCCAATGGAAGGACTAATTTTACCCCTAAAATAAGATAATTAGATATAATGCACTTGAAATAAGTTGATGGAGATGAGTTCTTCCATTTTAAGTGCAAAAATCTTATTCCATTGGCAGATTATCTTATTTACCTACTCAAATAATGTACAAATACACTAATTTCAAGAAAATTTTAACTTATTTTTAGTTTAGTCTGTTTTTGCAGTGCAGAGTGTCACTGTTTGCAACATTTATTTTCGAAAACTTGAAGCGATTATCACATGGAAATACCATTCAATCCGTGCACCAGTAATTGCACACGAAACAAACCCACTTTTAATTTTAGCGTAGCTCCATTTCGATTGGCTGTGATTTCCAGCTCATGGAGGCGGCACTGAATCCCGCGTGGAGACGGGAAGAGTACGGCACAACGCTTGACGTGGATCGCTCCTGGCAGACAGAAGCCTGGTGTCAAGTATGCAGCAGCTCCGGCTGTCATGCAGACGCTAAGACACACAGACCATCTACTGTACATTCACACGGGGGGGAAAGAAGCCAAGCAGTCAATGTTGTACTTGGAAGATTAAATAGGTTTTGATGTTCCTTCCATTCATCAATGCCTCCATTTCACACATGCCTCTATCCCTGCGTGGATCGATTCGATTAATACACGCATCCCTGCATCCATCTAGTCACATTTACAGCCCTACATGCATTCATTTAAAATCCGTTTTCTGACGCCAAATACAGTTCATGACCGTAGACGAGGGTTGCAACCAATGGGGATCTTTTTTTTTTTTGCAGCGTTTTTTAATCTTAGCTTGGCTTTCTCACCGCAATTATAACCTTGTTTTCAAAACTATGACAGCCGAAAGGACGGCCCGTTAATCTTCTCCTACACTGTTCACGTTCTTCTTGTCAACAAGACTTGGTGATGGTTAGTTTTCTACGCGTGACACAAAGTCACTTGTAACCCAAAATGCAGTGGTACTGTATTAGATCATATGGCGTACTAATCTTTAATTGCACAGCGTTGGACTGCTGCCTGCAGTCAATAGTCTGGCTTCAATGCCTGAAACGGCACAGGCAGCAGGGAAGCACAGAGAGTTAAAGATACTGTCGGTTTTTCTGTTATCAGCCGTTCTGAAATGAACATCAAAGGCGAGGAGGGGAACCAAGGGGAGCTTCTGGGTTTTTTTCTAAGCCCTTTAAATTGGACAAAGTTACAGGTTTTATAGCCCAATATGCACCAATACTGTCCTTAAAACATTTAAAGATGTAACGTATTTTAAATCAAAATTCAAAATATGTTTCATCGGGACTCTAGTTACATAAAGAAGTGTGATTTTTTTTTTATCACCAAACTACACAAACTAGGGGTTTTCAGACTCCACTAGTTGGGATTTGTCATTTATCATTGTCAAGATAAACCCAAATGCTTCATGATAAGAAATTGTTCACCATAACGATAAAAGGAAATGATAGGCCCAGCCCTAATCTGCATTCATATTTAAATAATTTATTTTCTACGTAATGATGTGGGAACGTGTTTTCCCACTTATAGATTTCATTTTTGCTTCTAATTCTTGAAACTAATGTCTGTACTGAAAATCTGCCAATGTTGGTCGTTCTTTAACACATCTGTATTGGTCCAATCAGTAAAAATGGTCTGAGGTTAGCATCCGACACTTAACTCCATCTTGTTGCTGTTTACGTATGAAATTTAGAAGTGGGAGGGGAGGAAGTGGATTGTGTGGTCTGTGTTTGAGCCTGCGACAGTGATACTGGTGCAGCGCAGGATGGATAGATGGATAGATGGATGGATGGATGGATGGATGGATGGATAGATAGAGAAATGGTACATGGCTTACAAATGTTTTAAAATGAAAGTTTTAAAATGTGGTGTGCATTTGTACTCTGTCCCCTTTTTTTGATGCTGGTAAATATGAATAAAATCCAGTGCAATGCCTTCAGAAGTCCTGTAGTCTGTAAACAGTCGACCCGTTTGTCATTTAATGTCATTTAATCTTCAGGCAAAGTGAAAGTATTATTCAGAGAAGGAGATCCTCGGCTCTGAAGGGACAGTCTGTTGACAGGACAAAAGACACAGCAAACATGTTTAACAATATATTCTGGCTACACGAGACTAAAACTGAACTTTGCGGCCGACCTAAAAACACGTATAGTGGAATAACTAACACTGCACATCACTCCTAAAACACCATCGACGTGGTGATGGCAGAATCATGGTGTGTAATGACAATGCTTTTTTTTTTTTTACAGCCAGCTCAGGGAAAGTAGTGGGAGTTTATGAGAAGACGAATGGAGGTAAATGCGTGACAGTCCTGGAAAAAAAACACCTGCAAGGGCGGTGGTCTCAAACTCCAGTCCTCAAGGGACATTGTCCTCCAACCTTTAGATATATCTCTGTTTTCAACACACCTGACCCAAATATTAGCTCTGTAGAGCTTGACTGCATGCTAGTGAGGCAGTTTAGCCATTTGCCTCAGGTGTGCAGGACCACGGACCCCTATACTGGAGCGGAGGTTCATCTTCCAGCACAGCAGTGACCTCAAACATACAGGCACAGCTATAATGGAACGGTGGTGATCAAAGCTTATTCGTGTGTTAAAAGTTAAGCCCAGACCTAAATCCAATTTAGAATCTTTAGTAAAACTTGAAAATGTATGTTTACAGACGCTCTCCATCTATACTGGCCCAGATTAAGCTATTTAATAATGAGGAATAAGTGGGGCATCCTGTGGCTCAGTCAGCAAAGCAAGCTTTAGTCCTCAGCACAGCTGTCCTGGGTTCCACTCTCCTTCTCAGGCCATTTCTTTGCCCCCTTTCCTGTCACGTTACTGTGAAATAAAAGCTACCGTAAGCAAAAAAAAAAAAAATGCCCAGCACACTTTTCAGTGTTATTCATAAAACATTTTGAATGTATGAGTATGTGAGAGTTCTCTCCCGTGCTGCCAATGCACGCTCAATGTGAGATTTTGCTGCAAAGCAACGCTGCGATCGGATGGTTTCCCTAGATGGAAAACCTTTTACCACTTGGCATCGTAAAATGAGCTTGACTGCATTGTTTTATGACTGGGATCAAATTGAAATGTACCAAGATGAATAGGAATCCCTCTATATAATTGGATTGAATTGACTGCATATTTTTGGATCTAAATTGGATTTTGACATTTATTGTAAATCTGTGCCAAATAAAAAAAAATAGGAACTGAACTGAACTTCGACTTCATAATTACACGCTACTTTGTGTAGAAAATCCTGATGAAATACATTGAGATTTGCAGTTTTAAGTTGATGTGAAAAATTTCAGGGGCTGTGAATAATTTTGCAACCCATATAGGCGTAAGAAACAAGACAAAATGGACAGAATTTTGTTATTGGTGAAGATTCTCAGTCATCCAGGTCATGATCAATCCAAAAAAGGGTTAAAAAATAATAAAAACAACTGGACTTCTATTCTGGGAAGCGAAACCTCTTCAGCTTCAGAATAGAAGTCCAGTTGTTTTTATCTTTTAACCTTTTTTTGGATTATTAGTTATTTAAACTGATTAGGGTCAAAGGATCCCAGAATAGAAAATTTTTTATATGTAATTACCCCACTTTGTCCCCTTCATTATACAAAAATAAACAGCAGCTCCATGCAAAGCTGTGCAATTCTTGACAAATAGAAAACACACCGTGCGTTCTGTGCTGCAGTCATCCTGAAGGTAAAGGCGGCCAACCAAGTGTGGCTGTATCCATGAGCTACACTGTCTCCGGAGCGTGAAATCTCCCCATTTCTGCTGAGCTGCCCCGAGGACAGCCGAGTGGAGCTCTGCTCGCCGCAGCCCCGGAATTGGCGCATTAAATGCATTTTCCAGCAGGTTTTGTGAGGAGCAGGAAACAGACGAGGAGGAGTTGAAGGAACAAGTTGGGAATATGCCTGGAATCGCGTGTCTTTGTTTTTGCGGTGGACGACAAACGTTCTTGTTTAGCGTCTCGTTGCTTTGTCTGTTGAACACGGTCAATGCCTGTCTCTACCCATGTGTCTTACCTGGGATTCATCAAGTTAAGGGACATGCATGCACAGACTCAGCGCTTGTAATGGCTTACCATGTGGCTAGTCTCCAGGCCTCCAGAGTTGCCAAGAGGTCGCAGTCTTGTTTTCCCTGAGCATAGTTTTCCGTCTCTTATCAGATTTGCATCCTATCACTTCAAGTAACGTTTTGTTAAAGCAGCCTGATGCGTTTTGGTTCCGCAAAATTTCTCGTTTCATTGCGACTCACAGTTAAAAGCGCTTCAGTTCGATCCAGTCACGTTTGTGTGTGCTTGTCTTCACCGGTCTGTGTTAGGTGGAAGCAGAAATCTCTGAAATACAATTCCCCGTCGAGCACTTGGAGTGACCTGAACACACTTCCTGTCAGGGATGCAAACAAAAGATTCAGTTTACAGGTCTTAATGTGTTTTAAAAAAGATAACCCGAGGAGGAAATGGGACATTGAACTAATTTTTCCATGAGCTGGTAGTTGCTTGGTGAAGGCTTTGCTAACTAAGCCCCACACTCCTCCATCTCCCTTTGGCCCCGGAGAGATGCTGCAGAAGCTGTAGCAGAGGGTAAAATGGGGCCCGAGGACATTGAGTGCAAGCTTTCCTTGCCAAGGTTGTGTATTGTTACTGCATGTTGCACAGTTTGAAAGTGCTTCGATTTTTTTTTTTTTTTTTTTTTGCCTTGATTCATTGTACTAGTCAATGAGCATGAGAAAGGACAGTGTACAAGGCCTCTTTGTGAAGCTGCGGTTAGTGACAAGGTCAGACTCAAGATTTATCCTCTTTTATTTCCCTGCTATACAAAACACAAGCACCGCAGCTACCGTCAATGGCATATTACTCTGTCCATGTCCTTCTCTGAAGCATATTTAGCTACTATGTTATATTAAACAAAGTGTTGAACAAATGCATGTCGGAAGTCCAGGCTGTTGGTCAAGTCAACAGAGGTAAGATTTTAAAGCCCTGCACAGTTCTGCTAGGAAACATTTGTTTTGTCCCTGCAGTTCAATTTGGCTATCTACAGTTTAGAGGTCTGAATTTAAAGGGACCTGGTCGCGTACCCTGACAATAAAAAAAAAAACACAAACAATTCATATATTCATCAATAAAACAATAGACGCCACGTTGGTCTTCGGCATGGCAGGGTTATTTACCCTCCTTTTTGCACCGTTGCTGACTCGTTCGGCTTCATTAATTCTCCTTGTTTACTCATTGCACGCGTGCACAATATTGTACTCACAGTCACGTGGTCTTGTTTTGGTAAATATACACAAAAGTGCTTCATTTGCTAACAAATAGAGCAAAAACTAAGTGTAAAACATAGAAACAAAATATAGGAGGCCAACAGTGCGTGATAATTTAATTCGAAGACTCTTGTATGCAACCAGAGTGAGCTACTGGCGTAGAAATTTGTAGTCATAATTTGGGACTAGGCCCCTTTAAACTCCTTTTAATGAGCTTGTAGAGAAAGTGCAAAGGTCCCTACAATGTTCTCTAGCTTTATGGAGCATAGCATAAGGCAGTTCTGCCCCCCACCCACCTCCCACTTTGCACTGCTGGTCAGCGTGCTGAAAGAAGACCAATACTTTTCCCTTACTGACAATTTCTGACAAAATCAGCTGTTTTCAAAAGATTTCCAGTTGTGAGAATCATTTTTAAAAATATCATGGTGTTAAAACCAATAGACACGTTAAAAAACGCAAAATGTAAAAGCAAAAGTCAGTATTTTCTATAACTATAGGAATTAGTTGCTCTTCTACACATATTACATAATATCAGGTAAACATCCAATTGCGATATTCTCCTATACTTAGTTAATATTGCAATGGTGATAGTCAATACCATTAATCCTGGTTACAACGCCCACACCACTATAGGGCTGCACGATATAAGGAAAACATCTGCAGAAAGACCACAGGTCGAACCTGGGGTTCAAACTAGGGCTGGACAATAATTCAATAACAATATATATCGACCGATAAACTTATACCGATGATAGAAAATAAAAGGGTCAATAAAAAGTTCTATAGAATAACAGTTTTCCTTTCTTTATGCATTCTAGCCATGTAGGTTAATATTACAGTCATTACATTCTCCCAACCAATCACAACGCAGACCCAGGAATGCGCCGTCACTAAGCTCCGCCCCCTTCAGAGAGTTCAGAGAGCACACTTTTTTTTTTTTTTTTTTTTTTTTAAAAGAAACTTTTGACCAGTTTTGGTCAAAAGTTGGTTGAATAAAGGGTTGAATTTGAATTCAGTGTTTGTGTGTTTTCTTTGTAAAAAATATCTCACTAAGCAACAGCATAAAATGGCCAGGGCTGCACTTAAAATATATGTTTTGAATTTGTTGATAATTATCGATATCGATCAATATGATTTCTATTTTATCGATATGTTGTTTTTTTTTCTATATCGCCCAGCCCTAGTTCAAATCTAGGACCTTCTTGCTGCAAGGTTCCACCAGCTAAGGAAACATATTATAGGCAATTATGTTGGTGAATATTGCAATAGCGATGACTTGCCAAAAATTTAACAAATTTAAAAAGTACTGATGTTATTCTATTTTAGGTTCATAGCAAACATAGACCTCAGATAATGAAAATTCTGTCCAGCTATTTAAAGAAATAATTATTTCCATCACAATTTTATAAAAAAAAAAAGTTATTTCTGGCCGACGTCTGCTGTTTCGGCAAAGTAACGTTTTAGTAGCATAGTAGCACTTTTGTGCTGCAATAAAAACCTAATGTCGAATATATGTCACTGGCAGTAGTTGCGTTTCCATTAACGTTTTTTAAAGCGCATTTTGAAGTATCTCATCAGAAGTGCTTGATGGAAACGACAAAAATTTGAATTAACCCACTACATTTCGCAAAAATTTTACTTTTACATTAGCTTGAGGTGGTTTTTGACTTTTTCGGAAAAGCAGTAAATGCACTACAGAGGAGATGGAAAGACATTTCCAGAATAAGTTCTGACTTGGCGAACGTTTACCTCACATGACTGATCAGCTGATCCACTCGCACTAGAGCAGAGGTGTCAAACTCATTTTGGTTTAGGGGCCGCATACAGCTTAATCTGACCTCAAGAGGGCCACACGAGTAAACTCATTGCAAGATTAAATAGAACTAATAAAAGTGGACTTGTTGTTGATTTTTATATGAAATGAATTTCACTTTTACACAATATATTAAGAATAACCTCAGCGTTTTTAAGAAAAGTATGTGCAATTTCAACAATACTTTTACTCAGTTAAACATTTACTTGTGCATTATGCATAAGAACTGATCACAGTGATTGTACAATGTTGAAAAACATTTATTCAATTGTTTTGGAACTTAAAAACACTGTCCTGCATGACAAAATACATCAAACAGATAAAAAATAAGAAATGATTTAAAATCAATTTTCCACATCTGAAGCTCAGTGCTACCATCTGCTGATTAAAACACAGCGCCCCTCGTGGACAATATAGGAACTACAGATTTTCAATTAAACGAAGTACATGTTTTTTTCAATAATTGTTTTATCATTCTCTTCCTTTTATCTCCTCTTTCTTTCACCTTTTCTTTTTTTCTTCTTGTTCTTCCTTTCCTCTCCTACTTTCCCATTGTAGTGTCCATATCATTTGAGATATTCCCCTCATGAATCATAATAAAACTATTTACATTCATAAATCAAGCGGAGCACTATGGCGAAAGCAGTTCTGCTACACTTGTGAAAGTCAAATCTGATGAGCTCTTTTTGGCATTAAGACAACAATTCTTATTGCCACATTGTCAGACAGGACACTGGGGAAAAAAACTTTTATATATATATTTTTTTGCTGAATAATGATAATGCATTTAGCCACCGGGCCGGACTAAATTGTTCGGCGGACCGTAACCGGCCCGCGGGCCGTATGTTTGACACCCCTGCACTAGAGTATAATAGTTAGCATCAAAGAACCGTCAGGAATTTATTGAAGACTGCAGCTGTATGTGTGGGGTCATGTGTATCTTTAGGGAAAAGGATTGACCTGCAACAACCTCCTGTTGGGACACAATATTTACTGCTGTCAAGAATGTCAGATTCTCTAGCATCTGAAATGTTATTGATGAGCGAGTCAGTCGCCAGTACCCGCCGTGATTTGGAAACCGGTAACTTTGTACCTAATGCCCAACCGACTTTGACATTGCATCATCATTATTCAAGAAGTTATCCCTGAGGAAGTCTTAAGTTAATTAGGATGTGTACCAGATACATGAACTAAGCTCAGAAGATTTGTAAAATTGTCATACTCTCACTGAAGCGTTGCCAGAAGTGTTACACAACAAGAGTATGCTTACCACAAGCTTGGCGTAAAATTATTGCCATAACCTGACAAGTTATTTATAGCTGCATGCTTTACTGTTTTTTTGTTTTTGTTTTGTTTTTTGTTGTTTTTTTAAGATTACATCCAGCAAAACAAGAAGATTGTGAAATTCATTTAAAATCTGTAATTCAAAAGTACCTTTATGGATTAAATCCATGGCAGGCAAGAGCAGCACGTTAAAGCCTGAGAGAGGTCGTCTGGGGACACTCTGTGTTAAGCTTCTGTTGGGGAAGAGGAGGCTGCCGCGGCCGTTTGCATTTAAATCCTCAAGCGGCCATCTCCCAGAATTAGCCCAGGTGATGAGTCTGTCTTAAGCAGAGTGGCGAGCATTAGATAAGAAAGCTTACGGTGGTTTCGACTCACAGCTTGAATCGGCTGTGCTTCTCCAGCGGTAGCCGTAGTTAACATCATAGCTTCATGCCGGGTGAAAGATTTGGCTTCTGCTTATTTAAATCTCTCCAAACAAAGTATTTCTCCTGTTCTGCAAGAAACAGCTCTCCAGAGAGAGAAGCGACGGAGTCAAGGACTGTTTGTTCTAGGATACGCTTAGGTGCGAATCCGCATGGATGTGTGAATGTGGAGCAGGCCTGTTCTAAAAACAAAAAAGACCCCCAGACTTGTCTGGTCACTGTTGTCTGAAAATAATGTGTTTTAGATGTTTGATGTCATTTTTTTTTTTATTCTGTTTCAACCTATTTACTTTTCAGAAGGACCTGTCAGCAAATTTCACATAAATGCATGTCGGCTGCTGCTTTTCCCCCACTGAGCTATATAATACACTGGAGTGCTAATCACCGTCTGTTTGAACGAGTCGCTTTGAAGCCACCGCCCGCCATATTGGTACTCCCTATTTCCCCCCACTAACTAGGGAATATGTGCGCTACAGCATCGAATAACGAGGATTTTCTCATGTTCAGGGGGGGCTTAAAACTTTTAAAATGTCAAATGCCATATACTTTTATGTTATGTTCTAAAAATATCAATAATGAGAAAGTCATGTGCTGAAATATTTTGCATTTTATTCATTTAAATATATATGTTTAACATTTATAACTTTATAAATAACAATATACAAAAACATATATTTACATATGTGTATACATATATACATATACACATACTTATATATACATATATATATATTTAATATGAATAACATGTAAAATATTTCAGCACCTAATCTCCTAGTAGTTAATAGTGTTAGTACATCCACTGACTGTAAAATTACCTGTGAAACGTTTTCACTCAGCCAGAAAACTGCTTGTTGTTGCAACCAGTTCCTGTGGGATTCTGTGAGAGTAGGGAGTAGCAAGATGGCGGCCAGTGACTTCAGTTTTTCGGCAAAATCAGCACTCCAGTGTATAATATAGCTCAGTGTTTTCCCCCCACAGATCCCATGTCGGTTGCTCTACTGGTGTAAATGGATTAGCTCAAAAAGCGGTCCTCTGTGTATCAGTATATCTCAAACTACTGTGCTGAACGTGAACATTGCCTCTACGTTGTCTCACAGGGCTCAAAGCGTCTTCTGAGGTCAAACGAGTACGTCCTCCCTCCCAGCGGACTGATGGAGACCGACCTGGAGCTCACCTTCTCACTACAGGCAAGCGTCCTCACAGTCCGCTGCACATTCTCACTAAGGTGTCGCTGTGTCTCAAAAGGCTAATTTATTTTAAACAATGTTCTTTCGCTGCAAGTTTTTTTTGTTTTGTTTTGTTTAAGACTAAAGATACTTTTAGCTTTGCACATGACTTTTACAGCAGGGTTATCCAAAGTATGGCTTCTTGGCCACAATTATTAATAATAATAATAATAACTTTATTTATAAAGCGCTTTCATACAAACCACTGAATAATTACAAGGCAATAAAAACAGTACAAATAAAACAACAAACAGCTAAACTAACAGAAGATAAAATTTACTATGAAAAGGACAGAGTGAACAACTGAGTCTTTAATTTAACTTTTTTTTAAATGATGTAATGAGACATAGTATTCGGGCCACCATCATAGGGAGGTTGATGCAGATATTTTTTTTCCTACTGTTTTTGTTTTCTAATTTTTACTGACAAATTTGAGTCATTTTAGACGGAAAATGTTCAGGAATAAAGTCAATGATTAGGACTCCCACTAAGATCTCCAATTTTCTTGACTAGATGATTAATCTAAACATTGCAATTTCATCCAAAAATCAAAAGCTTTATTTAGTCTTTTACTACCAGCATCGGCATTTATTGCATAAATACAGAATATTGGTATACAGTTTAAGCATGACTAAAGTAAAGTAAATGACACCCTTTTCTAGATTCAATGTATTTGTTGTATGTAGCGTTATAATACAACAACCTTTTAAATGAATTTAACCTTTATACAGGTTGTCTCCTTATGGTCCAATATGTCATTTCGAAGAGAGACCTGTCCAGTTCCTGTCTGAATTATTTTAATATAGTCCAGTCTTATGATCAATTCAGTTCAGGATAATTTGATTCTAATTGTTGTACAATAACACTTATTAGTTAGGTGTTTTAAAACAGCAAAAATAACATTTTCTTTTTCTCAATGTGAATATAAATACATTACACGATAAACGTTTGGACACACTTTCCCCTTTAGTAGTTGTCTTTCTATTCCTCCTATGGGAACTCCTTCAAGACCATTGGAAATTTCGAAGATTATAAAATAATAATTTAAAGGTTGTTTTGAGTTATTTCACACTTTTTAGTTTTCTGCATAATTCTACATAAGATTCTACATACGTTCTTAGTTTTGATGTCCTCACTATGTAACTAGAATATAGAAAGGAAGCGAATTAAAGAGAAGGCATTGAATGATGATAAAAATCTTTCCAAAATGACTTTGACTGGTCTTGTGTTTGAAATTGAACTCCAAATACAGGGTTCTCACCAGCACATTTCAGCAAAATGGACCGTTAAGCAGAAAGTAGTCAAAGTTACACTGAAAATAGATTGTTATGCACATTTTTAATTTAAATAAATAAAGTAACGGGCAGTACGACATGAATTTTTGAGAGCAAAATAGAAAAGTCAGTAAAGGTCTTGAACGTACATCAGCACAGCTACAAACATCCCAAACAACACAAGTTAAGTGTTGTTAGCTTGACAAACAGCGCTCCGCTGTGGGAAATACTGGTGAGTTCCCTGAAATATAAATAAAAATTAAACTTATTTCACTTAGAAGTACAGGCTACATAGTCAAAATACTCTTTCTGCTTAGACTGTTATTTAGGAGATTAAACATTATGTATGGTTGATGGAAATGGAACATTTTCTTTACCAGTATGCATTATTTGTCAGTTTGTCTGGTTGTTAATGTTAATTATTAAGTATTACTTTATTTACACAGGTAAATGTGCTTTAAACCGTAAAATTGACACTGAAGGCTGCATTAAACACACACAGGTGCAGGATTTAGTATTTAAGCATCCGTCCCAAGTTTCTAGTCTGAAGATTTATTCAAACATTTGTTCACAGGAACTGAAGGACTGCCCTCATTGACCAAATACAGAGAATATTATTTAACATAATAAAACAACTTTGGTCATTATCAGGGTTGATATTTTAATTTAGATTTCAAAACGCTGTTTTGACCTTCTGGTGAATAGCTCTTTATAAAAGTTCAGTAGCACACTTGCTTAATTTGACTGAAGACTGTAGTTATAACACAAGAAATCCTGGTGTGAACAAACCTCTAGTCTGGGGATTTATATATAAAAAAAAAGTTACATTATTACAATCGTAAAGAACGTGTACAGCATAGCGGTCTATCATCAGATTACTCAAACAGGGTTCCACTTTAGGTCCAACTCTGTTTTTTAGCTTATGTAAACGGTGTCTGTAAAAGCATTACTGATGCCTGTACACGTTTTTATGCTGATGACACGGTAGTCTACAGCCATGCAAAAACGGCTACTGTTGTGTTTGAGTGTCGGCAGTCTGAGTTTGACTCTATACAGTCTGATGTTCTTCACTCAAGACTAGTCCTAAATGCTGTTAAAATTAGGTCATGCTAACCAGAAGAACGTTTTCCTTTCATAGGAACATTGACAGGTAGACCAATAGAGTACGCCAAAACATAGTACCTCGGCGTATAAAAATTGACAATAAACTCTCCATTAAGTTACATATTGAAAATATTGTAAAGAAGTTGAAGATAAAACAGTTTTTTTTCTGTAGAGATACATAAATACATAGATAGATAGATAGATAGATAGATAGATAGATAAACAACTATGCAATATATATAGAGAGAGACAGAATAGTTGTTTACATAAATAAATATCTATAGATAGATAGATGTGATGTTGTGGATATGAATGCACCTGCCACCTTTCTGCGTGTGTTGGATGCTGTCTATCTTGGAGCATTAAGGCTCATAACAGGGTAGAAATCTCTTGCTCACCACTGAGATCTATATTTCCGGGTGAATTGACCATCGATATCAATCAGCAGACTCAGGCTTTGGTACTTCTTCATCTATAAAGCTGTCCTTGGACTGTTTACAACCTGCCCCCATACCTGTCACTTAGACAATCCAGGCACAAACTTCACTCTCAGGACTTTCTCTACATTAGTACAGTCAGAGCTGGGGAAAAAAAACATTTTCGTACTCTGCCCTGCCAACGTGGACCATTCTACAGCACAACCTGAAACTGTCCACTTTGATTCCTCTGGGACAAATCTTGCTCTTGTTTTTAAGTCATAGTCTATTAGTTTATTTAATTTAGTAAAATATTTTAATAGCTTGTATCGTTACAGTGTTTGTAAAGATTTTCATGTTTTTTTTTTTTTTTTCTGTGGTTCTCTTTTATCAAAAAGATCTTTTGAATGTAATGTCTTGGATCTCGATGAGAATATCTGTATAAATAAAGGTTAAATAAAAAAAGAAAACGGTACAATACAGG
Source organism: Fundulus heteroclitus (assembly GCF_011125445.2). Lineage (NCBI taxonomy): Eukaryota > Metazoa > Chordata > Actinopteri > Cyprinodontiformes > Fundulidae > Fundulus > Fundulus heteroclitus. The sequence goes on along the minus strand of NC_046382.1, from coordinate 14,042,197 downwards.
CAATCAGTTACACATCAATGCAGTATAATCCTTTAAATCCCAGAGATGGTCAGAATATAGCATCAGAAAATTATGTTTAAATCTGAAAGGTTAGAAAAATTAATCTGACTCTGGATTATAATTAAGAATATTGAACCATTTTTGAATAGGCGATTTTATTTTTTTTAGAAAATAACCGTAAACAGATCCATCTTTTTACTCCAGGACTACAGAAACAGATTAAATGTATTATAAATGAGTGATCTGTCGTCCTCTTTTTCATTTCAGTACCCCCACTTTCTAAAGAGGGATGCCAACAGACTGCAAATCATGCTGCAGAGACGGAAGCGCTACAAAAATCGAACCATCCTGGGCTACAAAACATTGGCTGTAGGAGTTATCAATATGGCCGAGGTAATGGCCGGGGGGCTCGTCTGCACCGATGCTTTCACACGGTGCATTTCATGTGTCGTTGTCAGTCGTTTTGCTCGAGGAACATGTTGTTTTGTCCTGGGCTTGTTAAAGCGTTCTACCTTGTTCTGCATGCCAGAGAGAATGGGCTCCTGTGATTCACTCTCGTCAGACAGTGCTGTGTGAAATGATCGACCATCTGGTGGTTGCTTCGTATACGCTATTCTGAAAAAAAAACAAAAGTGCGTTCACCAATAAATACAGAAATACAGAGGGGGAAATTCTGACTGAATAGACGTGTTTGACCACAGTGATATCAGGCTTTCTTTAAAGAATTGCCTTTTTTTTTTTTTTTTTTAGACAACAGAATCATCATGCTTGCCTGTTTTAAGAATTAATGGCTTGTCCTTCATATAACAGATACCGATTAATGAAAATGCTTCTTTATCATTGTGATCAGTTTAGCGGTTTTGAGAGATGGATATTCAGTGTCTTGCAGAAGTATTTATACCGCTTTAGTTTTCCTTTAGTTTGTCTTCTTTCAACCCTAAACAATTTGCTTTTTTTTGAATTGCCACAGTAGATTATGCACTACTGTGTCCTAACACATAGTAGTGCATAATTTAAAAAGGTTTTACTTTGATACCCCTAAATAAACCCATATAAAATAGTCAACTGTCCTGATGAGTTGCATCATGGGTAAGGTTGCCAAAATAATCCATATCTCAAAGATTAAAGACTAAGAAAAGATTTAAATTCAGTTTATGTCAATTTTGAAATATCAAAAAATCAATATAAACTGAACCATCCACATTTCCCCCAAATCGTTGAACCTCTTCCAATCGCAGCGCCGCAATAAAGCAGATGGACAAGAAAAAGACACCATGCTAGGCTAGCTAGCGCTATGACGCTGATGTGTGAGAGCAACTTAATAAGGTCATTAACTCTCCTCTGTCTGCAGTAACGTAGTAGTAAGCCTCCCACATGACATAATGCTGCTCTGTTCTACCGCCGTACGAATCAACGCAGGAAAATGTTAATCAGGACAAACCAGTGCGTCTTCCCCTCCGTCGATCCTCCGATGTGGCTGATAATACCGCGGGTTATGGTGACGCCAGACTGAAGCTGACAGCTGTAGCAGAAAAAGAAGCAACCTGCAGCAACTTACCCTGCGGCTGGAGTCGATCACCGGAGAAAATATGCTAAATGATACACAAATTCTGTGGAAAATATTTGGGTGGACCAGATGTTTGTTTACACTGTAAAAAAAACAATAAAAAAAAGGTATTGTACGGGCCAGATCCATGTTTGTTTTAAAACACAGTTTAATTTAGACAGATTATTTGTCCCTCAGTAGTAAAACATTTCGAGCAATTCTAATAAAGTGGAATAATTGCGTAACTGAAACAAAGGTAAACACAGGTGACCCTTAAATTCTGTATCTCTTTAAACCAGGCATGTCCAAAGTGCGGCCCGGGGGCCATTTGTGGCCCCTGTACTGATTCTGTGTGGCCCCTCAACTGCATTTCAAGAACGATTTGGTCCACCAGCACAGGTGGCTGATGCAGATGGAGGATTTTAGTTTTTAATTAGGGCAAAATTATTGCAGAAAAGTTAAAATCCTACAATTGAAAATGTTAAGTACAACATAAAGTATTCATCTTTTAATAAACACACATTTGACATTCTCTTTAATTTCATAGTAACATCTATCCAATTATATTTAATTACTCACATTTACACTTTGGTGCATTATAATCTGCTTTGAATTCAATTATTAAAATTGGCTAATTACAGCAAGTGTTTTCAAAGAACTGACCCAAATACTGTTCTTATATTACTAGACCAAAAGGAGTTCAGTTTATTATTGGTAAATAGTCAAACTAAATTATTCAAAATAATTTCCAAACTGGATGAATACAACAAATGAGCAAAACCCTTTTTAAATTTTGGATCCACAATAATTTACACATTCATTTCCTACAAAAGACTGACTAACTTATTTATTTAAAATTAGCATATTTTGTAGAGCAGGTAAAAAAATTCATATGATTGCTTTGGTTTAAAAAAAAAAAATCGTGTTAATTTTTTGGCTTGGGTTCCATTGAATTGAGAATTTTGGCCCATGTACCGAAAAGTTTGGACACCCCTGCTCTAAACGAACACTAAATTGTCCCCTACTCATTGGCTTTGCCCGAATTAAGAAAGTTACGTTTATCTTGTTGTAATTAATCACCTCCTTTGCCTCAAAAGTTGCCGCTGTATCGAAAATTGTGTTGAGTATTTTTCATCGTATTGCCACCCTAGTCCACAGTAAATAAAGTGCGGCTGTGCATCATTTGTCGCCCTGCTTTTCTCCCGCTGGGTCTGATTGTCTCGCAGTTATCCGCCGTTTTGCGTTGGTCCGTTGCCTAAAGTTTGTATTGTAGCGTCGCAGAATGTGATCTAGGTTTAGATGTATGCACACTTTGGCAAGCAGCTGTGAACACATTGTGTGCATTATTATATGTATGCGGAATGACTGCTGCAGCAGGAATTGATTGGCATCTGAAAACAAGACTAATGCATGATAGTGTTTTAAAGTCCCACTCAGCGGCCAGGCTCCCTCCGTGTTGCGCTGCTGGGAAATAACCCACAGACCTTTTTATGAATAAAGCCAAATTGGCCGTTATTGGACCCTGTGGGGTAATCGCGTTGTCATCCGCCGCAGAGCAAACCCTCTTGTGCCTCCGTTCCGAAAACCATCCAAGCATTTGTGTGGGAGGAAGTGGCTCACTGGGATTTGCCCGGAGAGTTCAAGTGGACCCCTGCTGGTGGTTTGGGTAAAATGAGCCGGCTCCCTGTCCGGCGATTCATCAGCTGAAATATTCCAAGCGCCCCCCCAGATAGAGCTCAGACCGAGAGCTCGTCCTTTCTCATCTAATTCAAAGCAGTTTATTTAAAACCCGCGTTGCACTGCTGGGTAGGTTGGTGACGCAGATTGGATCGGGTCGCTTAGGCAGGGCGGCTATTTTTCTGATGAAGATTTATTTGCAGATGGCGTAGCTGGCAGCTTGCAATCGGCAGCCAGATCTCTGGTCGAACGCGATGCACGTGCAAATATAATCATTTTTATTTCCTGCCTTTTTTTCAGCGTGTTTCATCACTTCTTTGAAAAAAAATACAAATAAAACGGACGACTTGACGGTACCAGATGTGATCTGAGACACTGTGCAGGAACAGATAAAACAGATATATTACATTTTTCAAACACCACGTGTCCTTTTAACGGGGGGGGGGGGGGAGTGTATTAACTAAGAGCCCCATGTGGTAAATTTGATGTCTGGTCTCGATGCTGCCCTGTGTCCAGGTGATGCAACACCCAACAGACGGGGGACAGATCCTGGCTCTCCATAGCAACGTGAAGGAGGCCCCGGTGCGCGTGGCAGAGATCAGCGTTTACTCTCTGTCCAGCCAGCCCATTGACCACGAGGACGGCAGCGGACAGGCCTGCCGCAAGACCAAAACCTCAGGTGGGCAGCGCCGTTTTCCTGCCCCCCCGTGTCCCAGTCCAAATGTGTCTCAGAGCCAGTCCTCCCTCCCCGCTGTGGCCTCTCTCGTCCCTCCTTCCACCTGGCTCAAGTTTCCCAACTGAGAGCAGAATAAACTCCCATTAATCCCGGGCTGTCGCAGAGCCAGAGATATGTTATTCTCTTCAGCCACGGGCTGTAACGCTGATTTGAGACCTGAACAGATGGAGGGACTATTACCTTTCACCGCTCTATTTCTGGACAGCGACGGTGCGGCCGGTATGCCGTCCGGTCCGCACTCGGCAGGCACTGCACGGCCGCGCTGGTCCGACGCCGTTCTGGATGTTATTAAGGACGCCGCTCAAACATAATACATGAGCTCATGCGCTAAGCATGGAATGAGTGTCACTCTGAGGGAAAGGGAGGGAAGGAAAGATGTTTATCTTCCTCCGTGCATTGATCCGTAATGGCGTCCATCCTACCTAGGAGCACGGAACAGGATGTTTCACAGGCAAAGGGGGAAGCTGAATAAAAAGCAGCTTTTAAAACGGAAAATGTTTGTTTTTAAAGAAAAGTGAAATGGCAAAATATTTTACAGAGACAGGTCCAATAAGAGCAGCTACATTTTAAAAAGCAAGATAGGGGTATATACATGTTGAAACTGTTGATTACTAAAATCTAAGCAGTATTTGCTCTCGACTAATTTTTAAGAACAACTGCACACACAAAAACAAAATCGCTTTCTCTCTCTGGAGAAATATGTTTTCTATTATATTTCATAATGTATTTGGCACTAATATCTCTGTACTCTATGACATGTATGTGTGCGTACGTTTGTTATTGTCAGACCGCTCCCCTGACATGGATAACTACTCGGAGGACGATGACGACAGCTATTCGTCGGAGCAGGAGGCCAGTGATGACGCAGTTAATGCCCAGGTTGGTGCCAGGAAAACGCTCAGGTTGTGACAGCGCTCCAGTTTTTCTGTGAAATCCGGTATTTATGTGTATTTAATTTGGGCTTAATGTGATAGAGAAAACACAAAGTGCATAGTTGGGGAAATGGAAAGTAAACGCTAAATGGTTAGAAAAAAATATCTTCATTAATAAAAAGTTGATGTGCTTTTGTATTCAGCCCCTTTTACTCCGAAATCCCCTTCAGAAGTTGCCTAATTGGTAAAAAGACCAACGATGTGTAATTTAATCTCTATAAATCCAGAGGTTTTTAGAGAACATCGGTGCGTACCTCAATCCATCATCTGAACCGTGAGAAAGAACGGCACACACTGCAAAAACGGATCTAAAAATAAGTAAAATGTTCTTAAAGTTAGTATATTTGTTCTTGATTTGAGTAAATATTATAATTTGCCAATGGAATGACCATTTTGACCCCTAAAATAAGATAATTAGACATCCTGCACTTGAAATAAGATGATGGAGATGACTTGCTCCTATTTTAAGTGCAAAAATCTTATTCCATTGGCAAATCATCTTATTTACCTGCTCAACTCAAGAACAAATATACTACCTTTAAGAACATTTTACTTATTTTTAGATCCGTTTTTGCAGTGCAGCTGCACATCTACCAAGACATGGTTGTCCACTTAAACAGACAGACTGGGCAAGGAGAAGCAGCCAGAATGCCCGTGTTAACTCTGGAGGAGCTGCAGAGATCCGTAGCTCAGGCATGAAAATCCGTCAATAGTACAAACATTGGTCATGCACGCCACAAAATGTCCCTCTGGAGGAGTGGCAAGAAGAAAGCTTTTCTTGATAGAAGTCAGAAGAAGTCCTGTACTGGAAAAACAGAACTAAAAATAAGTAAAATGTTCCTAAAGTTAGTGTATTTGTCCTTGATTTGAGCAGGTAAATAGGATTATTTGCCAATGGAATGAGTATTTTGACTCCTAATATAAGATAATTAGACATTCTGCACTTGAAATAAGATGATAGAGATGAGTTGGTTCTATTTTAAGGTCAAAAATCTTGTTCCATTGGCAAACCATATTATTTACCTGCTCAAATCAAGGATAAATACACATATTTTAAGAACATTTTAATTATTTTAAGTTCTGTTTTTGCAGTGTGTTGGTAGCTGGCCAAAAGGGGACGAAGTATGAAAGACGCTGTTCTGGTCAGATGAGATGAAAGTTTTAACTGTTTGGCACATATCCAAAATCCTCTGTGTGGCAGAAAAGTAATGGACATAACAGATTTGGGGGGGGAGATGCTTTACTTCATCCCGGACTAGGAATCCCGTCGGAGTTGATGATGAGGAGGAGGTGGATGGAGCTAAATACAAAGCAACCCTGGAAGAGAAGCTGCACACTGCAAAAACGGATCTAAAAATAGGCAAAATTTTCTTAAAATTAGTGTTTTTGTCCTAGATCTGAGCAGGTAAATAATATTATTTGCCAATAGAATGTGTATTTTGACCCCTGTAATAAGACAATTAGACATCCTGCACTTGAAATAAGATTATGAAGGTGAGTTGTTCCTATTTTAAGGGCAAAAGTCTTATTCCATTGGCAGATCATCTTATTTACCTGCTCAAATCAAGGACAGATACACTCATTTTAAGAAAATATTACTCATTTTTAGTTCTGTTTTTGCAGTGCAACAGGCTTGAGACCGGAGAGGAGGTTCACTTTGCAGCAGGACAACGACCGCGCATTGGATTTTAATTTAGTAAAAGAAGAAGCGATTTATTCTCTTCCCTGTTTTGTTCCCTTGCATAAAATCCTAATAAAATGCATTGTAGTTGTGGTTGTTATGGGATCAAGTGAAAATGTTTAGGGGCTGTGATGATATTTATCACCCGTTGTCCCGAAGAGGTTTTAGAATTGCAGGAAACACGTCGCTGAAGGTCTTTCTTTGACTCCTTACACAGCATCAACGTCTCTCATAGAAAAACGGTCTGATTTGTTTCCAATTTCAGGATATTTATGACGAAGATGACGAAGTCCGGAAGCCCAAGAAACCCCGCAGGAAAATGATCAGAACCACCTCCATGACCAGGGTAAGTCGCCCGCGCTTTCCGTCCCGAGGAGCTTTAACGGTCGCCAATCATTGACCACGAGAATAACATAAAACTTGCAGCGTACTGTTGCACAAGCTTTTAAGTGAACGAGCACACCGTGTTCCATTTGTCCGAGCCATTAGCAGGATGTGGATGAGCATGTAAATGAGCAATGTGAGCTCGCTGAACTGACTATAATGGTCTTTACATGAAATAAGTAATCCAGTTGTTAACGAGGAGCGTTTATAAACCAGAGCCCACCTGGCATGTTTATTAAATGTTACATTTATTTCAGCAGGTTCTTTTTCTCATACTTACACTTTGTTTTTTGTTTTTTTCTTGGTCTCCTTTTACAGCAACCTAATTTTAAGCAGAAATTTGTGGCTTTGCTGAAGAGGTTCAAGGTTACTGACGAGGTAAGGCTGCTTTCGTTGCCCAAATAAACTTCTTTTTTCTTTAGCACCGAAGAAAAAAATCTGCTGTTGTTTTCTGTGTTAGATGATCTCCAGTTTGTCAGCTGTGATGCTGACAGTTATTATATTGCCATTGATGCTGCAGAAAATAATCCCATCTTTGTCTGAAGAGCCTTTTACTGCAGAGTGGCCGGAAATTCACGTGCAGGATTCAGTTACAGCCAAACTCACTACTTCTTTAAATGTGTGAATAACCTAATGTTCAGATTGTTATATGCTTTGGATTCTAATTATAGGTTCACAGTGAGACATTTAGCCATTTTGTGACGTAAAATTCAGATGCCCACTAGTACATAATGTGTATTAGACTATTGAAATGAGCCTAGCTGGGTTTAAAATATATAATCTAGAAGAAGAACGTGTTAATTTGTAAAAATGTATTCTTCATCAGTAAATCGCAAAATTCATACCTGTCGATCGTTTTCCAATTGTTCTCATAACAGCCACATTCGGTTTATTTTATGGGTTTCTAAGTAATAGAATAAAACTGAAAAGGAAAGAAAGTATGATATGGTGTTCAACATTTTCATCCATCCATTCCTTTTCTATCACGCTTATCCCTGTTGGGGTCACGAGGGGTGCTGGTGCCCATCTCCAGCTGTCTGTTCAACATTTTTGACGAATAAAAATATTCTGCGAAGGCCTCAAAGGTTTGTTAGAGAGGGAAAATCTGTTCAAGTGATCACCCGACTGTGGAAAGAGAATAGTACCTACTAAGACCCGGCCATCCACCTAAATTAACAGGCCAAGGAGGTCATTAATTAAGGAAGCAGCCAAGTGGGCCCATGGGAACTCTGCAAGAGCTGCAGAGATTCACAACAATTTGTCTACAGGACATTTCGCATCATTATTTTGCACTGCCAGCGTTGCTGAACTTTTATAATCAATTTAAATTTAAAAGTACGCAACTGAACGATTACTGCATTTTGGCACCAATTACTATTTTGCACTGCCAACATTGGACTTTTCAAATTAGCGCCTTTTTTGCACCATTATTTTTGCACTATAAACATGGTGGAACATTCTTCTGAAACAATTTTTTATAAAACTGTTTTTCTCCTGCACTGTTACATTCTTATCACTCCTGCACTTTATATTGTAATGTTATTTTATTTCAATTGCAATCTCATTACACTGCCGTAAGCTGTATGCAACGAAATTTCGTTTTGTAAGCACTCTGTACACACAAAATGACAATAAAGTTTGTATAAGTCTAACTATTATTCACACACTCCACAAATTAGGGCTGAGTGGCAAGAAGAAAGTCATAGCTGAAAGAAAACCATAAGAAGTCCTGTTTTCAGTTTGTCACAAGCGATGTAAGGGGAGACAGCCTATGTGCAACGCCATTTCTGAGATAGATAGAAATCTAACACTGCACATTGCACTGCTCCTGCCATCCGAGCTGTGAAAAAGGGGTTGTGGCAGCATCATGCTGTGGGATGACGTCCTGCAGGATGGAAGCTGGTGAGAGTGGAAATTTGGATGGAGTTAAATACAGGGCAAAACAGAAGATAACCTGTTAGAGCAGGAGTGTCAAACTCATTTCTGTATGGGGCCACATTGGCGTCATGAAGTAATTAAAAGGGCCGGTTGCACGTGTATAGACGATACTTTTCATTTCATAATTTCATTCCAGTTCACATAGAAGTACAAAAAATGCACAGTAACATAAAAGTAGCAACCTTAGGCCCAGTTTATACAGTTTATCTGCAAAAATTGGGGTGAGTTACACTTGCAAGAGGCACAGTTTTAGCCACTTTATACACTTTAAAAGGATATATGCCTCTACTTTATGACATGATATGCCTTTTTTTTTTTAGCTCTTGAGGGCCGGATAATTTACCTTGATGGGCAGGATTCGGCTCGCGGGCCTTGAGTTTGACACCTGTGTGTTAGAGGCTGCAGAAACAAAACTGTGGTGGAGGTTTACCTCACCACCGGACAACAGCCCTAAACATACAGCCAGGCCTAAAATCTAGACTTAAATCCAGTTTATCTGGGCTTTACAGATGCTCTCCATGTAATATGACAGAGCTGGATCTGTTACGCAAAAAAGAAGAAGAATAGGCAAAGCTTTTCTTGTCTAGGCGTGTAAAGCTGATAAAGCTATTCCTCTAAGTTCTACATCGTATTGACCCGGCTAAAATCAAATGCGCTACACACTTTTCAGATATTTGTTTGTAAAAGATTTTGAGCGCATTTGTGCCTTTTCCTTCCACTTCACAGTTAAGTTTGAAGTTCTAACCCGCGCTGCATGTCTCATTTCTCACTCACAACTACCTAAGCGCTGTATTTTTCTGCATCGTTCTGAAAGCTCCAGGTGGCCGAGTGATCTTTTATCACGTTCACTGTCACTAATCTTTTCCTTGTGCCTGGGTAATGTGCAAGGCTTCGGCTCTATAAATACCCAGGCAGAAGGAGGCGGGGGGGTGGGGGGTGGCACAGACTGTTTATCTGCTTTCCGCCAGCTTCTGCTCTTATGGAGTGGCATTAATCACCTGATTAGTCCACAAGCCTGCCTGTGTGCACATCCTATGATATAAATTCCCGCTGTGCAGCACACTCACCTACCTTTTAACTATCATGCTTAAAACTGAGGTAGGAATTTATTTGTCTCCCTTAGTTTTTACACTTCTTTAAACCATAGATATGAGGATAAATCTCCTTTCGTAGTGTACTGAAGACGTGTTTGTGTGGTAGGTGCTAGACTCTGACCCAGTGGACCAGACCCAGGAGGTGGAGGAGGATCTGGACTTGCTCTATGACAGTCTGGAGGTGTACAACCAGAGCGACAGTGGGCCAGAGATGGAGGACAACGAGAGTGTACTGAGCACTCCAAAGCCCAAGCTCAAGTACGTTTTCCTCAATGTCCCAAACCTTTTTAAAAAATGTGGCCACGCCTGAGGAGATGGCTATCAAACAGAGGAGACCCCAGTACAGAGCCTTGGGGAACACCAGAATTAACAGAGGTTGAGATGGACTGGAAAGATAGAATTTATTACAGGGTTCCCGCGGATCCTTAAAAAGTCTTAAAAGGCATTGAATTCTGTAATGTAAAACTAAGGCCTTAATTGGCATTAAAATGTCTTAAATCGGTCTTTCTTAAGTCTTAAAATTGTTACCAGGTCATAATTAGGATTTTGTTTTTGTAATCCTTACAAAACAGTAAAATAATTGACACAATTAGATCTTTTTTTAATTTACCGAACGGCACAATGTAACCATTATTGGTTCCGTCCCGATAGCGGAACCAATAAAAACTGTTGCGGCCGGACCATAGCTGCGAAAAAGAGTTGGCACTGCTTATGTTGTGGTATTTAAAACTGATTTATAGTTTATTTTAGTAGGGAACAAAACAGTTTGTGAATTCAGTTCCGTAGTTGTTAAAAATATATCTGTTATTTGTGTGTTTTTTATTTTTAGCTTTTTTCCTATATGGAATGTTTTTCAAAATTTTAAACATGTCTACTGGGCCAGAAAGTAATGTTTTATGTTAAAATCAACATTTGGGTGAAGTTGTCGCAACCAGGTTTATCTTGTTTATCGTGAAGTTGGTCTTAACTTTTTATTTCAAGTGGCATTAAAAAGTCTTAAAAAGTCTTGAATTTAACTTGCCTTACGCTACCCTGTTATTAAATCAAAGCAGCTTTGGGGTGTTAGGTATTTTTACTATTATTAAATTAATTTCTATTAATTGGTGCTAAAGACTTTATTTCATTTTGCATGATGGCTGTTGTCTGAGCCCCTTCACCGACAAGGGTCGTTCCCTTTTATGACCCTTTTTATTTGAGGGTTGTTTTTATCTGTTTAGTGTCGGTGCTAAAAAAAAAAAGGCATTTGCATAATTTTTTCTTTGCACCAGTACCGTATGAAACTGCGAAGGAGAAAAGTCAGTGTATGTGCTACCTCATAAATCATATGTGCTGTTAAACCCCTAGTAGTAATACACTATTCAGAAGTTTATGTTAGCATTTATTCCCCCCCACCCCCACATGGCACAGATGTTGCTGTTATACTTGCATTGCGCCACAGCAGCCATGTCCGCTGATATTAGCCAGAAACTAATATTCTCAACAGTTCTTAAATATAAGGCTCCCCTCTGTTTTTTTACCCTATAGTTCAGTGTGATTTACTAGTGATTATATCTCCAGCTCACAGTTCATAATTCTTAAGTTTACACTGCAAAAACGGAACTAAAAGTAAGTAAAATGTTCTTGAAATTAGTGTATTTGTCCTTGATTTGAGCAGGTAAATAAGACAATCTGCCATTGGAATAAGATTTTTGCATTCTTAAAATAAGAACAACTCTTCTCCATCATCTTATTTCAAGTGCAGGGTGTCTAATTATCTTATTTTAGGGGTCAAAATACTCATTCCATTGGCAGATAAGCTTATCTACCTGCTCAAATCAAGGATAAATACACTCATTTCAAGAACATTTTACTTACTTTTAATTCCGTTTTTGCAGTGTAGCTGTTTGTAAATCTATTTTTGGAATGATAACTGAGGATTTCCACGTAATGTAACAGAATAAGATTCTTCTAAAGGTTTGTTTCCTTTGCTGAATCAAAACACTTTATGTCCCCGTTTTTAAACCCATAATATTTAAAATATTCTCTTTTTTTTTTTCTTTTTTTTCTTAGGCCGTTCTTCGAAGGAATGTCTCACTCCAGCTCCCAGACAGAGATCGGAAGCACGCACAGCCAAAAGAGTCAGCAGAGAGAGCTGTCCTGTCCTGTAAGTTGATCATTATTCACTATATGAACAAACTCTCTTCTAGGCTCATTGTTTAGGTTAGAGCTCTGCCTCGATTGTTTTATAGGTTACTATGTTTAAAAAAAAAAAAAAAGCCGCTATTGTTTGTCAGCACTCGGCTCATTGAGGTTCAGGGAATGCAATGCAACTACTACACTGCAAAAATGGATCTAAAAATAAGTAAAATGTTCTTAAAATGAGTGTATTTGTCCTTGATTTGAGCAGGTAAATAAGATTATTTGCCAATGGAATGAGTATTTTGACCCCTAAAATAAGATAATTAGACATCCTGCACTTGAAATAAGATGATGGAGATGAATTGTTCCTATTTTAAGTGCAAAATTCTTATTCCATTGGCAAATCATCTTCTTTACCTGCTTAAATCAAGGACAAATACACTCATTTTAAGAACATTTTTACTTATTTTAAGTTCCGTTTTTGCAGTGTAGCGGGACAGGATGAAGACTTTAGTCCAAGCTCTCAGTATTTGTAGGCAGCGTCACCAGATGACCTTTCCAGCACCATCAACACAGAGGCAAAGACACAACTACGCTCCCATGCTCCAGAGAGAAGATTGGATGGAGCAGCCCTTAACTCCTACTCACTGATTTATGGTATATTAGAACAACACCAGCAGGGAAAGAAAGGCGTGATGAATCCGACGATGGGAGAAGGGGGGGGAGCTGTTTAGAGATGTCTGGGAATCCAATTGGGCTTGTAATAAAACAGCCCATAGCATTTCAGGCTGCCGTGGCGGTCTATTTTGTCGTGTTGCGGTGGAACCTAATAAACACGTGTCGCAGCGAGAAAGGAGAGTGTTTGATCTCAGACCGACGTTAGAAGACGCACAGGACTATTTGTGATGCTTCAACGTAAGCAAAGGAGCTTATTGGTGTTTATGAAGTCAGTGGGTGAATAAGCGCAACTATTACACTGCAAAAATAGAACTAAAAATAAGTAAAATCTTTAAATCAGTGTATCTGTCCTTGATTTGAGCAGGTAAATAGGATTATCTGCCAATGGAATAAGATTTTTCCACTTAAAATAGGAACAACTCATCTCCATTATCTTATTTCAAGTGCAGGATGTCTAATTATCTTATTTTAGGGGTAAAGATACTCATTCCATTGGCAGATAATCTTATTTACCTGCTCAAATCAAGGACAAATAGACTAACTTTAAGAACATTTTACTTGTTTTTAGATCCGTTTTTGCAGTGTAGACCTTGAGGTTGCTAAGGACACCTTGACAGGTCTGGAAAAATATAAAATATTTAAGTATTTAAATCTGTTTAAGTTTGAAACTATGTAAAACATTTGGTACTTCTAGACTTTATTTCCTGTTTCACTGAGTACATTTTTCATTCATCCATCCTTCCATCAATGTCTTTCCATCCATCCATTTGGCCATTCATCTTTTCCATTGATTCCTTCTAACCATCAATTTATCCATCTGTGCATCCATCGTCTTTATATTCATCTTAAAACATTCCCTCCCTCTCGTTCCACTGGGGTTGTTTTCTCCCGGTTCTGTGTTCAAAGCCTGTCAAAAGTGAACGTTTGTATTTACACTTTAGCACTTTGGAAATGTAAGTCTGGCAGAGTTTTGAAATGTGTCTTGAAAAATGTGCAGGAACCCCTTTGAACTGTCTGAAAAACTAAGAAGGGACGTCTACGGAGAAAATAAACTAACCTAGCCGTGTGTTTCCCCCCCCTGCAGAGTGGGGATTTTCTGACTGTGGACAGATGTAAAGTGCAAGGGAGCCGATATCAAGATGACAGCATCGCGGAAACCGCTGTTGGGGTATGTTTTTGGAACCGCAGCGCGCCATTAAAGCCAAACCCCTGGAATATCTCCTTGTCACGTTTTCTTTTTCAAAAACCGTATCCTTTTCTCCTCAACGCCTCACTCCTCCCCGTGGGTCTTTGAGACAGAGAGAGAAACCAGAGGAGTATGTCAGGGCAGACAGATACTACCGGATGATGAGGATTGAGAGAGGGGGTCTCTGGGTTTGCTGCTGTTTTCTTGCCGCTGGGTCAGTCTAACCTTTTTCATTCAGCCGCGGCTCCCCCTCAAGCACAGGTCAGCCGCCTCAGCGCTGTGCTTCACTAAACCAATTAGAAGTGAATATGGAAGCCGTTTCCTCAGCCACCTGCTAACAAACCACGACTTTTTATCTCCTCTGTCACAGCGGGCATGTACCACACTGCAAAAACAGAACTAAAAATAAGTAATATTTTCTTAAAATGAGTGTATCTGTCCTTAATTTGAGCAGGTAAATAAGATGATCTGCCAATGGAATAAGATTTTTGCACTTAAAATAGGAACAACTCATCTTCATCATCTTATTTCAAGTGCAGGATGTCTAATTGTCTTATTTTAGGGGTCAAAATACTCATTCCATTGGCAGATAATTGTATGTACATGCTCAAATCTAGGACAAAAACACAAATTTTAAGAACATTTTACTTATTTTTAGATCCGTTTTTGCAATGCATGATCTATAGCTGAGCTCAATTCTTTACAAATCAAGCAGCACCGTCCTACTTTAAACTCCAGATACCCCAGGTATACAGAAAGAGACACTGTTGGAGTTTGATGAGCTGTGACACTCCTGATCGTGGTGACTAGGATTGATTCCAGTAAAAGATGCTTTTGAACTTAAAGCTTATTAACATGGAGGTGAAAAAAGTTGCAGATGTATCAGTTTAATTATGTATTTCGGGTCAAATCTGGGCTTTTTGGGCTTAGACCTCCAACCATTCTTATCGCTAATGATCTGTCCATCTATTTACTTTCTATTTACCCACTTCGCTTTCTTCCGCTCTGATTTTTGCAGGTTTTGTATTTCAGTTCTGAGCTACAGCTGCACAACACGTCTGGGGTCTGTGTTTGCTGTAGACCGAATGCAGAAAGCCATTAACACCTTTAAACTGAACAATAAATTATTGTTACTTATCACGAGACATGTCATTATCACGACATTCACCAACGTAATTACATATCACAGGTTTTCCTAATATGGTGCAGCCCTAGTCTGAGCACTGTAGAAAAGCCTTCATTCATCACAAAATCACAGTTATTTCTACTTATATGTTAGACTAAAAAGGAGTTGTAGCTTTGAAAATGTAGCTGTGGAAATGTATGGCATTTGGACGTGATAAATGTGAAGGAACCCTGATTATTTCTCCTTTTTATTTTAGATCCAGGAGCCAGAGACGGAGAACAGTGGGTCGGTAACAGGCGAGGCAAACAGCTGGGATGTCAACACTGAGAGGATGGCCAGCACCGTTGGCAAGCTCTGCAAAACAGAGTCACAAAACCACATGTCACCCAGGTGAGCAGCTCATCATTATGTGTGAAACAAAAACAATACACACCCCTTAAACAAGCCAATGTCTGTATGTGGAATGTGCTTTTCCTTTTTTTTTACTCTCACATTGAGTCCGGATCATTAGTTTCTTTGTTCTCTCTGAGTTTCATATGTTTTGAACTGGTTGTATTTGATGTTCTCAGTAAAGTGGAGAACAAGCTGCAGAGGCGTCCACGCAGCACCTCCATGAAAGACAGACAAAACTCAAAGGCTCAGAGCGACAGGACCAGCAGCATGGAGAGCGAGTGTTCCCCAGACTCCCGACTCGTAGCGCAGGTAGACATCTCTCTTATGTAAAAATGTGGCCGGTCCTAGTTTCTGTTCTTGACGGATGCACCTGCTTGTATCAGTTTCAGAGTCTCTGCTCCTCGTTTTTCTCCAAGGTTCCCAGGAAGTCCGTGTATGACCAGCTAAACCAGATCCTCATCTCAGACGAGCGCTTACCTGAGAGCATCATTCTGATCAACACTACAGAGTGGCAAGGACAGGTGTGTTCTCCTTATGCAGCATAAACAGTCATCTGCTTATAGATGTAATACAGGGTTTCTTCTCAGTCTGGGAACATCTGGAAAAGTATAGCTAGTATAGTGAAGAAATGAATTAATTTTAATCCACTTAGACATTAATCCGTTTATGCATGCACGAGTGTGTCCATAGATGCATCCAGGTGTGCATCAATACCTCCACCCATTCATGCATTCATCCCTCCATCCAGGTGTGCATCAATACCTCTACCCATTCGTGCATCCCTCCATCCATTCATGCATCCAGGTGTGCATCCATTACTCCACCCATTCATGCATCCAGGTGTGCATCCATTACTCCACCCATTCATGCATCCAGGTGTGCATCCATTACTCCACCCATTCATGCATCCAGGTGTGCATCCATACCTCTACCCATTCATGCATCCATCCCTCCATCCAGGTGTGCATTGACACCTCCATCCATTCATGCATCCAGGTGTGCATCGATACCTCCATCCAGGTGTGCATCAATACCTCCACCCATTCATGCATCCCTCCGTCCATTCATGCATCCAGGTGTGCATTCATCCCTCCATCCATTCATGCATCCAGGTGTGCATCAATACCTCCATCCATTCATGCATCCCTCCATCCATTCATGCATCCAGGTGTGCATCAATACCTCCATCCATTCATGCATCCAGGTGTGCATCCATACCTCTACCCATTCATGCATCCATTCCTCCATCCAGGTGTGCATTGACACCTCCATCCATTCATGCATCCAGGTGTGCATCAATACCTCCATCCATTCATGCATCCAGGTGTGCATCCATACCTCTACCCATTCATGCATCGATACCTCCATCCAGGTGTGCATCAATACCTCCACCCATTCATGCATCCCTCCGTCCATTCATGCATCCAGGTGTGCATTCATCCCTCCATCCAGGTGTGCATCCATTACTCCACCCATTCATGCATCCCTCCGTCCATTCATGCATCCAGGTGTGCATCCATTACTCCACCCATTCATGCATCCAGGTGTGCATCCATCCCTCCATCCAGGTGTGCATCCATTACTCCACCCATTCATGCATCCCTCCGTCCATTCATGCATCCAGGTGTGCATTCATCCCTCCATCCAGGTGTGCATCCATTACTCCACCCATTCATGCATCCCTCCGTCCATTCATGCATCCAGGTGTGCATCCATTACTCCACCCATTCATGCATCCAGGTGTGCATCCATCCCTCCATCCAGGTGTGCATCCATTACTCCACCCATTCATGCATCCAGGTGTGCATCCATCCCTCCATCCAGGTGTGCATCAATACCTCCACCCATTCGTGCATCCCTCCACCCATTCATGCATCCAGGTGTGCATCAATACCTCCATCCGTTCATGCATCCAGGTGTGCATCCATTGCTCCATCCAGGTGCGCACCAATACCTCCACCCATTCATGCAGCCCTTCCTCCACCCATTCATGCATCCAGGTGTGCATCAATACCTCCATCCAGGTGTGCATCAATACCTCCATCCAGGTGTGCATCAGTACCTCCACCCATTCATGCATCCAGGTGTGCATCAATACCTCCATGCGCCCGTGCATTCATGAGCACATCCATCCGTCCGTCTTGTGATTTAAAGCTTTGGCTACTGCAGAAACATCTAAATCTATCAGGAATCTTTGTATTTATGCGAGGAGAAAATGGGGTCCAGCATTGAGGGTGAAATTTGTAAATTATTTTCTGGGGAAAGGTAGAAGTTTTGATGTAAGAAATTTGTAGAAACGCTGCTTATAGTGATAAAGAACAGGACCTGCTCACTAAGCATGCTTCATGCATTTCATCTTTGCTGACATAATTGCAAATACAGAGCACAACACAAGGTTTCTTTCATGTATGGGGTGTGCAGGCGGTATCTCAGTTTGTCTGGCTTCTGCCGCCTTTCAGACACGGCCTCGTATGTCCATGAACTCATTGTGTCCCTCTCATGTGTGTTTCTGTGCAGTATGTTGCCGACTTGCTCCATGAACAGGGCCAGCCCATTGTCTCCACGTGCTCTGCTGCTGATGTTCAGGCTGCCTTCAACACCATCGTTACACGCATTCAGAGATTGTGAGTCACGTACACACATGCACATGCTTTGTTTGTATGACACCTTTAATGAGGAAGTGTTATCCCCCTCCTTACTTTGGATTTAATCTTACCAAGCACTGTGTGTTTATTCTCCTGAGAATGTTTCAGGTTGCTTTTGCTCATCTTGCTGACGTGTTCTGTTTGTGTCAGCTTGCTCTTTTTTTTTTTTCATCTATTCTTGTCCTCTTGACAAGATTTCAAGTTATTTTAGGCAAGGCTTTGTAAGTTTTGATTTTTTGTTTTATTTCTGCTATAGAAAAAATAATTTCTTCTGCCTAAACCAAGCTCAACGGTGACTTTTCAACCCATATGCCTCTCAGTCAACCCCAATCTTTGCGCTACTATGTCATTGTCAATTTTAGTTCTCAGAAAAATTACAAGATTAAGAAGTAGTTAGTTTAAAAGCAAACTGGAAAATATGAATCACTAAAATAAATACAATAAAATCTAAAAACAAAGAAGGACAATAACGTGAACAAAATCAAAGGAGAAGGCCCAAGTTGAGACTTTATGGTGCTTGAGCTTCTTACTCTCTACTGCTACTGCTTCTTACTGTCTGTGACCTTTTGGGAAATGTCATTTGTATCCGATGTGAGCGTCTGCAGCCTTAAGACTGGCCGACAGGCTGAACTATACATAAGCTTGCAAAACGTGAGTTCATAACACTTGGAATATATTATTGTTTGATATATGATAAAACAATTATTGCACTCCAAACAGTTCTTTGCTATATTACCTACGTTTACATGGACAAAATAAATGGAATAAAGGGCCGATCTGAATAATAACGCGTCATGTAAACAAGCCAATCTGAATATTGTGATCGGATTATGCTCAGTTGGAATGAAATTGTAATCTGAATGAGATGAGAGGTTTATGCCGATTGATAATCCAATCAGCATGCATGTAAACGCTTGTCAGGCTTAATTTATTCCCAATGTGCGCCCGACGTAAACGTGACGTATTTTCGCTTTGGTGAGTGGCAGAAATACGTTAGGAAGAAAAACTATCAGGACTCCCGATAAAACCTTTCTGTTCGAAAAAATAAAAGAGCTCAAAATCGCTGCTTACTCAGTAACGTTTCAAGCATAATTGAAATCTGGTGTGAGTCCATCCTGGGCGCTCGGAAGACAACAAACTCTTATACTAATGCTTTGTTTACTATTTTTTTATTGTTTAGCAGAGAGGAGGTACTTCTTCTGTGGCTGTTGTTTTTTTAGGTTGTTTAAAAAATATTAAGAGTCCTTTTTTTAGTGGGATTTAAAAGCAGACTGGATGTTTTAATAACAATAATGATAAGAGGTTTTAATTTGATTTTTATCAAAACTTTGAACATCAAATGTAGTTTAATACATTGTACTTTTTTGTCACATTTATCTTCATATAAATCTATAAAAAAAAAAAACATGTGCAAGACTGCGTTCTTGTCCCCGGTGCTCTAAACTCTCTTTGATACAACGTGGCTCATGGGGGGAGGGGGAGAAAAACAAAGCTGACCTGTTTTAAAGAGAGAATCCTAATGAGATACAAATCTTGCTTTCAGACAGCCTTTAATTTTTCACACATCTCTGACCCACATTTCAGCCGCTGCGTTACTCACTGCCTCCTTTATGCTAATCCCCTTCCAGCTGCAACTGCAATGCACAGACGCCGCCGACGATAAAAGTGGCTGTCGCCGGCGACCAGAGTTACCTCAGCACCGTCCTGAGGTTCTTCGTGGAGCAGCTGGCCAATAAGACCCCTGACTGGCTCAGTTATATACGCTTCCTCGTCATCCCCATCGGTACGTCGGCCGGGATTAGGTCAAAATCCGTACAAAGACGCTGAATATGTTTAACCAAGTCCGTGTGCGCAGGTTCTCACCCCCTGGCGAAGTACGTGGCCTCCTTCGATAGCCGCTTCAACAGCATCTTCATGGACACGGCTTGGAGGGAGCTGTTCTGCAGGACGGAGCGGCCCACGTCAGGTAGGGCTCGTGGCTCCGATATCTGGCAGAAAGGAAGGTCTGTGTGTCTAATGCGCAGCCGACTTGAAAGGGAAAGAAAGTGGGTCAGAGCTCAGGTCATGGGCTGCTGAATAGAGAAGGCATTGCTCTCTATTGCAGCAGATGGTTTCTGAAAACCCACCTTCTGGTTTAAATACATCCTCCGCATAGCTGTGTTGTTTTATATTCGACACCTTTCACGCGTTTTCTTCACTTCGTGAATCAAACTGAACCTTTTTCTTTGAGTTGTTATTCTGTTTATTTTAGAAATGATTTATTGTTTCACCCACTTGCTTAAATATGAGCGCACGATTGCACTCACAGGTTCGTTTTTAAGCTTCTGTGTCCATCCGCTGTGCGTTAACGAGTTTTAACGAGCCCGACTACCAAGATCCTCGTCCACTTTTTATCGTACCTAATTTCATCCTCAGAGAGTCGCGGTCTCTCACACATTGTGTTGATCCGTCGCTGAAGAGCTTTCTTTAAAAGAATTAACGAAAGCAGGAAGGCTTTGGCTCCTTTCTTTCTTTCTCTAAATCTTTTATCCTTTACAGAAGTAGGCCTTACCATCCCTCCTCCCCACAAGTCTTTAATTTGTGATGCGCACCTGGTCTGTGTCCTACCCCGTGGTTGGTGGAATGTAAATGATTAATGCTCAGTCTCCAAGCAATCTGGATGTGAAGAGCTAGCGTCTTGTTGATCTGACATGAACGTGGCGTTCTTTATTTAGTGAAAAATCTCACATGATTTCCTGTTCTGGAAAATGTGAGGAGAGACAGATATGAAACACTTGTCTTTGATGGAGGTGTCTACATGAAAGATGGACATCTATCCATCCATGGTACGTCCATGCCTAGATTTATAAGTCCGACCATCCAGTTGTCAATGCCTTCACTCTTCCATTCCTCAATCTCTCCTTTCATCCATTCCTGTCGCTAGCTTTGCAGCAATCCCTTATACTGTGCATGCATGTGGCGACAGTGGAGAGAAAACCCCACCCTTTAACAGGAAGAAACCTCCAGCAGAACCAGGCTCGGTGTGAACTGACTGGGGGATTGAGAAGACAGAGCAGAGACACAAAAAAATAGCCTAGAAGCATTGATCCAGGTGTACTTTCTATGTTAAGAGAGGGTGATGGCTGACTAGCTCCATAGGTGGCTGTGTCTAGGAAAGAAACACAGCTAAGCAGAGAAGCACATGCGTGTTTGATGTCTGTCTAAATTGATGTTCGGTGGAACTGAAATAATAAATGCCCAGTCCCCTGTAATGATCCACGTTTCTTCTCCATACAGATAACATAGATGTAGCAGGACGAATCGTTCAGTATCTAGCCGGTGCCAACGTGTCCCACCAGTTTCCCATCTCAGAAGCCATGCTCACCTACAAGCAGAAGAGGTAAAACTTGCATTATTTACTTTCTTTTCCCACTGTGTTCATACAGCATCTGCATGCCATGTGTATATCTGTGCTTTTTTATGCACTCTAAAAATATCCTCCCAGCAATAATCTCTAAATTTAATCCTGACCATCAATGTGACTTAAGCTCTTCAAGTAGGAATCTGCATGAAGGCTTGAAGTGGTCCGCGCACAGGCGTGCAGCTTTTTACAGTTTTCTGCTTTTTTGTGATGACAACGTACATCTGGATTCTGAAACCGACAGAAATAATGGCTGTGCTTTATTTTAATTACCTCATAAAAAAATATAATTTACTGTAATATGCCTAGCACAATTGTATCACAGTCTTGTGTGGAAACAGATTTGCAGTTGCTTTCTGAGATTTGACCCGTCCCTTCCCCCTCTTAGTGAGCGCAGCGTCCTATTGGTCAGAAGGTACTAAAAACAACACAGTTTTTTAACTGTTGCATTCCTTCTCCTCCCCCTTTCCCCCTTTGATTCGCTTTCAAGGAAAAGAAGTCTGTATTTTGATTTTTATATCAGGTATCTAACTCAGCTCTTTTGGTTTGACCTTCTTTTATTCCCTCTCCTCCATTTGGTCTGAGCTCCTCAGTGTGTCCTTACATTTCCCTTTTCACACTGGATTATCTGTCTGACTTCACTTTGTCCTGACCCGTGTCTCTGGTTTGCTGTGAGTTTGGTTCCTACTCTTGTCTTCTGTGTTGTTGTTGCTGTGAAGTATTGCCTAACAACCTACAAAGACAAGCCTTTACAAATCCAAATCTCACCAGGTGCCGTTTGTAACATCTGTCTTTATAACCTGTTTACCAAAACTCAGAAGGTGGGATCATCCTGTAGGCAGAGGAGACAAACCAGTCAAGTAAACCACTTGTCACATTATACAGGTTCTCTTCATCATGTTGTGCTGCCACTGAACTATTAAACAGTTATTTAGTTTATTTTTATTTTTATAGAAACATCTAAAGCTATTTTTGAAGTTTAAAAAAAAAAGAAGAAATGACTTCCCCCTCTGGGCAATTCATTGGTCATGTTCAAAATCATATATTACCCTATGTAAGGAGGTTAAAACCTCATTAAATTATATCAGGGTTCAATATCTTATAACCTCTGAAAATCAGTCAAAAGAGTGAATACTTTTTCATTTTCTAGTGAGCTAAACAGGAGAAAGAGCTTTGTGTGTTTTTCAGGATTCAGAATGTATGCGGTCTCCAAAGCTGAGAATTAATATTTATTTTCAGTCATCAATGTCTTCTTACTTGTAGTTACGTAAATTAAAGAAAATCAGCCTAAAATACAACAAAGCAATGCTAATTTTAACCCAAATGCTGATTCTTACCTCCCTGATTAAAGAAAAACATCAAGAGAGATAAACATTAGCACAGATTAATCTGAATATATGGACAATCAGCTCCCTTCCTGTGTCTGGTGTAAAAGCTTTGTGATGAGTCTTTAGTCCACTGGTGTCTGATCAGAGTTGGTCTTATCGGACGTGGGCGAAGCATACAGACTAGCTCATACGGTTAACACCTAAGAAAGGATTACTTTATCTATTTCTAAAACCTTTTTTCCCTGTTTGGGTGTCAGAAACTCTTCTAAGCTCCAAATACATAAATTGATAATGATAACATACGGGCATATTCAATAAATTAGACTGTATAGAAAAGTTCCTTTATTTCATAAACTGAATCCAAAAAGTGGAGCACACTGTGAAGTTTAATTAATTGAACACAGACTGGTGCTTTCAAGCCTTAATTTCTGTTAAGTGAGATGGTTTTCCACTTAAAGCTAATAAAAAACACCACGCTTTAGATTAGAATATTACACGAATTGCCGAAAACCCTGCCCGGATTTTCTGTTTGAACAATTATTGGAAAGGGGAGGAAAGTGGTTACCTGACTCCGCCAGATGTATTTGCTCCGCATATCCATCTGGAAACCTTCCGTTGAAGTAATTTTGGGAAGGGGCGAAAATACTGGTTAGCTGATTGGCCTATGTTGGTGATAGACGGGCCAAATGAACCAATCAGATTCCTCGTCGCTCTGTTACGAGCGACGATGAAAACACAACCACAAGCCAAGCTACTCTTGCTGCTGCAGGTAAAGGCTCGTTAGCTCAGCAAAGAAATACTCTGTAATTCCGATAAAACTTGCTCGATAGCCACGCTAACGCTAGTTTCATCGGCTGAAGCCGCCATGTTCTTTAGACTGAACTGTCGCGCTTCTCGTTGCGTCACACCTCAACCCGCCTCAAAGCCAACGCTGATTGGACGTTCGTTTGGTGAACGGCTCCAAATTTTCTTTAATGGAAAGTAGCCAGACTGATCTGCGAGTGAAACCTTGAAAGCTCGCGAGATCAGGATGGTCTCACGAGGCTAGTGCACGTGGTGCTGGTGGTAAAAATAAATCCCAAACGTTCACTGTTAAGGAGCTGCAGCAGAGTGGCATCTTGGGGGGGGGGGGTCGCTTAATTATGATTGATCAGGGCGCTGCAAATGTCTTTTAAAAGCCGCTCACACTTTCATGACGTGTGAAAATCCTCCTTACAATTATTTTTTTGTTTACTTTTTGTTCCAATTTAAACTAACTCAGTGCATCACAGCTGAAACCAGCCGTTGGACGGTTCGCGGGTTTGGTCCTTTCCCAGCGTGTTTTGTGGTGAAGCCGCTTTGCAAATGCGCTGCGACCCTCGCTGGCTCCTCACCGGCTAGTTTAGTCGCTAAGGTGCCGAGCCAACGCGACATGCTACCTCTAGTTCTGGTTGTAAGGAGCGGTCCTCACATTCATCTCATCGTAAGGTGATACCCACCTCCAGCAATACCCCCATATTCCTCCACACGCGCCATCTCTGCCGCGCGGGGACATGGTGAAAGCCATTCCCACGCCATCTCTCCTCCAGGAACGTTGCGTGTTCATCTGCACCTCTCGACCGTTGAATCGTTCAGGCACCTTTTCCCGCCCTCACAGACTTCTCTCTCTTTCTCTCTCTCTCTCTCTTTCTCTCTCTCTCTGCTCACAGCCCCGATGAAGACTCCTGTCAGAAGTTTGTGCCGTTTATTGGGGTAAGGAATCCGCTCCTCCGTTTCTGCTGCTTGAGCCTGTGTGTCACGCTGAAGCCTTGCTTGTCTCCCGCAGGTTGTTAAGGTTGGAATAGTGGAGCAAAGCCTTTCGACCTCAAGTAGGAATCATTTCATTTGTTTTTTTTATTCTACATTACCTTGGGAAAAAAAAAAAAACTATCTATTGATTCATTTTTTTCCACTTTACAACCACAAACTTCAACGTGTCCAACACAACGCAGCGTATAATCATGAAGTGGAAGGAAAACAGTACATGGTTTTCAAATAATCTTGCAAATTGAGATCTGAAGAAGGCCACGTGCGTCGTCATCCAGCTCCGTTTACTTTGATACCCGAAAATATAGTACAGGACAGGCGGCTGCATTCAGAAGTGACCAAAGAGGTCAGTTTAAAGCAGGCGTGTCCAAAGTGCGGCCCGGGGGCCATTTGCGGCCCCTGTGCTGATTTTGTGTGGCCCTCCAACTCCATTTTAAGAAAGATTTGGTCCACCAGCACAGGTGGCTGATGCAAATGCCAACTTTTTATTCTTAATTAGGGCAAAATTATTATAGACAGGTGAAAATCTTGCAATTTAAAATGTTAGGTGAAACAAAGAGTGATTATTTTTAATAACCACACTTTTTACATCCTATTTAAATTCTTAATAAACAGGACCACATCTGTCCAAGGACATTTTCTCAAATTCAGACTTTGGTTTAATTTAGATTTGAATTCATTTATTAAAATTGTCTGAATAGAGCAAGTGTTTTCAAAGAAATACTGACCCAAATCCCATTCTTAAGTTGCTAAATAAAAAAGAATAATTTTTTTCCCCCTTTGTTTTTTATCAAGCCCAAAATAATTTGCTAACTGGATGACCCTTTTAACTTCGGATCTATCATGATTTACACATCCCTTTCTGGCTGAATTTCTGACTAATTTGTTAAATAAAATGATCCCGTGTTGTAGAGCAGGTAAAAAAAATTCACATAATTTTTTGGTTGTTTATTCATTATTTATTTATTCATTTTGTGGCCCTGGAGGACCTCTGACTTGATTAATGCGGCCCATGTGCCAAACAGTTTGGACAGCCCTGGTTTAAAGCATGGTTGGGTTTTAAAACAATACTCCAAGATTTAATCATCTTACAGAACACTGTTCATTCCATACACTGAAAATGGAAACAGAATGGCCGGGACAGGGAGGGCTTTAAACTGAGGAGGAGCTGCAGAGACCCACAGCTCAGGTGGGAGAATCTGTTGAAAGGACGACTTTTGGTCGTGCATCCAACAGATCTGGGCTTCTTGGAAGAAAAGAGACAATAGTTGCGTTTCCATTACCAATGTGCGCAAAAAACCTTGTCGATATTCTGCTAATTTTCGACAAAACACATTTTCGCAATTGTACTTCAGGCTGTAGAGGCTAATGAAAGCATTGCTGTTACTATTATCACAGTATTAATGAGAACGTTTACTCACGTCAATCATCTCTGTGGTCACATCTGGGCATCGGCAGCTTTAGCGTCTGCTTCAGTGAACACCAACATTCATACTGTATTCCCAGCGACATTCTTGTCTTTTCCATCTTGGAATATTTTTTTTACACTGGTTCTTTACGTACTACGCTGTGAGATGCTAATATCCTTTAGCTGCTTCCTGGTTTATCCCCTGCTTCACATACGCAGTGTCATACTTCCAGTTTTATAAAAAAAAGTACAAAGGGCTTAATTTACTAACAAATTGAGCAAAAACAAAGCATAAAATACCAAAATAATAACTAATACGGCAGCAGGACGTGATGATCTTTCAGAAAAACTTTGTCTGCAACCAGAGTGAGCTACCGACGTAAAAATGAGTAAAAACGTCAAATAACGTGGCTATGCACCTTTAAAAACATTAAACTCCCAATAAACACAGTTAAGACTGTGGTTGTAATGTGACACAAATGCAAAAGTGTCTATGTGGGATTAATAAGCAAGAATTAATCTTAAAATTAAGATCGATTCACTTTACTGGACGACCTTTTTCTGATCAAAACATCCTATTGATTGTTTGTGACGTTCTCTCTGGAAAACCGGTATCATTGTGCTGTTTCCCCACAGTGGACTCTGATGATGCAATGGGAGGCAACACGAGCATCCTGTCCTCCCCACCGCCCCCATCGGCTGGCCCGTATGGGAAGGAGATTGGGAGCACCCCCCCGCAGTCTCCCTCTGTGTCCACCGCGCTGTCAGGAGCTGGGTACCAAACATCACCTTTTTTTGTCTGCCGTGTTTACCACCTCGTGGGTTTTCTTCTGTTAAAGTCGGCCCCTCTTCCCTCGCAGCTCTCCGTGTTCGGGCAGTGAGGTGATGGGGCTCCAGGTGGATTACTGGACGTGGCAGGGCTCGGAGAAGAAGAAGGAGGGCGAGAAGAGGGACGTGGGATTGAAGAACACCCTCAAGTGTAACTTCCGATCGCTGCAAGTCAGCCGCCTGCCCTGCGGAGGGGAGCTCACTCCTCCGCCCAGTATGGCCATGACGGTGGTCACTAAGGAGAAGAACAAGAAAGGTACGCCGGCGTGATGGAGCCGAGCCCACTGGTAGCACAGAGTTTAGCTGTGTTGGTGTGAATCCTCACACAAAAATGCAATTACAATCTTCATACTTGAGGTACAGTTCCAGCAAATTGTGCTTTTAAAGCAAGGGTGTCCAAACTTTTCATCACATGGGCCAAAATTGCCATGTCAAAAGTCCTAGAGAGCCAAAAAAAAGTAAATAAAAACAAAAAAACAAACAAAAATTCATATATATATTTATATATATAGATATATATATATATTATATATATATATATATATATATCTATATATATATATATATATATATGTGTGTATGTGTGTGTGTATATATATATATATATCTATATATATATATATATATATATATATATATATATATATCTATATATATATCTATATATCTATGTGTATGTGTGTGTGTCTATATATCTATCTATATATATCTATATATATATCTCTATATATATATTATATATCTATCTATCTATATATCTGCGTGTCTATATATATATTATTTATCTGTATATATATCTATATCTCTATACCTATATCTCTTTAATTTATATATATATATCTCTATATATAATCTATATATATCATCCTCTATCTCTATATATATAATATATATAATATATATATATCTAAATATATATATAATATATATATATATATATATAATATATGCTCCTGGAGATGATTGAACAAATGTGAGATTTTTCAAAAGAGGTCTCTGATTGAATTATTTATTTTTTGGACTATTCTCTGCAATAGGAAGCTGACTTGAGTCAGTCTTTATTTGCAAACAGTTACTGTATTTAATCAATAAAAAAAAATTAAGTCAATTTTGGCGCACTAAAGTCTGCATTTGAGTAAAGGTCACTGAGCAAATGTCCTATTTATACTATGAAATCATAGATACTTTGTGCTGTTCCTTACATTTTCAATTGTAAGCAAGTTTTGCCCTAATTAAGAATAAAAAGTCTCCATCTGCATTACTCAATGTGCGTCAAGTAATTGTTAAATTGCAGTCCAGGGGCCAGAAATGGCCCCCGAGCCACGCTTTGGACACCCCTGTTTTAAAGGCATCTGACTATTTCCTCCAGGACTAGATGGTTGGCTTGAAAGCAAACTCCATTGTGACGTCCATGCATCCATCTCACAATCGACACCAGATTTGAATGCAGTTAAATCAACTTTTCTTCCTCTGATATCCAGACTCTGTTACGGCTGTAAATGCAGGAACTGGGAAAGTTTGCAAAGTAACCACGTTGTGACTGAACTGGCGCTTCCTGCCTTCTCAGTGATTTTCCTCAGCAAGAAGCCCAAGGAGAAAGAGCTGGACTCTAAGAGCCAAGTGATCGACGGCATCAGCAGGCTGATCTGCACGGCGAAGCACCAACACACCATGCTGAGAGGTAAGGAGGCTGCACCGCCCCCTGCTGGCCATCGTACGCCACAACAGCCGAGGCAGTTTCACACATTCCTCTCAGTATGCAATGCTTAAGAAATTTGCTAAGAATTTCGGATTTACTTGCTGCCGACACACACAATGCACTGAAAAACGGCTTAGGGAAGCTGAAAGCGCTACTGTCGACTCATGTCCAAGCTGGAAATGAGGAATATTCCGCAGCCCAGGCCAGTTCAGTTAATAACCAGATGCAGTTTTTATACTGCGATAAAGCATCTGCCTCATTGGAAATTATGGTAAAGCCAGCTAGCTCTTGATTTTGACATGCTAGACGGCACAAAGCATTACAGCACCCTCCTTTGACTCCTCTGAAAACAAAAGCGCACGCCTCCGGTTCATGTCTGATGATATATGGCAAGCCGTTTCGTAATTCAAGATATCAGTAACGTCATTTTGACTAGTCAGAATGTCAATTTAAGATATCTTAAATGGAAAAGCTGAATAAGTCAAGATATCTCTAATTCAATTAGAGATATCTTAAAAGGAATTTTGACAATTCAAGATATCTTAAATTTAGTTTTTACTAGTCAAAACTGCCTTTTGCCTATCCAAAAATACATTTAAGATATTTTGAATTATGGTGGCATTTGAGATATCTTTAATTAGAATTATGACTAGTCAAAACTAAATTTAAGATATCTTGAATTGTAATTTTGACTAGTCGTAATTTAATTGTAGATATCTGAAAAGGGTATTTGAGATAGTCAGTAATTAATTCGAGATATCTTGAATTGACGTCTCCATACAACTCAAGGGTTATTCTGATGTTATTTCGACTAGTCAGAATGTAATTAGAGATATCTTAAATTGCTAAAACGTCTAGTCATAAAACAATTTGAGATATCTGGATTGTAACAGCGGTAAAACCGATTTTATGTTAAAACAGCTTGCCATACTCTCCTAACCCTTTGGTTCCTTTCAGTCAACATCGACGGCGTGGAGTGGAACGACGTGAAGTTTTTCCAGCTCGCCGCCCAGTGGCCGACGCACGTCAAGCACTTCCCGGTGGGAATCTTCGGCTACACTAAGCCGGTGTGACCCCGCCAGGCCACCGTCCAGCCAGGCACCAGACTCTCAGCTGCACTTGTCTTACCCAGAGAATTACACCCTAACCCACGGAGGTGAAAGTATAAGTTTTCCTGTGGAAATCTTAATGACTTACATTGTGTTCAGTATAGAAAAAAAAAAAAAAAGTTCATGCCGTCTGTTTGATGTTTTTGATGTTGTCGGGTGTTGCTTTTTTTTTTTTTTTTTTACACACTACAAAAAGAACAATTTTGTAAGATTTGTGGATATTTTGAGGTTGTTGTTTTTTTTGGTTTTTTTTCGACAAAATTGCCACATTTCAGTAATGGCAGCTGTGTTTGCACTTTGATTTTGTTTGAACATGTTTATTATTTCTGTGAAATCCTACATTTATTGTTACCCTGTAGACTATGGAGGAGTGTGACGGTGACGTGCAGTGAGTGGCGTGCGTGAGACCGTGTTTGTGTTTGTCGTCGAAAGCTGGAGTATTGCTGTGAATCTAGATGGAAACTTTCTCTTCTTACTCGTCCCTTTACGTTTTTTTTTTTTTTTCTTTTTTGGAAGAAAACAAACAAACAAACAAACGAAACAAAAACCTTTTTTGTAGGACGGAGCGCAAAAGTTGTTGCCTTGTTGCTTTGAAGCACACTAAAGCAAGTCAAGAGAGCGGGGGAAGAAAACCAGACATTGGAAGGTAGCTATAAAGAATGTAGCTATGTTATCTCTAAGCTGTCAGCATTTATTCGTCATGGTGAATGCTGCTGATTCAGGCTGTACAGTAATAACCACTTAGAAGCAGGGTAAATAGATTTTTAACGCTTAATGCCAAATTTAGTTGGAGCCAAACCCCGTGACAGCGAACTCGGGCTCGTTTGACGACGTAATAGGACATGTGTAGTAATCATAAACACCCTGCGCTCGACTAGATGTACCGAGTTAACCTGCAGTAATTTAGCTAAAGCTGGGCTGCGCGGTGATGTGCCAACGTTTGGTTTCGCAGACTTTGGAGCTCTTTCTCTTCAGCCAAACTTCAGACCGTGTGAATCCTCAAAAGCTGAAACGGTGCGTTCAACGCGCGTCCGTGGTCCCTGTGGAGATCAGTATTAATGTTACTGAGTTGCTAATTTAGACGCGCGGAAGCGTTAACACTGCAAAAACAGAACTTAAAATAAGTAAAATATTCTTAAAATTAGTGTAGTTGTCCTTGATTTGAGCAGGTAAATAAGATTATTTGCCAATGGAATAAGAGTTTTGCTCTTAAAATAGGAACAACGCATCTCCATCACCTTATTTCAAGTGCAGGATGTCTAATTATCTTATTTTGGGGGTCAAAATACTCATTCCATTGGCAAATAATCTCTTTTACCTGCTTAAATAAAGGACAATTACACTAACTTTAAGAACATTTTACTTATTTTTAGATCCGTTTTTGCAGTGAACGCTCCATATTTGGTCAGGCGTGCCCCGGGGCCGGGTCGTGTTTTTTGGAGCGTTTAGGGCTGCCAGAGGGAGATTTTAACGCAGTGCCAAGTATTCGCCGTTCACTCTATGTTACCTTGCAACCACAAACTTCAATGTGCTTGACTGCAAGTCGTCCCCGATTGCTCCGTCTTCTGCTCTCCCCGCCATCTTCTCTGTCCCTGCTACTGAAAAGCTCCCCCCCCCCAGCATGATGCTGCCACCACCGTGCAGCACTTTCCCAGAATGCCCATAGATTCTCACCTTCAGACATGAAGATGCTTTGGTTAAAATCCATTTCCTGGTTACTCTAGTTGTCCAGGATTGTCCTGCAGGAAGGAAAGCCCCATTCTGAAGGCTTTACAGTGCAAAAATGGATCTAAAAATAAGTAAAATGTTCTTAAAATGAGTGTATTTGTCCTTGATTTGAGCAGGTAAATAAGATTATCTGCCAATGGAATGAGTATTTTGACCCCTAAAATAAGATAATTAGACATCATGCACTTGAAATAAGATGATGGAGATGAATTGTTCCTATTATAAGTGCAAAATTCTTATTCCATTGGCAAATCAAGGACAAATACACTTATTTTAAGAACATTTTTACTTATTTTAAGTTCCGTTTTTGCAGTGTAGCACCTTCTGACAGGTTGGCCTTGACCAGCATCCCCAGAGTACGATGCAGCCTCCACCATGTGTCACCATGGACAGGGCAGTTTTTGGGTTTTAGATGTACATGACAAAGTTACGTTTGAATTTAAATTTTTTAAACCCTCAGCTCCAGTCATTCACGGGGGAAATCTCCATTTTACTCCGGGCCACCATGTTTATCTGTTTGTATTTGGAACAGGTATTTCAAAGCGATCCCACCTGCTGCCTTTGCGCGGCGTCCGTCCCTTTAAGAACATTAACGAATTGAGGTTTGCGGCTGTAACGTGGCAAAAAAAAAAAAAAAAAAAATGTGAAGGTTTGTGTAAAGCACTGTAAATAAGAAGAATGGGCTTTTCTGACTTGAACAAAGCTTTTGTAGTTCTGGGCGCTGTGCAGGAGCCCAGGCGCTTTTTTTAAAAAAAAACTAAAAATGATCCTTAACGTGTGGAGTTTTGCCAGATATCCCAAGTCCACTGCCTGTGTGTCTGCATCGGTGTGCTACTACGTTCGATGGTACTCCCTGAATAGTGTTACGTGAAACTTTTGCAATAGGAAAACCTTTTGGACAAAAGGGCCTTCTGTTTTTTTTCAGTTTGCTTTTTATAAAGTGAAGACTTTAAAGCTTTGATAGACTGGCTTTTTCTTCTTTTTTTTATTATTATTCCTGTATATAAATATTTACAAAGACATACTATTGTGAATCACAAACCACCACCTTCCCCCTCCCGCTAAATTGAAAGCACAAACAGTGAACCTTTACTTTCTCGACAGGAACGCCAAAAAAACATTTCCAGAACTCCCAACTATGAAGTTGCGTTATTTCCCGTACGTTTCCCCCCTCGCCCTGTAATGCACTTTCATGTGGTTTTATACGCAAAGTAACTGGTTGGGACACACTTTAGCCTAAACCTGAAGTGTTTGAGATGTTATATTTGAAATGGAAACCACTACTTATATGTATAGTTAAAAGAAGTTAGCTTTTTTTTTTGTTTTTTAACCATAGGGAATATGTTTTGCCACTTAATTTCAATAATGCATCAACCCCCAGTTGTCCGTCTGCCTATTAAAGGAGTCAGTATTGTCTCTCGGTCGGGAATCCAGCTACTTCCTCACAGATTTGTGTTTCGAGGGAACTAGCCACGGGGGTTAAGCCCTTTATGATACTTATAAGCAAATTATAATCCTATTACAGTGTATTTAACCTCAGTTTTATTTCTCCCCCCCTAATTCTAGAGGTAGCATTTGGGTGTTATTACAAGGCCGGATCAATGAGCGGGCGATGCTCACTCTGTTACAATAAGTTGGCAAAAAGGAAGTGTTAGAACATCAGTGTTACGCTCAGAGAAGCGGTCACAATCCAGCCATGCCGTCTCATTGGTCCTGTTACTTCGACTGCCACCCGGTGTCTTTGCACAAACCCCCATTATAGAGGACATGACAGTATTTTTTAAAATTTACCACTAAAAATATGGGTTACTCTGCATGTTTTACTATAGATGTAAATATGTTTTGGATTTTTATAATTTTTTTTTTCTTTCCATGCTCTCACAGGCAGTTGTGTTTAATAAAAATTTTTAATCTTCAGTACAAGCGGCTTGTCTTTATTCGTTCTTCCAGCGATGCCGGCGGTCCAATCGACAAACGGACAACGTTGCGTTAGCTGGCGGAGATCAGGGGCAGGTTGACGTAGCTCTTCATGGGAGGCAGCGGCTTGATCTTCCGCCCCGCCCAGCCTCCTTTCCTCTTCCACAAGCCGCTGGACGGGCGGATGCCGAGCCAGCGGTTGCGACCGGCTTTGCCGATGACCCGCTTGTTGTGGTCGATGTTCGACACGCGGCCCACCGTTACCATGCAGCTCTCCAGCACCTGTGCGTATCGAAAGGCCACAGTTTAGTCCACACACTGCAAAAAACGGATCTAAAAATAAGTAAAATGTCCTTAAAATGAGTGTTTTTGTCCTAGATTTGAGCAGGTAAATAAGATTACCTGCCAATGAAATGAGTATTTTGACCCCTAAAATAAGATAATTTGATAAACTGCACTTGAAATACGATGATGGAGATGAATTGTTCCCATTTTAAGTGCACAAATCTTATTGTATTGGCAGATCATCTTATTTACCTGCTCAAATCAAGGGAAAATACACAAATTTTAAGAACATTTTATGTAGTTTTAGTTCCATTTTCGCAGTTCAGCAGAGCGTTGCGTTCAGGGACTTTAAAAAAAAAAAAAAGGGAAAAAAGCAGTTCCACCTCACCTGAACCTGCTGCTTCGAAGGGAGCTGAACGATTGCAGTCCCGTTTACTTTACGCAGCAAGACGCCACTTGTGCCTGAAATACCAAACAACAAACGTAAATGATCATGACTAAAACGCTGAGGTTTGCATCATCAGCATCATCTAGTCAACACCACCAGCCCCTATTTTCCTGTAACCCGCCAGTTACTTTCTAGAACAAATCACTTAGCCTGGAATTCAATGATAAAACCCCAGAACTGTAATCGGACCTGATGGTTACTTTCTGGAACCTTGTGGTTCTTTTTTCCCAGAACATCGTGTTACCCTCCCTGAACTTCCATGAAGTTAATAGTTACGTTCTCAGTACTGTTATACAATTTATTGGTTAAATTCCTCAAACGTCTATGGAAAGTACATTTAAAAAAAACTGATGGTTACTTTCCCTGAACTTTCATGGAACGGCTACTTTTTGATATTTTCATGGAACTTCATAGTTACCTTCCGAAACTTTTCCAGAACATTATGGTTACCCTCTAGAGCAGAGGTGTCAAACTAATTTCTATATGGGGCCACTTTGGCATCATGAAGTCATTAAAAGGGCCGCTTGCATGTGTAGAGACGATACTTTTCATTTCATAATTTCATTCCAGTTCACACAGTAGTATAAAAAATGCACAGTAACATAGAAGTATCACTCTTAGGCCCAGTTTATACAGTTTATCTGCAAAAAAAGTTGATATTGTGGTGAGTTACACTTACAGGAGGCACAGTTTTAGCCACTTTATACACTATAAAAGGATACAGGCTTTTTTTTTGGCTCTCGAGGGCCGGATAATTTACCTTGAAGGGCCAGATTTGGCCCGCAGGCCTTGAGTTTGACACCTGTGCTCTAGAGCTTCCCTGGAACCAAATTTAACGCTTACCTTTAAATAAACATTCACATAACCTGATGGTTACTTTCCCAGAACCCTTAAAGTGTAACACACCCCTGTACCAGAGCCTTGCTCCGCCCGTCTCATATTTGAAAAATGTGCCAAGAGGAGGCGGTGTCCGGGATACCAGGTAACGTGAGGGTCTGGGCAACAAGTAAAAGCTAAATAAATGCTAAATAAGCAAACTTATTGCTAACCTGAAAAATCAATAGGGCCTAAAAAGTCACTATTTAAACTCAAAATCGCTACAAAAGAACAAGTCGGAGCTGCTTTTATACTCCACAGCGGCAGAGCTGCTGACATCACTTTCTTCAAATGATGTCACCAAAACTTCTGAACCAATAGTAATAGTAAGTACAAAGTCAATGTAAGACACCGGTTGAACCTTAGGAGGGCGCCATACTGACAGTTTTAGACACACAAACAGGACTTCAACATATATGCAGTAAATTAATTCCAAATAATCAGGATATGTAGACAGCACTATAAGACAACCATGCTAACAGTTTATCAGCAAAATAAAGTTGATTTGGGGGGGGTGGGTCACCCTTTAAGGAACTTTCTGGAACCTTATGGTTATCTTGCTAGAACATGATTTTTACTTTCTGGAACTTGCGTAACTGATCTAGAAAGTAACTTCTAGGTCCTGAGAATGTACAGGCTGCATCCACTGAGTTATATTATACACCGGAGTGCTGATTTTGCCGAAAAACTGAAGTCACTGGCCGCCATCTTGCTACTCCCTACTCTCACAGAATCCCATAGGATTTGGTTGCAACAACAAGCAGTTTTCTGGCTGTGTGAAAACGTTTCACAGGTAATTCTACAGTCAGTGGATGTACTAACACTATCAACTACTAGGAAATTCGGTGCTGAAATATTTTACATGTTATTCATATTAAATTTATCTCTCTCTAAATATATATATATATATATATATATATATATATATATATATATATATATATATATATATATATATATATATATATATATATATATATATATATATATATATAGAGAGAGAGAGAGAGAGATATTTAGATAGATAGATAGAGATATATATATTTAAATAGATAAAATGCTAAATATTTCAGCACATCACTTTCTCATTACTTGATAGTTTTAGAACATAACAAAAAGGTATGGCATTTGACATTTTAAAAGTTTTAAGCCCCCCTGAACATGAGAAAATCCTCGTTATTCGATGCTGTAGCACACATATTCCCTAGTTACTGGGGGGAAATAGGGAGTACCAATATGGCGGCTGGTGGCTTCAAATTGCCCACTCGTTCTAACAGTGGGCGATTAGCACTCCAGTGTATAATATAGCTCAGTGGCTGCATCATGTACCAAAATGTATCAGGAAGACAAACCAACAGGAGTACCTGCAGCACGTATGCACTCCGATCCTCTGCCTGGCTGAAGCTCCAGGTTGTTCACCAGCGTCCCCACAGGAAGAGCCCCCAGTGGGTAGGCATCCCCTTCATTTGCCGATACTGTGAAGAGTTTCCAAAATGTTAAAAATACCTAAAAGAAAAAAAAAAAAGCCATCAACAACATCAAGGATCTGAGAGGACGGGTTTCATACCTGCCATGCGTCCGATCACGCCGGATGTTTTGATGATGTCTCCGGCCTGCATGTTCTCTGTTGCAATGATCCACCTTTTGCGGTTGCCTCCCGCTAACAGAGCAATATCAGCCGACCTTTACACAAAACCGGAAATACAAAAAAATGAATAACTCTTTTTATTATTTATGTTCCAGCGAGTAGGCAGGGCGGGATAAAATGATCTCACCTGCAGGGGTCGTATCGCACCTCGACGACCTTCTCCTCAAAAGGATGACCCTCTTTGTTGGGCTCGTAACGTAATCGCTGGAAGTCTACCCAGCGGTACTTCTGTTTATGGCCTC
Source organism: Fundulus heteroclitus (assembly GCF_011125445.2). Lineage (NCBI taxonomy): Eukaryota > Metazoa > Chordata > Actinopteri > Cyprinodontiformes > Fundulidae > Fundulus > Fundulus heteroclitus. The sequence goes on along the minus strand of NC_046382.1, from coordinate 14,005,362 downwards.
CACCGATGCCCCGTGTGCGGACCTTTCCTGCAAATAAGCAAAAAGGAGAGTGGAAAAATCCGGTGTTACACGTTAGGTTTGCCCAGCAGAGGCTGAGCTTGATCTGTACCGGATTCATTAACAGACGTTTGACAGCAAAGGAGGACCAGAACTTCTGTTATAACCTTTGGTCAATGACAGACAATCATGCTTTGGAAATAAAGTGTTTCACTGTGCTGCAAAAAATAACTTTTAGCTATTTAGCTCTTGTTTAATAGATATTAACATCTGTTTTATTAATGTTAAACTCTTAATGAGATTAAAGTTTGCCATAAAACCTGGCAGCTGTTCCTGTTTAATCTGTTTTAAGAAGCCGTATCTCCATAAACCTTAACCAGCTGTGTTCAGATGTTTACATGAATTCATGGTCAGGAATGTAATTAGTTTATTTAATTTTTTTTTCTTTGTGCTGACTGAATAACATAATATGCAACTATGATATTTGTGGAAAAACAAGTTTGCGGGCCACAAATGTGAATTTATTTTCCTCCGATGTCGTCTCACTCAATGTTTGGGTAAATTCAGCGTTCAGCTACACATTTTATCGCCAAACAAAAACCCCTGTTTATTAGAAATGGGTCTGTGTGTTTAAAGTAAATGGCAAAGACCTGGCTTTTGATTTATAGGCTCATTCCAGAGACTTTGTGTCAGCCAGTGTTATCATTTTAAAAGGCAGTGTATGTGTTCGGGATCACTGCTGTGTCAAAACACCCAACTATGTCTTACGCTTCAATCATCTCAGATTAGAGGAATTTCCTTAGGATGTTCAAGACCAACACGAGAAACAACAAAAAGGATCAAGTCCATCATGAACTGGAAATGGTTGAGAAAAGCAGCCTTGCTGACCCCTCTGATACCAGCATGACCGGAGATGCTACAGACCAGGAAGTCTCCGCTCAGAACTCTACATCTTGACTTTAAACTCGACTGAAATCTGGGGCTGCCCGCATGGACAATCCAGGCTCCTTCTGGAGAAAGCTTTGATCTAAAGATGAAGTTGTTCAAACTAGGGCTGGACTATATAATTCAATTACAATATATATTGATTGATAGACGTATATCGATGATGAAAAAAAAGGGTCAATATAACAGTTTTCCTTCCTTTTGCATTCCAGCCATGTAGGTTAATATTACACCTTTACATCCTCCCAACCAATCACAATGCAGACCCAGGAACGCTCCATCACCAAGCTCCGCCTCCTTCAAAGAGCTCAGAGCACACGTTCTTTTTTTCCTTTTTTAAAAAACGTGCAGTTTTGGTAAAAAGTTGGTTGAATAAAGGGTTGAGTTTGAATTCAGTGTTTGTGTGTTCTGTATCTAAAAATCAGTCGCTAAGCAACAGCATAAAACGACCAGGGCTGCACTTAAAGTATAAGTTTTAAATCTGTTGATCAATCAATATGTTTCTATTTCATCGATATGCTTGATTTCTATATCGTCCAGCCGTAGTTCAAACACAATGACGAACTATGTTTAGAAGAGTCAATGTAAGTAGTTGGGGGGGGGGGGGGGGGGTTATCATGCTATGGGCCTGTTTACATCCTTATGGTCCAGCTGTGTTGCAACAAGTACTGAGGAGAACCTCCAAATCTTCAACTAGTCGGTGGAAACGTAAGACACGATCAACCTAGTTAAAAACTAGTTTCACAATAACCAAGCAGGCAGACTTAGAGCTGCTGGAATAGCCTCGACCTCGACCCTACACAAAAACCTGAGCAGTGAGCTGAAAGGCTTTTCAAACTATTTAAACCTCCTACTTCATTCATAGCTCCTCTGAATGTTGAAGAAATGAATGAAGAGGATCACCGTCCTTCAGTCTCACCCGTATGATCTCTGCCTCCGGTCTTTTTCATCCCTATTGGCTTGATAGTGTACTTGTCCCTCTGCTTCCAGAGCGTCCTGTTCTGCTCCACAGAGGCTGTGGTCAGGAAGCCTCGCCACTGGCCGACCGCAGCGGGTCCCAGAGTTCCCGGCTTCAGCTGAGCGACCGTCTGCAGCCACAAAAGCACAAAGGAGGAGACACAGAGCTCAGTTATTGGCTGCGACGTGAAGGTGCCGACGCCGCCTGTTTTCAGGCAAGGTGTGTGTTTACCTGTGAGGAGAGCAGAGCAGGCTGGGAGAGCGTCAGGGAGCGCAGAGCTTGGGTTAAACACGACAACGCCATGACAGCTGCAAAAAAAAAAAAAAAAAAAAGACTTTTAATCGCATTTTCAATGTAATCGCAATTTAAAAAAACGCAATTTCCAAATCGCAGAGGTCTGCAATTTTTGGCTATGTAACAATTAGGGAATTAGACACGTCCATTAGGTGTTGGTAAAATGTTTAAAGTGGGTTTGCCTCCACATGGAAGGGAAGACAGTTGCAGCAGTGAGATTATCTAACTTTATTACTTGTTTTAGAGTTTATATAATCATACATAGCATTAAGTACAGGTCAATCAGTTTAATACATAGACTTACTTGTTGGTTGCACTTTATGTTCAACAAGGACTGATGTCCCAATCAACTAAAAGCTGTCCTCTTGAATAATATTCTGATTAATAGAAACATTAAAAGTTCTTATTTTGAATAGTCCTTGTTTACAAACATTTTTATTTAGAGGCCATTTTTGTTGCTTGTGGTTAACGCAGAGAAAAGTCAAAATTGCAATTTTTGTTGAACTATATTGTAGGCAGAACACAATCATTACTGCTCTGAGTTTAGATGCTGTGGGTCTTTTAGCAACTAATCCACATGGCGAGAAAACTAATTGATTTGTTGTTTGTATATATTTTGAAACACATGATAAATTAAACTGGGGGAAAAAAAAAAAAATCGCATTAAATCACAATATTAAGAAAAAAGAAAATCGCAATTAGATTATTTTGCAAAATCGTTCAGCCCTAGTTCAATCACATACCTCATTAAAATAAACAAATATGGTCACTTTAAGGAGACTTTTGAACTAAAAGCATCAATCCCACAACACAATGTTTCCCCCCCCCCCTTAACGTTTTTTATTGTTAAAAGTCTCAAGAGTCACAAGACAGTACGGCGACAGGATGTCACCTGTGCAACAGGTCAACTTGCTCACTGCTAAACATTTCTCAGCGAAGGGGAGTGCATAAACAGTTAGGAAACACATTAGATCACAGGTTCAGCGCATGTCAAGGCCCACAGTGCAGGAGTCGGTAGCTAAAGACCGCCGAAGTCCATGTGGCCTCCAGATTAGGGTCAAGAAGAGTGTGTGGGGGTAGCTTTATGGAGTGGGTTCCCATGACCGCAGCTGCACAATGTCTCCAATCGCAGTCTTTATTGTGAGCAACGTCACAACCGCAGTGGATGCAGAGTTTCCATAGCTGTAACATTAAAACTCTGTTTGCAGGTATTATATCTGTCATCTCCCCTTTATGGCCAAACCTGACACTAATGAGCAAAAACAAAAAGCTCTGGAAGATTGGTGGGAACACTGTTATGGAAATATAATAATTTATAATAGTGTAGCTTAAAGTAATACAGATGTTAACTTTAACCCAGTAACCTAAAGAAATGGATGTGTGTGAAAACAAAGGGTGCATGCAAACTTCAGATAGATACCAGGAGCAGGAGGCACCAAGGCCATATGACAGTCTTGTGAGTGATAACGCTGTTAAAATGTTTGCATGAGGGTGTATGTTGTTGCAGTCAAACTCCCAGGAACCAAGCTAGGAGATAGATTATATTTAAAAGTCAAAGGTTAGGAAACAGATGTGTGCAGCAGACTGAATGTCTCATGTAACACTGTGAATGTGGAAAACGTGAGTTTAATGCAATCCATATAACCATCGCAATACTTCTCATCAATATCACAACTGCATGTCTTCCCAATATTGTGCAGCCCTGGTCCAAACCTTACATCTCAGAGTATACCTTCAAAGAGTCAGAGGGTGTAAAGCCCACCTCATCTGGACCCCAGAGCAGAAGAACTGGAGAAACCAGCAAGGACCACGGTAGAGTGAAGAGTTACAGCAGCAAAGTGCGGAAACCTTCATGGTAAAGATGTGATTAAAGTTCATGAGTCTGTTAAAGTACGCGTCTGACGTAATGTAAACCACGTGCTCTCTACCTCGTTTTTTTTAATCAATCTCGCACGTTAACAACTCTTCTAGCACGCCAGAGTTGTATTTTGTTGTAATTCCTAATCATCTGTAATGACACATTTTGTTATTACTGCGTGGGGTGGCATGAACATTGGCTTACCGAGGCAGATTCCTGCGGCGCACTGACTTCCTCCTGCTTCCCGTGGCTCTAAAAACTCCCAGATAGTTGGGAACGTCGAGTTAAACCTCACACACGACCCAGAATAACCTTAACATCCAGCCTGTATTTTAGTTTTTTAATTATTTCATCCAAAAAAAGGACTACTCGGCGTCCTTCACTGTCCTGCACACCACGTCGCGCAATGATGACGCAGGTGAAAGCGACAAGCGGGAGTGGAAAATAAATACGTTTTATTTTATTTGTGTGATAAAAAGGCGGCCCATTGTGATGAATCAATATAATTTATGTTCATCCATAACTATTTAAAAAAAATATATAAAACTTTGTCGTGGCTGTGTCGTAGTTTGGTATAGAGGCGTTGGGTACACTCCTTAACAGTCAGCCGGGGGATGATCCGGGCAGAAGTGATGCCAAAGCGGAACGGGAGGAGTTTCTCTCCTAAATGGATGGGGCTGACGGGTGAATAAAAGGCTATCTTGCAGCTTTGCTGTTTTATCTATTTCGTTATTATTTTATCATTATTATGACCGCTAGGGACGGGCATATATTCTGTCATGCCTTTAGATTTGACTGTGCCACGCCACCCCAGCATTGGAGGTGGAACCCACTCTTTGAAAACTTCCTGTAGGCGCCCCCTGCGTGGTTATTGCGTATCCTGGGTTAGAATCTATCACATTCTATCATGTAATCTCACATTGTTCAAATCAGTCAAAACTTGGCCCCTGTTTGAAACGATCAGCGAATCACCCCACCCCGCCGGGTGACGAATAGTGCGAACCCACCGTCTGACGCTACGATCCTTCATCTTTGCCACTAGGGGGTAGCATTGCCTTGTTGCTTTAGAAACAGCTGTGAAGACGTGTCCCCTCCGCTCTTTAGGATATTCACGAAAAAGCAATCCTAATGTTTTATTGTTTGATTACTCAAAGACTCTATGTGGTCATTTATTTTACTCTGATAAGACTTTATTAATCAATCAAGTGGGAAACTGAATTATCAGAGCAGCAAGAAAGTGTGAAAAAGGTGAATATTTAGAAAGACAATTAAAAGAAAATTGTTAATACTGTATCAAAAAAGTTAATACAGATATGGACGCTACATCAAATTAGACTTGCACCCTTCTCTGAGCGCAAGCACGCTGCTCTAACCACTCGGCCACCACTCCCCCTGGAAAAAAAGTTCTCTAGTTCTCCTCAACATTTACTGAAATTTACTGCATTTTACTGTGATTTTCCAAGCTGTATGCAAACGAAATTTCGTTCTGTACGCACTCTGTGCATGCAGGATGACAAATAAAGTTGTCTAAGTCTAAGTCTATTCAATGGAACAGAATGCAAATGTAATTTGTTGCCTTCAGTGGGGATTTTTTTTTTCATGAAAAGATTTTATAAAAACCAAAAACAACTTTGTCACAGCACTGAAGCTATAACTGTTTTCCTCATGCTTTAGTCAACCTGTTCTGTGCAAATTCAGGGTCTCCTGGTATGCCCTAAGCGGCCGCAAAGGCTGGTTATCCCTCGGTCCGGCCACAGGTTCAAATTTTTCAGAAACTAGGGCACGAAAATATTAAATAATAGAAGTGATAGTTACTAAAAGTAGTGGAATAAAATTGTTTCCAGTAGACCATACATGTAATTTAAATTAATTTATGTCCACCGCAATATAATGATCAATGACCGCCTACGTTGTCGGAAGTTATTTATTTACATATAATTTTATAACATAAAGTTAGTCACTACTTTAAGGAATAAAGAAATGTTTACCATATTGCGTTAGTTTCTAACTCCAAAATTGGAGCTCAGAAGGTACAATTAGTTCTCCTCAACATTTCCACAGTTTCAGGGCAGAAATCAAAACATGACGTCACCGTGAGCAACACGAGCCGCAGAGGCCTCTGGGAGATTTTTTCTGCGTGGGAGACATTTTGGATCTGAACAGGGGGCTGAGTTTTGCCGTCAGTCCCAGCTCTCGGTAAGTGGAAAAAAACAAAAAAACAAATAAAATAACCACGCAGACCCCGCATCTCGGGCGGTGTTTGCTTCAGCGAGTGTTCGGAAAGCGTGGGTTGAGGCCAGGGTGGGTAGAAATGATCGAACCGGGGCTTTTAGGCGCTGGAAGCCGCAACGTTTCGGCGGGGAGGGGTGAAGCTAAGCACCGGTTAGCCTGCCGCTGAGCGCAGCAGCAAGCTGGCTTCAGTCTGCGAAGTTCGCTGTAACAACACCTATTAGCACAGGGGTGCGGAAAAAAAATGAACTTTAGTAAAGCGAACTACGGATATATTACATGTTTCTGTGAATAATCTGAATTTGTTGATTTCCCGAAGCTAAATATGTCCTGAATGCAGCCCTGAGCTGTGTTTATGTCCGCATACACTGACATTTTTCTTCTGCTTTTTTTTTTTTTTTTTTTTTTTACTTTTATCACATTTTTTGTTTGTCTCTAGAGAAATACTTCTCCTTTTTTCTTCTTGTCCCCTTTCCACTGCCACGTCACAGAGTGGTTAACATTTAAATAACTGGACGTATAAAACAATAAACCGAGTGAGGCGGAGCTGAGAGGCGTCAGCTGGCGTTGGCGAGCCGCTGTTTCTGGGTGGACATATTTAAAGGTAAAGTCAGGGGGGAGGGATGGAGGACTCTGGCCCTGCCACACCCTCCTGCATGCCCGGCTCTGCTTTGTGTCTGGCAGCGATGCCGATGCTCTTAATGGAGATAAATATGTGCTTTTCTTTCTCCATTTGGCTTCTGTAGGAACTTAAAGCAGCGTGTCTTGGGTTTTAGATGGAGAACCCTTTTTTTTCAGCATCTTCTCTGATGCACCGTTTGAGCTTCGCAATAAAATAGTCGATGCATGAATGGCGATGAGCTTTTAGTTTGGTTCACCACTTGAATCCAGCCACTGTGGGTCTCCAGGTGTGGCACAGTGGGAGCCCACGTCTCCCTTATGGGATGGGTTAGACGCAGAGGACGATGACAAAGATTATTTTATATCATCATTGCAGATGCTGCGTGTTGCATTTGGACTCGTTGGCGTATTAAAGTTTTGAAGTGTTTCCAAAAAGCAGACTTGGCTCGGTCCGGCTGTTTGCTCTGTGTTTGCTCACCGCTAGCTGCTCTGCTCAACCATCGTTGGAAACATAGAAGTGACTGTATTACTGTGTATGATGTAATAATAAAAAAAAAAGAAATGACTGGATCAGAACGCTGGATCGGCATCAATCATCCGATATCCGATCCAGCTAATTGGTCACACTGCAAAAACGGATCTAAAAACAAGTTGTTTGTTCTTAAAGTTAGTCTATTCGTCCTTGATTTGAGCAGGTAAATAAGATTATCTGCCCCTAAAATAAGATAATTAGACATCCTGCACTTGAAATAAGATGATGGAGATGAATTGTTCCTGTTTTAAGTGGGAAAATCTTATGCTATTGGCAAATCATCTTATTTACCTGCTCAAATCAAGGACAAATACACTCATTTAAAGAAAATGTTACTTATTTTTAGTTCTGTTTTTGCAGTGCAACGTCGGAGCCGATATCCGATCCGGGTATCGGATCGGTACGTCTCTAATATCGGACCAGATTTCTATATCGGTGCATCCCTCCTTATGATGCTCTGCTTTCCTTTGCGTTGGGTTGCTGCGGTTTTCTGTGACTTTTGAACAGCCTTACAAGGTGGAGTCATCCAAGCTGTCCTCAAAGTTCAGCGTCTGCATTATCTGTGTTTTTATATCGGGGCTTTTCTGAGTGTTGCAACACAGACGGATCGAGAAAGCTGCTTCCTGCCATGCTTGCAGCCGCATTCGTTGCTGCAGGAAAAAAAGAAGTCGGTGGCTGATTTTATTATTTTTTTTTTTTCTTCCTCCCCTCCATGACAAGGATAGAGCCGTGAAAAGTGTGTGTTGTTGTCTGAGCGTGTGGACGGTGTCATTGAGGTTATTCCATAATGTCGGAGCACGGAGGAGAGGAGGAGGAGAGCCGCATGAATCCCTCCCTCCCCCACCCAGCCTGCTCCTCTGCGCTGGTCTGTTTCCATCGCGCGGTGGGCGGGCCCCCGTCTCCTAATGTTCCCCCTTAGCTGATGCTGCTTGTTCTGACGAAGCGGTGGGAAGGTCACAGTCATCCTGCAGGCAGCTCCCTTCCTCCTCCTCCCTCCCTCCCTCTCTCTCTCTGTTCCTCTGCAGCATCACCGTTCATCCGCCTCGTTTTATTCCCCGTTTGTGTCAAGTTTCACGCGGGTTATTTTTCCGTCTCACTGTGAAATCCTCTGGGATTAGGACCACGTATTTTCCTGGCATGTAGCTATTTAGCAGGAGGGGGAGCGACATCGTTTCATCACGTTTTTTTTCTCTTCAACCCCAAAGGCGTCCACCAGTGAAACAAAGGTCTGTTTTTCTTTTTTTTTTCCCCACCTAATCCAGGTGCAGCAGCTGAGAGCCAAACATGCACGAATAATAGTTTTTGTTGCTGACTTTGAGCGGCGTGTTGTTACGGTTCATGTGTGTGATGCCTATTTTATCATAAATCCCGTTCTGTGTGGTGTAGAGCGCGTGTGGGGAGGCATTGACATCTGTTCGCCTCCATGTTTTCCTCCTGTGCGTTAAAAAATGCATGCTGGTTAGCGTCGCAGACGGGCGCTCCAGCAGCGACTGCTGTCACTTTCTAAAGATGGATGACGGGTGGAGCGTCTCATCCAGCACTGCAAAAAGAGAACTAAAAATAAGTAAAATTGTCTTTAAATGAATGTATTTGAACAGGTAAATGAGATTATTTGCCAATGGAATGAGTATTTCTACACCTAAAATAAGATAATTAGATATACTGCGCTTGAAATAAGATGATGGAGATGAATTTTTCCTATTTTAAGGATCAAAATACTCATTCCATTGGCAAATAATCTAATTTACCTACTCAAATCAAGGGCAAATACATTCATTTCAAGAAAATTTGACTTATTTTTAGTTCTGTTTTTGCAGTGAGGGCTCTTTAACTTAGAGCGGGAGAATAAAGGCTTAAAACGCCTAACGTCGTGTGGGTTTTAATCTAACAACCACAATGGATGTCAGGATTTCTTCGCAGCTGTTTGTGTCTTTTATTATGGTTTCGTATTTATCGGATCTTCCTAGATTAATTTGTCTTTTAGTAATGTTTTGAAAGTTAAAAATTAATTAAACGGCAGCATCTTTAAAGTGCAAAAAAAAAAAAACACCGGAGCTTTTGGACTTTATCACATTTCTTCAAAGGCTCGGCGAACATTAACTTCCTCGCTCTGAAGGAAGACCGTTTGGAGGGTTTTCTCCTGGCTGAGATGAAAGTCTGCGTCTTGGTGCGCGGTTCAGTCCGCCGCTTTTATCCGTACAGGTGCCTGACAGCCCGGCTGACTCCCAGCGCAGCTCTAAAGGGTAACAAGCCGTGTGATCGCTGAACGTTCCTGATCATTCAAAGGGAAAAGCGTCGGTGGGGATGTTCAGAGAAGCTCTGAGCTTTGAAGCCAGATCCAATAATATTAGGCAACTGTTGTTCCTCTTTTGACTTTTATTAGACGTTTAGACATAAATCTAACATCTTTTCACCTGGGACTAACGCAGCCAAAGACAAGAAACGCACTGTCACTTGTTTTACTATGCAAACTTAAGTTAATCTTTAAGTATTTGACCATAAAGAAATTAGGCTGCTGTCAGCTGACTCTGCTTTACATATTTTCACCTAGTCGGCGTATTCTCCCCTCACAAATGAGTTATTGTCGTTTTTATTTGGCCGCAGCTCGCTGTGAAGCTGAGCGATTTTTGTGGGTTTCCCCCACGAAATAAAATAAACACAAAAACAACAACTTTTGCACACAGAAAACACGTAGCACGCACTCTTAGACGTACAGGCACCTCTGAAACAAACTAGAATATTAGAGAGGATATTTAATATTTTTCTTGTCAGTCATTTCAGAAACTGAAACTCATAGATCTAAGTATTTTAAACCTTTACGTCTTGTATTTTTTTTTAATGATTATGGTTTACGGGGACTTTCTATGCTCTCAATACTGCATGCATTCCTGCATGCAGAACATCACAGTCACAGAACAAGCTGTTGGTACTTTTGCAGGCTGGGCTGGTACCAAGTCCTGCTACAAGGAGAAAACCAGCCTCTCTGTAAAGCTTGCCAGCAGAATGAAGCATCAGGTGGTTTAAAAGTTGCTTATAGATCGCCGTCCTTGGAGTTGAGAGAACCCAGTGGACCAACACCAGCAGAGGACATGGCACCCCGCGTCCGCTGACTGCGGGAACTTTAAGTTGGACTTTGTGGATTCTGGGATAGCAAAAAGGTTTTCAGTGCGGCGTATCGGCGTCTGCTCACCCCGTCCTTCTCGTTTCCTCGGTGTAGGAGGTGTTAAAATATCCTACAGGTGTTAAATCTTGCCAGGGTTTCCCCACAGAAAAGGATTTAATCGTTTCCTTTTATTTTTTTTTTGTCCTGTGTGGCAATGTAGCAATAAGATTTCAATTAAATTTTATTTATATAGCGCCAATTCATGAAACATGTCATCTCGAGGCACTTTACAAAATCAAATTCAATCAAATTATACAGATTGGTATATAAAGTTCCCATATAAGGGAACCAGTTGATTACTTCAAAGTCCCGACAAGCAGCATTCACTCCTGGAGAAGCGTAGAGCCACAGGGAAAGTCGTCTGCATTGTCCATGGCTTTGCAGCAATCCCTCATACTGAGCAAGCATGAAGCGACAGTGGAAAGAAAAACTCCCCATTAACGGGAAGGAAAACCTCCAGCAGAACCTGAACCAGGCTCAGTATGAACGGTCATCTGTCTCGACCCACTGGGGGTTAGAGAAGACAGAACAGAGACACAACAAGAGAGACAAAAAAGCACAGAAGCACACATTGATCCAGTAATCTGTTCTACATTAGATGATATGATTTGTTGACTTAACGCCAAAAAGAGCCCAACAGATTTTACTTTCACAAGCGGAGCCTTACTGCTTTCGCCATAGTGCTCCGCTTGATTTATACATGCAAGTCGCTTTATTATATTATTATTATGAAAAGGTGAAAGAGAAAAGGGAGAGAGCGATACACCAATCCCCAGTCTGCTTCTTCACCTGCAAAGAGAGATGTAAAAAGAACAGCACAACCAGCCGATAAAGTATTACAGGTTAAAACAAGCACCATCACTGAAGAATATACATAATTAATTAATACGACATGTATAAAGTGACAGCTGAAGATAATAACAGGGGGTTTCTGTATAGAAGGGAAGTACCTGGATCCAAGCACCTGTAGGTGTTTGTGAGAGTGCGCTTGTGTATGAAAGGTTTATCCATGAGGAAAGGAGTTAATCCTGACGATAGTGGTCTAGTGGTGCGAGCTAATAACAGCACCTCGCGCTTAGCTAATAAGCTAATAGTTTGAAAAGAAATTAATTTGCTGCCAAAGTCGAACACGACCGCTGCAGGGTGGAGCTTTTTGGATTTGAACCAAATGATGCCGCCTTTAATTTGTCTGTGCCGGTAGGTTGAGAAGATATACTTGTCATTATGTCTTTATCATAATAGTTGGAAAAGGTCTCCAAATGACAATAATATGATTCATTGCAATAATTTTTAGAGAAATTTATCGTCCAGCTAAATTTATTATCGTGATGGGCCTTTCCCTGGGGCTCATTACTGTTCTTCCACCTTCTGGGATCTATATTCCAAAATTAAATGAAACTCTTTTCATCCGAAAAGACAACTTTGGACCACTGAGCAACAAGCCGGCTCTTTTTCTTAAACCAGGTAGGGACGCTTGTAGCCCCCCGTGTAGGATGGTTTATGTGCTGACGCCCGCCTCAGTCCAAGCCTCATTACCCCAAATTCCTGAATGGATGTTTCATGACGATCCTCTCACGGCTGCAGTTATCCCTGCTTCTGGGTACCTTACAGCACTTTTTCCTTCCACCTAACTTTCTATGAACATGCTTTGATAGAGTGGAGGGTGTCAATAGCAGTCGACCCCTATGTGCCGCCTACGGACCCAGACTGAGAGACTATTTAGAGACTCAGGAAGCCTTTGCAGATGTTTTGAGTTAATTAGCTGATTAGGGTGCAACACCATGAGGGTCCCAGTATTTAGCATTTTAACAATGTTTTAACTTTCTGAGACTCTGAATTTTCTCTATAATCATCAAAATTCCAAGGAATAAATACTTAATAAACCAGATCAAGTGAGTTTTACTTTCTGAGATAAGTAAAAGAAAACGTTAAACTTTATCACGATATACATTTTTTTGATACATGTTGCTGTTGCGTTCATTATATTTTCCCACTGAGCCACAGGAACGCAGCAGCAAGGCTTAAAATCGGCACGTCAATGTTTTCTTGTTCCTGGAATGATCCTGATCACCTGATTCCTTTTCCGTTTATGATCCATCGCAAAGTCCAACAGCCAAACCTTTTCACAAGTTCGCAGTCAAAGCTGTCCCCAAATCTACGTGAAAAGATAAACATGTTAAAGTATTGTTTAAATCAGAGCCGTGTCGCCTGGCACCAAAAAGTTGCACTTGTTTCATTTGTTTGATCTAGAGCTTGTTGGCTGAGTATTGTGGATTTAAAGGGCATTTTTTAAAAAAAAAAATCTTGTGCTGTTCCTGCCAGTACTGGGTAAAAAATATATCAAAACTTTTTTGTTTTTTCAATTAAATTTTAGACCTGGGGAAATAAACCCGGAGACAATCACATGTGGTTGTAAATGTAGAGATGTTCATTACAGGCACTACTTAAAATACATATTGACTGATTGACCCTTTTATGGACTTGTCTCATCAGCTTGAAATTGTTTTTCTTTTCTTTTTTTACTGTAAACCGAATTTGAATTTAGAGAGCTCTTAAACACCAGGGGCTATTCAAAGCAACATGGAGCATACCAGACTATGTAAAAGTGACATTTTGAAGCTCAAAACATTTCTTCGTAATGATGACGGCCCCCGCCATGTTGATTGGAAATCAGCCTGGAGGAGAGGCCTTGTTGCCAAGGAAGGATCGGATCTCCTCCATAAACGGCTGCAGTCGTGGTTTATTGTCAAACTGAGTATCATGGGTCGGTCTGCAAGATTATTTTTCACTTGACTTCTTTTGTAACATGAAATCAAATGGATGGTTATATAAGAAGTGCTGCAAAGATTCGAGCGGGACATGTGAGCAGGCTTAGTGCCTCCAGTTTTAATATCCGATGCACTCCGCTTTTTGCAGTAGAGATGGCTTTAGTGAATGATTTGCTTTCAAACATTTTTTAATCCAATGTAGCGCAGACGTCAGCCACTTGTACATACGTGTCGTTCTGTGTGAAGGATAAAGTTTCATTTACCGTATTTTTCCGGCTAAAAGGTCAGACTTTTTTCATAGTTTGGCCGATCCCACGACTTATAGTCAGGTGTGACTTGTATACACATTTTAAATGGTTAATCGTATTGTCCGTGAACCAACAAGTAAACGTTACCATCTGTAGCCACAAGGGGGCTCTCTGGGCTTGTGAAAACTATATCCCGCTCCTTTACCGCGTAAAAAAAATGTAACATTAACTTATAGACAACAAAGACTGAACACGTGTCTGTATGTTTTCTCTGTTTCAGTCTGCATTCACGCAGCAGAGGGTTGCGTGTCGCAGCTCAAAGGACCCAGATTGCGATAGAACCTGTTATTGGGCTGTCTGCGAAGCTAATCCCAGCTAGCGCTAGCTTACAGGTCTGTTAGCTGGGCGGGTGACGACTTTGCTGATGCACGTGAGCTTTATGTTGCTCTGAAACATTTGTGTCATACTGGTAGTTTAGCACGTAGCACCGTTACACTCACGGTCTAATTTAGGCGTAATTTTGACAACTTTTAAATGCGCTGGCGAGATCCTTCCCGCTTGAAGTTGCTAGCTTGTTATGCTAATTGACTCCATTCAAACCTCCCTGGTATGTTCCATGTTATTCAGCTGGTTGTGGGTGCAGATTAGCAATTTAATAAATTGGTTTACCAGATTAAATGTCAGTTTTTAGTCTTGGATTGTGTGAAATAAATGTCTAAATAAATGCGTGTAGTCTGGTGCGACTTGTTTTTTTTTTTTTTTGTTTTTTTTCCCTCCTTATGACGCATTTCTTGACTGATGCGACTTGTAGTCTGAAAAAATGCGGTGCTGATGTTCTGGGGTTCATTCGTCAGATGTTTCTGCCTGACAACTGTAATTTGTTTGTGTTGTCGTTTCACCTGACATTAATCTCGGCTGCTTGCCCCGAGCTTCCAGCTGTCAGTAAACGGACACCATTGTGAGCAGGGGTCACTGCCACAGCGCCACAACATTCAGGAACCCACCAGCTGTTTGCTGCTGCTGCTGTGTCTGCCTGTCGGCCATTCGCCATAACACAAATTAGCATGATGAACAACTTCTGACAGCCACTCCCACTGATAGGACATGCAAAACAAGACATGATTACTGGATGCCAGGAGCAGAAGCATTAAGGTCTGGTCTGGCTTTTTAAAAAAGAATTTAGCTGGTTTTCTTACAAACAGAAATAACAAACCATATGATGTAGAAAATTAATTGAATAAATGCACTGATCCGCTTTAACCGGCCTGTTCTGATTTCTCTTGACGACTAATTATCTGTTTAAAATGTTTTTTCTTCTCCTGACTACTCTGAGCCGTCAGTAAGTAGGCAAGTCTCTATAAAAAGAGCTTTACTGCCATAGAACAAAGACCAAATGATTAGAGTCGACCTTTTAGAGCAAAATACATTTTTATAGACCCGATATCCTTTTTTTTGCGTACTTTCCGTCTGTAGGGGTACAGAAAATTTGAACGTACTCTCTCCAGGAGCGGTGTAGATATCTTTATATTCTCTGTGGGTCATATTTTTCTACATGTTCAGTTTTCTCTGCTCTCTGTTTTGTTTTTTTGAACAATTATGTCACAGTTTTTGCCGCAGAACCGCTAAACAAAGGGCATGGACGCCCGGCTAACCAAGTTCGCAAATCTGGCATTTTTATATTTGGCCGCCATTTTTGTAGTGCAAGCTGAAGAATGCCGAAGCTACGAGGGGATAAGTGAAAAAGTTTGGTTGTTGGGTGTATTAACCCACATAATTCATTGCACCCCCCACCCCCCAAGCCTACTACAAAAATGGCCGATCAGGGTGAACCAAAACGCTGTCTCTTTAAATTCTCCAGATTTAAAGCAAAGGGATTTAGACCAACGCATTGCAGTTTTGCTTTATATAGACCACAGAATGATTTCAATATGAAAAGGAAGAAATTTAAAGGCACAATATGTCCCTTTTTTAAATAGTGTTTTAGCATTGTGTTTAAATATATTACATTGAACATGTGTAGCTTCCTGGTTTCTGCCACGGTCTCACTGTGTTGAGAAGCAGCTGCTCGAATGAACTACAGTTATGCATTATTTAGTAGCATCTTAATGTTTTCCCTTTTTTTCCCTCCAGCTTCATTTCTAAACACAAACTGTACTTCTCTCAGTAAAAACATCCTCACCGAAGAGTGTTGTTGTAGCAGCGACCTGTTTACTAATCCGCTGGTCAGAGCCGGTCAAGCTGAAAAGCGACTGAGGCCAGTATTTCGTGGCGCGTCTCTTTCGTGAGCGATTGGCTTTTCTAATACTTGACAATAACTTCATCGTGTGCCATAGATTTTTATACGGCTGGAGAACTAAATGTTAAAACAAGACGGTGTGTACCGAAGCAATCGGTGCAGGAGGTAGGCGTGGTTTCGCAGACACACACTGCCTCTTTAACTTTCTACGTGACCCAGAAGAGTTGTCTTCTCTTCAAACCCAGAAGAGTTGTTTAGATGCATAGATAAAATAAATATTGTCTTAAAGGTATACTATGCAACCGGGGTTGATTTTCCAGCGAGGCTCCCCCCAGAGGGGGAAAGTAAAAGTGCACTGTCGTAAAGATGCTCAGCTGTTCTTGTTTCTCCATCAAGCCAGGCGCGGTTGTTTTGAGCTTAGCAGACAGGCGAACGCAACGAAAAGTGGAAAAACGGCAGTACAAACAATGACTAACACAGGGAAAGTATGAACATCAGGGTTTCCCGCAGCGCTATCTTGGCGAGGCTACCGCCATCGCCAAACTCCCGCTACCGCCTCGCTAACATTATAAAAAAAATAAAAATAATAATAATAATAATAAAACTCGATATGCTTGCATGTTTATTTGACGTTAACACTAGGGCTGGGTATCATCTAGGATGAGCCGATTCGATACGATTCTCGATACACAGCTCAGCTTGCTTTGATTCCAATATCGATATTTATTACTTTGAATTAATGCTCAGTGATTCAATCACCAAAATCAGCCAAATATTATGTTTATGTTCTATTTATTGATCACAGACATATTAACAGGAAAATAAAGTGCATTTGCTTCAATGCATTTAACGTGTCACAGAAACCAAAAATGTGCCCAAACATCTGATTTTAGGGACAAAGGAGCTTCTAAAATCCTGTCGGCCGTTCCACAAATTCGTCTTACTCGCTCTCCTTCGCTGTGAACTGTAATGGTTGCGCTGTAATAACGCCCCCTAGAGGTTGGGAGGTATATCGATATTGAAAGCCAGAATATCGATATTAAATCGTTTTAAAAAATATCGATATTAATCTTTATATCGATTTTTATGCAAAGCCCTAGTTAACACGCGGTGCTTTGTTGTTGCTTTCGCGTGCATATAGTCAATACCAGGGTAAAATCACATGGAGTTCTCGCCGTTAAGCAAGACTTCTGAGCTTGTGTGTGCGGGCCGAGAGCTCTTGCAATAGCGTACCGCGCACGTGACGTCACCGTCTCAAGAGCAACGCCCCTTTTGCCGCTTAGGTAGGACATACAGGTAGAGAACGCACGTAGCAACCAGCCATTACACGCGCAACAGAAACAGCGATATGACCGACTTTACAGCCGTTAAACTTTCCCAAGACGATGTCCCAGGCGCACGGATTACTGGTCGATCTGTCGAAGAACACACCAACCTTCAGCTCAAACGATGGCTTGAGGTTCGAGGGCTTAAAAAAAGCGGAAAACGGGCCGAGTTGATCGAACGGTAAGCTTTGTTGTTGTTTTTCCTGCGCGGCGATCATGGCGTCGTCGGCCGTTTTTTTTTTTGTAATCACCGTCCAGGAATGGGTATATGTTTAATGTTTGTCTTATTTGAAATGTTTTTGAGTAAGCTATCCTGGTAGCAGGCTATCATGTTAGCGCCTGCTACCATGATAGCCTATATGCTGTCATGGTAGCAGGCGCTACTTTATTAACATGTCGGCCACCAAAATACTCTTACCTTGACTTGATGTCGCTGGAATTGGGTCAGGATGTTCTTCGGTTGTGCCCTTTCCTCCGACAAAATGCTTGCTACATATGTACGTGAATTTGGTAACTTTTTCCGGGTTGAACTGTTGTGTAGGGCGACCGCACCGGTCCCAGCGCACACGTTTCTCCTTGGCAGTCTTGAAGAAAACATCCTTCATATGCGGCCGATCAGCGTACCTCGAGTCGCTGTTGCACGTTCCATAGCAACAATGTTTAAAAACCATGGTCTTAGATTTGGAAAAAGCAGTTGTTTACCGAGTAAAACCAAGGGTAACGCACGTCTCTTTTACAGCGAAACAGCGGCGGACTATGCAAGCTTGCCCTACTGCGTACCACGTGATGTGACGTTACGTTTCTAAAAATAGCTCGCTCGCGGTACGCCGTTGCAAGTGCGGTATTTCCCCTACAGACCACCAGGGCGGCCGAGAAAACCTTTGTTCGACCTGAAATGACTCATTTAATCATCCAAAACGGTATGGAACACATTAATTAACCGAAAAATGTTGCATAGTATGCCTTTAATCAGTGAATAATGTCATTGAACATGCAGGGCATGAGTGACAGCAATGTGCCCGGAAACCCAGTGATTCCTTACTGTTGTTTTTACTTAAAGCCTGCTGGTTTTAGCGCCTTCTCCTCCTCCTGCTGCTGCACACACAGCAGAGGACGCATGTCCGTCGTTTAGGCGTCCGGATGTTTTCCACTGAGCATGGAGCCAACAGAAACGTGGCTCTTTGAGTCATAGCTAACCTTCGGACTCATTGGGGGAAATGTCACATGTTCCAATGCGCGCACCACACGCCTGATGGTGCCGTATTACTGGCAAGTCAGAGAAATCCTTTCTGCCGCCCTTTGTCGTCCGCTGGACTCTTGTTACTGGCACTTTTTAATAGGTTTGTCATCTCAGTCATTGAGCTACGAGCGTTCATGGCTGGCCGTGTTTTGATGCTGGGATCAGAAAGAATCCACACTGCAGCATCGGTGTGTGCCGTGGGAGACCCTGCAGCTCCACTCCCCAGCCGCCGCCGCTTATTATAGGCACCAAATCCCATCAGACTCCATATAGATCATCGTCTTCTGTCGCTTTTTTACAAGATTTTTCACGTCTTCTTGCGTTTTACTCAATCCGCACTGCTAGCTTATCGTGTGTTTTGCTTTTAATATGACTTTAGTTTAATTTTGCCGCTTGTTGAATGGCGTTATATGGTCTCTAATACAGGACTGTCTCAGAAAATTAGAATATTGTGATAAAGTTCTTTATTTTCTGTAATGCAATTAAAAATCATGAAATGTCATACATTCTGGATTCAAATGTTTGATTTTGTTTTGCTGTTACAATTTTTTATTTTGAGGAAATATTCTAATATTTTGAGATAGGATATTTGGGTTTCTTAAGCTGTACGCCATAATCAGCGATATTAAAACAATAAAAGGCTTGCGATATTTCAGTTGATTTGTAATGAATCCAGAATGTATGACATTTCATGATTTTTAATTGCATTACAGAAAATAAAGAACTTTATCACAATATTCTAATTTTCTGAGACAGTCCTGTATATGCAGAAAGGCATGTCTCGCATTTATCGATGAGATAACCTCTCAGTACAGCTCACGCTGCTTTAGGATGATCTTATTACCAGAACTGAGACTGTGTCGGTCAGCACTGAGCGCCGCACACACACTGGGATCTGATTTCACGTCTTACGGATGAATAAAGCCCTCCTTGTAAAACACATTATATGGCCTAAAGCCGTTCCTACTCCATAGGGTTCAGTATGACGTAAGTTCACCCTGTGCAGCTATAGCAGCTTCAACTCATTTGGGAAGAGTGTCCATGTGGTTCTGGAGCTTCTCATCCAATATCCCGCCCCGTGTTTTCAGTGCGACGGTCCGTTACGCTGAAATGCTCTGGCAAGAACGCTGATATACTTATTTATTCTTAAAAAATTTTATCCCAGCAGACTGTCAGGAACTCCCAGCTCCCTTTTTTCTCCCCAGTCCAGCCCTGAGTACTATAATACTATAATACTATCAACACCTAAACGTTCAATTTGCTAATGCTTTATTTTCAGATGTTATTGTTCCAAAATGATGTTAATTATCCAGGTTTACAAGAGGAATGGAGAATAATTCAGGTTTACATGCACTTTACTTCAATGTTAATCTTGTACCGTCATGTTTCAAAATTGCAAAGCTCTGCAGTTTTTGCTTATGTAAACATTTTACCAAAGGAGCGTCTTATCCACTAATTGCTAAAGTGGGTTTGCCTCCACATAAAAGGAAAGAGAGTTAATCTAATTTTATTACTTCTTTTATAGTTGATATAATCATACTGTTTTTACCAGAACCTTTCAGGAATAGCATTAAATAACCGTGAAACTGTTTAATACACAGAACTGTTTGTTGGTTTTACTTTATGTTCAGCAAAGATTGATGTCCAACTTAACAAGATAGTCTCTTGAATAATATTCTGATTAATAAAAAGTTACATTTTTAGTTTTAAATAGTCCTTGTGGGCTATTTAAAACACCAAAGGGCCTGTAGATAAAGATGTTTGTACATCATTATCTACAGGCAGAATTTTGTTGCCTGTAGATAATGCGGCGAAAAGTCCAAATTAAATCGCCTTTATGGTTGAAATGAATCGCAATTTTGTATTTTTTTTATTATTATTTAGTATTCATTTATTGTACAGCCCTAATACAGACAATAAATATCTAAAATGTATCGACAGGCAACGATCCATCCCTTTAATAATTAAAGACGTCAAGGCAAAGAAACTTTTGACTTTTAGCCTCAGATTAATGAATGAAAAAGGTTCCTCTGAGAAAAATGGAGCAGTTCTGTGCTCCAATTTCCAAATCGCAGAGGTCAGCAATTTTTGGGCATGTAACAATTAATAGGTCAGACGGGTCCTTTAGGTGTCGGTAAAATGTTTAAAGTGGGTTTGCCTCCACATGGAAGGGAAGACAGTTGCAGCAGTGAGATAATCTCATTTTATTATTTGTTTTATAGTTTATATAATCATACGGTTTTACCAGGAACTTTCAAGAATCTCACCATAGCATTAAGTAGCGGTCAATGAGTTTAATACATAGACTTTTATTGTTGGTTTCACTTTATGTTCAACAAGGATTGATGTCCAAATCAATTAAAAGCTGTTCTCTGGAATAATATTCTGATTAATAAAAACAGTTCTTGTTTTAAATAGTCCTTGTTTACAAACATTTTTATCTGGAGGCCATTTTTGTTGCTTGTGGTTAATGCAGAGAAAAGTCAAAATGAAATATATCGTAGGCAGAATGCAATCATTTCTGCTCCTAGTTGAGACGCAGTGGCTCTTTTAGCACCTGATCTGCACAGCAATGAAACTGATTTGTTGTTTGTATATGTTTAAAAAGACATCATGAATTAAACTGAAAAAAAAATAATTGCATTAAATCGCAATATTAAGATAAAAAAAATCGCAATTAGATTTTCCAAAAATCGTTCAGCCCTAGTTCCAATACAAGATATACTTTATTGTCCCCTAAGGGAAAATTAGTGGTGGGAAGTAGAGTATATTCTGTAGAATAAAAAATTATTTTCAATAGCTCCTCAGAAACCCTCAGTGCATCACTTTATGCCTCCAGCCATGATGTCACTGCCCATATATGGCAGGGATGAGAGATCAGAAACATTTATTATTATTCAATAGGGCTGGACGATAATTCAATACCAATACGTATCGATAGGTAGACGTATATCGATAATAGAAAAAAAAGGGTAAATAAAAAGTTCAGTAGAATAAAAGTTCTAATATTTCAGTCATTACATCCTCCCAACCAATCACAACGCAGACCCAGGAACCAAGCCCCGCCCCCTTCAAAGGGTTCAGACAACACGCGCTCTTTTTTTCTTTTTTAAAAACTTGCAGTTTTGGAAAAAAAGTTGGTTGAATAAATGTTTGTATCTAGAAATAGGTTTTAAATTTATGGATAATTATCGATATCGATCAATATGATTCCTATTTTATCGATATGCTTTTTTTTCCTATATCGTCCAGCCCTTTTATTCAGTGTGGTGACCGTACAACGGTGGTGGGAAACATGAGGCGTGAGGGAGATTTGTGTTATCTTAATGTTTATCAATAATAATTCTTAATATTTATTAAGAATTAATCATCCAAGCAGACGTTGACGTTTTCCCCACTCTTTTTTTCAGGTTTCCCTGAGCGCCTGAAGAAATGTCGACGATGGTGTACCCGCGGGAGGAGAAGCTGGAGAAGCTCACCCAGGAGGAGATCATCTCCAACACAAAGCTGGTGATCCAAGGCCTGGAGGCGCTGAAGAACGAGCACAACTCCATCCTCCACAGCCTGCTGGAGACCATCAAGTGCCTAAAGAAGGATGAAGAGGCCAACCTGGTCCACGAGAAGTCCAACTTGCTCCGCAAGTCGGTGGAGATGATCGAGCTGGGCCTGGGAGAAGCGCAGGTATCAATATTCAGTGGATTTCCTCCTTCTTATATCGGGTTTAGTGGTTATCGTGATTCACTCAGAACCGTGTCCAGATTTTAACTCTTCGCTCCTTTTGACGCCACCGCGCTCCGTCCCAGGTGATGATGGCTCTGTCCAACCACCTGAACGCGGTGGAGTCCGAGAAGCAGAAGCTGCGCGCTCAGGTGAGGAGGCTCTGCCAGGAGAACCAGTGGCTGCGGGACGAGCTGGCCAACACCCAGCAGAAGCTGCAGAAGAGCGAGCAGAGCGTGGCCCAGCTGGAGGAGGAGAAGAAGCACCTGGAGTTCATGAACCAGCTGAAGAAGTACGACGAGGACGTCTCGCCCACCGTAAGTCCAGCTTTTAGTGTTCCTGCGTCTTTCATTCAGCTGTTGCACTGCAAAAACTAAAGTACAAACAAGTCATGTTTTCTTGAAATTTGTGTATTTGTCCTTGATTTGAGAAGGTAAATAAGATGATTTGCCAATGGAATGAGATTTCTGCACTTAAAATGGGAATAATTCATCTCCATCATCTTATTTAGAGGGCAGAATGTCTAATTATCTTATTTTAGGGGTCAAAATATGCATTCCATTGGCAGATAATCCTATTTACCTTCTCAAATTTAGGACAAAAACACTAATTTCAAGAAAGTTTGACTTATTTTTAGTTCCGTTTTTGCAGTGTGGCATGTAGTTTTATTTTAGATTATTTAATATTTTATAGGGATTCATCGTGAAAGTAGTTGGCTTCATGTTGGGCTCCACACAGGGAACATTGGTGTAATCTGTAGCTGCCGCTCTTTCATACGGGGGACCCTGGTTCGAATCCCGGTGGCGTCAGGGGCCCGATGTGCCCATTCAATGTTTTTCTTTAAAGATGCAACAAATGCAACTTTTTTATGTAATTTATAATTTAGGGTGACTGTTTTTTGGTATATTTAAGGGGATAAAATGGCAGCGGTATTACGAGCTGAAAAGGGGGGCAATCTGCAGTTTTCATGCTTTAGTAAAAAGAAATGCAAAATTAACTTGTGCACCAAACAATCCCAGAGGATCTTTCAAGCAAATTTGCTAAATATCTGTTTCAAAAGGGATTTAAAAAAAAAAAAGGCCAAAGATCTGAAGCATCATTTGAATTCTAAAACTAATAAAAAACTAAAATCAAAATGATAATCAAAGTCCCCACATCAGACCATTTTATAGGGGGAAAAAAAGTATTTAAGGCTATTCTTACCAAAAAGCTACTGGATCATTGAATATTCTCATCTATTGTACATGTTTCTTTATTTTACTAAGAATGGTACACTTCATATAATAATGTTGGCAACACCAAAAAAAAAAAAAAGATTAATATAAAATTGTTAAAAGTACAACAAACACAGTGTGTCTCCAAACTCAGTAAATATGTTAAATTATGATTTTAATATTGGCTAAGATATTTTTTTTTATCATAATCGAGAAGCCTTAATCTTAGCTGAGTTATTGATAAAGATAAAACTCAACAGGACGAATTGTTATGTATACCCCACTTTAATTCCAGCTGTATTTTTATGTTATTTTTCTAAATTTGTCCTGATTTAATGACTTCATGCTGTTATTAGAGACAGAAATGCTGCTGCTGCTGCTGTTTGCTGAGTGAGACATTTTTCCCCCTTTTTTCCATTAATTGAACACATTAAGCTCTTTATTGATGGGGCAGCAAGAACGAGTCGCTGCATTTCCATCCCAAAATGAGGCTTTTTGTTTATTTATTTACTAACCTCTTAAATCGGCAGAACGTCTTCCTGCTGGGATCCCCGGGGAACGCCGTTGTTGCTCTGGATTAGAAGCTGCATTCTCCAGCCTTTAAATCACCCTTAATGTCAACAGAGGGGAGAATTTTATCCTCCGCCTCCATGTTTCCACTTTCAAGAGGAAACTGGGAGAGTAGGAACAATAAAACAAGGACATGTTCTATCAATTTTGAAAATGTTATGGTTTTAAGGGTCTAATCTTATTGTTTTATGTTGTATCAACAATGAGCGTTAGTGCTGGTTTTGCACATTAATGAAAAGTGCATCATGTTAGTGCGGCATCATTACTATTTTAGTCAACGACGAACGGTTCCTGGTCTGGTTTTTGAATTTCGCTCCTCTGGTGGCATGTAAAAAAAAATGTGACGGCTATTTTTCCTGAGCCGACACTTCTTTTTTTATCCCTAATGTCTGAAGGAGAGTCTAATGGCTCGGTTTCATTTTACCAGCAGGAGGAGAAAGACAGAGAAACGCCAAAGGACAACCTGGACGACCTCTTCCCCAACGATGAAGAGGAGCAGGGTCAAGGCAGTAAGTAAAAAGAGAAAGTATGTTTAGCTCTTGATCTCAAATGGATATTTATTAATTACGTTACCTCTGCAGCTAATTGGTTGCATTGCATTTTACATGCAGATTCGGATTTTTATTTAGCTTTTACTTTGCAATTATCCGCTAATTAGTGCTGGGCTATGAGAGAAAAAAAAACATTAAGTGAACAAAACATAAAGTACAGAAGGTGTTAAAGGCAATATCACGCCCTGGACGGGTTTAAACCTGGCTCAAGATGCACATGCGAGGATATTTTATGGGTTTCTAATGAACAGCTGTGTCCCACAGTGCAGCACCAACACAACAGCGCCGCCGTGGCTGCAGCCCAGCAGGGAGGCTATGAGATACCGGCGCGCCTGAGAACCCTGCACAACCTCGTGATCCAGTATGCCTCGCAGGGCCGGTACGAGGTGGCGGTGCCCCTCTGCAAGCAAGCTTTGGAGGACTTGGAGAAAACCTCCGGACACGATCACCCCGATGTTGCCACCATGCTCAACATCCTGGCTTTGGTCTATAGGTAACTTTCTCCTTCTTTGCCGTCAGGTTTAGTTTTTTTCTTGTTTGTTTTAAAGGTCTAATCGTGTCCCGTTCTTCCAATCATGCAGGGATCAAAACAAATACAAAGAGGCAGCCCATCTGCTCAATGATGCCCTGTCCATCCGTGAGAAAACCCTGGGCAAAGACCACCCGGCGGTAAGCGTCCAGCTTTCATGGCAGCCCGGTCACACCCGTCTGCTCCTCCGTATTGTCTGTTTTACTAGTGAACAGGGAGGCAGAACCAGCTCTGTGTGTTTACGGCTCTGCTCCAGCCATTTAGGTTGTCCTCTCTCCGCTAACTCATGGATTACTGGTCATGTGCGTGCGGGCAGGAAGTAATCCGTCATGACTGCTCAGCGTCTGCAGCGGCTCTCAGGGGCTGAAGTCGGAGAGCGTTACATGCAGAATGATGGATTTCACGCATTTATTTCTTGTTGATTTTCAAAATTAGGGCTTTAAGCTAAATATAAAAAAAAACTAAATTTGTTTCTCAGAAAAAAAGAATATAAGATAAAAAAAAACATTTTTAAAAAAGGAAAAAGAAAGGAATGTTAAAATGTCTTCATAAGTCGCGTTTCAATTGACCAACAAATTGCGCAAATTGTAATTACGAAAAGTAACTTGCTTAATGGAAATACTCCTTTGATAAACACTGCAAAAACGGATCTAAAAACAAGTAAAATGTTCTTAAAGTTAGTCTATTCGTATTTGATTTGAGCAGGTAAATTAGATTATCTGCCAATGGAATGAGTAAAAATCTTATTCCATTGGCAGATAATCTTATTTACCTGCTCAAATCAAGGACGAATAGACTAACTTTAAGAACATTTTACTTGTTTTTAGTTCTGTTTTTGCAGTGAAAGGTTTTTGCGCTAGGATGAGGTGGTTTTTCAGCCATGTCTATATTGGTATATTTCGCAAAACTGCGATGGAAACAGTTTTTTTTTTTTTCTCATCACACGAGTCACATGATCAGCAACCGGATGTTACTACTGGTGAAACAGACGAAGAAGACGACAGGAAGTAGTAGCAGGATGACGTGTGGCATGTTTGGACTCACGAGGAGACGAATGTTTTTACCAACATACGAGATTCAAAACAGCAAAGAAAAGCGAAATAGAAATAGGTGGCGGAGAAGAGAAATCTCAGCAAAAGTGGTGCCAGTGGAAAAATTTAAAAAATATATAAAAATACCCACGTGAATAAACGTATTAACGTGTGGTTTTTAATTGCATTTCTTATTTAAAAGAAACACCGTAATTGCGAAAATGTGTTTTGTCGATATTAACAGAATATCGACAATGTTTTTGGGCACGTTTGTATTTGAAACGCAACTATAGGTACAATTTCTGACTTGACAGTCGTCAAGCAGACTGATTGACGGCGTCCACCAGGAGGCGAAGTCACAGCAGGTCATTGGTGTTATGAGCGCTGTATCCACACATAATGAGGGAAAGCTGAGTGGAGAGAAACTATGGCGGCAAAAGGAGCAGAAGCAAAGATATTTTAATATTAATTTCTTATGATATTTCTGTCTTACGGCATGTCTGCTAACCGATTCTTGCGTTATCCAATAATATAATGGGAAAATTAGGTGGAAGGAAGAGATGCGTTAGAATAATCTGGCCAGAACATAAGCTTTATTTATTGGTCTTTGCAATATTCACATTTTCTGAGAAAAATTGTAAGCTATAATTGTCTGTATTTATATAAATAGAGGTTTAAAATCAATGGTACGTGTGATGATTCGATATAGAATGAGTTTTTTTTTAGTTTTACTAAATTACTTCAATGAAGTCAGTTTTCCATAATATTCAAATTTATGAAGATTCTTCTGTAAAAGTGTCAAATTAGAAAGGATGAGAAGCAAAGTAACTTATTTTGGAGAGGTGAATTTTAGAAATTGTCTGAAACTCCAAAGTAAGCTAACAAAAGTAGCTCAGTCATTTCCAGTCTGCGTTACATGTTCATCGTTTTTTGGCATGACTTCACGAGTTTCTTCCCGTTGAAGACTTTCATAGCTATCTGTGGGGGGGGGGACAAAAAGCCCTAACGGGAAACAAAAGAGGGGCCTAATTATTTAACCTGCTTCTGTTCGTGTCCAGGTCGCCGCCACCCTGAACAACCTGGCCGTGTTGTACGGAAAGAGAGGGAAGTACAAGGAAGCCGAGCCTCTTTGTAAGAGGGCTCTGGAGATCAGAGAGAAGGTAGGTCACATCCCTGGGCAGCACTGGCACCGCAGGTCACGCCACGCCTCACTAACATCGTCTATGAATAGAGAGAGGAGAAAATGACTTTCTTAAACTGAGCGTGGAGCTTCTACTGGGGGCGGTTCCCTGGTCGGACGAGGAACTGTGGGTTTTAATTGAGAGCACAGCTGAAAATGGATACTGGGCGCTGGGGAAGCGAGGCAGGAGATGGATTGGAGACATGCCTAACGATTGAACCTGTGGGGGGGGGGGGGTTACAAACATTATCTCTGAGCCTGAAAGCTCTATTCTGTCCACGCTCTTATCAGCCAGCTGTTCATCACATATTCTGGGTTCCTGCTGCAGGCTTAATGAAACGGCACCAGGATGTGTAGCAACACGATCGGCCTGCAGCGCTGGAGGGCGTGACGCGCCGATCAGAGATCTGTGGCTAATTTCCCATCCCCGGTTTTTGCAAACATCCGACCTGCTGATGCCAGATTTAGCAGATTCTGATTTCTCTTTTAAAAAAAAACTGCTCTGCTGCAAACAGTCTGAGTTGTTTTTCATATCAGGAGCAGATGTGTTTTTAGTGCTTTAACGTTTTAAGACAGAGATAAGATGTTCATGGAAGGGATTTTTTTTTTCAATCCATCTTTAGCGCCTTTTATTGGTGATTTAGCTTGGTTAACAAACTGAAACCGATATATAATCGATATATAATCCTTTTCCTAACATTCCTGTATATTCTGGATAATCTGTGCATATAGCTCCCATAATTATTATATTCTGTATGATCTGTGCATATAGCTCCCATAATTTTTATATTCTGTACACTGCAAAAAGGAAACTGAAAGTAAGTAAAATATTCTTAAAATTTGTATATTTTTCCTTGTTTTGAGCAGCTAAATAAGACTATTTGCCAATGGAATAAGAATTTCTACCCCTAACATAAGATAATTAGACATCCTGCACTTGAAATAAGATGATGGAGATGAAATGTTCTTATTTTAAGTGCAAAAATCTTATTCTATTGGCAAATAGTCTGATTTATCAGCTCAAATCAATGAAAAATACACTATTTTCAAGAGGATTTTACCTACTTTTAGTTCCCTTTTTTGCAGTGTATAATCTGTGCATATTGCTCCCATATTTATATTTATGCACAATGTTTTACAGTCACCTACTATTACTTTTTACTTATACATACTTATAAATAATATTTATATCCTGTATAGCACTTCTGGATAGATGCAAACCACATTTCGTTGCTTGTACTTGTGACAGTGCAATGACAATAAAGTTGAATTTTATTCTATTCTATTCTAAAAGGGCAGTCTTTCCCAAAGAATATAAATCTTTACCTTAACTCTAGGCTGCCAACTTCTCTTTCAGATCTAACTTGCTGCACGACAGGGTTCAAAAGAATAAAATATGGTAAATTTGCTGTAATAGTTAAATTCAGTTTTATTCATACAGCAGCAATTTACAACACATATCACCTCAAGGGTCTTTATAAAAGTTAAATTCAGTCAAATCCTACAGACAAAGTAGTCAAAAAGTTTCCTATCTAAGAAAACCCAGCAGATTGCATCAAGTCTCTCCAAGCAGCATTCACTCCTGAGAGAGCGTAGAGCCTCAGTGGACAGTCGTCTGCATTGTTGATGGCTTTGCAGCAATCCCTCATACTGAGCATGCATGAAGCGACAGTGGAGAGGAAAACTCCCCTTTAACGGTGAACGGTCATGTGCCTCGACCCACTGGGGGTTAGTGAAGACAGAGCAGAGACACTTTACACTTAGCCTTCCTGTTATCTGCTCTGTGTTTTGCTCTCTCCCGTCCTCTCTCTGGCCAAATTAATCAAAAGTACATATCCTGAGGTGTTGCTGACTTCACATTAAGAATATCACTCACTTTTAACATATATCAGTAACAGCGTCCACATGAAGAGTGTTGTCGTCTGCTTCGCCTGGCAGCACTGAAGTATGGTGTGTTCACTGATTGGGAAAAAACACTTTTTTTGTTTTTACTTTTAGTCACTTGTCGGGTCAA
This sequence comes from Fundulus heteroclitus, assembly GCF_011125445.2. NCBI lineage: Eukaryota > Metazoa > Chordata > Actinopteri > Cyprinodontiformes > Fundulidae > Fundulus > Fundulus heteroclitus. Next base: position 13,976,142 of record NC_046382.1, on the reverse strand, counting down.
GCCAGAAATCGGACACTTCCAGTCACCAGCTGATTTCTTGATGCATCAGCCGTACAAAGTAAAAAATGTTGATTTAATTCCCCTCTGGACTGCCATCAGGTCCTTGGCAAGGAGCACCCAGACGTGGCCAAGCAGCTGAACAACCTGGCCCTGCTGTGCCAGAACCAGGGCAAATACGAGGAGGTGGAGTATTACTACTGCCGCGCCCTGGAGATCTACGAGTGCCGACTGGGTCCGGATGATCCCAACGTGGCCAAGACCAAGAACAACCTGGTGAGGAAGGGATTCGTCGCTGCTCCTGTTTCCTCGCCTCTTGCATTCAAAGCTCTGTTTATGTCAAAAAAAACAATGGAGCGTGTGAAGCTCAGTCTGTAGCAAGGTCAACGGGGTTTGTATTCCCTAAGAAATGTAGTTTTTGCTCTGTTGTTCTGAGATTAGTCTCTGCAGAGGCATCTCCTCTGCAAATTTAATTCTACCTGCATAGTTTCCTCTTCAATCAACTTGTATTCAACTCCTTTCTTTCACATGTCGTGTCCCTGACTTCAGGTTCAGACTTTCTTTATCTCTACCGTTCTCTCTCTCTCAGCTCAAGGAGCTGCATCTTTGGTTTGATTTAAAATGCTTTTCAGTGGGGCTGAACAATTAATCGCATTTTCAATATAATCGTGATTTTAAAAAAAGGCAATTTCCAAATCGCAGATGTCTGCAATTTTTGGCAATTAGGGAATTAGACACGTCCATTAGGTGTCGGTAAAATGTTTAAAGTGGGTTTGCCTTCACATGAAAGGGAAGACAGTTGCAGCAGTGAGATAATCTAATTTTATTACTTGTTTTAGAGTTTATATAATCATACATAGCATTAAGTTCTGGTAAATCAGTTCAATACATGGACTGGTTTGTTGGCTGCACTTCATGTTCAACAAGGATTGATGTCCAAATCAACTAAAAGCTGTTCTCTTGAATAATATTCTGATTAATAGAAACATTAAAAGTTCATATTTAAAATAGTCCTTGTTTACAAACGTCTTTATTTAGAGGCCATTTTTGTTGCTTGTGGTTAATGCGGAGAAAAGTCAAAATTGCAATTTTGGTTAAAATATATCGTAGGCAGAACGCAATCATTCCTGCTCTGAGTTTAGATGCTGTGGGTCTTTTAGCAACTAATCTGCACAGCGAGGAAACAAATTGATTTGTTGTTTGTATATATTTTAAAACACATGAAAAATTAAACTGGGGGGAAAAAAACGCATTAAATCGCAATATTAAGAAACAAAAATCGCAATTAGATTATTGTCCAAAATCGTTCAGCCCTAGTTTTCAGGCAGTCGGCACCCTTTGTCTGCTGGCTCACTGCCTCATCGTCTTCTTTCTACCTGCCGGGTAAATCTTCCCGATGAAAGGGAGGCTGAATGCTGCGGTGTTGTTTCCTGCATGACTCCTGTGCAGATGGGTTTTTCTCCTCGGGGGGATTGTTAGAGTCAATAGCCCCAAATGCATCCATTTTTTAAATGTATTTTCTCCCACCCCGTTTTCCTCTGCAGGCGTCGTGCTTCCTCAAACAGGGGAAATACAAGGAGGCTGAGATTCTGTACAAAGAGATTCTGACCCGAGCTCACGAGAAAGAGTTTGGATCGGTTGATGGTAAGAGCCCTTAATGGACGAGGAAGCTTCATCTTTCTGTCAGCCTTAAATCTCTGTTAACATGAAACGGGGTTAATTTCAGTCGATAATTGGTCATTTAGAGCACCTAAAGTTTCCAGAGTCGTTAAGAAGAAATGCGTGCTTTGCTCGTTTGAAGGATAAACTCTTACAACGAGCTTCTTTTCAGCACATTGGGTTATATTAACTTTCTTATAAAGACCAAATTACCTAAAAAAAAAAAAAAAACTAATTACATAAAAGAAAGAAAAAGAGAGAATTTTTTTTAGAAGAAGCCTCTCACATTTTCTTTTTAGTCTGAAAGTGGAAGGATAAAGCGATGAAACCTGAGGAGTGTCTTCATTATAGAAGCTTTTTAAACATGTTGATATTTTATAACCTTCAAAACCCCCTTTTCAGTTTATTTTATTGCCATTTCAAATGCATTCTCATGTTTTAAGATTTTTTACAATGACAAAAAGTTAAAAGCACTTCTCTGATAGCCGTAAATATAATCCAGTGCAACACATAGCCTTCATAATCTACTGTTAGTAAATAATCCGTGTATGTAGTTAAATCCATGTATATAGTCGCCAGCCAACATTTTAATCAGCACTGGCAACTGGTTTGTAATCTGACACCTTTTGTATCAGAACCAGCATTAAAGGAGACATATCATGCTTTTTAAGGCCTTCCTTTTCTCATTGAAATCACTCAGATGTCTGTATAAAGTAGAACTGCAACGTTTTGGTCTGAATTCCTCGTTATTCTCGCCCCACAGCCCCCTCCAGGTCACAGAGCGTTCCCCTCAACCACGTTCGGCCATTTTTGTAGCATCCTGGGGGACGGTGTAATGAATTGTGCGGGTTGATACTGTTGGTGGCCTGTAAAACTGGGAATTTCCGCAGGCGTATTTTCAACATGATCAAATGAAATGCACCACCGAGTGTGTTGAGTTGGGACTGCGTGTCGACGGTGTCTCTTGTCTCTCTCCCTGCAGCTGAGAACAAGCCCATCTGGATGCATGCAGAGGAAAGGGAGGAGATGAGCAAGGTGAGAAAATGTCTTCCTGGAATGGAAGAACGAGACTCAGTTTTAACCTCAGAGGTTAATTATGAGAAAAATGCTGCTCGTCAAATTTTAACCAGTTTTTCCTCTCTTGATTTACTTTTTAGGGCAAACACAGAGACAACACCCCGTACGGAGAGTACGGCGGCTGGTACAAGGCCTGCAAAGTCAACAGGTGACACTGATACCCGTTTAACCGTAAGGCCTCCTGATGCAGGCTTTTGATTCAGTGAATGTTCCTAATGACATCTTTACTGCATTTGTGGCTTTAAATTACATTTTTTTTCAATTCAATAAAATTTTATTTATATAGCGCCAGTTCATGAAACATCATCTCGAGGCACTTTACAAAGTCAAATTCAACTAGAAAAAGCTGTTCCTACGCAACAGCGAGTGAGAATGCTAATCTGCAAAATGATTTGAGGAGAAGATGCAGACGTTTCATGCAGAAGAGAAAAAAGCTGAAAAACATTTAAGAATTTGAAAAATTTGAAGAAATTGAAAAATTTGAACAATTTGTAGTAGTAGTAGCAGTAGTATCAGTAGTAGTAGTAATAGTAGTAGTAGTATTCAGTAGTAGTAGTTGTAGTAGTAGTAGTAGAAGTAGTAGTAGAAGAAGTAGTAGTAGTAGTATCAGTAGTAGTAGTATCAGTAGTAGTAGTAGTTGTATCAGTTTTTAAAGAATTTGAAGGAATTTGAAGAATTTGAAGTAATTTGTAGTAGTAGTAGTAGTAGTATCAGTAGTACTAGTAGTAGTAGTTGTTGTATTAGTAATAGTAGTAGTATCAGTAGTCGTAGGAGTAGTATCAGTAGTAGTAGTAGTATCAGTTTTTAAAGAATTTGAAGGAATTTGAAGAATTTGAAGGAATTTGTAGTAGTAGTAGTAGTAGTAGTAGTATCAGTAGTACTAGTAAAAGTAGTTGTTGTATTAGTAGTAGTAATAGTAGTAGTATCAGTAGTAGTAGTAGTATCAGTTTTTAAAGAATTTGAAGGAATTTTGTAGCAGTAGTACTATTAGTAGTAGTAGTAGTAGTATCAGTAGTACTACTACTAGTAGTAGTTGTATTAGTAGTAGTAATAGTTGTAGTAGCAGTAGTAGTTGTTGTAGTAGCAGTAGCAGCAGTAGTATCATTGGTAGTAGTAGTAGTAGTATCAGTAGTAGTAGTAGTAGTAGTAGTATCAGTAGTACTAGTAGTAGTAGTTGTTGTATTAGTAGTAGTAATAGTAGTAGTATCAGTAGTAGTTGTTGTAGTATCAGCAGTAGCATCAGTAGTAGTAGCAGTAGCAGCAGTAGTATCATTAGTAGTAGAAGTAGTAGTAGTAGTAGTAGTGGTAGTAGTATCAGTAGTACTAGTAGTAGTAGTAGTAGTAGTATCTGTTGTAGTAATAGTATTGGCATCAGTTGTATCAGAAGAACTAGAAGGAATTTGAAGAATTTGAAAAATTTGAAGGAATTTGCATTCATTTCAATGGGAGCAAAAAACGCACAAAAAGTACAAATACTTCAAAAAGTATAAAAGGTACCATAACCATGAGACATAGCAGTAATGTCGAGAACGAGCCGAACGTTTTGGTACGAAAATCGTTGAAATCGGTTGAAGTATGCAGGAGTAGTTAGACGCACAACAACGTACGGAATAATAATAATAATAATAATAATAATAAAGAAAAACAGGAAAACAATAAGTGAGAATGCTGTATAGCATTCTCACTGATCATATTGTACAGATTGGTAAAAAAAAATTTCCTATATAAGGGAACCAGTTGATTGCATCAAAGTCCCAACAAGCAGCATTCACTCCTGAAGAAGCGTAGAGCCACAGGGAGAGTCGTCTGCTTTGTACATGGCTTTGCAGCGATCCCTCATACTGAGCAAGCATGAAGCGACAGTGGGAAGAAAAACTCCCCATTAACAACCGGGCTCAGTATGAACGGTCATCTGCCTCGACCGACTGGGGTTAAAGAAGACAGAGCAGAGACACAACAAGAGAGACAAACAAGCACAGAAGCACACATTGATCCAGTAATCTGTTCTACATTAGATGGTAGTAGCGGTGATCTGTCTTCTCTGGATGATGTCACAGCTAACAGAACGCCAGACCAGGTGTACCTACTATGAAGAAAAAGAGAGGGAGCAAAAAGTTAAAAGCTGAAATGACGACAGTCATTTCAATGCAATGCAAATCTGGAGAACAGTAGAAAACAGAAGTGAGAAAATTAGACCCTGATATCCTCCAGCAGCCTAAGCCTATAGCAGCATAACTATAGAGGTAGCTCAGGGTAACATGAGCCACTCTAACTATAAGCATTGTCAAAAAGGAAAGCTTTAAGATTAGTCTTAAAAGTAGACAGGGTGTCTGCCTCACGGACCAAAACTGGGAGTTGGTTCCACAGGAGAGGAGCCTGATAGCTAAAGGATCTGCCTCCCATTCTACTTTTAGAGACTGTAGGAACCACCAGCAGACCTGCAGTCTGAGAGCGAAGTGCTCTGTTAGGAACATACGGGGTAATCAGAGCTCTGATATATAATGGACCTTGATTATTAAGGGCTTTATACGTTAGGAGAATTTTAAATTCTATTCTTGATTTAACAGGAAGCCAATGAAGGGAAGCTAAAATTGGAGAAATATGATCCCTCTTGTTGATTTTCATCAGAACTCTCGCTGCAGCATTTTGGATCAGCTGAAGACTTCGAACTGCATTTTTTGGACTTCCTGATAATAAAAAAATTAGTCCAGCCTTGAAGTAACAAATGCATGCACTAGTGCATTACAATCTGTAATGTGCCCTTTTTCCTGCTCAGGAGTAACCCCTTGTGACCTTTGTAAGTAAATGTATTTCCCTTTGTATGCAGCCCTACAGTGAATACCACCCTGAGGAACCTTGGTGCCCTGTACCGCCGCCAGGGCAAGCTAGAGGCTGCTGAGACGCTGGAGGAGTGCGCCACGAGGTCTCGCAAGCAGGTCAGCGACATCTTTTTAAATAGGAAAGGCCCATTTCTGCATGCCGGTTGCTTATCTTCCTGTTTCTTTTTTTTATTTATTTTTTTATTTATTCGCTGGTGTTAGAAAAGCAAATCTCATGGTATTTCTTTCCCTTTCCCTGCATTGCTATGGATCCAGAGCAACACAGTAAGTGGTTCGCCTCTATTGGCTCCCATAAAGCTTCCACCTCTCCTCCCCCGTAACACCAGTCCCATCTCACAATCATGTAAAATAACTTGTTTCTGGGAAAGTTGTGTAACTACATCAGGAGGGGCAAGCGATGTGAAATCATGTTAATTCCCCCTCCTCCCCATAAAACTTTACCCTCCCGCCCGTTTCTACAAGCCAATGTCTGCATTTTCTGCTCATCCTAATTTGGTTTGTTGCCTCCGCAGGGCATCGATCCCATCCACCAAACGCGTGTGGTGGAGATCCTGAAAGATACAGAGGGCGAGAGGCGGAGGAGCAGAGACAGCCTGACCAGCGTTAAGTACGAGAGCGGCTCCGAGACCGGCGAGGAAGTGAGTATGGGCGTGGAGTGGAACGGGGTGAGTACAGATCCACGGTTGTAGGGTAAATACGGCCCGTCTGGGGAAAAACCAGGCGGCGTCGGTGATTTTTCTCAGAGAGCGAGGGGCTGGTACAGACCTAAGCTACTTCTTTTTCCTACGTCTTAAGAATATGCCGACTGCAGCGACTTGCTGTGTTGGTGAGGCGATATAACCTGCAGGTTCCAAAACAGCACAAATCGACACAGATTTCAGGCTTTTAAAGACGCGGTATGAACTGTAGCTGTTCAGTGTGGAATGATCAAAAGGAAAAACAACTTCAGTCACTAGGACATGTTGCACAGCTTTAAATATATTGTGAATTTTCTTTAATCCACACAGAACAAAAATGATTGATACAGCCTCACAGAAACGTATCCATGCACCTCAGCACCTCCATGCACCTTTGTTGTAGCCGTCAACAAGATTCAAGCGTTGCTTCCAGAGTAATTGACCAGTTTTCCTGGCAGATTCATCAGAATTACCGTATTTTTCGTTCTATAAATCGCAATTTCTTTCATAGTTTGGCTGATAAATGGTGGTTCATATTAACCAACATGAACCACGGAGTAAACATTACCAGCTATAGCCACAAGAGGGCGCTCTAGGCTTGTGAAAACTATATCCTGCTCCTGTACCTCTGAAAAATTTACTGAAACATTATTTTATAGACAAATACTGAACACATGTTTTATGTTGTTTCACTGTTTCGGTCTGAGTAAACGCAGCGTTGCGTGGTGCAGCTTGAAGGGCCCAGACCGCGACAAAACCCAGTTATCGGGCTGTCTGCGATGCTAATCACAGCTAGCGCTAGCTTATGGTGCCTTGGCGGTTTACAACCTCACTGATGCACGTTCAAGAGCTTTACGAACCTTTTCTATGTTGCTCTCAAACATCCTCTTCCTACTGTTAGTGTAGCAAGTAACACCGATACGTAACTTTGACAACTTTCAGCATAACAGCCCTTTAATGCTGAAATACGCTAACACGAACCTTGCCCGTAACTAGCTAGTTGGAGTTGCTGGCTTGTTAACCTAATTTACCCCATTCAGCCTCCCATTGATATTCTGCCTGTTGTGGATGCAATTTTGTAATTAAATAAGTTGTGTTACAACATTAAATGTCAGTTTTTTAGTCTTGGATTTTGTGAAATAAATTTCTAAATGAATCTGACTTATAGTCCGGTTCGACTTGTATATTTTTTATTCCTCTTAATGACAAATTTTTTGATTGTTGCGACTTATAGTCTGAAAAACACAGTAGTTGGCCCATTTTGATGTCCGTTTGGGATTATTGTCCCAGATCATCAGTCCAGCTGTTAATCAGAAGTGATTTTGGGTAGTTTGGAGATGATCCTCTTCTCTCTTTATTTCATCCAACTCTATCCAAAGATACAGTAACTCTGGCAACGAAACGTATCCGGTGAATGATGTTTGACGTCTGGTTCAGTATTCTTAAGTTTAAAAGCCTTACATTGACTCCTCAAAGCATACTTCTTGTAATTGTGGCCAATCTTGGACGTCCATTTGGACAAATCCCTGTCGAATTTGAGGGTGTAGATTATTTTTAAGGAGGTCTTTCTTGGTCAGAACCTCCTCAGTCCATTGTGGTCTATAAGTGTCTTCACTGTAGACGTCAACATTGGCCTTTCACCTCACCTTTAGGTTTCTGGTGGTTTCTGGTTGGTTCTTGAACACCAAAACTGATTTCTGAGTTTGGGTCAGTATGGTTGGTTCACAGTCACAATCGGGTCTTCCAGAGATCCCAAACAAACATCTAAACAGGTTTGAAGAGGATAGAACAGACCGGCTTTGAGCTTTCCAAAGCTAGAAAGGTATAGACTGCTTTAAAGCCCGGTGTGTGTCGAGAAACCAGCCAATTAGAACATCTTAAAATCAGCCAAAATGTTTACCAAAACTGTGTGGCTTTATTCATTTATCCAAATTTTAGCATGACTGTATGGATTTCTTTGAGGCTGAATGTATTATTTCAACTCTGTGTGGATTGAAGAGAAATCTTAGTAATTTAAAACTTTTTACCAGCTCCAATACATGTTTACAAGCCCCATTATTAAAATATTCATGAGATGTTAACTTTCTGGGGCTGAAAAATCTGGTACGTTTAGCACGATGCTAACCCCTGGCTCTGCACTTCATACTCAACCAAATGTAGCAGAGCTACCAGAATCTTAACCTGTATCTTTGGTTAACCCAAAAAAAAAAACAACTTCTATATCAGCTTAATATATGGTTTCAGGAATGCTGTTATCACTGCAGACATAACAGGTTTGATATGAGGAATATAAATTAGTTTAAAAGCGATTCAAAGTGTTCTCCCAGAAGGCTAGCCGGCCTCGCAGTGATCTTTGTCTGTACCAGCCCGTCTGCTCCCTGCAGGTAGACTTAGTCTTTGTCCTGAATCTCTCCTGGTTTTGAAATATATCCGAAGCTGATTGAGTGTCTTGGCATGCTCATGTTTTGTTTTCAAGCTTCGCAGTTTGCTTTAAACCACATGCTTGTGTTTTGTTTTTTTTTATTGTTTTTTTTAAAGAGTGGTTCATATGCTGGCCGTGCTTCTGTGCAAGTGAATCTGAAAAGGGGGACACACGCTCAGGCTCGGCAACATAACATATTCACGTCCAGCTCTGCCCTAACATTTAAATCCAAGGTTAAAAATGTGAAGCGCAACTCTTAAGGGTCGTTGCTTACACGATAAAGCCTGGTTTATGCTTGACGCATCCGTGAGGTCCACGCGGCCATATTAAATATAGACATCTTTATGATTGGGCCCAAAAAGATCACCGTGATCAACAAATTAACAATTCCAGGACAGAAATCTTCGTCACGCTTGGAAGAAAGTTAGGAGGCTTTAAAGCTATAGTTGGTAATTCTGTTCAGAAATGCTTCATCCCTCCATCCTGAAAGTAGTAAATACATTATATATTCACAAAAAGGAGGTTAAAAAATCTCTGTGTGAGCTGCAGGCCTGTAAAAAAAAAAAGTCTGACCAATCGCTGCTCTTTGGACCGAATGGCAAAGATTGGTTAGAGTTTTGTTCCTGATCTCATCCATAGACGTTATTTACTCACCACCCTTTTTCAATCAAGTCACGAGGAAATCACCTTATCTATTGGTTGTCCCACATGCCAATCAGTGTTAGGCAACCATGTAACGCCAATATGTGTGCTCATTTCTTGTTAGTTTCCACTTGCTAGCTGCACACTTCTAGTGTTTATGTATCCGGTTAGCTTAGCAGTTAGCTTAGCAGTTAGCTTCAGTGTTCGCTGTTAATTATGGCGCCCCTGCTCTCACTTTATACTTTGGACATGGCTGAGAATCGCATGAACCAAACTGCGTTCAATTTTAAGAGAAGTAGAGGAAGGCCTCAGTAGAAAGAAAGAAATAACACCAGAGTAGATTTGGGAAACATTTTTCACACGATCCCCCTGAAGAGCAGGTAAGACGGTTTTGCGCATGCGTAGTTATTCAAAAAGGGATTTGGGTAAACTTTCGGAAAAATCGCCTACCCTAGATTTAAAATTTTAGAAACAACTGTGTTTCCTACTCTTTTGTGGGGTGGGGTGAAGTACACTGGGCGTAGGAGCACAACGCTGCCCTCTAGAGTCTAGGAGAACAGTGCTACTTCCAATTAAAATGCTGCAGACGTCGTGTCCACCACCTCATTTCCGCGTGGAACGTATGTGCGTCAAGCATAAATCAACCTTGAGCCGGGTGGTTGATCCTCCTTCGGCGTAAGCCTGAGCTTGTGCCTCTCCGTCCGCTCACCTGCACTGCATCATGAGCCCTAAGCATGCATGTTCCACACTGCCAACCCCCCCTAACATGCACTAATGGACCACGTCTGCTGCAGCGTTTTCACATAATTTTTTCCTTGCAGAGAAATTTACTTTTTTGTTTTTTTACTTACTAGAGTGTGAATGTAAAAGATTTAACTTGAACGCAGTGGTGGCCACGTTTAGTCGCTCCCATGGTAAAGATGTGTGAAAAGCCTTAAAATGAACATGTTGTCACAGCGGTGCATTTAGATACTAAGAAGTTGGAAAAACACGGCCTTTACTTTGAGTACATATGTATGGAGAGAAAACCGTGATTTGAAGTTTATCGCACACACGTTTGAGCAACAGACCATAGCCGCCATGACAGATATTCTTCTCATGTAACTTTTAATAAGGCTGGGATAAACAGAAAGAGTCCTACTGCATTTCAAGAAAGATTTGGTCCACCAGCACAGGTGGCTGATGCAGATGGAATATTTTAGTTTTTAATTAAGGCAAAATTATTACAGAAAAGTTAAACTCCTACAATTGCAAATGTTAAGTCCAACGCAAAGTATTCATCTTTTTTAATAAACACACTTTTGACATTCTCTTTAATTTCATAGTAACGTCTATCCAATGAGATTTCATTACTCAAATGCAGACTTTGGTGCATTAAAATCTGCTTTGAATTCAGTTAATAAAATTGGCCAATTCCAGCGTTTTTCAGAGAACAACCGACCCAAATACTGTTCATATGTTGCTAGACCAAAAAAAGAGTTCAGTTTATTTTTGTTAGTCTAATTAAATTATTCAAAATAATTTGCAAACTGGACGACCATCGTTTAATGTGACAAATTATTTTAACCTTTGAATCTACAATGATTTACACATTTATTTCCTACAGAAAATCTGACTAATTTATTTCTTTGAATCATATTTTGTAGAGCAGGTAAAAAATTGACATACATTTTTTTTATGTTTAACATTTTTTTAATTCATTTTTTGGCCCACGAGTTCCTTTGACAGGACAATTTTGGCCCATGTACTGAAAAGTTTGGTTAATCCACCATCCTGGCTGCACTGATGCCATCTTCTCTTCAGTTTTACCCCACAGGTTCTCTGTTGCTTTTCGCTCTGGGGTTTAAGATGAACATGGAACAAAGTTTATTGTCTTTTGGATCGTTATCCTGCTAAAAAACCCAGATGTGGGTTCATTTTTAGTTTCCCGGCAAAGGGCACCAAATATGTTAGCTAACATTTTTATTAGAAGAGAAACCGGCCCACAGCATCACAGATCCTCTATCTTACATGGCATTGGGGCATGAAGGGCTTCTCTCCATGCAATAAATGTTAAAGGTTCTATTTCTGTAGTTTACATTGTGTAGTGACACATTGATTTAAGGCTTTGTACACATCCCGACCGAGGCTGCTAACACCGTAAAACTGCTTGTAAACCTAACAGCAGCAAATCTAACAGCATGTGTTTTCATGGCGTTGTCAGAGGAGAAAACGCGCCGCCACACAAACAGAAAGCTCTGTTGTTGATTCTGTCCATCCACCCATTCATTAATCTACAGACCTAAGAGCAGCTCAGCCAGCTCGTGTTTAAAAGCACGTAAAGCCCCGTCTTCTTCACTCTAGACAGTCGAAGGATCTCGTGTCAGAGCTCTGGCTCCTCTGCTCGTCTCTTGTTACCTGATGCGGCATCGTTTAATTGGTCGCTGAGTCCGCGTTCAGCCGGCTTGGTGTGCAGGTTGCTAACCCAGATGAGGTTACGGCAGTTTTCCACCACCTTCGTGGCTGTGTTTTGGGTTCGTTTAGTGTTACGTCTCATGAAAAGCATGATTTCATCTGTGAACACTGGACCTGTGCCTGCAGAAGCTTCATATTCTCACTTTTAATGCGCTGCTCTCCAAACCTCCTCTTCTTTTTGCCTTTTCTTTCCACCCCATGCACAGCTAACATGTTTCTTTGTTGATTTCTCTTGCCATGACAACCAATCAGCCTGCCAATCAAACCCCCACCCCCATCCGGTAATTAGTGGACTGTACTCTCCCTGTTTAAGAAAACAGATCTGGGTGGGGTGACGTATAGTGATGTATTAAAAAGGGGTTTTGTTAGTCATCTCTTGCAGTGATGGAACATAATTCAAAGTTATTATTGTTAGGATTTAAAGGGATTAGGATAGTTTGGTTAAAGCGAGGTGTTAGCGACGCAGCCTCGGCATGTTTGGTGCATGAAGTGCTTCTCCCGTCCTACATCTGCAGTGTTCAGGCAGGCGCTGCCTCTCCGCCACATTTGGGCGTTTTCCAGTAGCCAAGGAGAAAATAAAAAAGCTGAGTCACAAAGACCGCATCGCTGATCTGACTGCAGCTTCTGGGTTCACTTCAATTTTTTTTTTTTTTATAGCGAAATGCTGCTCTCATGCTGCGGCATTTTCACATCACAAAACTGTAGCGTTGTCTCAGGGATGGAAATCAGATAAAGAGTCGCTACGCCGTCTAAAAGTCTGGAAAAGTTGATGCTAGGATATTTCAGCTTGGAGGGGCTTTAATCACAGTGACTTGTGGGGTTTTTTTGCAGAGTAAGGGTAAAAGATATTTAAAAGTCATCAGTTTTTGGCTCTGCAGCTGGAGCCTCACTAAACCAAATCATCTTCTAAAAACAAAAGTTTACCCATTTTCTAACAATTACTAGTAAACGATTCGGTTATTGTCCTTCCCTAAGTGTGGAAAATTTTAAATTAGGTTTTTTTCTCCTTGGGATTAATAATGTATTTTTCAATCGAACTGAAAAACATTAATCTTTCCTGACTGTATTCTAGTAATTCATCGAAAATATATCTTTATTTATTTGTTGTTGTTGCTGCCAAATATAAGTTTTACAGAGCAGCTGTTCTCTAATAAGTGAGCTTCAGTTAATAAAAATAAATAAAAAATAAAAAACGAGTCAAATGTCCCCATAATATCACCGTCTGTAGTCAAAAGAGACTCGAGAACTACAAAATAAAGTAAAAAAAGGAAAATCGGCAGCCTGTGCTTATCAAGCATCGGCTCTGTTTGCTTTCATTGGGAGAGATGCTGGTGCTAAAACCTGACCTGGTCCAGAGTAAAGAGGGTTTTCTTTTAGTAGGCGGTAGCACCAACTAAATAATTAGGAGTTATTGGAGTTAGAATACCTTTACATTAAGAGGCTAGTCTTTCTTTCCTTCGCAATGTGTCTTTTTTTTTACAGCTCTTAAAGGAATGGGCTGGTAAGACAACGTTATGGTATATGTATAACAAAATAGAAACAGTTTATTTTAAACAGAAAAACTGTTATTTCAACTGTGCAAAAATAATATGGATTATTATATCCATAACATTGTTTTTCTCAACATTAATTAAAATAGATGAGAGAAAACTGAATGAATAAAAATAGTTAATAACAAGACGTCATTTGTTTCAATAAAACCTTTGTTGTTGAGTTGTGTAAAGCTTTGATTCAGAGATGCCTTTTTATAATTTTAAGAATATCATATTGAGATAAATATTATTTATTGACATTCAGCCTAAAAATGTCAAGATATTATTTTTGGTCCATATCGCCCAGCCCTAACATTTATAAATGAAGCAGTGTGAAACAAAGTTTTCAGATGATAGGATACATCTAAATGAAGTTAAAAAATTTGGAGATCGCATTTATGTCTCCTCTTGTCTCCATAATTAGTTAAAAATATAGAAAAAAAAACTTGCCGACAGCAACAAAAACAAAAGAACGTGGTTTTGGTTTTAAGTATTTTGGGTTTGGTTACAGGCTTGAAAACAGGGGTACAGATAGGAAGAGGAGTGAATCTTAATCTGCTTTATTTAATATAAACACTGAACTTTAAAGTTCGGTTTATTAATTCATTTCATGGACGTCGTCCGAGTCCATTCAACTTTGTTGTGTCCTGAAACTTGCTAGGATAGTTGGGAAAATGGGCGATATTTCCAGTTTTTCTGTCTTTTGTTGTTGTTTCTTTGGTTTTAATGGTGCAGAGAGGCTGAGCTCAGGAGTCAGGGAGGGTGTAGCATACGAAGCCAGAGCTTTTAATCTTACAATGTCTGCCCTTTTTTTTGTCCTTGTTTTTGTCTCTTTCTCTCTTTCTCGTTCATCAGGCCTAAGCCATCAAGATTATTCCTTCATGCTTCTCTCCTTCCCCCAACACAGTAACAAAGGGATGCGTGTTGTGGTTCCCTCTGGGCTCCTTTGTCCCTACAAACCAACAGCTCCTCTGCCGTTCCCGGTGCCCCCCCCCCACACACACACACCCCCCCCTGCAGCAGAGACTCAGAAAGCCCCCCCCCCACATCCCTCCTGGTTGCCGTCTCTGTTCCCTGCTCGACTGGCGGCTGCTGGGACGTTTGGTCTTCTCATCTCTGCTCCGTCGTTCCTCTCGCTATCCTTTCCTGTTGCTAACCAACGTTCTTTCTCTCACCTGACTTTAGAGGAAGTTGTTTTCTGCGTGTGTGTGTGTGTGTGTGTGAAATCGATCCCTGTGAGGACGTCGCTTTTGCGTTTTTTGTTTCTCTCTCGGCAGAATTTATTTATACTTTTTAATCGCGGGAATACTGGATGTATCTATCTAGTCGGCGAAGCTGAAGGTGGGGAAAGAAATATTGCGAGTTGCCATGTCGTCGTGTATTAATGGTCTCATCTGGGAATCGTTGGTTCGGCCTCTTTGACCCTAAAATAACAACTAAAAGTGAAATCTGAGCCATCTTGGCGCCTGGGTTTAGCCACTTTATGTTTTACTGATGTTTACTTTTATCGTTTCGGCCCTGCGTATTTCCAGCTTTTAGCTAATGCCTGGTTCTGTATCTGAATGGTACCGTATCCCCCGGTGGAAGATTCGGGCGCCTTGCTGGTGAGAAAAAGAGAGAGAGAGAGAGAGAGAGGAGGGAACTCTGCCTTTTTAAAAAATAAATAAAATTATTTTACCTTTTTAGGTTAGATGTTGTCGGTTCTTTTTGTATCATTATTGTTTACATTTTTATAAAAGGCTTTTGATATGTTTTTTGCCTGCTTGCGAAAGAATCAACATCTCGCCTGACGACTGGAGGGTCCCGGGTTTGACGGCGATCAGGGAGGCGCGGTTCGGCGGCGGTGCCGGTCAGGAGGGAAGTTTGCAGACGCACATCTGGGGCATGAAGCCTCCATTACTCATAGTTGATTTTAATACAATAAAAAAAATAAACATGCATCGGGTGCACAAGTTAGAACCAGAAGCGTTCTTTTTTCTTTTTTTGCTCTCTGGTGGACTATTTGTCTGCTCTCCCTAGCAGAAGTGGAGGAGTCCATTAAAACAGGTTGTTTAATGCACAGACCAGGAGTTTGACCCTGTCTCCGTCCAAAAATAGATCGAAGCTGTTTTTTTTTTTTGTTTTTTTGTGTGTGTGTGTGATCATTCCTTCTAAAAATCCAAAGTTTAACTAAACGTTTAAGAGCCCAGTATGACCTGATGCTGATGATGGGTGTATGCAAACTTCTGACCAGACCGGTGCGTTTCACACTTAGAGCAGAGACCAAGCGGAGCGTTCAGCTCTAATATCCTCCGCCTGAGCGTTTAACGATGGATTTTACACCTTCGCACGGTAAACACGCAGACCTGCGTTGCTCTGACGGCGTTAACGGCGTATAACCCAGAGCTGTAACCCGACAGGATGCCGGCGTTTTCCCTGCGCCTGTGTGAGTCTGTGTGTGTTTGTGGTACAGTCACAGTGAACCTTTTGAACTCAACGCTTCGTCGACTAACGCTGCCACTTTCTCTCTCTTTGTGTTTGCACAGCATAAATATTGTAACTTTGGTGAATCATGTGTGTCTTGGCACCAAATGATCTTAAACATCTTGGACGTGTAACTTGTAGGCTGTGTTTATAGATTTGACAAGTGCATTCACTTTGGCTTTTCAGTGTGCTACATGCCTCGATTCTTCATTCCTTTCCATTGAGTAACACCTATACTTCTAATGCAACTCTGAACAAAAGAATAATAACAATAATAATAATGGTGTTCACACAGTTATGATGATATTGCTGTTAGTGGAATGCTTGCTTATTTATTGAACTGTCTATTCTCAACATATAGAGTGTGACTTCTGTTTCTATTTGTGAAAGAACATAAACCGTTAGATCTATAAGCATTATCTTAGTATGTAGGACTGCATTATATCTATATATTCACCATTCTGCATTGTGATGATTAATGCATCGACACTTGTTGGTATTCTCAAATAAAGTTTTTTTTTTTTGTTTTCCATTTGTGAACATTGTCTCTTTCTCTGCTTCGGGTGAAAACTGCAGGAATCTATCTCCGTCTCTCTGTAGCCACATCGCCCCCTGCTGGTGATGCATGTGCATTATGCTGGAGAAGATTCTTAGTCACTCAGGTCGTTATCATTTAAAAAAAATTAAAACCAAAACAACTGGATTTTTTTTTCTCCTGAAGTTTGAAGACGTTTCACTTCCCTTCCTGAAAGCTTTCAAAATTCGAAAGTCTACAGTAGTAGTAGTTTGCAGGCCAACAATGACCCTAAAGCCTCCCCATTGCAAAGGGGTGGACCAGTTTTGGTTTAATTTGCATATTATCTAAGCCATAACAACACCTTTTTGGGCAATGATATAAAGCTTGGAACTCCACACTACTCCAGACTTCTGAATTGAGAAAGCTTTCTGGATGGGAAGCGAAACGTCTTCAAACTTCGGGGGGGGAAGAAGTCCAGTTGTTTTGTTTTTTAACTTTTTTTGGGAAATGCCAGTGCATTATGCATTAAGATGACCACAACGTCGCCACTGCTCGCTTTTAAATTGGGTCTCCAGCGGCTGGTCTAGCTCTGAATGGGTGGATGGAGAAAATACTGACGTTTTAAATCGGCTTAAAGAGAAAGACTATTGTGACTACCTTCTTGTAACTCTATTTTATGTATTGTTAAAATCTCAGTTTTCTCTATTTGATCAATCAATTCCAGCACCGTCAATAGCTATTGGTACCCCCAGCAAAAAAGTCTTTAAAGTTAAAATCTTTGCAGCGGCATAACTATTGCCGCAGTAGCAGCACTAACGCTTCAAGTAACACAAGCGTCTTAGTCAATGTATCTTTTGCTTTTTTACATTTGTTACAGTGTCAAGGAGATTTCTATTACCCAAGCTACCTGGGGGGTATAAGGATTAAGTGGATTTCTGGTAGCAACTTTTCAAAACGAGAAAGACAAGAGAACATATCATTCCAGTAAAGGTGGGGACACCAGCAGGTTAAAAAGTGCCCGTCCCCTATGGTTATCTGTGGAACAGCACAAACCATTTCTTCTACAGCTGTATTGTTGTGCCCGTTTGGGTTTGGGAAAAAATGGTTTAAAATGGACTGGGAAGATTAATTTTGACATCAAGAAGATATCCTGAAATATGAGCCACAGCCTCGTCCTTAGGCAGAACCTGACTCTTTGTGTGAGCAATATAGACTAAGTGTAATTATAAAAAAGGATTGCAGACCTGATAATTTGAGGTGGTTTAAAAGCTGTACAGTACATGATGAATATCCTACAGTGTAATACATTTATTGTAAGCTATTATGTTTTCTAAGGGCTAAAATCCACACAAAGCAGCTGCTTTTAAGACAGACGTATGTTGATCCTCACTAGAAAAATAACATCTCACCTTAGCTTGCTTCTGTCTACAGTCAGAGCAATAATTTAAAAGTTAAAAGAAGTGGGATTGGGTGGAACGAGGACCCAAGTTTACTGTGGCACCTCCCGCAGCGAAGAGGATGGTAAGAAAGGTTAAAAACTAATGTGTGTGTATATATGAAAAGGCACGTGTTTTGTCCTTGGCACTAATTGGTTGTTTAGTTTCAGTCTGATATATTATTAAAGCCTGTGTACAAGTCATGTATTTGCTTAAAAATTAAAATATCACACTACATTTCCTTAGTATTAGATGTTCATGACGCTACTCAATCTGAGTTTTTGTAGGGCCTCCTAATCTGGTGCCTTCCACTCAGGGTTAACTAAGAAAGCTACTATAGTGCGTCTAATACAGGAGCAGCTTTATAATTTGTTTTTAAGTTTATTTCTGAGTCGACGCATACAGTACATGCAGTACATGTTAAAAAAAAACATCTCACTTCTGCTGAGGTTTTCATAGTGAGCAGCTAGCTGAAGAGCTAGCCCAGCGTTAGCATGTTTACTCGGCGTTTTGATAGGACTCGTTGATGATTTAGCTCCTCGAGTACAGAGTACACGAGGAGCTGTTTTTACAAAACAAGTGTCGGCTGAAAGATAATCAACACTGTGAACATGTATAATCTGATTTAGAGATGGTTTTGTGCATTTTACCTTTTGCGATGTGATTTGTAATTTTATATGAGTCATAACTTTGAATTTGCACTGGCAATTTTAAAGTTTTAGTTTGTTCCCCTGCATCAAAAGCCTGACCAGGGACGGGAGCTGTAATTTAGCATTCTGCTAGAAGCTCTATGTCAGTACCTACCTTAGTTGTACTGTCCCTGTTAAAGTAAATAAAATTAAATCAAACATGAGAGACACACGGGTAACAAAAACGGGCAATATGGTCTCTTTTTCCTGAGAACATTGTTGGAGGGAAACCCAGATTTCTTAGATCAAAATGGAAATTTTCGAGTCATGCACAAGAAAAAATTTATAATTGGTAAAAATTTAAAAGAAGATAGTCGCACAATCCGATGGCAAAACCCACAGACGTGTTCTGGGAGATGAGTTTCATCAGAGAATCATTTAAAAAGTAATTTAAAAACACTTAGATAGGATCACCTCCCTGCTCCAAAGCTCACCGACTGCACTCCCGCTAATTTATTATCTGATTATGCTGCTGCTAAACGTAAATAACTAATTTAAGGACTTTTTGCACATCTTTACCGGGGGAGGGTAAATATGGAAGGAGCTGCTTTTAGCTGGTACGCCTGTGCCAATGATGGAAAATGCATGTTATGCTTTGCTTAAGGTGCAACATATATTTAACAGACCGGACCAGGCTGCCTTAATAAATACTCCACCTGCTCCTGTTTTCAGTGACAAGTTAAGATCTAGTTGGTCTAGATCAGGGGTGTCAAACATACGGCCTGTGGGCCGGATCCGGCCCGCCGAACAATTTAGTCCGGCCCGGTGGCTAAATGGATTATCATTAATAAAAAAAAGAAAGAAAAAAAAAATGTTTCCTTTTTTTTTTGCAGTGTCCTGTCTGGCAGTGTGGCAATAAGAATTGTTGTCTTAATGCCAAAAAGAGCTCATCAGATTTGATTTTCACAAGTGTGTGTGTGTGTGTGTGTGTGAATGTGAATAGTTTTATTATGATTCGTGTGGGGAATATCTCAAATGATATAGACACTACAATGGGAAAGTAGGAGAGGAAAGGAAGAACAAGAAGAAAAAAAAACAAAAGGTGAAAGAAAGAGGAGATAAAAAGAGAATGATAAAACTATTATTGAAAAAAAAAAAAAAACAAGTACTTCGTTTAATTAAAAATATGCAGTTCCTATATTGTCCACGACAATATAGGGGCGCTGTGTTTTAATTAGCAGATTAAGCTTCAGATGGGAAAAAAATTTAAATCATTTCTAAATTTTTATCTGTTTGATGTATTTTGTCATGCAGGACAGTGTTTTTAAGTTCCAAAAAATGTGAATAAATGTTTTTCAACATTGTACAATCACTGTGATCAGTTCTTATGCATAATGCACAAGTAAATGTTTAACTGAGTAAAAGTATTGTTGAAATGGCACATACTTTTCTTAAAAACGCTGAGGTTATTCATAATATATTGTGTAAAAGTGAAATTAATTTAATATAAAAATCAACACGTCCACTAGTTCTATTTAATCTTGCAATGAGTTTACTCGTGTGGCCCTCTTGAGATCAGATTAAGCTGTATGCGGCCCCTAAACCAAAATGAGTTTGACACCCCTGGTCTAGATAAAGGAACAAAATGCCGTTTCACCTGAACATCACATAAGGAGCCTGGCTTTGTGCCTCTTGAGTCCGCCGGATTTTAACTTTCTGCGTCCGACTAACCGAGGCGTGTCTGCATGGCTGCAGCTGTCCTGTGTGACACAAAGTCACAGCTGGGGAGTTTAAAGATGTACGTAAGGGGAGAGAATTACACAAATGTGCGTCTTTTAAAAGGGTAACTCAGCAGCTCTCTGTCGGTGGACGGCTGATGGGTGTCTGTGTGTCTCCAGGATGGCAGCGGAGCGCTCCAGCGCAGCGGCTCCCTGGGGAAGCTCAGGGACGTCCTCCGCCGCAGCAGCGAGCTGCTGGTGAAGAAGCTGCAGGGCAACGGGCCGCCCGAGCCTCGCAGCACCAAGTAATTACCAAGACCTTTTTACTTAGAGGAAACGCAAGCGCTCAACGCATAATGATGATCTCGGCTTGTGAGATAATGTGATTTTTATTATTTTGTGAGAACCAAACCCCGATGCATAACCGCGTCCTGTTGTTACTTTACCAGCATGAAGAGAGCCGCGTCGCTGAATTACCTGAACAGGACCAGCGACGGCTCGTTCCAGGTGAGGACTTTAATCGCTCCTGGGTTTTGATACATTACAGCCACAGCATTGCACATCTTTTTAAAGAGTTTTTCAGAAAAAAAGAAAAAAACTGCCTATTGTTAGTTGACAAGAGTTTTGTGTATATTTGCTGTGGCTAAAACCAACCTTTGGTAGGCGGGCACTGGGTGTCCCTTCGCCCAATCAGCTTGGAGAGTTATGCTGACTGTTCCTCCAAACGGATTCAGTGGAGCAAACCCAGATTGATGATCTGCAGAACGACGAGAGCTTCACATTATCAGATTACACCCCAACACAATGGGCCAAAAATTTAACTTTTAATGTTTTCTGTTTTAATCCATTAAAGCTCTCGTTCTGACAACTACCCAGAATCCCTTTAAAAATGTATAATTTATAATTATATATGGGTTCATTTCTAACATAAACAATAATTTCTCACAACTAAAAGGTTTCAACATTTCCACACATTTTTTTTTTTTTTTTACCTACAATATATAATAATATAAATGTCTTTTAGTCCGACTCGTACCTGCACTCAACTTTTAACTAGCTATGAACCGCATATGGTAAAAATAATTTTAAGCCATTGATATCAAAGATGAATTCCAGTTACATAAATCTTTGTACTTTGTTAGGAGTTTATTAATATTGTTCAGCCTTCTCCTGACTGCAGGTATGGACTGAACAGCAGAGGGTGCTGTCGTCACACTTAGAACAATTTAGGTCCACGGTTGTTTTTTTTTCTGGACAAAAAAAGCCCTCCCTAGGGGACACACCACTATTTGAGAAGCTCTGGACTAAAGGAAGCTCAATACAAATGCTAAATACTTTCAAATGCAAAATGATGCATCTTCCACTTAGCAATTATGTGCTACTTTGTGGTCTATCCCCTACAATCTAAATAGGATGCATACATTGAAGTTTATTATGAAAAATGTGCAAATATTAATGTGAAAAGCATGATTTTGATTGTAGCTTTATCTCATCTTCTTCTAACCCCCCTGTCTCTGTGTCAGACCCGAGGAGGCGGTAACTTCAGGGAAAGCCGGGGCCTGAGCTCCAGCACTGTGGACCTGTACACTGGAAACTGAGCGGTACCAGAGGGTGCGCCTCCACATCACTACGCATTTTGACGGACCAGAGATGCCCCCCCGCCCCCTTTCTTTTACCCTGGTCCGTCTCCTGAGCCGTTGCAATGGCCGCCAACACTACCACGCAGAACCAGCTCCTCCAGGGTCTGTTTCTGCACAGCTGGGCACTTATTCTCTCCCAGATACCCACAGACCTCCACAGTGGGGGACTCCCCTGCTTGACTGACATGTTTTAAATGTTTCTGCCCTCTGCTGGCAGACAGCCTTACCCCCACCGCCCCATCATGATGTTCCTGAAGAGTGCCTCGTTAACCTTCTGGACCTGGCCATAATTCCCAGCAGCTGCACTTTGAATCGATCGGTTTGCCATAAAGTCACTCGTGCTGCTTTTATTTTTCCTTTTGTCGTCTAGATCTGAGATTATTGTGACTCCTCTGTGTCTTCCTGTCTTCCTGTGCCATTTGATCGTTTTATCAGTGCGTGACAATAAAGAGACTGTAGACTTTTGAAGTGTTATGTGAAGCATTTTGTTTTCTTGCCTTTTTTTTTTTGAGATGTAGTTTAAAGCTTCGGGGGTATACAGGGTGAGACATTTATCAAACTGACGTGATTTTAATTATCCGCTGCTGTTTTCCATGTGTTTTTTTCACCCGCTGAACTCTTGTTTTCCATTAAAAAGCCGACTATCTGAGACGGTTTGGGCTCCAAAAAAAGTTGGAAAACGCCACATTTTAGATTGTGAATATGAATAGAAAAGAAACAAAACAAGCTGCTTGACCAGCCTCAGCTTGGACCTGTTTGAAATGTTCCCGGTGCCGCAGGAGACGAGCACCAGCGGCCGCCTTTAGAGAGCATCTCTGTATATTTAGTGATTAGGAAGGAGGCGGTCGGCGTTTGCACAACTCTCAGGTGGTGGTCTCTTCTCATCAGAACTGGATTGGTGTAATAATTTTATTTCTTTCCAAGTCTGCCTTTACTTTCAGTAGATCTTCCTTTCATACTTTGTGAGAATATAATGTATTTGTCATATAAGCCAGAATTAAATCAGAGGCTTTTGTGGGAATTATACTGAATGTTTGTTTTACATGATTAAGAGGGTGAAGTGCATCTGATTGGGCCTGACGCCTGAACCATGTTGTGTAATCGGTAGCCCAGTGACACTTTCTCTGATGTGGATCCTTGAATAAAAATCTTATTTTCATTCTTAGTTCTCAGGTCGTTTTTTAATTTTTCATTGAGAAGACGCTTAGATCTTGAAGGTTTCAGGCCTTCTGGATCAACTTAACCTTCCATGGAGGGAAAACCCAAACATCTCCAACCTGGCAACACTCTCCAGCTCCTTCTGGGGCGATCCTGAACTGTTCCCGGTCCTGAAGGGAGTTTGTGGATCTTCCCCCGTTTCTCCTCCCACCGGATCCTGATCAGACGCCTGAACCACCTCAGCTGACTCCCTTTAACGTGGAGCAGCAGCCTGCAAAGCTAAGTCCGGTACCTTGTGTCTGTGATCAGGGACGGATTTACCATTAGGCGAAACTGGGTCGTTGCCTAGGGCCCCCTAGTTCCTGGGGGCCCCGATTATCCAGCCACACTGCAAAAACAGAACTAAAAATAAGTAATATTTTCTCGAAATTAGTGCATTTGTCCTTGATTTGAGCAGGTGAATAGGATTATCTGCCAATGGAATGAATATTTTGACCCCTAAAATAAGATAATTAGATATAATGCACTTGAAAAAGGGTGATGAGTTCTTCCTATTTTAAGTGCAAAAATCTTATTCCATTGGCAGATTATTTTATTTACCTGCTCAAATAAAGTATAAATACACTCATTTCAAGAAACATTTACTTATTTTTAGTTCAGTTTTTGCAGTGCAGGATTTGATAATGATGATGTTCCACCAGACTGAGAGTCCAGCATCATCCACTCTGCTGGTAAGCAGTCAGCACAGTTTACTTCCTGAAGATGACCCAGCTCTGACCAATCAGCTGTCTGATCGTCCACGCTGCTCAATAGTACTGAGAGGACCGCTCCAGGTGAAGAACAGGATCATGCCAAGAAATGGAGACGGGGGCAGAGTTACTTACCAGGGTTCCCACACCTTGGTGAACATCAAATTCAAGGACCTTTCAAGGACTTTCCAGGACCAATTTCCTCAAATTCAAGGACCACACGTGGCGGCATTTACCTACTGTGACCGCTGAATAGGTTATCATATTTTAATACAATGCAAATTCAATAAAAGACTAAACGGCATAGAAGTTGTTGGGTCAGAAGCAATGCAAGAAAGTGGACTGAATTTATAGCCTACATTGATATTGATCATATTCATAGCCTACATTTATATCCACAGTACATGGTTATGCCATACTACATTACATATAAGATGTACATTAGCCTACCGTTTCATGGAATTTTATGGAAAAAAGTGCAGCATTGAGATGTTCAGAATTATATCAATTTGTTTCACTTACTTTCATCTTTGATTAAGCTAGTTTTTGACTTTGACTCTGAAAAGTCTCTAAATATAGCGACAAAGTTGCTGAGTTGGCAACACTGCGTGAATGTAACCTATTGGACGCACGTAGGCCTAAACCGTAGCCTACCAACTAACGAAGAAGAGCGAACGTACTTTTGAAATTTAAAAGTCTGTGGAATCAACATAATTTTAAAAGATCGTGTGGTAGTAAAATAATGACACATGAGTCGTCATCCATGTGAACTTTCAACCCCACAAAAAAATTCAAGGACTTTCAAGGACAAGGTGTTTTTTTTGGCTGTTTTCAAGAACTTTCAAGAGCCTTGAATTTATTTTTTCAGATTCACAAACTTTCAAGGATTTCAAGGACCCGTGGGAACCCTGACTTACAGCTGTTATTTCATTCAAATGAAAAATGGAGAACAGATAAGCAGATCATGGCTTGTCTACTAGAAAAAGGGACAAAAGAAAACAGAGGAAAACAACAAGAAAAGGTATAAGAGAGGGACAAAAGGTAGAAAAAATAATGTATATTCTATTAAAAATTTTGTATCTGTATATAATGGGTCTGTTTTATGTGTTGTCTTCACAATTCAGAGGGCTCCATGTCTTTCTGGTTCAGAACCAGTGTCTCAGAGGAGCAGCGTCCCAGATGCTCTTCGCTCCAGTGCGTGCAGCATCGAAACACCAACAGAGCCACGTCATCTGCAACAATCTAAATCAGATCCTGAGGTTCTCCCAACCAGACGCTCTGCTCTCTGAGATTACATCCTAAGATCCTGTCCATAAACACTTCCAACAGAATTGGGGACCAGGGGCAGCCCTGATGGAGTCCAACCCATGCAGGGAATAAATCAGGCATTGCTCCTAAAATTTTGGGCACAACTTAGACTTAGACAAACTTTATTGTCATTTTGTATGCACAGAGTGTGTACAGAACGGAATTTTGTTTGCATACAGCTTGAGAATTTCAGTTAATTTCAGAATAAAGTAACTTTGCAGGATAGTTACAGGTTAAAGTGCAGCAGTGATTTCACAGTACAGCAATTGAAATGTAAACAATGCAGGACACATGTGGTACAGAGTCCAGTTTTAGCTTCAGCAGTTCAACAGTCTGATGGCAGCAGGGAAAAAACTGTCCCTTTGGATGTACAAGCAGAACCATTTAAAGCGTCCCATGTTCTCCTTCCTGGATCCAAGGTTGAACAAATAGTTTAAACCGGGTTGTCGACATCACCTGCAATCCCTTACGTGGCTGTCCCTGTTGCCTTTTGACTGGAACCGATATGTAAATGAGAGTTTCCTTCAGATAAATGGAGGGCACCAACCATGGGGGGGTGGCACCACATGACACATGCTTTAAAAATATATTTTTCATAAATTGTTATATTATTTACTTGAAATTGTTGAAAGACCATGCATTATTCGTTTTGTGAACACTGATGTCACAATAATAATAAATGATAAATAAATCAAGATTTTTTTTTATTTCAACATTTTAAAATGAGATATTTGAATATTGCTCACTGCTTATATGCCTACATGTAGTTGTGTAAGTTAGTAAATAGTAAATTACATTACAGAAATCCCCTTGATTATTAATGATGTTTTTGACCAGAGGACAGCACAGGTAAGGGGGGGGGGGGGCTTTGAGGTATAGTGCCCAGGGGCACCACATTGTCTTAATACGGGCCTGGGTTCAACAAACGTCTGTCTTAAAGGCATTTTGTGGATTCTAGCCCTTAGAAAACATAATAGCTTACAATAAGTGTATTACAGCGTAAGATATTCATCATGTACAGCTTTTAAACCACCTCAAATTATCAGGTCAGCAATGCTTTTTTATAATTACACTTAGTCTATATTGCTCACACAAAGAGTCAGGTTCTGCCCTAAGGACAAGGCGGTGGCTCATATACTTCAGGATATCTTTTTGATGTCAAAATTATTCTTCCCAATGCATTTTAAACCATTTTTTCCCAAACCTGAACTGGCACAACAATACAGCTGTAGAAGAAATGGTTTGTGCTGTTCCACAGACAACCATCGGGGGGGACACTTTTCAACCTGCTGGTGTCCCCCCTTTACTGGAATGATATGTTCTCTTGTCTTTTTTGTTTTGAAAAGTTGCTACCAGAAATCCACTTCTGTCACTTCATCCTTATTATTACCCCCCTCCCCCCGGGTAGCTTGGGTAAGTGAAATCTCCTTGACACTGTAATAAATGTAAAATAGTAAAAGATACATTGACTAAGACGCCTGTGTTACTTGAAGCGTTAGTGCTGCTACTGCGGCAATAGTTACACTGCAAAAACGGATCTAAAAATAAGTAAAATGTTCTTAAAGTTAGTGTATTTGTTCTTGATTTGAGCAGGTAAATAAGATTATTTGCCAATGGAATGAGTATTTTGAACCCTAAAATAAGATAATTAGACATCCTGCACTTGAAATAGGATGATGGAGATGAGTCGTTCCTATTTTAAGTGCAGAAATCTTATTCCATTGGCAAATCATCTTATTTACCTGCTCAAATCAAGGACAAATGCACTCATTTTAGGAGCATTTTACTTATTTTTAGTTCCGTTTTTGCAGTGTATGCCGCTGCAAAGATTTTAACTTTAAAGACTTCTTTTTTTTTTACATCTTTTTTTGCTGGGGGTACCAATAGTTGTTGACGGTGCTGTAATTGATTGATCAAATAGAGAAAACTGAGATTTTTAACAATACATAAAATAGAGTTACAAGAAGGTAGTCACAATAGTTCAGACGTTCTCTTTAAGCCGATTTAAAACGTCAGTATTTTCTCCATCCACCCATTCAGATCTAGACCAGCCGCTGGAGACCCAATTTAAAAGCGAGCAGCGGCGACGTTGTGGTCATCTTAATGCATAATGCACTGGCATTTCCCCAAAAAAAGTTAAAAAACAAAACAACTGGACACCCCCCCCCCCCCCCCCCCCCCCCCCCCCCCCGAAGTTTGAAGACGTTTCGCTTCCCATCCAGAAAGCTTTCTCAAGTCAAAAGTCTGGAGTAGTGTGGAATTCCAAGCTTTATATTATTGCACAAAAAGGTGTTGTTATGGCTTAGATATGCAAATTAAACCGAAACTGGTCCACCCCTTTGCAATGCTGAGTCGTTAGGGTCATTGTTGGCCTGCAAATTACTACTCCTACTCTAGACTTTTGAATTTTGAAAGCTTTCAGGATGGGAAGTGAAACGTCTTCAAACTTCAGGAAAAAAAAATATCCAGTTGTTTTGTTTTTTATTTTTATTTTTTTGAATGATCACGACCTGAGTGAGAATCTTCATCAGCATAATGCACGGGCATCACCAGCAGGGGGCGATGTGGCTACAGAGAGAAGGAGATGGATTCCTGCAGTTTTCATCCGAAGCAGAGAAAGAGACAATGTTCACAAATGGAAAAAAAAAAAATAATAATTTTTTTTATTTGAGAATACCAACAAGTGTCGATGCATTAATCATCACAATGCAGAATGGTGAATATATAGATATAATTCAGTCCTGCATACTAAGATAATGCTTATAGAGCTAACGGTTTATGTTCTTTCATAAACAGCTCTGGTCCGTCAAAATGCGTAGTGATGTGGAGGTGCACCCTCTGGTACCGCTCAGTTTCCAGTGTACAGGTCCACAGTGCTGGAGCTCAGGCCCCGGCTTTCCCTGAAGTTACCGCCTCCTCGGGTCTGACACAGAGACAGGGGGGTTAGAAGAAGAGGAGTTAATGTAGCATCTGGCTGGATATTTTATATAAATATATATGTATATACATATATACACACACACATATACACACACATATATATATATATATATATATATATATGTATACATATATATATATATATATATATATATATATATGTATACATATATATATATATATACATATATATGTATACATATATATATATATATACATATATATGTATACATATATATATATATACACATATATATATATATATATATATATATATATATATATATATATATATATATATATATATAAGGGCTGGGCAACGATTAAAATATTTAATCGCGATTAATCGCCCTGATTAATTAATCGCATTGTATTTACAAACTCCAAGAATGAATTCAAAAGTAGTGTAAAGAGCACTTTTATTTTAATGTTCTGCTGCCATATGAACCAAAGTGTTGTAACATTTGTAGCACTTATTTTATACTGGATATTTTCAACCCATCTATTGAATTTAGTGCACTAGTTGATCTTTTCTTCATAAGAGAACAGCAAGCACTGCAGCCAAAATATGGCCTTTTTTGACCTGCTGTATATTAGCCAGTCCCTAAGCTTGATGTATCATGAAACTGTTGACCTTTTGGGTTTTGTGGTTTTTATTTTATTATTACAAATAAATAAATAATAATAATAATAATAATAATAATAATAATAATAATAATAATAATAATAATAATGTTATGTTCAGTGTTTTTTCGCTAATCCACCTCTTATATATTTCAATCCTTATGTAATTTTGTCTGTGTTGTGTGCACCTGCCTGTTGCTTTAATCCTATAAATTTCCCCGTCGTGGGATAAAAAAAGGATTAGCTAATGTTATCTTATCTTAAATAACACTTTTTAATATATGTACTGGGTTCTTTCAAGGTCTTAATTACATGTTATGTGTGGGCTCCAGTAACATCCATCCATCCATCCATCCATCCATCCATCCATCCATCCACTGATCTACCTGGATGTTCCCTGGAGGACTGAAACGCCTCAGTCAGAGACGTCAGTGTGTGGGTCTGTCGGGGCAATGACAGAAGTTTCGTCTCCTCTCTCCGTTTCTGGGGCTCGATGTTTTCATGTTTTTTCACGTGCTTAGATAAATTTGTTGTGTTTCCACTGAAATGAACCGGCTTTTTACAAAACATACAGCTTGATTTCATTTACGGTATCAAAATAAAGCCAAACGGTGCTACTTCCCCTTTTCATGTTTTTTCGCTGCTGCGGTCTCTCTCAGCTGTTTGTGTATCAAGTTTGTGTGAGAGCTGAGTGGGCGGGCCAGGCTGAGCCTGCGTGCTGATTGGCTGGCGCCGCTGAGCCATGTACGAGAGGGGAGGGGGAGCGGGAGAGTGCTTCCGTGACAGCTGACTGACACTGACTGAAAGCATGTGAGCAACATGCGTTAATGCGCGATAAAATAAATATCGCCGTTAATAGTCTAATGAATTAACGCGAAATTAACGCGTTAACTTGCCCAGCCCTAATATATATATATATATATATATATATATATATATATATATATATATATATATATATATATACCTCTGAGTGTGAGTTTGTTAAACCTACCCACGACATAGAGCTGAGCCACACGGTCTTTGATGCTGCAGCTGTTCCCGGCCACACATGTGTACCGACCCGTGTCTTCTGTGGTGACCTCTTTGATTATCAGCGAGCCGTTCGGCATCTTCTGGATTCTGGAGAACATGCAGACAAGACAGCAGGAACATGTGAGGCAGAGCAAAGAGGAGAGAAGGTTCCTCCATCTTTATGAAGCTGTTGGGGCTGGATGGGTTACGAGGGAGGAAAGAAGGGAGGAAGAATGGAAGGGTGGAAAGAAGGAATAATGGAAGGAAAGGAAGGAAGGAAGGAAGGAAGGAAGGAAGGAAGAAAGAAAAAAGGAAAGGAGAAAGGAAGGAAGAAAGGTAAGGTGGAAAGGAAAAAGGTAAGAAGGAAAGAAGAAATGGAGAAATGAAGGAAGAAAGAGAGAGAGTAAGGAAGGAAAGAAAGAAGAAAGGGAGAAAAGAAGCAAGGAATAATGGAAGGAAAGAAGAGAGGTAGGAAGAAAGAAAGAAGGAAAGGAGAAAGGTAAGGTGGAAAGAAGGAAGGTAGGAAGGAAGGAAAGCCGAAAGGGCCCCCGCCGGCCGCCCGCCGCCGCCCGAAAGGGCGAGTAAGGAAGGCCCGCCCGAAGCCCGGCCCCGAAGCCCTAATGGAAGCCCCGAAGCCCCGTGGCCTAGAAGAAGGCCGGTAGGAAGGAAAGAAAGGCCGGTAGCCCGAAGGGAGGACAGAAGAAAGGAATAATGGAAGAAGAAAGGTAGGAAGGAAAGAAGGAAAGGAGAAACGAAAGAAAGAAAGGGAGAGTAAGGAAGCATAGAAGAAAGGAAAGTAGGAAGGAAAGAAGAAAGGGAGGAGGAAAAGAAAGGGTGCAAGGAAAGAATCAGCAGGCAGGCAGGAAGGACTCAAGAAAAAAAAGGAAAAATACGATGACAGTAGTACACAAGGAATTCAAGAAGGAAGGAGAGGAGGACACAAAGGAAGGACACAAGGAAGCAAAGAAACAAAGAAAAGAAAGTGAGGTAGAAAGATCAAAGGAATGAGGACATACTGAAAGAATATAGGACATAAGGAAGAAGAGAAGCACTAAATAAGGGAGGTGAGACACAAGGAAACAAGGACAGAAGGAAGGAGTAAAGGAGTAAAGTAAATAAAGAAGGACAAAAGTGAAGTAGGACACAAATTGAGCACCGATTGTGAAGGTCACCAATGATATTCTCATGGCCTCAGATAATGGACTTGTGTCTATACTTGTCCTGTTAGATCTCAGTGCTGCGTTTGATACAGTTGATCACAATATTCTCCTACAAAGACTTGAACATACTGTAGGGATTAAGGGGAAAGCATTAGGCTGGTTTAAATCTTATCTGTCAGACAGATTCCAATTTGTCCATGTTAATAATAAATCTTCCTCAAACTCTAGGGTCACTTGTGGAGTACCACAGGGTTCAGTCCTTGGACCAATTCTATTTACTATATATATGCTTCCGATTGGCAAAATTATCAGACAGCATGGGATTAATTTCCACTGTTATGCTGATGATACTCAGCTATATTTATCCATAAATCCTGATGAATCCAATCAACTACTTCGACTGCAGTCATGTCTTGATGACATCAAAAGCTGGATGACTTTAAATTTCCTGCATTTAAATTCTGACAAGACAGAAGTTGTAATCTTTGGGCCAGAGTCTTCAAAAAATAAAGTTCTTAATCAATCACTTAATCTGGGTGGCATTAACTTGGCCTCTGGTAATAAAGTTAAAAATCTTGGTGTTGTTTTCGACCAAGACATGTCATTTAAATCCCATATTAAACAGGTTTCCAGATTTTCCTTTTTTCACCTCCGGAATATCGCCAGAATTAGAAACATTCTGTCCAGGAGTGATGCTGAAAAACTAGTCCATGCATTTGTTACTTCAAGGCTGGACTATTGTAATTCTTTACTATCAGGAAGTCCACAAAATGCAGTTCGAAGTCTTCAGCTGATCCAAAATGCTGCGGCAAGAGTTCTGATGAAAATCAACAAGAGGGATCGTATTTCTCCAGTTTTAGCTTCACTTCATTGGCTTCCTGTTAAATCAAGAATAGAATTTAAAATTCTTCTTCTAACGTATAAAGCCCTTAATAATCAAGCTCCATCATATATCAGAGCTCTGATTACCCCGTATGTTCCTAACAGAGCACTTCGCTCTCAGACCGCAGGTCTGCTGGTGGTTCCTAGAGTCTCTAAAAGTAGAATGGGAGGCAGATCCTTTAGCTATCAGGCTCCTCTCCTGTAGAACCAACTCCCAGTTTTAGTCCGTGAGGCAGACACCCCGTCTACTTTTAAGACTAATTTTAAAACCTTCCTTTTTGACAAAGCTTATAGTTAGAGTGGCTCATGTTACCCTGAGCTATCTCTATAGTTGTGCTGTGATAGGCTTAGGCTGCTGGAGGACATCAGGATCTAATTTTCTCACTCTTTAGAGTTCTACTGTTCTTCAATTATGCATTATGTGTCGTCATTTCTGCTTTAACTTTTTGTTCTCTCTCTTATCTTCATAGTAGGTACACCTGGTCTGGCGTTCTGTTAACTGTGACATCATTCAGGGAAGACAGATCACCTGATATTACCATCTAATGTAGAACAGATTACTGGATCAATGTGTGCTTCTGTGCTTTTTTGTCTCTCTTGTTGTGTCTCTGCTCTGTCTTCTGTAACCCCAGTCGGTCGAGGCAGATGACCGTTCATACTGAGCCCGGTTCTGCCGGAGGTTTTCCCTTTCTGTTAAAGGGGAGTTTTCCTCTCCACTGTCGCTTTATGCTTGCTCAGTATGAGGGATTGCTGCAAAGCCATGGACAATGCAGACGACTCTTCCTGTGGCTCTACGCTTCCCCAGGAGTGAATGCTGCTTGTCGGGACTTTGATGCAATCAACTGGTTTCCTTATATAGGAAATGTTTGACCAATCTGTATAATCTGATTGAACTTGACTTTGTAAAGTGCCTTGAGATGGCATGTTTCATGATTTGGCGCTATATAAATAAATAAAATTGATATAATTTGAATTGAAATTGAATATTGTGGATATAAAAGGTAAAAAAATCTGTTATTTTATTATTTTTTGTAAGACCGGATAGACCTCTGCCTCAAAGTGAGGAAATGTGCTGTATGTGTAGATTTCAAGTGATGCAGAGAGAGATAGCTTTGGGCAGGTTTTAAGAAATCATTGGTTTGTTGTTATTATAAATATCAGTTCAATGATCAATTTGCCCAAAAAGTTGCTGTTATTCATAGATTTATGAGAGAAACTGGAACCAGCGAGTCAGGGTAATAATAAAAATCACAAAACTCCAGAAAACTTCTCATCGCTGCATCTTCATTCTCCATTTAAATGGCTGCTTCATCATGCAAAAGCTGAACCTGACACACGTTTGAAGTGGCGCGTTATTTACCGGCTGTCCCTGGTGAGGTCCAGGGGCCTGTTCTTCACCATCCAGTGGATGTGAGGCTTGGGGTCACCGCTGGCCTGGCAGTGCAGGACCGCAGTCTGTCCCTGGAACACAGCTGTGTTTTCTGGCTCCACCTTAAAGCGAATGTACACTGAAAAACACATGCAAGCACAGACGGAGAGAAAAACAAGCAAAACGCTCATTAATGTGAGGCCACAAACCTGGACTGTAGAAACAGACTTTTAGCTCCTCGGTGCTATTCCTGACTGTAAAAGAAATAAAGTAACCCAGAGGGCAGACACCCTGTCTACTTAAAACTTTCCTTTTTGACAAAGCTTATAGTCAGAGTGGCTTATGTTACCCTCAGCTACCTCTATAGTTATGCTGCTATAGGCTTAGGCTGCTGGAAGACATCAGGGCCTATTTCTCTCACTCTGCTGAGTTCTCCTACTGTTCTCCAGTTTGCTGTTTGTTGTTATTTCAACTTTTAACTTTTAGTTCTCTGTCATTTTCTCTTCATAGAAGGTACACCTGGTCTGGTGTTCTGTTAGCTGTGACATCATCCAGAGAAGACAGCTCACTCGCTATTACTATATAATATAGAAAGTACTCCTGGGTCAATGTGTACGTCTGTACTGTTTGTGTCTCTGCTCTGTCTTCTCTAACCTGTTCACACTGAGCCTGGTTCTGGTTCTGCTGGAGGTTTTTCCTCCCTGTTAAAGGGGAGTTTTCCTCTCCACTGTCGCTTCATGCATGCTCGGTATGAGGGATTGCTGCAAAGCCATGGACAATGCAGACGACTGTCCACTGTGGCTCTACGCTTCTTCAGGAGGAGTGAATGCTGCTTGGAGAGACTTGATGCAATTTGCTGGGTTTCCTTAGATAGAAAACTTTTTGACCAACCTGTATAATCTGACTGGATTTGACTTTGCAAAGTGCCGTGGGATGACACGTATCATGAATTGGCGTTATATAAATAAAATTTAATTGACAATAAACGCTACTAGTTTGAACCTGAATGAGAAAAAACAATATAACCTACAATATAACCCTTCTAGTGTCTAGAACAGGGGTCGGCAACCAACTAAAGTCAGAGCTTCAGGTGCCGCCTGAACGTCTGATAGCTCGTCTAATCCAGCTGTTAGCTTGTTAGCTGGTTAATGACAGGAGCTCGTTTACGTGCGTAACTTTCCCGGATGTGATTAAAATGTGTAAGGATTAAAAAAAAAGTATTCTAAAAGTACCATTTATATGGGAGGAAAATCAAATAATCTCTCGTGCGTTTACTCGCATCAAGCTTTATTCAAAATAAAAACTCTGACATTAGCAGAGTTGATGATTTCCATAAAACAACAGTAGAAGTTTTGTACTTCGTAAGGAAAAAAAAAAAAAGAGGCAAAGATGCGTTGGTTCTGCTCTCGGTCCATTATGTCGCAAAAAATGTGTTATATGCAGTGTGATTTAATTTAAAATTTCAAAAGGGTTTTATGGCTCCCAGTGTTTTCTTTACTGTGTGAAACGGGTCCAAATGGCTCTTTGAGTGGTAAAGGTTGCCGACCCTTGGTCTAGAACAGGGGTGTCAAACTCATTTCTATATGGTGCCACTTTGGCATCATGAAGTCAAAAAAGGGGCGGTAGCACGTGTATAGACGATACTTTTCATTTCATAATTTCATTCCAGTTCACATAGAAGTATAAAAAACATAAAAATAGCAACCTTAGGCCCAGTTTATACAGTTTATCTGCAAGAAAAGTTGATATTGGGGTGAGTTACACTTACAGGAGGCACAGTTTTAGCCACTTTTTACACCTTAAAAGGATATATACCTGTACATTATGACATGTTATGCCTTTTTTTTTTTTTTGGCTCTTGAGGGCCGGATAATTTACCTTGACGGGCCAGATTCGGCCCGCGGGCCTTGAGTTTGACACCTGTGGTCTAGAAGGACGAGAAAGGGGCTTACCGGCCACAGTGAGGGTCACCAGGGCTCTGATCTCCCCCTGCAGGCTGTTGGAGGCGATGCAGATGTAGTTGCCAGCGTCGCTGCGAGTGACATTGGTGAAGCGCAGATAGCCGTTCCACTGATTCACATGCGGCGGTAGCTCTCCTCCGTCTGAGAAAGGTGGGGAGGAGACAGAGACGCAGGGGGCGGGGTTAAGGAGGAGACTGGCGCGCCATCACGGCTAATGGAGACAAACGAGACGAGGTCCTCACAGTACGCAGGTTTTAACAGGTCTCCCCTTAATGGGGACAAAGCTCTGCAGGCTGCTGCTGCTTTTTTTGTTATTGGGTGAGATGTTGTTCAAACGGCTTTTCTCATATCAGATCTACAACAACGGAGAGCCAAAGGTTAAACCCGCGTCACGCGTACCTGCTTTGGTCCAGCGGATTGTGGGGGGCTCTCGGCCCTTGGCGGAGCACTGGATGGTGATCTCCTTATCCAGCTCAAGGCACTGGGATTGCTGGGGGGTGGGTGTGAATTTCAGCCTCTCTGCAACACAAGTCCGGGAAAAACATTACATGTGGTTAGCACATGCAGTGAAAACATGCGGAGGTGGGGGGGAAGGTCAAAGCCTCTTTTGTGCAACTCTCCCTGCACACGAAATGATGCCAAGCTGACCTGCCGTGCCTCGCCAACACATTCAGACCCCTTAAACATTTGGTAGCAAGCTTTAATGTATTTTATTGGGATTTTATGGGAAAGACCAACAAAAAGTATTGCACGAGTAGAAATTGTTGCTACAAGTTTTTTTTTTTCTTTTTTAGACATTTAAATGTTTCTCGCTTTGTTTCAAAGCTCAGGCGTCTGCAGCTTTTACAGAACAAAGAACCACTTTTACCCTCAGTCCAGCTAAATAAAACTCGTTTAGAGCAGCGAATGTTATAAAACCTTTTAAAATTAGATAATTTAAGGAAACGTCATTTTGAAAGAACCACCTCTTTGTTTTGGTTTTTACGTTTTAAATTGAAGAAAAACATAAACCCTTTGCAAAAGGTTCTTTCTTGGGATGTTGATGTTTTAGATTAAGGTGGGGGAAAAAAAAGCTCAGATTTGAATTTAATGATGAGAAAAATAAATCTACTGGTAAATAAGTATTGCTGGTGCTTTTACTGTAATTCACTCTTGGACTACAAAATTGCTCGGAGAAATAAAAATGGCGGATTTGCACGACTGGTACGCCTTGGCTGCAACCCCATGACCTTGTTTAGCAGCTCCACAGCAAATACCCTGATGCAATAGTTAAAAAAAAACAGAATAGAAAACAGAATAGCTTCAAAAATATAAACTAAAAAGCTCCCAGAGAGACTACACAAATTTTCTTTGCATTCCTAGAGACTCCCAGTACTCAACAAAATCAATTAAAGGGCTAAAACAGTGGATTTTGCAGGACATGTCTCCATTAAATGTAAAGCACGCAGACATTTCTCCAGCAGGTAGACTGCAAAAAGGGAACTCAAAATAAGTAAAATTTTCTTGCATTTTTTGTATTTTTCCTTGATTTGAGCAGGCGAATAAGACTATTTGCCAATGGAATAAGATATTTGCACTTAAAATAAAAAACAATTCATCTCCATCGTCTTATTTCAAGTGCAGAATATCTAATTATCTTATTTTAGGGATAAAAATACTCATTCTATTGGCAAAAAGTGTTATTCAGCTCTTCAAATCAAGGAAAATATACTAATTTCAAGAAAACTTTACTTAGTTTAAGTTCCCTTTTTGCAGTGTATCTTCAGAGAGCTACAGCTTCCAGAGCAACCAGGGTTAAACTTTGATTAAAGCACAAACACATCATGAACAAAGTTTCATCACCACTTCTTTAAAGGATAAGGAGATAAACGTAGGCACCTATGACGGTGAGCGTGTAGTTGCTGCTGCTGCAGACGTGGCCGGCGGCGTTTTTGGCGCAGCAGTAGTACAGGCCGTTGTCGTCCGGAGTGACGTTCTGGATGGAAAGAGTCCTCTCCTTGTTGTTGATCTGGTGGCTGCTCTCCGTCAGCTTCACCCCGTCTTTGAACCACTGGCAGGTCGGCCTGAGAGGGACGGAGAGCAGGGCGGGTGAAAAGGGGGGAGGGTGTCCTCGGCAGACGAGAGGCGCGCTGCAGAGGAGGAGACTTACCGCGGGTGTCCATCGATGTGACAGCGCAGCACGACCGTGGCGGAGCTCTCGATTTCCCCTTCAGGAACCGGCTCCTTCAAAGTCACATTGCCACTCTCCAGCCCTGCAGAGTCCAGGAGACGGACAGGAGGGAATAAAATAAAATAAAAAAATGGAGTTAAGTGGTCACCATGTCAACCCAGGACACATTGCAAGACAAACGAGAGCAGTCAGGGTGAGGAAAGCTTTAGCTCGGCTTTTTCAGACACTTAATGCACGGCTGGTTGACTCGCTCTGCGATGGAGGGATGCAGCGCTGTCGGAAAACGAGGCAGAGGCGAAAGGAAGCAACGAGGCAAGAATCAACGCCATTTGACACAGCGAACGTGAAGGAAAAACCTCAAAAAAGGCCCGAGGAGGAGAAAAAAAATTCTTCGCAATATATATAATATATATAAATATCAAGCCTGTCAGCAGCTCTGGAGAAGGCTGGTTGTGTGAGAGTAGGAGATAAAAAAACAGAGGAAGGACAGAACAGAGGAACTGAATTGGTGTAGTTTTGAGTTTTACTCAAATCCAGACGTTGGTGCATGATAAAAACTCAGCTTTTAATTAATTCATCAGAATTGTCTCCATTCAGTGAGCTTTTGCATAGAAAGCCAAAGCCTGCTCCTACTGCTGAGAATAGAGTTTCCCCCAATTTGTTTCAATTGAGCTCAAAAGAATATGCAAACTGGGCGGCCATCTTTTAAAACCTTTTCAAAGTTTTGCATCTACAATTATTTATCCCTTTCATACAGCAATTCTGACTAATTTCTGTGGTTGAAATATTGCATGCTCACTTTTTGCAGAGCCTCTCATCTCATCATATGAAGCCGTTTTATCCTCCAGGTAAACCCGGAGGTGTAACCAGAAACTGTCAACTTGTAAAAATGCAACAGAAAAACAAACTAATATTTTCATATTTTACAATGAATTGCTGATTAGGATGTGCAATAAATCAAGTATGTATTTTAATTTTATTTATAGCTTCGGGTTTCCTGTGTTTAAAGCAATGTGGGAAAACACCAGACAACAGGAAAAGCATCATAAAACTGGGAATATTGTGGGATTTATTAATATTTGGATGTGATCAGACAAATGTGCATTTTACTATGAATCATCATATTTCGGAAAACAAGCAATTTATCCATATGAGAGGTTTGTTTAATATATCAAATGCATAACATTATGCAACATCTATGCACAGTGCAAAGGATTGCATGTGCAAAAGACTGTTTCAGTGCAACATTTGGCCATATGAAGATTTCCTGGGTCTGCGTTGTGATTGGTTGGGAGGATATAACGACTGTAATATTAACATACATGGCTTTCTATCATCAATATACCTCTATCGTTCAATATATATTGTTATTGAATTATCGTCCAGCCCTAGTTAAGCACCTTTTAGACAAAAAACATCACAAACAACTGTACAGAAAAGTAATAAATGATCAAAGAGCTCTTTAAGAAAAATATAAAAAGTTTTTTTCCCTAAAGATCAAAGAAAGCATTTGTTGCACCATGATGCTGGAAAATAAATCATCATCGCAGCATCCAATAATAATGTCCCGTCTTAATGGTCTTCCAGTATGGAACAGCCTGAACACACATTCTCGTCTTTTTTAAAACGTTTGTGATGAACCACATTTTCCTTCGCTTTTCTCTTTTTTTCCCCTCTGTAATAACGAGGACGAACCGGGAAAGTAAAGGAATTAGGCTGATTTAAATACATTTTCCAGAACCTTATAGAGCAGTGGAGACAGAGAGCACACCAACTACCCGGGTAAAAAAAAAAAATTGTTTTTATCCGTCTGGATTCGCCCCCTCTGCGCTTTGTTTACTGTACAAATATTTACAGCTGCCATCCAGTGAAAACAGCAACTAGCTGTTATTCATGCGCTGCTATCCAAGCACGAGAAGCAGTGACTCTGTAGGGTGTAGTGTTGCTCCCAGAGTTAGCTCCGGGGGATGGCCCGGTATAATCGCCGGCCTGTTGGAGTTGGTGCTCGTACTCTGAGCATTTATTTATGCGAGACATTCCACCGGAGCCGAGGCTCGCTCCTCTGGCCTGTGGCTTGATGGCACGCCGGGATCGTCTATGAAATATGCATGGCATGAGCCAACCTGAGACAGCTGAGGAGGAGGAGGAGGAAGGGAGGCGCTCCCCCTCTGAGGTCAGCCGGGGCGCTGGAGGAAGACCCATCACAATGAAGCACGCCGCAACCTGGCAGAGCTGCCCCCCCGAGGTTCCTCAGCCAACCGTCTCTACAGTAACAAGGCCTCCATCCCTGCTGTTTATGGCTCCGCCCGAGCCAGGCGGGGCTCATTAGAGCCTTCTCAAAGCAGATGTGCAACAATGGCGGCGACGCGGGCTCCACTCCCCCCCCCCCTGCACTTCAGCGCGTGTCGTTTAAGGCGGGAGAGACGAGTGGTTTGTGTGCAGGCGTGCCGGCGAGGAGCGGTGCACGGATAACGATGCCGCGCCCGTAAACACGCCTGCAGACGTACTGGAATTATTGAGATGCTTCAGGATGACAGTCGGTTATGTTTCCTGTTCAAGGTCAACGGCTTTGACAACTTTGGGGTGGGGGGGGGGGTGTAACTCAGCTACAAGGACCTGGAGCCAGACACTTATTGGTGGCCTGAAAGCAACAGGGAGGAAAAATTGAATCTGTGGGTCAAGAATCAGGTGGAGAGCAGGAATGATGTGAAGAAATGAGTCCAATTTGCAGTCGGATGGTTAGAAAAAAACAGATCTGCTGCAAATGCTTATAGACGACCTTGCAGAAGTATTTGTAATTATTTCTACCTTAT
This sequence comes from Fundulus heteroclitus, assembly GCF_011125445.2. Classification (NCBI taxonomy): domain Eukaryota; kingdom Metazoa; phylum Chordata; class Actinopteri; order Cyprinodontiformes; family Fundulidae; genus Fundulus; species Fundulus heteroclitus. Next base: position 13,936,291 of record NC_046382.1, on the reverse strand, counting down.
ACGGCCCTGCAAACTGCTGTGTGTTTTACTTGTGATAAAACACAAAATACCAAATAATTGTAATTTGGAAAGGATAGGTAATATTTTTAAACAACAAAATCTAAAAAGTGTGGCATGCTTGTGCATCCACCCCTCGTTAATCTGAGTAAACACTTACAGAAACACGTCTTTCTGAAATTAAAGCCGACAACCCTTTTCCAAGTGTGTTTCTACCAGCTTTGCACGCCCGAACACAGATTTCTTCTTCAATTCTGCTGCGCAGGATCGCTTCAGCTCTTTTCAGCTGGATGGAGAACTTCCCCGTCTCTGCAGGAAATGAAAAACATTCCCACGGCGTCGTGCTGCCACCTCTGTGCTTCATGGTAAACATGTCTGTGGCACACGGTCTCTGCTGATATCAACATATTGGGGGCATCCCTTGTTAAACTGGAAAAGAGGACTTATCGTGGCTTTCTTTCTAAAAAGCTATTAGCTGCAAACGATCACGTTTGTGATCCAGTTAGCGATTATCCTGCCTGAGCTGTGGATCTCTGCAGCTCCTCCAAAGTTACCATAGACTTCTTAATTGCATCTGTGATCAATGGGCTCCTTACCCGGTCTTTTAGTTTGGATAAATCATAAAGGCATGACAGGCTTTCATTTACATTTTCCCCCTTTTAGACAATTTCAACAGCGGTCAGTGAGACGTTCACAGCTTGGGACCCTGCTTTAAACTTCGCCACATGCGTTTCTACTGCGATTCATTTACACTCTGAAGGCAGCTGACTGCCACTGACTTTATGTAAGGCTCTCAAGAGTCAAGCAGGCTAAATAAAAACAGTTTTCCCCTCTCTCTTTACTTCTAGGGTCTATTGGTGTTGGTAGGTTACATAAAATCCCACTAAAATAACCCGACTGCATGTTAAAAAGGTTAAGGGAGCATAAATGCTTTTGCATGGCACTGCAGCTATTACAAGTTTAAATCATTTAGCGCTACCAGATGGCATCTAATCAATAGAAACTAAACATAGAAAGCTATTTTCAAGGTAACCCTCCGCCCAAAGACAAAGCAGTACATTTTGGCCGTGACCCAGTTGGATGAAATTCTTCTGCAGGTTAGCTTCACGTTCGACCTGGACGTTTATAATTAAACAGCCACGCGTTGTGCCCCTCCAACTCAGATCTGCACCCAGAAGTTCGACTTTAATAACATTTTTTTGAGGTAATCACGCTCAGAACACACGACTAAGTGTCGGAGCAGGCCTGCCAGCTAACGCCATAATTAGGGGCGTATAATTATGTAGAGAGTGCTTCCTGCTCTTCCTCCCAACACAATAACAGACGGATTGTGAGGATGTCGGCGGGTGAGGCAAAGGCATCACACATGAATGTGTGCGACTTTCATTCAGCGGGGCCATTTGTTGCCATGGCTAAGGGTCTCTGCAGCAGAAAAACACCAGAAGTTGTTACCTTGAGAAGTAATGGGCAGCATTTGACTGACAGAGCCATGTGTGTCGGGATTGTTCCCGTGCTGCAAACACCAACACACCCCGAGTGGTCGAGGCCAGCTGTCAGGAGGGCTCAGCTTCTATCAGCCGTGTTCGACTGAAGCGCTCACATTCAGAGAGATGTGTGTGACAAAGCAGCCTCCTTGGGGAAAATCAAAACCATCATCTAGACGTATAAACGATGACAGGAGCAGAACAAGTGGCCGCTGCTGCAGAAATGTAGGTTAGGAAGGCTTGCTGCGTGACCAGAGCAAAGACGGTGCACACGTGTGCAAGCCGGCACGCGCTTTCAGATCTCAATCGGGGTGAAAAATGCGCCTGATTGCTCGCATTAGTTGAATATTTGGCTCATTTCTGCAAGCTATGTCCTCAAATCCAGAACCGTGCTGGCCAGCATTTCCTCAAAGACTGGCACAAAGCTTTGCCCTGAGGGACGACTACAGTGCAGCTGATGGTTGTGAAGCCCGAGCACGGGGGGGGGGCCTCTCCTGGAAGCCAGTGACCGAACGGGACAAAAGGCTCGTAGACAGGGGCTAAAACCTCTATTAGTGAAAACAGAGGGGGGATAATTTCTCTTGGAAAAACTCTACCCCCAGGATTAGCCCACCCACCACTGAAGGCGAGATGAATTAACTCTCACTCTTCAGTGGAGGAGGGGCACAAGCTTCCAAGTCCATGTACTGTACAAATGGAGCACCCCCCCCCCCCCCCTCGCCTCCTTACAACCTACATTTACTGCCATGCACGCAAACTTGCATACACATCAGTGAATGCACATGCAGGATTAATGCCGAGGGGCTAACATTACAGCTGCACAGGGCTCTATCGTCCGATTAATGCATGTTGGGTAAATATGGCGCAATCTGTCCAAACACGCTTGGATCCTCCTACAGAGACGACGCCAACATGTAGCAAGAAGACACGATTAGGACTGGACTCTGCTTCCTGAAATTGAATTATAAACTGTACAACAGTAGATTCTCTTGCTATAAATATGTTATTCCAGTAATATTTGAGGCTGCATCTACCCTGCATACAGGCACTATGCGTACTAAAGTAACAATAGGCTCAAAATTATCAGCAAAACGACACATATGCTTGTGCCCTCAGCCCTGCTCTCTTCACCCTCTTCACCCACGACTAAACTGCCATCTACCGCATATCCAACAATGGTGAGACCCACTACAGAGAGGAGGTCCACAAACTTACACAGTGGTGCTCCAGGAACAACCTCATCCTGAACACAAGCAAGACCAAGGAGGTAATGATGGACTATGATAAGATAAGATAAGATAGTCTTTATTGATCTCACAATGGAGAAATTCACTCGTCACATCGGCTCATACAAGAAGGTGCAGAGTAGGGAAGGTGCATTCAGTTATATACAGTGAATCTTCATATCTACAATGGATCAAAAGAATACAAAAAAAAGAAAAAAAAAAAAGGAAATGGGAATGTAAATGTCTCATTTACATTACAGGAGGTCCAGGAAGACTGAACACGCTCCTCTCGGCATAGATGGTGGAGGGTGTGGACAGAATTAGGTTCCTGGGCATTCACATCTCCTCTGACCTCTCCTGGACTTAGAACACCTCCCGCCTGGTGAAGAAGGCCCAACAGCGGTCTCTTGTCTTCAGGAAACTGAAACTCAGTGTTAAAAAACTTTTACAGAGCTACGATAGAAAGCATCCCATGTCTCAGCGAGACAGTGTGGTATGGGAGCTGCAAATCAGGAGAGGAAGGACGTAGCAGGGCTGGTGAAGACAGCACAAGGGATCGTCCATGTCCTGTAGACGGCATCCTACGGGTCCAGAAAAGGGCCTGACGTACAGCCACAGATCCCACCCACTCAGGAAATGCACTGTTTGTCCCCCCTCCATCAGATAAACGATTCAGGAACAGTAAATCAAAAACAGTTAGACATAAAAACTGCTTCTTTCCCAAAACTGTAAAGGCAATCACCCCCTGCTAAGAATAAAATAATTATTAAATTAATTAATTATTAAATTAAAACGTTTCTTGTATTGGTGTGGATGTGTCTCTCGGCAAGATTTTGTTGTGAAAATAAAAGATTCTTGATACGTCAATACTCACACGAGCGCGTTTATTGTAATGACAGCCAACGTTATTTCGTTGTGATTTAGAACTAAGGTCTAATTGATATTTGTGGTCAAAAAACTAAACTTTTATACATTCGACACTAATCGATGTCAATTTTGCAGACGTCTAATCAACACATTTTTACATTATTGGTATCCGAGTCCCTGCTTAGATTCAAGAGTTTATCTTATGTCGGTTGACACCATAGCATTAGCTAATGAGCCATGTGACCGTTTAGCACAGCAAAATCATCTACAAATTATAGGTTAATTGTGATTGCATGTCTTACAAAACTGTATCATAAGGTTTGCACAGGATTTTTTTTAAAACCACCTCTTCTGCAAGCTAGACTTAGAGAGTTACTTCTGTTGCTGCAAAGACTTACATTCATGAAACAGGAGAGTAACAGTTTCTCTAAGTTTTGCCCACACATACACAACTAACCACAACCGCATTGGTTATTGAACTAATCTTCACCATACTGAACTTTAGCAGCAGGAAGAGCTGTGTGAAAAGGTGAATCTAATTCAGCTTAACCCCCAGATTCCATAATCTCCGCTCAAGACCGGTTCCCTGAGTCTGTGAAAAGCAGCGCCTACTATCCGGTTACTCCGTCTGGATCCGCTCCAAGTCCCTTCGAGCCAGAGGAAAGCAAATGCAGTTCAGCTTATCAGTTTATTTATCATCGTCATTACAAGCAGAATGCAAATCTACTTGGAGAGGATTACCAGATTTCAAATTGAATGTTTAAATGACAAATCTACTTCCTTGTTCGGTGAAATAAACTGTTTACATCCCACATTTAAACAAAACAGTTAACTTTACTGTGAATATATATATATATATATATTGCTAGAAATAAATCATAAAATAAATACAACTTTTGGTCAAATACACAACCAGAAGTTAAGTTTTGCTCTAAGGAGAAGCATTATATTACAGTAAATTATTGGGGGTAAATTACATGCTTACCTATGAGATTTCTTTTCTAGATTGACATTTTGATACGTTTGTCATTTCAAACCACAAACCGTGTTAAAAACCTTAAAAAACAATAAAAAAGAAAAAAAGTTTGTAATGTTTCTTAAAGTTCCTTGAGCTTTTGATACAAGATAAAAAGGTCTGCAGCTTATCAGAAAATTAGACGACTGCGCTAACTTTGGTTAATAATCGCCAAGATGGTAACCGCATGCCTCTCTCACTTTCATTTATGCTTTCAACTTAATTTGTGAGATTTAGCATCTTGGGCATTATAATCGAGGAGTGGACTTGTACTGCAGTGTACGCAAAGTGCAAATCATGAAATTTTTATTATGTTCCATGCATCCCTTTATAATTTTAATGCGCAACAGTTTGATGCAAAACTAAGAACTGTCGCTTCATGCATGCTCAGTATGAGGGATTGCTGCAAAGCCATCAACAATGCAGACGACTCTCCCTGTGACTCTCAACTCTTTCAGGAGTGAATGCTGCTTGTTGGGACTTTGATGCAATCAACTGGGTTCCCTTGTTTAGGACATTTTTTGACAAATCTGTATAATCTGACCCAATCTGTATAATCTGACTAAATTTGACATTGGAAGGTGCCTTGAGATGACATGTTTCATGAATTGGCGCTATATAAATAAAATTGAATTGAAAAAAATAGAGCTGCACGGTATATCGAATTGAAACCACTGCACACAGTGACAGATATTGCATAAATATGTAAACTATGTTTTTATGTTTTCATGATGTAAAACACTTTGAACTGCCTTGCAGATGAAATGTGCCATACAAATACACTTGACTCGACTATCACTGTGTGCAATATCCCAGTCACTAAAGACTCCTTGATGTCAATTTATGGTAGGATTTCAAATTCAATGCATGCAAAAGCTGCACATAAATCATATTTGGCTAGTTGGACACTTGATGCATACCTTTAGTGGCAGAAGACACAAAAGCTCACACAGAGAGGCGGGGACATAGTGATGAAAGAAAAGAGTCAGAACTGCAAGAGTTAAAAGTAATGAATATCGTCATTGCAATATTAAGCAATAGATTTCTGAGAACATGCATTTGGTATAAGGTGTGTTTGAGATTTTTTTTTATTCATTATGAAATTTCTGCCGCTTCTGGAATTCAACACATTGTAAACACACTGTTGTTTTATATAAACACATAATCAGATGCATTGTTTTCTCAAACAAAAAGCCTTTTATTGATAAGGAAGAGTTCCTTTAAGTGCGTGGGAATAATGTTAACGACGCGCCAGACAAATACAGTTTATCCTGGATCACGATGGAAACCCTGAAGAAGAACTGGCACTTCTTGTCGAACCCGTTCCCTTTTTTTTTTTATGACTTTAATCTGTGGGAGTGTGTCGGGTTGATCTTCACTGACACAATAAATCATTTGGCAGATCCAACATGACTGCAGCCATCTTCAAACTCAAAAAACAGACATTGTTCTCTGGGTCTTTCTGGCTAAAGCTACGCATTTAAAAGACGGAGCTCAGAGAATCGGCCCGTTTGCCTCTGATCAGCCCGTCTCTCGAGAACGCAGAGAGGGGGCGGTCTGGACTCGCATCTGTTCCTGTAATCAGCCTTTGAACAAGAATCATCACTGCGAGGAAAAACCTCCTGAAACCATCTGAATGTAGCCAAGGAAGAGAACGTGTTCCAGATGGAGACATTTTTCATCCCCTTTTTCCTTCTTCATCCCTTCTACTTCTGTCTCTGCAAAGGCTGAGATGCACAAAAGGCTTTCCAGTAACAACTGGTACCTGAGGGCTCTCTGTTATTTATCCCACACGGACCTGGGTTGAATTCCCCGGGCATCTTCAGAAACAAGGAGAGCCACTCATCTTTAGTTAGGAGGTTAAACTAGACTAAGACGCTGGCGAGCCTCCTGTCTAAAAAAAAAAAAAAGGGGGGACAAAAAGTTTACAAAAGCAGGCGAGTAAAAAAGCTGGAGCAAAGAGGCCAGTAATGAACGAAATCTAAATAATTACACAGCCAGGAGGTAAATTACGCCGGTCTGTGAGTTCTTGACAAAGGCCTTTTGAGGCTATATGAGAAAAGACAGTGTTACACAACAGGGATGAAAACACAGGCAACAAGAAACACATGGTTGGTGGCACATGGATCTAGTTTCCAGTAGAAAGAAGGAGCCAGAAAGAACAAGCCAACAAGGTGGAAACATTCCTCTAAGTCATACAACCCGTCATCCTATATGCTGACTTTTGTTCTGCTTTTTTAACCAGAAACTCGACGCTTGGCCTTGGCACCATTAATTAGTGCTACAGAACCGTTCACAAGTTTGATATGGGGGGAAAAAAGTAGTGCACTGAAGTGAAATGGGACGAAAATGATCAATAGATTTAAAAAAATTAAAAACTTTTTCGGAAAAGTGCATGTACAATTTAGCAAACATATACCTTGGGCTGGACGATAATTCAGTATCAATATCGACTGATAGATGTATATCGATGATAGGAAAAAAAGATCAATAAAAAGTTCAATAGAATAACAGGTTTCCTTCCTTTTGCATTCTAGTAAATCATGTAGGTCAGGGATGGGCAACTGGCGGCCCGGGGGCCGCACACGGCCCTCGTCATCACTCAGTGCGGCCCGCGAATAGATCAATAATAATTTAATAATGATAAAAATAAAAAAAAATAAAAAAACTTGTAATTATACTTTTGGCCGTACCCAAACAATAGCGGGCATGGGCCGCTTTGCAACAGCGAGGAAGAAAGTCAAGAGCCCTGGCCACTAGCAGTGGAATAAAGGGAAAACTTGACGAGAAAGTCACATTTTTCAGACAAAATGGGAAGAAGTATGGACATGGGGAATTTTTTTTTTGGTCTCTTGTCATTCACACACAACATAAACCGTGAGAGCCGACGTGAGTTTTGAAACTACAAAGCTTTGTCTTAAGCAGAAGATCAAACGTGCAGCACCGCGTTCACAGACCAGTGTGATGCATTCGTGAGCGTCAGAAAGCCATGGTGCATTCAGGAGCATGGGATATTAGATTTTTCAGAATAAAAAGCTAACAGATGTGCATAATCAAAAAGTAACAGAAATACAATTATAGAGCATTCAGTATTGTAAGAATGCCCACACAGTTTCTGGATAGACACGTTATTGTTTGAGTTAAGTTCTGTGCCGTTTTATGCCTCTTTCCTTGTAAATTTGAAATGACCCATGCTCCTGAATGCATTAATATGGAGTTTAAATTCCTTTTTTGCAATTTTTTTTAAAGCAAGCAGTTTGTCTTTTGCTTAGGGACATATTAAAATGCATTTATATGCAGAAAATAGTTATATGTTGGTGCAGTAAACATACAGATATAAATTCATCTAAAATTGGTTGTTATTGAGAATAATTTGTAGCGTCTTTCATATCCAATTATTTGAAGTGCGTGGTCATGTGGCCCTCCAATGGTCGTGCTGAAAAAAATGTGGCCCTCTTTATCATGGAAGTTGCCCATCCCTGATGTAGGTTAATACTACAGTCGTTACATCCTCACAACCAATCACAACGCAGACCCAGGAACCTCTGTCACCAAGCTCTGCCCCCTTCAGAGAGTTCAGAGAAGCAAGCGTTCTTTTTCCTCTTTTAAAACCTTAATGTTTTGGTAAAAAGTTGGTTGAATAAAGGGTTGAGTTTAAATTCAGTGTTTGTGTGATCGGTATCTAAAAATAGGTTGCTAAGCAACAGCATAAAATGAACAGGGCTGCAATTAAAATATTTTTTGTTACTTGTTGATAATTAGCGATATCGATCAATATGCTTTCTATTTTATCAATATGTTTTTTTTTGTATATCCAGCCATACTTGTACCACTGCACTGCAAAAACAGATCTAAAAATAAGTAAAATGTTCTTAAAGTTAGTGTATTTATCCTTGATTTGAGCAGGTAAATAAGATGATCTGCCAATGCAATGAGTATTCTGACCCCTAAAATAAGATCAGACATCCTGCACTTGAAATAAGATGATGGAAATGAGTTGTTCCTATTTTAAGTGCAAAAATTCTTATTCCATTGGCAAATCATCTTATTTACCTACTCAAATCAAGGACAAATACACACATTTTAAGAACATTTTACTTATTTCTAGTTCTGTTTGTGCAGTGTAATTAAAATACAGTGCATTCAACCCCCTTTAGAAGCCACCTAATCGGTCAATAAAGAGTACCCCGAGTGCTGAACATCCCATAATCACTGTTTAAGTCCCTTATCTAAGAAAAAAAAAAGGAAACTATGGGACTATGTAAGTAAACCCCTTCAAGATGTGGCGGTCCGGCTGAACTGATGAGCTGATGGGCTCTGGGTGAGATGCAAAGATTCAAAACTCATGTGGAAGGAGCGGTTGACAGGAAACGTTTTAGTCATGCATTTTAGAAATCTGTTGTTTTTTTTCCCCCCCAAGAGGAATGAAGCTAAAAGTAGTCGACACCGAAAATGAAACCTTCTCCATTGGGACACGTGGTAGTGGCAGGATCGTGCTGTGGGATGCTTTCCTTTGAGCAGGAAGCTGATGAGAAAAACGGAGCTAAAGGTTCACTTCCTGGCAGGACAACGCTGCCCTGAACACGGAGCCAGAGCTGCAACTGAACCCATCAGATCAAAGGATACTCATCTTGTTAAAATGTCAGTTTACTCACATTTAATATTGAAGGAGGCTTCAGTGGACGTCAGCATCTCTCCTGTGCCGTAATTTAGCGCCTTGCAGTAAAAGCTCCCGGCGTCCAGCTGCCGATCCACCGAGATGAACTTCAGGTTGCTCCCTTCCTGGAAGCGCCTCTCCGTGTTCTCCAGGCGTTCGTCGTCTTTATACCACTCGTACGTGATGTTGGCCGGGTTGCCGACTTCGCAGCGCAGCATGGCGCTGCGGCCGTGCAAAGCATCCTGGGACTTGGGCTCCTTGGTGAACTGGATGGAGATGGCCTGAATGGACAGAACTGGATAACAGAAGAGAGAGAGAGAGAGAGAGAGAGAGAGAGGGGGAAGTAAACGAGGAGAGAGCATCACGGCTGGGCAGCTTTTAACATTTTATAGCTTTTTTCCGTTCATTAACTGTAGGCCGCAGCAACCACTTAGCCATGTGGAAGAATGTGATGTTGAGACAATAATGACTCTAGGTAAATTATTATGCTGTGAAAAGATCAGACTTAACTTAGGGAAATAATGTTGTTGCTTTTTTTTAGTTTGTGATGCCTCGGTGTGAGTGGGTAACCCAACAGTCACACACAAAAAAAAAACAAAAAAAAAAAAACCTGCATCCCTCCTGCACTCGTAAAGCTTTTATTTTTACTTCATGATGCTGTAAACAAGACCGGTTTCAGCTTCATTTACTCCTGTTAGCCACATCTAAATGAAAGTGACGACAGTTTTGTGCAATTTGAGGTAAACAGACGGAGTTGAGACTTTTTTAAGAGAATCAGAAATACTTTAATAATCCCAGGGGGAAATTACTGAAATAAATAAATAAGATCGATCTATCTATCTATCTAGTTATTAGTGTATGGTATGGTAGAGGATCTGTCATGCTGTGGGCCTTTTCAGCCATGCTGAAAAGACGAAACATATCGAGATAAATATATCTGCATCAGCCTTAAAATACCGAGATGTTATTTCTGGTGCATAATCGCCCAGCCCTACCGTGTCGGTTCCTTTATGTTCATCCAACATTAAATTTGATTTTTGTTTTTTTAAAAACCATACAGAAGTTTGTGAAAGGTGAAAAAAAGTTGTGGAATAGTTCAAGGGGTATGAATACTTTTTAAAAACCAAGAATATTTTAGGTTTGCGGTCTGCTGAATAGGTTTATCCACAAATATTTGGGATTTATGGCAAAATGCACACATAGCAAAGCGTAATCAATCATCGGCTCAGCATCTGGTTTGCGGCGTTGTATGGAGGCGCTGCGTGATTTATTGCCCCACGGATTGAAACAACTCCTTTACTATCTAAGCAAACGGCCCCCTGAACAACTTCCCCCGCGAGGCAGCGGATTCATTCCATCTGTGTAAAAACGGGGATGAAAAGCAGCATATGGGGCCGGAGAAATCAGCCTAACGATCCAACGTCAACCCAAACAAGCCACCGAGAAAAGGCGCGCAGACAGCGGCTGCATCCTGAGCGAGCATTGGCTGCTTCATCCGGTGCGTAGAAGACTGGAGGACAGAAGGAATGACCACCGGGAAATGTCTCCACACAGGAAGATGAGCTGTCCCATCGTCTGACGACAGACGTGAAAGTGAGTTTGGGTGGAAGGAGGAGGAAGAGTTTGGCTCTCATATCTGAAGAAGACTGCCAAGTTTACTCTCTGTTCAAACAGTGATGGCAACCTGACCTATATTCCCGACTAACGTGCACAAACCCCGAACAGCACGAACATCATCGCATAAACAAAGCACAAAACCGCAGCAGCCGTCCCGGACCTCCTCCTCAACTACTAGAAGCCGCTCAGTCACAGAAAGTCACCGAATAGCTAAATTAGGTCCCGCTCTTTCTTTTTACTGAGCCCTCTGAGAGATGAAGGGAAGAAAATGTCTGGGTCTGCAGTGAGTGGCGCTTTGGGGAGATAAGCAGCGGTATCTGAACTCCCCTTCAAAGACGGACCGGTTGAAAGGGAGAGTTTCAGATAAAGAGGACAAACAAAACGCTGATAGCGGGCAAAAGCAGGATGGGGAGGTTCCTGGATGAAACGTGCCACACAGCGGCTGCGCCGTCTACCACTTAGACCTAGACAACTTTGTCATTTTGTTTGCACAGAGTGCATACGGAACGAAATGTTGTTGCATACAGCTTGCAAATTGCAGTAAAAATTAAATTACAGTATAAGGTGCAGCAGTGATTTAAAAGTAAACAATTTAAATGTAGACAATGCAGGAGAAGTCACAGTGTACAGGTGAGTATTTTAAAAAAAAACATTTGTATGTGCAGAATTGATTGTGCAAAGGGCATTTGTGCAAGAATGCATCTAAAAACTATGAGTCTGGCAGCATTTCACTGCAAAAACGGAACTAAAATTAAGTAAAAGTTTCTAAAAATTAGTGTATCTGTCCTTGATTTGAGCAGGTAGATAAGATGATCTTCCAATGGAAAAAGATTTTTGCATTTAAAATAGGATCAACTCATCTCCGTTGTCTTATTTCAAGTGCAGGATGTCTAATTATCTTATTTTAGGGGTTAAAATACTCATTCCATTGGCAGATAATGTCATTTATCTGCTCAAATCAAGGACAAAAACCCAAATTTTAAGAACATTTTACTTATTTTAAGGTCTGTTTTTGCAGTGTTGTAATGCTAGATGGAGATGCAATGATGCAAAATGTGCAAATATGCGAATGTTGTGCAGAGTTATAGTTCAGCAGCAGTTCAACTGTCTGATGGCAGCAGGGAAAAAGCTTTTGCAGAACCTGGTGGACCTGCAGCGGATGCAGCAGAAACTCTACCAACGGGTGGAGATGCTGATTTCTCATAATGCAAGAACAAATCCATCAAAAGTTTCAGCTCTAAACACTTAAAAGACAAGTGCCAATAATCAGGTTTTTAAAAAACAAAACTGTTTATTCAATTATTTTTTTTAACATACGTGGAGTTTTGTTCCAACACCCTTTTGTTTCACAAACTCAGACAGACAAAGTTGGTCTGTGGCTCTGACAAAATTCATTGTGCCACTTGTAAAGAGAAAGCTGTTTATGCACAGAAGTGAGACACAACCCTCAGATTTTGACCAGAGTTTGCGGGAAGACATCGGATGAGACGGGAACCGGAGTTAAGGACGGAGACGGGAATATCTGCTCCCCGGCTCGCTGCACTGTCGAACCCCATTAGGCCCGGTGAGACTGCCGGGCTGTCAGGCTGAAGATACGTTCAAGTCGCCCTGACAGCCAGAACTGATCATAATGAGCTCATCAGCAACCCACGTCTCTTCTCTCTCTCTCTCTGTCAGCTGTCAGAGATTATGCAGAGATTGCGGAGGTGAATCTTGCTGCGCCGGCAATCGGGACAGAGGAGAAAGCAAGCATGCAACAACAATAAAAAATCTCCGTCTACATAAATCAAACCAGTTGGCTATAAAAAAAAAAAGGTATTCAAAGTGCCGTTTACACATGCGAGATGAAAGAAAAAAGGAAACTTCTTCCTTTTTGTTCAGGCAAGCAGCATAAAGGGAGATTATCAGTGGATAAGATAAGATAAGATAGTCTTTATTGATCTCACAATGGAGAAATTCACTCGTCACATCGGCTCATACAAGAAGGTGCATTCAGTTATATACAGTGAATCTTCATATATACAATGGATCAGAAAGAATACCAAAAAATACAAAAAAAAAAAGAAATAGGAATGGGCATATGATGTCTTATTTACATTCATAGTGGTCTATATATATATATATATATATATATATATATATATATATATATATATATATATATATATATATATATATATAAATAAATATATATAAATATATATAAATATATATATATATATATATATATATATATATATATATATACATATGTACATATATCTATACGCCTACATACATACGTACCTACGCGTATATATGTGCATATACATTGTATACATTTGTACATACATTGTATACATTTGTACATACAAATGTATACAATGTATGTACAAATGGAAATCCTGTCATCAGGATTGTGAGTTTCCAGCAGCCCATCACGCGCTGCATTGTTATCTGGAACTCTCCCTAAATATGCCTCTGTCTGGTGACGATGAGCAGCGGTGACACACGAGGCTCAGCCCTGCCGCAGGTCAAGGGGGGGGGGGGGGGGGGGGGGGGACCTTTATGCTGCTTGTTCAGGCAAGCAGCATAAAGGGAGATTATCAGTGGATAAGATAAGATAAGATAGTCTTTATTGATCTCACAATGGAGAAATTCACTCGTCACATCGGCTCATACAAGAAGGTGCATTCAGTTATATACAGTGAATCTTCATATATACAATGGATCAGAAAGAATACCAAAAAATACAAAAAAAAAAAGAAATAGGAATGGGCATATGATGTCTTATTTACATTCATAGTGGTCTATATATATATATATATATATATATATATATATATATATATATATATATATATGTATAAATAAATAAATATATATAAATATATATAAATATATATATATATATATATATATATATATATATATATATATGTACATATATCTATACGCCTACATACATACGTACCTACGCGTATATATGTGCATATACATTGTATACATTTGTACATACATTGTATACATTTGTACATACAAATGTATACAATGTATGTACAAATGGAAATCCTGTCATCAGGATTGTGAGTTTCCAGCAGCCCATCACGCGCTGCATTGTTATCTGGAACTCTCCCTAAAAATGCCTCTGTCTGGTGACGATGAGCAGCGGTGACACACGAGGCCCAGCCCTGCCGCAGGTCAAGGGGGGGGGGGGGGGGGGGGGCCCGTTGGTGCACAGACACAAACAGCAACACCCACCAACACTCGGCTCCAGGAACACCCACGGTGTGAGCTCAAATAACCCCGACCGTGTGGTTTAGGAGCTCCTCTGCAAGCCGTGTCAACACGGGACAGCTGCTATAAAAACGTTTTAAGGTGACGGCCCGGCAGAACCAGGAGCCTCAGCGTCGCTGAAAGCGAGAGGCGCCGGCGATGCGTGAGACAGTGATTGGTGGCGTTCCACCCGGCTGTTATTTTTACCTTGATGCCTCAGTGATAAATATTCCAAGATCTCACACAAAAACGTTAAAAACAACAACAAAAAAAGTCGATTCGGCGACAAGTTTCATCTCCCTCTGGCCTGCCACAGTTAATGGAGACATGACAACTGCTCCATTTTTATAACCCACTTCTCAGACAAAGCGTGGATAACTATAACCCAGTTAAAGATGAGAGCTGGAACACGTCAGGCAGCATCAAACATTACAACTTCAGCTCTATGATACCAATCAGCTCAACTTTAAAGGAATAGGGTGGGTGGGGGGAAAACCCCAAAAAACAAAGGCTTGGAGCAATTAAAGATCCTTCAATCAGATCTATGATAGAAACTCTGTGTTCGTTAAGATCTACGAGAACGTGCTTGACTTGGAAGGCAAACAGCTTTCCTAGCTTGGCTCTTGTCAATCAGGAGGTCAAACAAGGGCCAACGCAAGAAGCGACATGAAAAACAGTCATTCATTTTTTAAATAAACAGGATGGGTAGAGAGCAAGCAGAGAGAAAAAAAATGAAGATGCTGTCTGAAAGCAGAGCTTCCAGCTGCTGCAGTTTTCTGACACCGAAAGGCTGGGGGAAAAAATGGGATCATCTAAAAATTGGAAAGGAGTTAAATACTAAAACAACATTTAACAATTTTCTCAAATGGGATCTAGAGCTGTTTTTATTAGTCTAATAGCTTTCAGCTCCACAGCCTACATTCGCTCGGCCCTCCACACCCAGAGAGAAGCCAGAGCCTTTCCGGTTTGCACAACACCTCCACATTTCCCTGGGTCGTCTCTTCTCAGATATCCTTACATGTTTACTACGGGATTTTAGGTCCTGAGAAGGAAGATGTTTTTCATCATTATCACGTTAAAAAAAAAAAAAGAGCCCAAATCTGCCTGGTTTTCACGCCGACATCACGCATCCTCTACTGCACTTGACGGTGGCAATGAGAAGAGCTGCACAATCCAAGGCAACGTCACTATATGCAAAGAACGTTCTCGACGGCATTAAAATTTACCTCATTATTGTACCGTGCATTTTTTTTAAATGGTATATAACCTGTAATGTATTTGGTGACATTTGTTTTTCATGCAGCAGAAGAAGATGTGTAGGGTAAAGAGATAAAGTCATTAAAAACTATTTTCTTCACTGCAAAAACAACAGATGTCAATCAAAGGCAACTTTTTTTAATAAAACCTTGTTGTTCCCAGCAGCAGGATAGAGTATGGGGTCTATTTTTGTGGTGAAACACTTTTGATTACAGATACTAATCATCAGTTTTTCTCATATCCTGCAGCCCTAGTCTAAGGTGCTTCTCCAAATAATGCTCTGATTTATGACAGATTTAAACTTAAATGTTAGATCTCACCTGACCAAAGCACGCGACTCCCAGTAAAGTCCCAGAAGAGCTGAACAAACGTCACAAGTTTACGTTTGTGTTGGTAGGAGAGAAAAGCCTTTTTATTGCCATGCCTCCCTGACAGCCAGCTTGCAAACAGACCCGTGTGTGATGATTGTTGTGGAGACTTAACATCTTTATCAGGGTTGCCAATCACTATCAAAAAGGTCCTGCAACTTTATTGCAATACTCCTATTTTTTGTAGTCCTAAAAAAATAACTAATATTGTAACAAACATGAAAAAACTGTCACCATTAAAACAAGGGAAACACGTTGAATTTGCTTCATTTTCAGTCAACCAGTTATTTAAAGCTTAATGCTTTTGAAGGGTTAGAGCCAGAAGAAGTAGTACGCGCTATCTGGGTCATTTACTGTCAACCTGACTGTAAAGAAATAACAGTTTTAGAAACAGTGTGCTCTTGTTTAGTTTTCAGAGAAACTGTGAGAACTGCCAAGCATGCTTTTATCGCGTGTGTGAAAGGAAGTTAATAAATGTTAATAAACAACTATGACAGACGATGAGGTAGAGGCCGCTGATCACATGGAAATGATAAACCCAAGAGACAAACGCTAACTTTACCACAGTTTGTGGAAAACGCATTTTCAACAACATGAAAATGCATTGAAACACTTCAACAGCAACCGAATTCACATCTAAAATAAAATAAAAACACTTTAATCAAATATGAGCAAACAGCAAGCATATGGTCTTACACTGGATTATGACTATTTTCCCCTCAACATTTATGGGAACTGTCCCACCAGAGTTCACAGTCACAACAAACCCAAAATAGAAATGAACCCTCTGTGCTCTCACCGGTGATTAATGCAGGGTTTTGCTAAAGTATTCACACCAACAATTTCTCTGGGAGATTATGAGACAGGTCAACATAAACTAAAATGCACGAGTCATAAGAAAAGAAGAAAGACCCAACGCCACGGAGGAAGCAACCGGGGATATTTTCCATCCAAGAATCCTAATTTCAGCCTTAAATAATTAGGTCTCCTCTTATCTGGCTTATTTAGCTGCTAATTTAGATGTTTTTCTTTTTCTTTTTCTGTGAACACATCCAACTGTGATCACAGGAGGTCAGACCCCACCGCATGACCCAAACAACAACCAGATTAACATCACAGGATCGAGCTGGCAAAGACCAAGAGGACACGGAGCTACACGTGCGTTTCTTTAAGGGCGTAATGACGTTAGTTACCGTGTTGAGCACCATTTCTCAGCTCCTCTGCAGACTGAAGACTTGTGCAACATGAGAATAATAAGAATCCAATGATCTTTTACATACTAATGAGTCACAGTTTCTTGAAAGTTTTATGCAAGTCTATTCACGAACAAACTGACAACAACAAAAAAAAAGGCCTCTGATGTTTAATAATTCACCAGCTGCCTCAAACCTGTGGTTCTCCTCCTTTATGACCGCGTAATGCCCATTAGTCTCCGTATATGTAGAAACCTGACCACGTCTTTAAGGTAGGATTGTTAAAGGTTGACAGACCTCAGTTTCTTTATTGACCCTATAAACCTCCCTTACTCCTCACAACCCAACGGTCCCCAGACCGCCGATTTAACCACACTGCCACCTGAAATTGGAGCCACCCTCGGGGTATTGTTCAAAACTCAGGTTAACGACTTTCAAGGACCGTCTCAACGACACGACACTTCTATAAAAATACATTAAATACCACATCAAAGCTATTTTAGAGACAACTGGCCCAGTGGCAGCAGAAACGTTGAGGAACTCAAGTACGTTTGTGACCGTAAGGAGTGACGCGTCATTTCAAAAGGTTCTGTTAGCATTTTAAGGGAGGAATAATTTTTGCCTTGGTTTAAAAGCTAACAGGACAAAAGAAAATCCAACCAGTGCAAACATTGTGTTCCACTATCCTGTTGGACAAATGTGAAAGCTGTCCTGGGTAAAGAAGAGGAAAACAGTGAGACCTGTCCCTGAAGACTTAAAGGGGGAAAACCTGTCCTGGATGATGGGTGAAGGAAACGTAGGGAAACATGACCCGGACTATTGCTGGGTATCGATTCAGAATTTCAAGAATCAATTCGGATTCTCAAGATGTAGAATCGATTCAATCTCAGATTGGATTGCCGGTATTAAAACATTTTTTTTAGCTGCCAACTGAATTTCATGACTGTGTAGTTATGCAACACATTGATACCAGTGTCATACTGACGTTCAACAGCAAATTAATCAAGTAATGATAGTTAATTGCGGCTGTAAGGACCAAACCCTCTTCCTGAACGTTGACACATTTGTTTCCACAAACATGCTGTGGGGCAGAAAAACCCAAACAGATCCTGGGTAGAAAACACCGATCTCTACAGCTGTTATTTCTATTAAATTCAAAAAGACTTTATTAAGCTATAAGGGACACTAAATTTGGACACTAACCTGGTGCATTATTAAAAACATAGCATTAAAAATTCACCTCCCGGACTGAAGAGTGATGTACTTGCCCCTGACCACTAGGTGGAGCTTGGCATTTATTTGTTTTTTGTCCTGCTACGGTCTCAGAGCAGAGGAAGAACTAACTGACTAACACGGTTGTTAAGCTAAAGTCGGCTCTCGGCGTGCTTTACTGATAAAAACACAATATTACAGCTCACACATACTCTGAGCCTTGCGGACTCTCCGTCATAGTCGAACGTACCTGTTTACATTTCTTGTGACAAATTCCTACAACTCCCACACCTTTTCCCAGTGGGACGAAGCAGGAGAAACGTTTTGATTAGCTTAGCTAGCTGAGCATGTAGAGCCGTTTCTTTTCCAGCAGGCTCCCACCGCACAGAGAGGGACTGTGATGGTGCGCGTCCTGGAGACCGCCTGCTTGGAGCAGCTCAGTGTCACATATGAAACACTTGGATGTGAAGACTTCTTGCCTCCGAGCAGTTTATAGTGTGACGCCGCGTACGCAGTCGTAAAAAATTTGCTATGCGCATACCTGTCAGTGCGGAGTCTGCGCACATGTCCGCCGCAAGTAATGCCAGCTCACACATTTAAGTTCAGTGGAATTTTTTTTAATCAATCTTTGGTTATTTGAATCGATCTTAAGGCATTAATGAGAATCGATTCATAACTGGAAAAACTTTTTTTTTTTTTTAAACACACCCCTATCCCAGATAACGGCCAAAGGAAGAGGAAACTTTTCCGGGAGGACGGATGAAGATGACCCCCGCTCTGGGTTAATAGGAAGCATGTCCTGGACTTTTGGACTGAATGGCGTTATTAGGACACAGAGCTGTGGCTAAAATTTTACAGAATAACAAACAAACAAGTAGGTCTGGGGTCTAGGTCGGTACAAATAAACATTTCTGGGTTAAAGGTCTGAGCCAGACTGAGATTTACTTTTCTTCATTCAAATAAAGTTCAACTGCACACTCACCACGACATTTTCAAACCAAGAGGGCAGTAGATTTTTTTTTTTGTGAGAGATTTAAAGGTTCCTGAAGGAGTCCAACAGAACTTGGGGGTTTGGACCAGGTGCCTGGCTTTCATAAGCACTGCAGACTGTGTGGAAGCTCCGGCGTTTAGACGCTTTGGGGGATCGCTCATGTTTAATGCCTTTTGAACCGCAGAAACTCAAAAGAGTTACAGCGCCACAAAACAACAAGATCAAACAAAGGAAGGAGGGAAAGAAGGAAAAGCTGCAGGACATCCAGCACTTTATTGTTCCAGATGAGAAATATTTGGACGTGCGTCTACGAACAGCAGTGCTTCTTTAATTCATGACTAGCCCCAGTCTGCCGAAGAATTCGTGCTTTTCTCTAAGTGTGGCTGACGTAAAGATAACTGCGGCTTTCATCAGATACGACTTTCTCACCTAAACTCTTTAGAGCTGGAGTTAATTATACCACAGCAGTTTAAGTGGAAAGGTGACAGACTGTCAATAACACCACGGATTACTTTTGGCTCTCCTTGTATTTAAAAACGTAAAAAATGCTCCGAGGGGTAAGTCACTTAAGACTGTTGGTTTGAACATGACATTTTTCTGACAGCCGACCGCAGAATTTCACAATTATCTCACTACAGGGAGCGAGGTGCCGTTTCAGAGACACAGGGTAGTTTCTTCTCTCCCCCCCCCCCCCCCGGTTTCAAAGCGTCCGTGTAAACGTTCAAAAGCGCGGGAGGGCGGCGGTTCAACTCGGGGGGGCTCATGTGTCACCTGACCTCATTTCAAGACGGGCCTGGGAGGTTGCAAGGGGAAAGGTGTAGCTTTCACTGTAACCTTTTCTTTGTTTCCTGCAAGATGACAGGACACAATGGCAGAGAAAGAGTAGTGCCTGGAAACCATCCCCAGAGAGATGAAAGAGTACCAGTGAAGTCATGGCGCAAAAACGCATCAGGCCAGAAAAGCAGAGCTCCATCTCTGAATAAGACGCCCAAATGGTACAGCTCACAAAGACGAGGCTTTGAGGCTTTGACATGTTGGTGTGATGCAAACTGGAGGATGTGTCAGTAGCCATACAGCATCCATAATCTTACACCTTTAAAGAGGTCAAGTTATTTATATAATACAACAATGGCTTTGGTTTTTCAGCAGAAAATGCAGCATAATCTATAGAAAATATAAGCGTGGGCAATGTGACGATATTAAATCATAAAGGATCTGAATGAGAAGGCGTTTACAGGGACAGCTTATTTGGATGTTATCAATAAAAAGTTTAGATGGTGATAGTATACATGCTCAGAGTGCTGCGTTCAGTTCCAATTAAAAGGAAACATATCATGCAAAATTCACTTTTTAGCCCTTAAATCCTTTTTGATGTCTAATTAGAATCTCTAGGAATACAGAAAACTTGTATGTAGTCTGTCCAGGAGCTGTGTAGATACCTTTATATTCTGTTTGTCATATTTTTCAAGCTATTCATTTCTTTTTTTCGTTACTTTTTTTAAGCAATTACGACACAGTATTAGTTGCGGTATTAAGTCACGGACTTCCAGCTTAACAGTTTTACGAATCCGCCAAGTTTATTTCTCGTGGGAAATTTTGGAGCCCAAGCTGAAGGATGCCGAATGTACAAGTGAATGTCAAAATGCTCGGTTGTTCCCCCGGCATACTACAAAGATGGCCGAACGGGGTGGGTTGTAATGCTCTGCGACCTGGAGGAGGCGGGGCGGCCGGTGAAATGCCTCCTTTAAATTTAAAGAGACAGCACCGAAACGAGTTGCTATCAGGCGCACCTTAGAACGTCAGGGGTGAAAAGGGAGAAAACGGGGGTAAATTTACAAGCATTTCATACCATAGCATTTCAGTTCCACTTTATATAAACCACTTTTCACCAATTTAATGTGAAAAGGAAGGATGGAAAAGCATGATATGTCCCCTTTAATGGAAAGTGGGGCAGAAAAAGATCTAAAAAGGGTCAAGTCCATTCAAAGGTTTGGGAGGGATTCATAAAACCTCCCCACAGGTACAGCTAGAGCCACAAACATCTTTCTTATGCTAGCAAGAAGCAAAGTCAGCAGCGTCTTACCTGGACTAAAGAGAAAAGTTACTGGACTGTTGCTCAAAAGGTCCAAAGAACTAATATTGCATCATATTTCAGTTTAGAGCACTTCATGCTTCCCTCTGCTGACAAGCTTCATGGGAAATCTGGCAATTTTTCAAAATAAGACTCAGATGAATAAATATTCAGGTTATCTGTTCTTTCTGTGAAGCCTGGTGCTAAATGATCTGGAGTTGGGGACCTCTGCTGTACAGTCCATAGGTAACTTTTAAGTCAGCTAACTTTACAGCTTTAAAAAACTTTTTTGTTGTAATATTGAAATTGAATTGAATTTGAAATTCCTGAAATAACATATTCTGACGGTGTTCTAATTTACCGAGATGCACATGTACATCAATGTGTAAGAGGTGGACTGAAACCTTCTGATTCCTGCAATGTGGAAAACGTGGACTGTGACCAATGAAATATGCTATAAAATGTTAAATATAAAATCCTGGTTAGTCTGTGGAGGTGGCCTGACAAATCTGGGGCTCCACGCGGCTTTTGAATCTGGTAAACAACCGTAGAGGAATCCAAAGACGCGAGGCAGCTTTTGAATCCGGGCTTCAAGGCCAAACAAACAGATGTGGACTGTAGCGGACTGAAATACAACCAGCAACAACAGGAAACAGCTCTGCGCAGATTTGCTTCATGCACGTTTTCATTCACTCCTTTCTGTTCCACGTGAAGCTTTACATTTTTATCCCACGGTGAAGCATGATGATAAAAAAAAAAAGAGGACTGAGCTGCTATAAATGAAGCAGAGCAACACCAGCAGGCTTTCTGCAGACTCCCATCAATAATCAGGCACACATTTGTGAAAGCCACATGCGGACCATAAACCAACACATGCCTTAGAGACGCCCTTTGTTCAAGCATGAGTCTGTGTTAAAATATCCTTTAAATAAAAAAAAAAAAAAAAAAAAAAAGGAGTCCAGCCACAGTGAAAGAGCCCGGTGTTCAGCAGTGTGGGGTCTGCACCTCAGGAAGTCAACAAGCAAACAGCTGCTGGCCTTCCCCTGCCACGGCTGTTGTTCAGGCCTGCAGGGAGTCCGCAGCCTTCACCCTCCTCACAACGCCGCCACAAACACAACCCACACCCCCCCCCCGGCCGGCCCGGGGCACGCAGACGAAAGACGGGGACCACGGCCCTCCGTCTGGGTCCTAACCTGGACGAGGACACAAAAGAGACGGTGGTCCTGGAGGGGATGCTTTGAGATCCTCATCCGCTGCGCGTTGCTGCAGGCGGAAACGGTGGCAACGAAACACAGATTTCCTCCGGCGTGCGGCACGCGGGGGCGAGCTGAGGGACCATTGTCGATTGTCAGACACAACACATTTCTGTCCGTCGTCACCTCGCCAGATAAGGACAGGAAACACAAGGTCGTGTCAGCTGGCTGCACCTGCACAGAACCGGCCATTGTGAAGGCCGGCATTACGTCTGTCCTCTGTGGGCATTTAAACACCAATTTATTGGGGGGGGGGTATGCACAATGTTGACTGAGGCTGATAGCGACTGAAGGATACAAGGGTGGTAGGTAGGACACAAGTCTGAAAAACAAATATTTTTCCAAACTTATCCAGACGTGGAAGACACTGAAAAGAGTCGTAACTCCAACAGGAACTAAATCGAATCTTTCAGATCCTGGAATGAGAACGTCTGGGAATCATGTCCAGACTTTGGGAAACGATACGACCGGCACTCCTCCAGACTTCCTACAGCTACGCAGCGCCCGCTGAACACGTCACACATCAGAAATCTTACCAATAATTCATTAAAACATCCACTTTAGACGACGCGCCGTCTCCTTCAGCGTATAAAGTTCACATCACCTTCACCTCACGGCCTGACGGAGGAGATGAATTCATCTGCACACCTTCTAATCCTCTTAACCAGTCCTAATGTGAGCGTTCAGGAAATGAAGGCTGAGCGAGCAGCCAAACGGCCTGCAGGCATTTCATGAGAGAGTAAATATTTAAAAAAGAGAAGAAGAAAGCTGTAGCAGGTGTAAATGCCAACAAAACGCTCTGAAAAGAAGCATCGGTTGACATCTGCTCCAGCAGAGCAGGAGCTGCTTTTTATTAAACCGCCGGTCGATTCTGCAGATCAGGAGGCCGCCTGCCTGACGCACTCATCCTGTAAGCTCACAGGATGAGCAGCATCCAGGCTTTGACTGAGCAGCCGACTCAATAATTATCTAATAAAGACCACAGTGTCGTGGAGAAAACGCTGCAGACGGGGGGGCAAGGTGAACGCGGTGCATCCGCCACAACGTTCTGAGCTGGTTTGTGTTTGGATGGAGATGCAGACGCACGTCTCTGCTAACATCACTGCGGCTACAAATAGAAGCCAACGGAGGCCGGACCGTTGCACCTATAGGACTTTTCCCTTTTTTCTTTTTTAAAGGTATACTATGCAACCGGGGTTGATTTTCCAGCGAGGCTCCCCCCAGAGGGCGAAAGTAAAAGTGCACTGTCGTAAAGATGCTCAGCTGTTCTGGTTTCTCCGTCAAGCCAGGCGCGGTTGTTTTGAGCTTAGCAGACAGGCGAACGCAACGAAAAGTGGAAAAAACGGCAGAACAAACAATGACTAACACAGTGAAAGTATGAACATCAAGCTTCCCGCAGCGCTATCTTGGCGAACTCACGCTGCCGCCTCACCAACATTCAAAAAAAAAATATATATAATAATAATAATAATAAAAACTCTTGCAGGGCAAAAACACATGGAGTTTTCGCCGTAAAGCAAGACCGACTCTCGCGGTCTTGCACGAGACTTCTGAGCCTGTGTGTGCGGGCCGAGGGCTCCTGCGATTGCAAGTACGGTATTTCCCCTACAGACCACCAGGGCGGCCGAGAAAACCTTTGTTCAACCTGAAATGACTTATTTAATCATCCAAGACGGTATGGAACACATTAATTAACTGAAAAATGTTGCATAGTATGCCTTTAAATAAATAAATAAAAAAAAGGGCTGTGCAAATATTTGACCAAAACCATGGAGGAGCAAAAACACTCGTCTGATCTCTGCAGACAGAGAGCGCCCTTTCAAAGCGGGAAGCCGTCGCGACAAGAACCCTGGAGAGGTTCTGTTCGGGACGTTTTTAAGGAAAACAAACCGGCGGCGGCCGCTGGTGCCGACACACAGAGGGACGCATTCATCCCTTAAAATAAAAAAAAAATTTAAAAAAAGGAGAGAAGTAGACGCGCTCCGCCTCAAAGTGGTTTATTATTGGGTTAATGAGCTCCATCCCCGGCAGGAGAACGGCATTCCTTGGACAGACGCGGACGTTTCCCACCGCTTCCCCCTCTCCCTCCACTCCGCCAGGCTGGAATAACGAAGGAAGGAGCTGCACCGTGTTTCACCCCCCCCTCTTTCTTCTTCTTCTTCTGCTGCCAGCTCTTCTGTCTGACCTGAACAATCGGGAAGCGGAGCGAGGCTTTTCCCTCCACCTGAGGATTCCCGCCGCACGATCATTGCCCTGAAAATACATTTTAGTGCATTTCCACCGACACAAAAACAGCGATTACTGTGAGGTGGAAGGTGGAGAAAAACAAAACAGAACTAAAAAAAAAGTTTAATTCTGATACGTATAAATAAAATCCCGTGCAGCCAACCAGCACCACATAGGCACGGATTGGAAAAAAAAAACGAGAGCAAGACGGAGCGGTAACCACAGAGGCAGCCAAGAGGCTCAGGCAGCTCGGGAGGAGCTGCATTGATCCGCGCCTCAGGTGGGAGGAAAAACCTGCTGACAGAACAGCCATCAGTGGTCCACTGTACAAATATGGCGGCGGCTGAAGACCGTGAACCATGAAGCCCTCCCCCCCCCCCCCCCCCCCCCACCCGCAGTCAAACACGGTGGTGCCGGCATCATGCTGTGGGTCGTCTTCCTGGGCGGCTAAATCCAAACATACAACCACTACTTCAGATCAGCGGCTCACAGACGTTTCGACACGTCTTTTATTATTTTTTTACCCCCTTCTTCTTCTTTGAGGGAAAAACAAAAAAAAAAAAAAAAAAAACTTTACTTCCTGGACCATGGGGGAACAGCAGGAGGAGGACAGTCCTGCACGTACAGCCGCTTCAAACATGATTTACAGGATTTGGAAAACAGACATCTTCACATCCAAAACGAAATGAGGTTCAGCCGATTTGCAAAGAATTGACATCAAAAGAAAACAAAAATATAAAAAATAATGCTTTTGGCGTCTGGGTGCACCCTAGTTTCCATTTAATTAATGTATTATACCTGGTTAAATATAACAACATGTTTAATGAAAGAGACCCAAATCCATCCATCCACTATAACCACTTCTCCGTGCAGCACGCATTATATATATATATATATATATATATATATATATATATATATATATATATATATATATATATATATATATATATATATATCTTTGAATGCATGAAGCTAGAAGAGAAATAACCTCCAGCAGATCTGCAGTGAAATGAGAATCTACCCAACAACCCCTCAGAACAGGATGAACAAAGTTTTTTTTTTTTGTATTTTTTTTTTTTTTGGTCCATCACACAATAATAAATAAAATGTGGGAGTTTGGGGTGTTTAGACTCTGCAGGACATTTTATCTGCAGCTCTGATGCATTCACAGTCCCCCCATTATGCAGGAAGACTCAGTTATTTCTGATGAAGGGGCGCTCGGTACCGACCTTGGAAGCAGAGGAGTCCCGCGCCGTAGAGCACTTCCAGCGGGGTCGTTCCTCTCCGGGTTACCCTGGAGTTTATCCCGCGGTCCCTCCGCCGGGTTTTATCCCATGCGGGTGCCTCCATGCCCCCCTGGTGGTTCCCGGTTCAGTTCTTGGGAGGAAAAGCTGAGGCGCACAGAAAATGAGTCGAGAGGCAGCGTCAAAGTGCGCGTAGACTCGCCGTGTGCGCACAGGTAGCCCTGCGCCGCGTATCCTGGGAGATCCCAACTCTGCTCCCTCCCACTCCGCATCCTCTGAGTGGAGTGTTTTTTTTCCCTTTCTCTCCACACTATAGACTTAATATAAGAGTAGACCCCGTATTGACTGCGGCGCAGGAATTACGGCCGCCATGTTGGGGCGGTCGACCTGCTACCCTAACCTGCTGATTCAAGATGAACACACTAATGATACCTCAGCACTGTGCGGCGTATTTTTGTTTAAATCGACGGACTATTGACGTCAGGGCTCGAGGGATTACTTTTCACAAGTAAGATTAAAAGATATTGTTTATATTAGAATGTGATTTTTCTAATATTAGATAAAGAGATACAGGTCTACATGTTCAAGTTTTTGTGACTTAGTCTCTCCAAAATGGCATCTAGTCCGTGGGGGCATCAGACCTATAGACATTGGTGAATATATATATATATATATATATATATATATATATATATATATATATATATATATATATATATATATATATTCTTCGCTAATGTCTAACAAAGCTCTGATGCCTTCACAGAGCAGCTGCAATACATATCTATCTATCTATCTAGATAGATAGATAGATAGATAGATAGATTTTTAGCTATGGCCTGGCTCTTGGACAATAACAAATCAAAGGGAAGCCCCGCATGGGATTACCAAAAATGGGATTTATTTAACAAAAATCAGAACTGGTTGGAGAGGAGAGGGAAAGAGAGAGAAAGAATGAGCTGAGCTCCTCCGAGCTGGGGTTGATCATCTGGGGCTTGCGCTGTCAGGTGAGGAAGTGTGTGTTTTGCAGCATACATACATTCTGTCAGAATATTCAATTACTTTTAACCACACTAAGAACATTTAAATGCACTGAACAATTTGTTATAATAGCTATAGCTTTAAAGTTTTTAGGAAAAAAAACTATGTGAAAATTAGTTCAATAATCAGCGAGTATAGTTGACTAAAATTGATTCTGCACCTGGTTAACACATTACACTGAGCGGAGTTGTCAACCGCCCCAAGATGGCGCCCCTAAATCTCGTCAGCGCCTATAGGCGAGAGCGGTCGATGCGGGGTCTACTCTTTATATATGTCTATGGATTCGCGCATCAAGCTTGCGGAAATGTACATGTATGTGCAGAACTTCAAAATAAAACGTCCTCTTTTTTTTACACCAACGTTTTATTTGTAACTTTATGCAAATAATGCGGTGAACCACAGAAGGCTCTGCGATCATTGCTTTAAATGAAAGTGTCTAAAAAAGTTCAAATAAACGTATTTTACGAATAAAATCTCACAAAACTACAAATGTGTAATTAGCAAAGTCAGGAGCAAGGACATAAATACCTACAAGATATTAGAAAACAAAACCCTACAAAACATATTTATTGGTAAAATTATACAGACACAAGCAGAAAAAAACCCCACAAGTACAAGTATTATGGGTTTAACAATGCTAATCATTGAAGGTTTTATGTGGAACACGTGCGGCCAAAACAAGTTAGCGTCCAAAAAGTAGACATGGCTGTCCACCTCAACCAGGGGTCTCCAAAGTGCAGCACGAGGGTCAAATGGCTGATGCAGACGGTTTTTGTTTTGTTTTTTACATTACATTTCCATTGTGAAATTTATGGAGCATTCTTATTGCTGGTAATGGACTAAAACCATTTTCTAGACCAGCAAGGCAGAAATAAATCTGGCCCAAAAGTTTGGAAACTTTACACCTTTCTTTAATTGAGGCGAATCCCTTGGATGCGTCATCAGACTTCACAAAAAGAATTCACAATAAAATTATGTTACACTTTTTGATTTGAAATAAAGATAGATTATGGCCCACGTGTGCTTTCAAGTTTCAGATTTTGTCCAGCGGTGCAAAACGTTTGAAACTGTCAGGATGGGAGAGCATCAATCAGAGGAGCTGGAGGAGCTGCAGGTTTCCATTGCTCAGGTAAACCTGGCCTTTATGGAAAAGAGAACGGCCATGGTTGAAAGTAAGCTGTAAGTCCTCCTATCTGTTTGCATCACTCCATGTAGGGGAGACAGAAAACACAGAGAAGAAAGACGCTCTGGTCAAAGTAGACTAAATCTGAGCGTTCTCTACATTTAAAAAACGCTGTGTGTGGTGAAAACCAATTGCTTCACATGAGCTAAAATGCACCCTCACTGCACTAAAACATGGTAGTGGCAGCATCATGCTGTGGTAATGTTTTGTTGTTCAATAAGAAAGCCTGTCAGAGGCTGCAAAGGACTTGAGACTGGGGTGGAGGTTCACCTTCTAGCATGATGGTGACCCTAAACACGCAGCCCGGGCCACTATGGGATGGTTCAGGGTTCACCAGCTTTTGCAATTGAAAGAGATAGTTTAGTAAGTACAGTTTAATACATTAATTCGCTCTCAGTAAATTTTTTCTATGCTGCTGGTCAATTGAAGAGATTATCTAGAGCCGGAAAATCTACATAACCATTAAAAAAATAATAAAAATCAGTTTATAAAAGTATCTCAGAACAAACCCCATTTCTTTTCTCTTTTAAGGTATATATATATATATATATTTTAAGGTTTATATATATATATATATATATATATATATATATATATATATATATATATATATATATAAACTAAGAAAGGTAATGAAAAGGTTCCCTTCATGTGAAAAACAACAAATAACTACACAAAACCTTTGTTCTGCTTGTTTTATTCTCTTGTATGAATTACTTGCCATTATTGCATAAAAGAATAGACTTATATACACATATATACACATATATACACAGATATCTATCTATATATAGATATCTGTATATATATATATATATATATATATATATATATATATGTGTGTGTGTGTGTGTGTGTGTTTTAAAGTTATTTTTACTTGTTTTGGGCAAATTGTTTTGGGCAAATTAAAAGATCCATTGAAAGGCATCAAAAGAGCAACTTGCAGGTTGCAGTCCCCGGGTTTGAATGAAATAATATTAATTTATCAGAATGGCCTAGTCAAAGTCCGGACTAAACTGTAAATAGTCTAAATATCAATCCGTGGAAGCTGAAAGCTTGAGCTGGAGGATCTGATAGTTTTCCGCTTGGCGACTCTTATTGTGAAAGGTATCAACAGGAACCGGTTCACGTTATTTCCGCCCACTTCCCTGCATGTGTGGAGAGAAAGGAAAAAAAAAAACACTCCACTCAGAGGCTGCTGAGTGGGAGGAAGCAGAGTTGGGATCTCGGCGGTGTGAAAGTCGCTCCGGCAGCGGTGCTGAACGAGGTCCGGCGGTTCTGAGGCGGGTCTGAGGCGGTTCGGAACCGCGCAGCGGGCTGGAATGAGCCACAGCAGCGGGCAGCGCCAGCAGCGTCCCCTCCCCGAGCCGCCTGGAAGTTTACAGTCGGGTTCAAACTTTCGGCCGGGCTGCTCGCTCTGAGCTCCGCGGTTCGGTGCAGCTGGCCTGGTTGGTTCCGCTCAGGTTCCTGCCTCGTTCCGGAGGAACCAGGTGACCCGCCGCAGGGGGCGTCCGGGATTTCTCCCCGGGGAGCGGCGCAGGGAACGCGGCGCAGGGCTACCTGTGCGCACACGGCGACTCTACGCGCACTTTGGCGCTGCCTCTCCGACTCTTTTTCTGCGCGCCTCGGCTTTTCCTCCCAAGAACTGAACCGGGAACCACCAGGAGGGCCATGGAGGCACCGGCAGGGGATAAAACCCGGCGGAGGGACCGCGGGATAAACTCCAGGGTAACCCGGAGAGGAACGACCCCGCTGGAAGTGCTCTACGGCGCGGGACTCCTCTGCCTCCAAGGTCGGTACCGAGCGCCCCTTCATCCTCCTAACGACCAGCTAAGCTCTTCTGAGCATGCTCAGCTAGTTAAAACCTACTAACCAGCAACTAACCACAACCATAACCAGCTAACTAGGACTTCTGGATCGGGGGACCAGAAGTTCCCCCCCCCCCGTCCCCCCATTGGCCCCCAGTAATGGGGAGAAATAACTGAGTCTTCCTGCATAATGGGGGGACTGTGAATGCATCAGAGCTGCAGATAAAATGTCCTGCAGAGTCTAAACACCCCAGACTCCCACATTTTATTTATTATTGTGTGATGGACCAAAAAAAACAAAAAAAACAAACTTTGTTCATCCTGTTCTGAAGGGTTGCTGGGTAGATTCTCATTTCACTGCAGATCTGCTGGAGGTTATTTCGCTTCTAGCTTCATGCATTCAAAGATCGATGCGTTACATTTATTATATATATATATATATATATATATATATATATATATTCAGTGCTGCACAGAGAAGTGGTTATAGTGGATGGATTTGGGTCTCTTTCATTAAACATGTTTATTATATTTGATCTTTTATATTTTTATATATATTTTTGGTGTCAATTCTTTGCAAATTGGCTGAAGCTCGTTTCGTTTTGGATGTGAAGATGTCTGTTTTCCAAATCCTGTAAATCATGTTTGAAGCGGCTGTATGTGCAGGACTGTCCTCCTCCTGCTCCCCCACAATCCAGGAAGGAACGTTTTCTTTCCCAAAGAAGAAGAAGGGGGTTCAAAAATAAAAAAAAGACGTGGCGAAACGTCTGTGAGCCGCTGATCTGAAGTAGTGGTTGTATATTTGGATTCAGCCCCCCAGGAAGACGACCCACAGTATGATGCCGGCACCACCGTGTTTGACTGCGGGGGGGAGGGGCGGGTTCATGGTTCACGGTCTTCAGCCGCCGCCATATTTGTACAGTGGGCCACTGATGGCTGTTCTGTCAGCAGGTTTTTCCTCCCACCTGAGGCGCGGATCAATGCAGCTCCTCCCGAGCTGCCTGAGCCTCTTGGCTGCCTCTGTGGTTACCGCTCCGTCTTGCTCTCGTTTTTTTTTTTCTCCAATCCACCGCCTATGTGGTGCTGGTTGGCTGGCAGGGATTTTATTTATACGTATCAGAATGAAACTTTTTTTAGTTCTGTTTCGTTTTTCTCCACCTTCCACCTCACAGTAATCGCTGTTTTTGTGTCGGTGGAAATGCACTAAAAATGTATTTTCAGGGCAATGATCGTGCGACGGGAATCCTCAGGTGGAGGGAAAAGCCTCGCTCCGCTTCCCGATTGTTCAGCTCAGAGCTGGCAGTAGAAGAAGAAGAAGAAAGGGGGGGGGGGGGCACGCTGCTGCAGCTCCTTACTTCGTTATTCCAGCCTGGCGGAGTGGAGGGAGAGGGGGGAAGCGGGGGGAAACGTCCGCGTCTGTCCAAGGAATGCCGTTCTCCTGCCGGGGATGGAGCTCATTAACCCAATAATAAACCACTTTGAGGCGGAGCGCGTCTACTTCTCTCCTTTTTATTATTTTTTTTATTTTAAGGGATGAATGCGTCCCTCTGTGTGTCGGCACCAGCGGCCGCCGGCGGTTTGTTTTCCCTAAAAACGTCCAGAACAGAACCTCTCCAGGGTTCTTGTCGGGACGGGTCCCCGCTTTGAAAGGGCGCTCTCTGTCTGCAGAGATCAGACGAGTGTTTTTGCTCCTCCATGGTTTTGGTCAAATATTTGCACAGCACTTTTTTTTTATTATTTTATTTATTTAAAAAAGAAAAAAGGGAAAAGTCCTATAGGTGCAACGGTCCGGCCTCCGTTGGTTTCTATTCGTAGCCGCAGTGATGTTAGCAGAAAGGAGCCGCCATCTCCATCCAAACACAAACCAGCTCAGAACGTTTTGACCGCTCGGCCTGTGGCGGATGCACCGCGTTCACCTTGCCCCCACCCCCCGCAGCGTTTTCTCCACGACGCCGTGATCTTTATTAGATAATTATTGAGTCGGCTGCTCAGTCAAAGCCTGGATGTTGCTCATCCTGTGAGCTTACAGGATGTGTGCGTCAGGCAGCCGGCCTCCTGATCTGCAGAATCGACCGGCGGTTTAATAAAAAGCAGCTCCTGCTCTGCTGGAGCAGATGTCAGCCGATGTTTCTTTTCAGGGCGTTTTGTTGGTATTTACACCTGCTACAGCTTTCTTCTTCTTCTCTTTTTTAAATATTTACTCTCATGAAATGCCTGCAGGCCGTTTGGCTGCTCGCTCAGCCTTCATTTCCTGAACGCTCACATTAGGACTGGTTAAGAGGATTAGAAGGTGTGCAGATGAATTCAGCTCCTCCGTCAGGCCGTGAGGTGAAGGTGATGAGAACTTTATACGCTGAAGGAGACGGCGCGTCGTCTAAAGTGGATGTTTTGATGAATTATTGGTAAGATTTCTGATGTGTGACGTGTTCAGCGGGCGCTACGTAGCCGTAGAAAGTCTGGAGGAGTGCCGGTTGGATTGTTTCTAAAGTCTGGACATGATTCCCAGACGTTCTCATTCCAGGATCTGAAAGATTCGATTTAGTTCCTGTTGGAGTTACGACTCTTTTCAGTGTCTTCCACGTCTGGATACGTTTGGAAAAATACTTGTTTTTCAGACTTTATTTCATATCTTACTGTCTAAATGTGCCTCCTTCCTGCCTACTTCCCTCCGTACCTTCCTACCTCTGTAACTTCCTTGTGTCCTTACTTCCTACCTACCTACCACCCTTGTGTCCTTCCTTCCTACCTACCAACCACCCTTGTGTCCTTCCTACCTACCTACCTACCTACCACCCTTGTGTCCTTCCTACCTACCTACCTACCTACCTACCTACCACCCTTGTGTCCTTCCTACCTACCTACCTACCTACCTACCTACCTACCACCCTTGTGTCCTTCCTACCTACCTACCTACCACCCTTGTGTCCTTCCTTCCTACCTACCAACCACCCTTGTGTCCTTCCTACCTACCTACCTACCTACCTTCCTACCTACCACCCTTGTGTCCTACCTACCTACCTACCACCCTTGTGTCCTTCCTACCTACCTACCACCCTCGTGTCCTTCCTACCTACCTACCACCCTCGTGTCCTTCCTACCTACCTACCACCCTTGTGTCCTTCCTTCCTACCTACCTACCACCCTCGTGTCCTTCCTACCTACCAACCACCCTTGTGTCCTTCCTTCCTACCTACCTACCACCCTTGTGTCCTTCCTACCTACCTACCTACCTACCTACCTACCTACCTACCTACCTACCTACCACCCTCGTGTCCTTCCTACCTACCTACCACCCTCGTGTCCTTCCTACCTACCAACCACCCTTGTGTCCTTCCTTCCTACCTACCTACCACCCTTGTGTCCTTCCTACCTACCTACCTACCTACCTACCTACCTACCTACCTACCACCCTTGTGTCCTTCCTACCTACCTACCTACCACCCTTGTGTCCTTCCTACCTACCTACCTACCACCCTTGTGTCCTTCCTTCCTACCTACCAACCACCCTTGTGTCCTTCCTACCTACCTACCTACCTACCTTCCTACCTACCACCCTTGTGTCCTACCTACCTACCTACCACCCTTGTGTCCTTCCTACCTACCTACCACCCTCGTGTCCTTCCTACCTACCTACCACCCTTGTGGCCTACCTTCCTACCTACCACCCTTGTGTCTTTTCTTCCTACCTCCATAAATTCCTTGTGTCCTTCCTTCCTCCTTCCCTTGTCTTCTACCCTCTTGTCTTCCTTTTCTTCCTTGTGCCCTCATTTCTATCCCTCTTTGTGTCTTTCCTTCCTTCCTTGTGTCCTAGCTCGGTTCCTTTTATTTTGCAGGTGTTATATCTGAAGCCGGCCTGCTGTAAAAGTTTTTTTTTTTTACGTGTAAATCGTGTAGGAACCCTGATTAATGTGTTGTTCCTTGGTTAGATTATGCTGTGTGACGATTTAAAAGCTTCCAGAAGAAAAAAGAAAAACAACTGAGGTTAAAATGCTGATAAAGTGGTGGATAAACGCTGGGAGGCGTTTCCATGCATCCTGGTGGACATTAGACACTTTCACTGGTAGCTGTGGGACCGTGGGAGGATTTCTCAAGGTCCTCCGAGGCTCTGCTTTCTGCTCATTTATCATCTAATGTTTATTCAGCTTTAGGTAAAGCTTTTGAACTTTTTTTTTTAACCCCACTCCGTGTGTGCAGTTTACTCTCCGTCCTTCATGCAGGGTTTGGGTCTCCGGGGAGGATCCTCTTACGGCGGCTCATGGCTCTGAGATCTCTCATTACCGAGTCACCGGCAAATCGATGCGCCTTCGTCAACGACGCTCGTCTGTTAAGTCGCCGTCTCAACATTTTCTCCGTGTCTGTAACAGCAGTTTGAAAGAAACTATTTACGGATTAGACGGCTCTCTTGTCTCCCGAGCTTTTCTCCCATCTCACTGAAGCCGTGTTTTTTTTTGAGTCGTGGCTCGGCGGTTGCCAAAACCAACTGATTCTCCAGCCTGGGGGAGAGATTAAGAAGAAAAATGGATATGATGGCTTATAAGCTGTCGCGTCAGCTAATATTTTCCTTGCTCTTACAGTAAACCCTTGGTATGAGTGTGTGGGAGAGTCGTACCTGGATAACAAATCCTTCCTCCCTTTTTTTTTTATTTTATTTATTGTTTCGCATGGGCCTGAGACTTTATAAACTCCAGTGAAACAAAGTGAAGAACAGCAAAAAGTAACAGCGTCAGGAGATGATTACACATAATCAGCCTTGTACCTAAACCACCGCATGTGTTTAATAAAGAGCCTGCATGCTGGCGCATGTGTTGGCCATTTGGCTGGCTCTGTGGTTTTTTGTCGTAGATCTTTTTCCGCTCGGTCTGTTGCTCGTCCTGTCATGAAGGATCTCTGTTGTTTATGGACTTTGTTCCTCGGCAGCTCTCTGCGTCCTGTCTGAACTGGAAGACTGGTTTGGATGTGTCAAGCATAGCAGCATTTTTTTACCTCCTTCTTCTTCTTTCTGCAGCGTTTCTGATGATTTGCTGCAGTGGGAATAGAGGACGTTAAATTTTAAACAAATCTGGGATGTTCTCATCCTATCCAAGCCGTTTAACATGAGGAATGTAAATGGTAAATGGACTGAACTCAGAGAACGCTTTTCTAGTCATACTGACCACTCAAACGCGGTACACTAGAACCACATTCACCCAAACGCACTCACTAAAGCGCGCACATTCGTGCACCGATACGTGACAAGGAATGGAATCGAACCCACAACCTTCCAGTTGCAAGACGAATACTCAACCCATCAAGCCAAAATGCAATCGGTGCATTTTAAAGGCTTTAAAATCCACTAGCTTCTACTTTTAATCGGTGATGAATTTCACACTACAGTGATGCATCGGCCGGCCGATATTTGTGTTAATTTTTCTTGTGTCAGTATCGTCCGATACGTGCGTGCGTCCATTAGCGCATTCAGCGGCCATGCCTTCAGATCACGTGAAGCGCATACATTGCGTTCCTGGCAGAGAGTGGCTGGTAATGTTGTAAGACTGGGTGCCAAGGTTACGTTTTATAACTTTTCAAGTAGTTTTAATTTAGCTGTATACGGTCTTTAAAAGTCAGGAGGACACGATATTGCGTCTCTCTGTGTCTAAAAACCCACGTCTGATCTCCGGCTGACGAGCTGCCACCGCTGTGTTTGTGCACATGAATTTTTTTTTTTGTTTTCTGCGTAACTTTCAAATTAATGTTAGCTGGTTTAAACGCAGGTTTTAAGACTTTTGTAACATCTGTTATCATTGTTATTTCTGTCATATAAATGGAGCAAAAAAAAGCAATATCGGCTTCAGAGTTCGGCAAATAAAAAAATCAGCAGCACATATTGGTTAGACTGATGTCAAAATAATTGGTGTCGGCATCTGCCTTACAAAGAACCTGTATCGGTCTGTCTCTTTTTCACACTTTTCATATTTTAACAGCAAGAAACCTTGATATCCCAACACATCTCGGTGTGACTTTCCCAAGTTAAATACAACTGCATGTTTTTACATTTGAAAAGCCTGCCATGCCTTTACTCGGACACCCTTGAAGGAAATCAATGCAACTAATTGCCTTTAGTTGTCACCTTATTACTAAATAGTGCACCGGAGCCCTGCCCTATACAATGCTCTGCGTTGTTAATCTGTCGCATAAAACCCCCATGAAATGCATAAAAGATGCAGCTATAATACAAAAAATGGTATTCAAGAGGGTCCATTGTGGCACAGTTTCATTCAGGGTTCTTGCCAGTGCAGTTCAGTGCAACAGGCCGTTATGCTGAAAGTTGTCAAGATTACGATGAAATTAGACCGTTACCCTTAGAACGACACGGATGTTTGAGAGCAACATGGGGAGGTCAGTAAAGCTTTTGACCGCGCATCTGTGAATTTATAAACCTCCTGGACAACACAAGCTAATGCTAGCTGTAATTAGCTTAAGGAACAGCCGCGAAACCTTTTAGCTAGCTTAAGCTGTTTTTGTATCACTTGGATCAAGATAGCGGTTATTTTGACAAACCTAATCTGGGCTAATGTTAGTGAGTTCTACTACTAGCTGTTATAAACTTGAGGAACAGCCACGAAAGCTTTTAGCTAGCTTAAACTGTTTTTTTTCCCCATATCATTTGGATCAAGATAGCGGTTATTTTGACCAATCTAATCTGGGCTAATGTTAGTGAGTTCTACTGCTAGCTGTTATTAGCTAGAGAAACAGCCGCCAAAGCTTTTAGCTAGCTTAAACTGTTTTTTTCCCCATATCATTTGGATCAAGATAACAGTTATTTTGACAAAGCTAATCTGGGCTAATGTTAATGAGTTCTACTGCTTGCTGTTATTAGCTTGAGAAACAGCCGGCAAAACTTTTAGCTAGCTTAATTTTTTTTTTTTTTTGTATCGCTTAGATCAAGATTGCAGTAATTTTGACAAATCTAATCTGGGCTAATGTTACTGAGTTCTACTGTTAGATGTTATTAGTTTGAGAAACAGCCGTCAAAGTTTTTAGCTATCTTAAACTGTTTTTTTTGTTTTTGTTTTTTTCCATATCATTTGGATCAAGATAGTGGTTATTTTGACCAATCTAATCTGGGCTAATGTTAATGAGTTCTACTGCTAGTTGTTAGTAGCTTGAGAAACAGCCGCCAAAGCTTTTAGCTTTCTTAAACTGGGTTTTTCGTTGTATCAATTGGATCAAGATAGCGGTTATTTTGACAAACCTAAGGTGGACTAATGTTAGTGAGTTATACTTTGCTACAATCCGTACACATCGGATTTATTTAAACTTCTGGTTTTTCACAAATTTCTATGTGTTTTAGACAAAGTACAACCATAACGTTTTCTCCACCGTGACACCCTGACCATGTAACTCCCCCCTCAGATACTTCAACTTCTTCCCTTGAGGGGCAGGTACGAGGGGGAGGGGGGGGGGGGGGTTCTGCCTGTTTTCAATGTTCTGGCGCAAAGCGTGAGCAGAGCTGCCGCTGCATTTAAATGCATCCGATTGAAACATGCAGGAATGCCTCATTTGGCTGCAGCACTGTTTGTAGGGAGAGGAGGGAATAAAGGGAGGGGGGGAGCAGCGTCTGGCATACCATTGCATAAACCCAGCAGCCGTTAACTCTTTGTGTCCTGAGGCTGAATGAATTCATCAGAGCAACAGGCCACAGGCAGAGAGACACCAGGCAGCTTCTATTCAGCTCCTCTTTGTCACAGCAGCGCATGGAAACTGGCTGAGGAGGCCTCTGGTGTCTGATATCCTCTACGGCCGTTTCATCTCACAACCCGTCGGTCGGCACAACAGGTTGGCGGCTAAAAAAATAATCTATGGCTGATTCATCTGTCTGCTTTATGCTCTGCTTGGAGATGCTCTGAATCTTTGTACTGGGGGTTACAGCGAAGGTCCGGGGCCCTTCCAAGGTCAGGTCCGCCTCCGTGGCCCCTGTCCAGCTGGGCCGTGCCGAGGATGATACGAGGCGGCATAAAAAGTGCAGATTAAAGCGGGGGCGGCTTTATCGGCTCCTGGCGCAGGAGCCCGATGGATGTTTTAGATCTCCCCCGGCTCCTTTGAATCCCGGTTCAAACCGAGCACTGCCGTTCTGTCACAGTCCCCCTGGGATTTAGAGCAAAGAGTTATCTTTTCAAAAATATCCACAAAAATGCATAAACCAACTTTGAAGACGTATTTTTCCTTCTTTTAAAAACAGTTTGGGTTTTTTCCATGAATTCAGACCCTGGAATACATTTTTTTACACCAGTTATGCCTCTTCTACCTCCTCCTGTAGGGCAGAACGAAAATATTAATATTATCGACCACATTCGTCATTATAAACCCTGCTACTGTTTTAGCTGATCTAAGATTTGAAGGAAGCAGAGGACGAGTTAGGTGGACGTGTTTCCTGGTGATTTCATCCGTTGTTGACAAAGACCAAAGTGATAACCACCAGTTTAAAAGTAGAGATGTACTGATCACTATTTCCAATTTCTGATTTATTTTTCTAAAGTTTAAAACATAAGAGGGAACAGAATGTGCGCCCGACTCCCTGAAAGAGGTGTTTTATTAAGTAGGAATAATAGGTTATCCAGAATCCTAGTTTTGATGCATTTAATAGACAAATCTGATTTTTAAATGAGCTAATCACACATCATAGTCAATGGGTTAAAAAAATAGGGGAAAAAGATTGTTTTTGGCTTAGTTATTGGCACATTTGCTATACATGACACATTTTAAAAGGACACACAGAATTCAGTTTTAATCATTATGCTTTTTAAACATCCACGTTTTATTAGTAGTTCATCCAAAACATTTAGATCTATCCATCTTTTTTTGTGATTACTTTGTCATACTTGTAAATAAAATTTAAGTATATCCAGTTTGGTTGATTTACCTTCTTTATTACTGTTAATGTTTCTGTTGAAATTACTTTAAGTTGAAGCAATATTATGGAGAGAAATGAGTCCAGAATGTGAGCTAAGGTCTCCTTTAGTAGACAAACGTCCGCTACAATAAGAGATTATTTTTGTCTTTTGCTAATTCCTCAAATAAACCAATCAAGTCATCTCAAGTTGAGTCACAAGTCAAAACTAATGAGAGCATTTACGTCATTTCAAGTAAACACACTTGAGTCCAAGTCTGCTCACGAGCTGAAAGATAATTTGCTCTCGGCGCGATTAACAAATATAAACCGACATGGCGCCATCTAGCGACAGTATCTCAGAACTATCATAATGCCGGTTTGCTTAATTAATAAATCAAAATTAAATGATACCGGATCAAGCCTGACCCTCTGCAAAGCCTCGCACTAAAGCGGCAGCTCGGCATTAATAAACCCATCTACAAAAACTTTACAGCCTCATATCAGAACATTTACTCACGTCAGTCAACTCTACAGTCACATCTGCGCCTCGGCAGGTTTAGCGTCTGCTTCAGTGAACACCAACATTCAGACTGTATTCCCAGAGACATTCCAGTCTTTTCCTTCTTGCAATCATACATTTTTTTTGTGCTTTCTTCACTGGATCTTGGACCTTTCTTTGTTTCGCTGGGAGATGCTAATAGCCGTTAGCTGCTACGTTGTTTTAACCCCTGCTGCACACGTGCAGTACGTTCTTCCGTTAAAATAAACACAAAGGGCTTTATTTGCTAACAAATTAAGCAAAAACAAAGCATTAAACACCAAAATAAAAACTAATATGCCAGCAGGACGTTATAATATTTAAAAAAAACTTTGTATGAGACTTTTTAATGCTGACGTATAAAGAAGTCAAATAACGTTGCTATGCACCTTTTAAGGAGCCTCTGTGACAAATGCCTGGTTCATGAGAATTAATGGATTAATTTCTGTCTGGTGCAAACATGGAATAAAGTTGCACCAAAAGTTATTCTTCACTGGCAGATGTCGATTTCAACAAGGAGAGGGAAACGAGGCCGTAATGTTTTAAAAAATAGATTCAAATAAAAATCGTGACATGATGGTTAGATAGACTGAAAGATAAAGGTGTAGAATCAGAAATATATAAAGAGAGACAGAAGCTGGCTGTTAATTTAGAAATGTACCCAAGGACCTTAATGGAGAGTTGAGTGAAGGGGGGAAAAAAGCAAGTTTTGTTTCTGTTCCTTTAAATTTGTTATGGTTCTAGTTTGTGCATAGTTTAATTTCTCCCAATTTACAACTTTATGCCTCTTGGTATTTTCTCCTAACCATTGCTCGACTTACATAGAGAACCGCCTATCTGAATTACATGAATGTTATGTTCTCTTGTTTTTCCCACATTGAAGAGTGTCTGAGAGAAAACCGCCCCCTTGTTAAATATATTTATACCTCAGGGTCACGGATAGTTAAACACACTTAAAAGACAAGCTAAATCGCTCAAAAATAAAATGATTCTGATCAATTGAAATGTTGGATTTTTCATTGTGAAATTATGCTGCTACATTAAAAGATTTTTATAGAGCCCATAAATGTGAAGGGTGATGTATCCTGAATTTTTCATGTTACAAAATGGCATAATTTTTCAAATATAAGATTGCCAGATTTGGTCAATTTCACCTTACAGGAAGGCCAGCCTCCCACTGGATGGGTTTAATTGCTCGATAATGACGAGATGTGACCCCTGGTGACCAAAGAGCGGTCACTCGCGTTCTGGGACCGTGTACCCAGCAGATCTGGCTCATTATGCACGGTGTTGTTCTGTGTTAGCAGGCAGTAATTGCTTTAGAGGAGAGAGAGGCTCATTAAACAGCAAACATTGTTGTTTTTTCTCTTGTTCTTAATCATAGCAAGATGCGAGACAACCCGACAAGCAGCACCAGCTTCATCTCGTTCCCTCTCCATTCTCCCGCAGCCGCACTCTATTTCACCTTCCTCCGCTCCTTTCCACTTTGCTCGTTCCACTTTCAGAAATCATGCCAAGTACCAAATCCTCCACCACCCCCATCCTTTCTGGTGTTGTCCTCTTTCTGAACCCTCCTCTGAGGAGTCTGTGTTAACGCAGACAGCAGGATGGAGCTGCACAGGAGGAATAATTGAGTAGGTTTGCAGAATCCGGAGGTCTTGGAAGAAATCTGCCTCTCAAAAGATGTTTTCCTGATAGCAAAAGCAGATTTGTCAGAGCTGTTTTTTTTTTTTCATGCGGGTTTCCTGCAGTCCTGTCCTGATTTGTAGGAGCCATCACTTTGTCTTAGGGGT
Organism: Fundulus heteroclitus; assembly: GCF_011125445.2. Classification (NCBI taxonomy): domain Eukaryota; kingdom Metazoa; phylum Chordata; class Actinopteri; order Cyprinodontiformes; family Fundulidae; genus Fundulus; species Fundulus heteroclitus. Next base: position 13,895,123 of record NC_046382.1, on the reverse strand, counting down.
CCAATTTGTGGCCCGCTGGGTAAAACACCTCCAGAATGCATAACGGGTGGAGGATATGCCAGTCAGTCCCCTCTGTGTCTATTTCTATTTATTTATTTTTCACATTGGCACTGATATGTTCCTCTCGTTTTTTCCTAACTGGCTAAAATTCTGTTCATTCTTCATTTTTAATGCTGATTATTTTGTTTTCTGTGACAAAAAACATCTGAAAAAGATGAGCGACTACATCAAGAATAAGTTTAAAAATGATCAGTCGTGGCGTTTTTAGGCGATTGCTTTATGAATAACAGTAAAATTATCTCTAAAGATCATTTTCACTGCTTAATTGCATTCCTGCTCATTATCTGTCGGCCTTGAGGGGGAGCTTAGTTTATTTTCTGGTATAAAAACAGCAAAAGAACCTAAAATGTTCCTGCTTCCAGTATGTTGTTCCCAGTTGTGTTTTTGCAGATGACAATATTTGTTGATGGCATCGCTGATAAAGATGTGGAAAAGGCATTTATTTCAGTGTAATCTCACACTGAAGTTTTTTTTTTTTTAGAAAATAATCCAGCCTTGAATTGGTAGTATTCAGTTGGGGGGGGGGGGGATTATCGTTACCCAAATCGTCTCTTTAAACATAACCCAAGCATTTTATAAATTTATGCTCTAAGCTGATTTTCTAGAAAAGTCTAAATATTAATCAAAGACGTTTCCTGTGGTTTGAATATGACTCGACTAATGTGTGTTTCTTTAGCCGCTGGCTGGACGAGGACCCGTGCTTACTTTGCAGAAACGTGCTATGAGAACAATAAGGGTGGTTTAGAATATAATCTCTAAAGCTGCATCAAGTGCCATCTTGGGGAGGTCACCAAGGCTCTGTAGAATAAATTGAATAAAGTTCAATATATTATGCTTTCTCTGACATAAAATTAACTTTTTTTTTTTAAGTTTTTAAACAATCGAAGATTGGTGAGATTTTTTACAGGCCTGCATCTCCCACAGATAATTATTATTTTTCTTTAACCTTTTTCTGAATACATAATGTATTTACTACTTTCAGGATGGAAGGACACTTTTACCCAGTATAACAAAAAGTGTTTCTGATTAGGATTACCAGCTATAGCTTTAAGGGAACCTTTGTCTTTGGTCTGCTGAGGGTAAAATTTACCTGCATCAAACTCTCCAGGTGCAAAAAAACCCAATGAATATGTGAGAAAGCCCCTCGTGCGAACTGTGAAGTACAGTGGAGGATCTATGATCCTGTGGGCCTCTGTTAAGGTGCACGGCATCATGGACTATTTATAAAAACTTGATGTCTTTTTTCCAAAAAGCAGAAAATGGGTCCCTATAAATCTTATTTCCTCATAGCAATGAATAAATTCACAAAAACTAACTGGTAGGATTATTGCCTATCCCCAGTTATGAGTAGATTTAATTTTTTTTCTTATTTTCATTAGACAGGTTTTTATGCACGGTAAGTAAGAAGAAAATTTCATCTCCAAACATTGCTCTCTGTATCGGTCGCTATCAGCCTCAGTCAACATTGTGCATATTCCCCCCCCCCATCCATAAATTGGTGTTTAAATGCCCACAGAGGACAGACGTAATGCCGGCCTTCACAATGGCCGGTTCTGTGCAGGTGCAGCCAGCTGACACGACCTTGTGTTTCCTGTCCTTATCTGGCGAGGTGACGACGGACAGAAATGTGTTGTCTGACAATCGACAATGGTCCCTCAGCTCGCCCCCGCGTGCCACACGCCGGAGGAAATCTGTGTTTCGTTGCCACCGTTTCCGTCTGCAGCAACGCGCAGCGGATGAGGATCTCAAAGCATCCCCCCCCCAGGACCAACGTCTCTTTTGTGTCCTCGTCCAGGTTAGGACCCAGACGGAGGGCCGCGGACACCGTCTTTCGTCGGCGTGCCCCGAGCCGGCCGGGTTGGGGGGGTGGGGTGATGGGGGGGCGTGTGGGTTGTGTTTGTGGCGTCGTTGTGAGGAGGGTGAAGGCTGCGGACTCCCTGCAGGCCTGAACAACAGTCGTGGCAGGGGAAGGCCAGCAGCTGTTTGCTTGTTGACTTCCTGAGGTGCAGACCCCACACTGCTGAACACCGGGCTCTTTCACTGTGGCTGGACTCCTTTTTTTTATTTAATTTTTTTTAAGGATATTTTAACACAGACTCATGCTTGAACAAAGGGCGTCTCTAAGGCATGTGTTGGTTTATGGTCCGCATGTGGCTTTCACAAATGTGTGCCTGATTATTGATGGGAGTCTGCAGAAAGCCTGCTGGTGTTGCTCTGCTTCATTTATAGCAGCTCAGTCCTCTTTTTTTATCATCATGCTTCACCGTGGGATAAAAATGTAAAGCTTCACGTGGAACAGAAAGGAGTGAATGAAAACGTGCATGAAGCAAATCTGCGCAGAGCTATTTCCTGTTGTTGCTGGTTGTATTTCAGTCCGCTACAGTCCACATCTGCTTGTTTGGCCTTGAAGCCCGGATTCAAAAGCTGCCTCGCGTCTTTGGATTCATCTATGGTTGTTTACCAGATTCAAAAGCCGCGTGGAGCCCCAGATTTGTTAGGCCACCTCCACAGACTAACCAGGATTTGATATTTAACATTTTATAGTATATTTCATTGGTCACATTCCACGTTTTCCACATTGCAGGAATCAGAAGGTTTCAGTCCACCTCTTACACATTGATGCACATGTGCATCTCGGTAAATAAGAACACCGTCAGAATATGTTATTTCAGGAATTTCAAATTCAATTTAATTTCCATATTACAATATATGGACTGTACAGCTGTGTTCCCCAACTCCAGATCATTTAGCACCAGGTTTAACGGAAAGAACCGATAACATGAATATTTATTTATGAGTCTTATTTTGAAAAATGTCCAGAATCCCCATGAAGTTTGTCAGCAGAGGGAAGCATGAAGTTCTCTAAACTGATTAACATGGAGCATTAAATTTACAAATAAGATGAAATATTTACTTTAAATTAGTTATTTGGACCTTTTGAGCAACAGTCCAGTGACTTTTCTCTTTAGTCCAGGTAAGACGCTGCTGACTTTGCTTCTTGCTAGCATAAGAAAGATGTTTGTGGCTCTAGCTGTACCTGTGGGGAGGTTTTATGAACCCCCCCCCCCAAACTTTTGAATGGACTTGACCCTTTTTAGATCTTTCTCTGCCCCACTTTCCATTAAAGGGGACATATCATGCTTTTCCATCCTTCCTTTTCACATTGAAATCATTCACTTGTTGTCTATATAAAGTGGAACTGCAATGCTATGGTATGAAATCCTTGTTAATTTACCCCCGTTTTCTCCCTTTTCACCCCTGACGTTCTAAGGTGCGCCTGATAGCAACTCGTTTCGGTGCTGTCTCTTTAAATTTAAAGGAGGCATTTCACAGGCTGCCCCCCCCCCCCCCCCCCCCCCCCTTCTCCAGGTCGCAGAGCATTACAACCCACCCCGTTCGGCCATTTTTGTAGTATGCCGGGGGAACAACCGAGCATTTTGACATTCACTTGTTCGTTCGACATCCTTCAGCTTGGGCTCCAAAATTTCCCACGAGAAATAAACTTGGCGGATTCGTAAAACTGGTAAGCTGGAAGTCCGTGACTTAATACCGCAACTAATACTGTGACGTAATTGCTTAAAAAAATTAATAGCTTGAAAAATATATCAAAACAGAATATAAAGGTATCTATGCAGCTCCTGGACAGACTACATACAAGTTTTCTGTATTCATAGAGACTCCACTTACACATCAAAATGGATTTAAAGGCTAAAAAGTGAATTTGGCATAATATGTTCCCTTTTAATTGGAACTGAATACAGCACTCTGAGCATGTATACTATCACAATCTAAACTTTTTTTGATAACATGCTAATTAAGCTGTCCCTGTAAACGCCTTCTCATTCAGATCCTTTATGATTTAATATAGTCACATTGCCCACGCTTATATTCTATAGATTATGCTGCGTTTTCTGCTGAAAAACCAAAGCCATTGTTGTATTATATAAATAACTTGACCTCTTTAAAGGTGTAACATCATGTATGGCTACTGACACATCCTCCAGTTTGCATCACACCAACATGTCAAAGCCTCAAAGCCTCGTCTTTGTGAGCTGTACCATTTGGGCGTCTTATTCGGAGATGGAGCTCTGCTTTTCTGGCCTGATGCGTTTTTGCGCCATGACTTCACTGGTACTCTTTCATCTCTCTGGGGATGGTTTCCAGGCACTACTCTTTCTCTGCCATTGTGTCCTGTCATCTTGCAGGAAACAAAGAAAAGGTTGCAGTGAAAGCTACACCTCTGCCTTTCCCCTTGCAACCTCCCAGGCCCGTCTTGAAATGAGGTCAGGTGACACATGAGCCCCCCCGAGTTGAACCGCCGCCCTCCTGCTCTTTTGAACGTTTACACGGACGCTTTGAAACCGGGGGGGGAAAGAAACTACCTTGTGTCTCTGAAACGGCACCTCGCTCCCTGTAGTGAGATAATTATTGTGAAATTCTGCGGTCGGCTGTCAGAAAAATGTCATGTTCAAACCAACAGTCTTAAGTGACTTACCCCTCGGAGCATTTTTTACGTTTTAAATACAAGGAGAGCCAAAAGTAATCCGTGGTGTTATTGACAGTCTGTCACCTTTCCACTTAAACTGCTGTGGTATAATTAACTCCAACTCTAAAGGGTTTAGGTGAGAAAGTCGTATCTGATGAAAGCCGCAGTTATCTTTACGTCAGCCACACTTAGAAAAAAGCATGAATTCTTCGGCAGACTGGGGCTAGTCATGAATTAAAGAAGCACTGCTGTTCGTAGACGCACGTCCAAATATTTCTCATCTGGAACAATAAAGTGCTGGATGTCCTGCAGCTTTTCCTTCTTCCCTCCTTCCTTTGTTTGATCTTGTTGTTTTCTGGTGCTGTAACTCTTTTGAGTTTCTGCAGTTCAAAAGGCATTAAACATGAGCGATCCCCCAAAGCTTCTAAACGCCGGAGCTTCCACACAGTCTGCAGTGCTTATGAAAGCCAGGCACCTGGTCCAAACCTCCAAGTACTGTTGGACTCCTTCAGGAACCTTTAAATCTCTCACACAATAAAAATCTACTGCCCTCTTGGTTTGAAAATGTCGTGGTGAGTGTGCAGTTACTTTATTTGAATAAAGAAAAGTAAATCGCAGTCTGGCTCAGACCTTTAACCCAGAAATGTTTATTTGTACCGACCTAGACCCCAGACCTACTTGTTTGTTTGTTATTCTGTCAAATTTTAGCTACAGCTGACAGGTATGCGCATAGCTAATTTTTTACGACTGCGTACGCGGTGTCTCACTATAAACTGCTCGGAGGCAAGAAGTCTTCACATCCAAGTGTTTCATATGTGACACTGAGCTGCTCCAAGCAGGCGGTCTCCAGGACTCGCACCATCACAGTCCCTCTCTGTGCGGTGGGAGCCTGCTGGAAAAGAAACGGCTCTACATGCTCAGCTAGCTAAGCTAATCAAAACGTTTCTCCTGCTTCGTCCCACTGGGAAAAGGTGTGGGAGTTGTAGGGAATTTGTCACAAAAAATGTAAACAGGTACGTTTGACTATGACTGAGAGTCGTAGGAATTTGTCACAAAAAAATGTAAACAGGTACGTTTGACTATGACTGAGAGTCCGCGAGGCTCACAGTATGTGAGAGCTGTAATATTGTGTTTTTATCAGTAAAGCACGCCGAGAGCCGACTTTAGCTTAACAACCGTGTTAGTCAATTAGTTCTTCTTCTGCTCTGAGACCGTAGCAGGACAAAAAACAAATAAATGCCAAGCTCCACCTAGTGGTCGGGGGCAAGTACATCACAGGAGCCTTCACTCTTCAGTCCGGGAGGTGAATTTTTAATGCTATGTTTTTAATAATGCACCAGGTTAGTGTCCAAATTTAGTGTCCCTTATGGTTTAATAAAGTCTTTTTGAATTTAATAGAAATAGCAGCTGTAGAGATTGCATGTGTCCTCTGTTTTCTACCCTGGATCTGTTTGGGTTTTTCTGCCCCACAGCATGTTTGTGGAAACAAATGTGTCAACGTTCAGGAAGAGGGTTTGGTCCTTACAGCCGCAATTAACTATCATTACTTGATTAATTTGCTGTTGAACGTCAATACGACACTGGTATCAATGTGTTGCATAACTACACAGTCATGAAATTCAGTTGGCAGCTAAAAAAAAATGTTTTAATACCGGCAATCCAATCTGAGATTGAATCAATTCTACACCTTGAGAATCCGAATTGATTCTTGAAATTTTGAATCGATACCCAGCAATAGTCCGGGTCAGGTTTCCCTACGTTTCCTTCGCCCATCATCCAGGACAGGTTTTCCCCCTTTAAGTCTTTAGGGACAGGTCCCACTGTTTTCCTCTTCTTTACCCAGGACAGCTTTCACATTTGTCCAGGAAGTTTTCACCAGGTTTTCCCTTGCGTTCACAACAGGATAGTGGAACACAATGTTTGCACTGGTTGGATTTTCTTTTGTCCTGTTAGCTTTTAAACCAAGGCAAAAATTATTCTTCCTATAAAATGCTAACAGAACCTTTTGAAATGACGCGTCACTCCTTACGGTCACAAACGTACTTGAGTTCCTCACCCTTTCTTCTGCCACTGGGCCAGTTGTCTCTAAAAATGGCTTTGATGTGGTATTTAATGTATTTTTATAGAAGTGTCGTGTCGTTGAGACGGTCCTTGAAAGTCGTTAACCTGAGTTTTGAACAATACCCCGAGGGTGGCTCCAATTTCAGGTGGCAGTGTGGTTAAATCGGCGGTCTGGAGACCGTCGGGTTGTGAGGAGTAAGGGAGGTTTATAGGGTCAATAAAGAAACTGAGGTCTGTCAACCTTTAACAATCCTACCTTAAAGATGTGGTCAGGTTTCTACATATACGGAGACTAATAGGCATTACGCGGTCATAAAGGAGGAGGAACCAGAGGTTTGAGGCAGCTGGTGAATTATTAAACATCAGAGGCCTTTTTTTTTGTTGTTGTCAGTTTGTTCGTGAATAGACTTGCATAAAACGTTCAAGAAACCGTGACTCATTAGTATGTAAAATATCATTGGATTCTTATTATTCTCGTGTTGCACAAGAGCCGCCTTCTTCAGTCTGCAGAGGAGCTGAGAAATGGTGCTCAACACGGTAACTAACGTCATTACGCCCTCAAAGAAACGCATGTGTAGCTCCGTGTCCTCTTGGTCTTTGCCAGCTCGATCCTGTGATGTTAATCTGGTTGTTGTTTGGGTCATGCGGTGGGGTCTGACCTCCTGTGATCACAGTTGGATGTGTTCACAGAAAAGGAAAAAGAAAAACATCTAAATTAGCAGCTAAATAAGCCAGATAAGAAGAGCAGACCTAATTATTTAAGGCTGAAATTAGGATTCTTGGATGGAAAATATCCCCGGTTGCTTCCTCCGTGGCGTTGAGTGTTTCTTCTTTTGTTTTGACTCGTGCATTTTACTGTATGTTGACCTGTCTCATAATCTCCCAGAGAAATTGTTGGTGTGAATACTTTAGCAAAACCCTGCATTAATCACTGGTGAGAGCACAAAGGGTTCATTTCTATTTTGGATTTATTGTGACTGTGAACTCTGGTGGGACGGTTCCCATAAATGTTGAGGAAAAATAGTCATAATCCAGTGTAAAACCATATGCTTGCTGTTTGCTCATATTTGATTAAAGTGTTTTTATTTTATTTTAGATGTGAATTCTGTTGCTGTTAAAGTGTTCCAATGCATTTTCATGTTGTTTAAAATGCATTTACCACAAACTGTGGTAAAGTTAGCGTTTGTCTCTTGGGTTGATCATTTCCATGTGATCAGCGGCCTCTACCTCATCGTCTGTCATAGCTGTTTATTAACATTTATTAACTTCCTGTCACACACGCAATAAAAGCATGCTTGGCAGTTCTCACAGTTTCTCTGAAAACTGAACAAGAGCACACTGTTTCTAAAACTGTTATTTCTTTACAGTCAGGTGGTCAGTAAATGACCCAGATAACACATACTACTTCTTCTGGCTCTAACCCTTCAAAAGCATTAAGCTTAAATAACTGGTTGACTGAAAATGAAGCAAATTCAACCTGTTTCCCTTGTTTTAATGGTGCCAGTTTTTTCATGTTTGTTACAATATTTGTTATTTTTTAGGACTACAAAAAATAGGAGTATTGCAATAAAGTTGCAGGACCTTTTTGATAGTGATTGGCAACCCTGATAAAGATGTTAAGTCTCCACAACAATCATCACACACGGGTCTGTTTGCAAACTGGCTGTCTGGGAGGCATGGCAATAAAAAGGCTTTTCTCTCCTACCAACACAAACGTAAACTTGTGACGTTTGTTTAGCTCTTCTGGGACTTTAATGGGAATCGCGTGCTTTGGTCAGGTGAGATCAAACATTTAAATTTAAATCTGTCATAAATCAGAGCATTATTTGGAGAAGCACCTTAGACTAGGGCTGCAGGATATGAGGAAAACTAATGATTAGTATCTGTAATCAAAAGTGTTTCATCACAAACATAGACCCCATACTCTATCCTGCTGCTGGGAACAACAAAGTTTTATAACAAAAAGTTGCTTTTGATTGACATCTGTTGTTTCTTCAGTGAAGAAAATAGCTTTTAATGACTTTATCTCTTTACCCTACACATCTTCTTATGCTGCATCAAAAACAAATGTCATCAAATACATTATAGGTTATATACCATTAAAAAAAAATGCGCGGTACAATAATTAGGTAACTTTTAATGCAGTCCAGAACGTTCTTTGCATATAGTGATGTTGCCATGGATTGTGCAGCTTTACCTCATGGCCACCTTCAAGTGCAGTAGAGGATGTGTGATGTTGGCGTGAAAACCAGGCAGAGTTGGGCTCTTTTTTTTTTTTTTTTTAACGTGATCATGATTAAAAACATCTTCCTTCTCAGGACCTAAAATCCTGCAGTAAACGTGTAAGGATATCTGAGAAGAGACGAGCCAGGGAAATGTGGAGGGGTTGTGCAAACCGGAAAGGCTCTGGCTTCTCTCTGGGTGTGGAGGGCCGAGCGAATGTAGGCTGTGGAGCTGAAAGCTTAAAGTGATGCAGCTGCCGATGTAATTTTATTTATTAAAAACAACCCAGGAAAGACGCTGGGCCTCTTGAGACACTGGCTCTTTGTTTAATGCATGCCAGAGAACCCCTCCCTACCCCCCACCCCCCCCATCCCTAGCCTCCTGTGCTTAAAAACTTAACCCAGGTGTCAAACACGGCAGGAAATGTCGCGGCGCTGTGATCAAAAGGTTAAAATGTGGGCTTTTAACCTCGGGGACCTCTGTACAGTATGACCCCCCCTCCCCCCTCCCCCCCTCCTGCTCATTAAACCAGTCAAATCTAATCCCTACTGCTTCGTTATCCGATTTTCTCCACTTTTATCATCTCACAAGTTAACCCTCTGCTACCACGTCTTGAATTTAACAAGAATTAAAATCCTACATCTCAGCCTGTTTGTTCGCAAAAAAGAGGCAGACGGCTGCAGTGTTGATGCTAACGTGTCTGCGCAGATGATATTCTCTGTCCAAACATGAATGAATCAGCGCTGACGCAACGGCAGTGACTCTTAAACCCATCTCGTCCTGTCTGTGAGTCCCAACCGAGGCATAACCCTGAGCATTGTAGGCGGGGGTCAGTGAGCACTAAAGAGGGCAGACTATAGAGCGTTTATTGAAGGAATCCTGTTTGTTTTCATCAACCCCGGAGAAGCAGGAAAAGCTCTCACTTTTGAAATGCGACTTGGCGGAGCAGCGAGGTTGTGAGACGGAGAGCGGGTAGAAAAACGGGTTGTTCGGTGATAAATATCAGCCCTGGGTTGGAAAAGTGTCTCCTTTCCCGACGGAGGGTTGGGGCTTTGTCTTGAAATGCAAGCTGCCTCTCTGCAGCCGCTGCCAGCTTCTCAGGAGCTCCGCCGTTCAATGGCAGAGGTGGAAAGAGGAGAGAGATTTGTTACAGGGAGATGCCTCGGGGAGACGGGGGAGGATAAAAAGATTTGAGGAACTGTTGCCGTTTGTTGAAAGGGATTAGCATTTAATTAGAGCCGTGGTCAAGTATCATTATACCATCATATATTCTCTGGGTAACAGGGAGAGCCCTCTTCAGGTGTCCACAGCTAAAACCTCCATTATCATGATGCATATGCGACATTTAAGCGGCTCCTTTCCACAATGCCTGGCCAAAAAAAAACACCCAAGTTTTTAAAAATGCATTGTTTTACAACTTGTATATAAAAAAGAAAACGTAAAGTAAGGTATGCATTTATAGCTACCCCTCCTGTCCTCTGATACAGCTAAATAAAATTCACTGCAACCGATTTGTTTATCATAGCTTGGGAACTTTTTTTAATAAACAAACATGAAGGTCAAGGTACGCAGTATGGGTCAGGGAAACTGTTGTAGAGGCCCACGGTAACTCTGCAGGAGCTGCAGAGATCGACAGATCGTGTGGGAGAATCCTTCTACTGCGTAAAAGTCTCGAACTTTTATAGAAGAGTGGCAAAAAAAGAAAAAAGACGCCATTGATCAGAAGTGCCATTTAAAGTTGGGCTCAAGCCATGGAGAGCAGTGGTTCCCAGCCGTGTTCCTCACTTACCCCTGTCCTGCGTGTTTTAAATGTCTCTGTTCCACCTCACCTGATTCAAATGATTGCATATCTTCCTCTGCTGGCCATCAAGTGCTGCAGAAGCCTCTTAATCATCCATTCATTTAAGTTAGGTGTTTGGCAGCAAGGAGATAACCTGACTCCGCCATATGGATTTGCTCCGCATATCCATCTGGAAACCTTCCGTTGAAGTAATTTTGGGAAGGGGCGAAAATACTGATTAGCTGATTGGCCTATGTTGGTGATAGACGGGCCAAATAAACCAATCAGATCAATGAAGCATATGACGTACTAACAGCGACGATGAAAACACAACCATGAGCTCTTGCCGAAACAATTCGGGAGAAGAGCGAAAACATCTTTTCCTCTGAGAAAAGCCTCCAGAGCAGTGTTTTGCTCTTCTTTCAGTGAAGAAATACTCTGTAATTCCGATAAAACTTGCTCGATAGCCACGCTAACGCTAGTTTCATCGGCTGAAGCCGCCATGTTCTTTAGACTGAACTGTCGCTCCTCGTTGCGTCACACCTCAACCCGCCTCAAAGCCAACGCTGATTGGACGTTCGTTTGGTGAACGGCTCCAAATTTTCTTTAACGGAAAGTAGCCAGACTGATCTGCGAGTGAAACCTTGAAAGCTCGCGAGATCAGACACCTCGCGAGACACCTAAAACATGCATGACAGGGCGTACTTGAGGACCAGGGATGGGAACCACTGATGTAGAGGACACGGCAAACACGTGGAAGAAGATGCTCAGACCAAATAGGGACTTTTTGGACCACATGGAAAACCCCGTGTATCCGTAACTTCACTTTTGAAAGTGTAGTTCTCGTTGGTGGTTTGTCACATGAATTCCTAATAAAATATGTTGGTGTTTTTGGTTGCAATGTGTGTTAGTATGGTTGTGGGATTTTGATCCTCCTTCATTCTAATCATATTTGTGTGTAATTTTGGACACCCTTTTATCTTTAAATGTACTGCTTCTCTTTAATTTACACCTAATTTAGTTAATTTTGCCAGTATTTTGTGTCAGAATTCCCCTTCTAAATTGTCTATTTAACAGACATGACACAGATTAAAGAGTTGGAAACACCCCTCCCTCCCCCCCTTTCTCCTCTTGAAGTGTCACTACATGCCATGTGAAACTGGAAATTCCAGAAGACCTAATCCTTCCTTCAAGATAATGAAATAAAGTCTCCCATTTTTGTAGACAGACCTGTGGTGGGCAGCCATAGTGGTCCTTTTGAGCTTTCAGCCAGAACGTATCGAACGGTAACATTTACATCAAGAGCCCAATTTTAAATTAATTTAGCTGCAAGGAGTATGTTGACCTTTTATGCTCCGGGAATTTCTTCGTCTTGGTACATTTCATTCAAACCTTCTGCTCCTGATCCCCAGGCATAGTGGTTGGCAGCGTTGGATATATCAGGCTCTAAGCTGAAAGTGAAGGTTTCTTTATCGAAACAAGGAAACGGGAATGTTCGGTTTTTGTTTCAGTGCTTTAAAGAGTTGTTGTGTTGCAGGTAGTGGCTGCAGCCCATCTGCCTCCTGCCTACTTTTGATTGATGCTGATGGAAATTGTCTTGGCTCATTATGCTAGTTTCATTTAGTGGTCCCTGCATGCTCATACATGCATACATCACTGGCTTGGTGTAAGGGTGACTCCACATGTGTTAAAGACTTGTCTGATGGGTGTCGTTGAATCTGTCTTTGGAAATGCAAGGTTCTTGGTGAGGCATTCCTGCTGGTAGGACTGTGATTCCCTGGGATGGGAGCAACAAGTTCAACATAATGCGCAGGGTCAGTGTTCAAGGATTTGCTTTGATCAGCCAATGAGACCAAGTGGGAGTCACGAAGTGCTTTGAGCTCAGCCATGCACCATGACTCTTCAGATGGATGAATCTAATTTGGAGCAACAGTTTGATTTTGTTGGAAGACATTTAATTTACAGTAAATGAAAAGACTGCCAGGAATGCAGTTCTCTAAAAAATAACTCAATCATGATGGGGAGTATCTGAACTAATGCTATCTAAAGCCAAAGTGACATACTAGCTGTGTTTCCATCCAAATCTCATGCGAATTTTCAGCAAACTTTTAAAGTATCGCAAAAAAGAAAATGTGCATCAGACGTGTTTCCATTTACTGTGTTGTAGCGAATTAAGCAGGAGACGCACAGCGTAACGTCCTCATACGTTGACCTTAGCTGTAATAATTTGTATCAAATAAAAACAGGAAGTAGATGTTGCTAACTAGCAACATCTACTCACTATCAGTATGTGACATTTGTCTGGTGGGGTATTTAGTAGATGTTATCCTGAACCCCGAATACTGTAAGCTGATGTACCTATATTTAGGATTCTTTACAAACAAATGTTGGCATAGTGCCGATATTTCTCTCCCAACACAATTATTGAGCTATATCGATAAAATAATGAGTTTAGAAATCTAGCATAATAACGAAGTTTACAACTGATATGACAGCTGTTTCCACAACTTGAATCAGAAATACTTTAATAATCCCAGAGGGAAATTATTTTCATTACACGCTCCAGATATATATATATATATATATATATATATATATATATATATATATATATATATATATATATATATATATATATATATATATATATATATATATATAAAAATTATAGTGATGGTGATGATAATTTAGTTTTAATTGCTAAGACTGCGCGACAGTTATATCTTTATTGATTTAGTAGATCATGCTGGGAGTTTTTATCGTGTTGTAGTTTCTGAAGTGGTGTGTGACATAAAGAATATACATGTAAGGCCTTGCGTGCACGCAGAAACAACAAATCACAGTTCTGAACTTGTTTATGTAATTTGTTTTCAGCTAAAGAGCAGCTCAGCTGAAGCTAACGAAGCACTCTACTTCACAGAAGACTAATCAAAAAAACTCAATTCAACAACTCTAAGACTCCGTCATGACCAGCACAGTCACCAACTGTCTGGCCCAGTAACACAGTGGCAGTATTTGTTTTCACTAAAGCCTGACGCTAATGGTAGCTCGTTCATTTCAAGACAGCACTAACTTTACCTTGAACTTATCAAATGGCGATGAGCGGTGCTCCCGTAAATGGGCTAAGTTTGTTGCCTCCTCTTCTGGCTGCCAACAGTCTCTTCCTCCAAGCCGTTGTTGGGTGCAGGAACAGTACTGTGACTTTTTCATCTTATGGTATACCGTGGTCCCGAACACCAGCCCATGCTTAATCTTACCTACTCAAAATGGGCATCAGATGAGAGCATCAAAAACACCAAGAGTCTGTCTGTTCTAAGCACCTAGAACATCATATAAACAGGGAAAGAAAGGCACAAAGACAATTAGTTTGGCTTCATTATCGAGGAGAGTAGGAAGAGACCGCACAGTTACAATCTCCAACCCACTCTGCCGGTCTCAGCGTTCTCCTCGGTTTTATTAAGTTTGGGGTGTTTCCCTAGTTACAGGGCTGAGGCTGTACTGAAGGGTGGGTGAACAGGTAGTTTACAGCCTCAGTTGTCAACAAAGATACACAGCTGAGTAATCACGTTCAGTCAGCACATAATCTTGTAGCTGAGTCTTCTTGTTTCAGGAAGGGAAGAAACAGAGCATCTTCTGTTTCTTTGCACAGACATGATTAAGCTATCATGTGAGTAATATGATTATATCAGAAGCTTACATTACTACATCATAACAAGATAAATCGGTTAATGAAGTATAAACATTAATCCCAACAGAGTCCATCCAACTGCTTAAATGTGTTGCTGCCATGGAGTTTTTTTTAACACTTCATTCGATGGTATTAAAACTAAAAATGTGGTTTGTAAAGACATCAACCAATAGCCTTTACTTCAGGTGATTTGCTTTGAGTTTAGTAAACATCATCTACAGGTTAGGAACATATCCTCTGATGCACAAGTGGTAATAGTTATGTAGTTCCTTCATTTTGCCATTGGTATCTGTCAGTAAAAGCATGACTAGTGTACTTTACCTTTTGAATGGTCTATTTTATCCCTAAATTCATCAGTGGTGCATACAGTATATATAAGATGTCTATGCCACACCAAGCAAGCTGTTACTCATACTAATGGAGACCGGAGTTTCAGAAGAACCACAGAGGCAGTCTTATTCAAAAGCATTGTAACGCTAGGTTTAGTTTTAAGGCTGCCACTCTCACACCATGGAGCCGGGAGGAGTGCCTCAACACATCTTACTCCAATACAAAGGGTGACTGTGATGTACATACAAATGAGCCCATAATTGGTGGTTTTCTCACTCACTCTCTTTTTAGTTTAATCTCACAAACAAGCCCACTGTGCACAGACATGTGTGTGTAATTCTAGTGTTTTAGGGTGTGTTTGTGCATATTTAATGCGTGCACTGCTAAGTGTCTGCTAAGGAGTCTCCGAACCCCTCCCCCTTTCCTGGTTCCCTCCTCAACCGTCTCTCCCCATTAACCCTCAGGCTGAGTTTTAGGTAAAGTAAAACATTGTTCTATGTCTGTGCATGACTGCAGGGGTTGGTGTGTAAAACAGGAAGTAATTAGAGCTAATTATTCAGCTTTAATCATTTGGGGGGAGAATTCCTCCACTGATCCAGCCATAGCTACATCACTGCTATGGCTGGTTAACCAACATCTCACCATGCAATTACTGCTGATTGGGGTTTGTTGAGTAAAACAATTAGGTTTGGTTTAAATGGTTGTTTTGACTGGATTGAAAGTGTGGTAGAAGTTTTTTGTGTTCTCCCATGGTTTGGATTTTGTGTTTTAACACCTCTGTCTTACCTGGGTTGGCCTAAAGTGTTGGTGGAAGTAGGGACCGCCTTTACAAGGATCCTTCTATTGTTGTCAAAGCAGTAAAGTTTGTTTCTTTCATCTGGAAATCTCTTTTGTGAAAGGACATTGCACTTCGCAGCTCACTGAGCAGGGACTGGGTTGTTAGAAGTGCTAAAATAAAGATGTGTGGCCGGGGGGGTGTTGGGGCTTGTTGTTGGGACGATGCAGACGCAGTGTCCCTGTTTGCCAGACCATGTCAGCTCTGTGATGTTTTCTAAGCTAAAGTGACCTGTAGTTATTCATACCTGTCAAAACCAATTTACTCCGAGATCCCCGTTCTTTAGATGTTTGGTGTTGTCACTGTCAGACTTCAATAGCTCAATACGGCTCTGCACTATTTCACCTCACAGCAGGAGTGAGAACTTACTTTATGGCCCAGTTGTTTCCAGCGAGCTGCTAGAATTTCTGCCCAGATTGCGCCTTTTTTGAAACCAGAGAACGGTTGGGACGATCATGTGCCTGCAGGCTGTTAGCCAAAACATGGAACAAAAATCTTTACAGGAGGTGGATGATGTTTGGACTTTTAGGATGTTGCAGATCCAGTTTTAATGGCCAATAAAATCCGGTGTGGAGACTGGAGAGCAATGAGAAATCTCTTTTTAATACGCTAAAATCTCTGAACTTCTATTTCTTGCAGCCGATTACTACTTTGGTTAAATGCAACATAAATGACAAATTAGGTTCTAAAAATCTTAAGCAACTCTTTTTAGTCTTAAATGACATTTTGATGTAACGTAGTCAGAAAATGTTACTGTCCTGCATATTCTGAACCCATCATCAACCTTTGATACAAACTTTTTGAGTGCCAAAAAGTTTGGACACAACTTTCAAATCAAAAGTACACACATGGAAAAAAAAACTTTAAAACACCTCAACGGTAAACTACGATTTAATTTTTATTTTATTTTTTTTCAATTATTCAATTCAATTATTTTCAAGCATTCAGTATTTTACTCAGATTTATTTTTGTCTATTTTTTTTTTTTAGCAAAATGAAGTGTAAATAATTTTCAACACTAATCTTTCTGCAAATTAGCCTCATTAAAATAAAGGTTTGTCCTCGATCAGGAAGAAAATAGAAAATAATTTAGTCTGTTCTGAGGAATAGAAATACATTTTTTCACTCAAAAAAAAAGTTTTACATCATAAAACGCTTTTAATGTCGAGAATAATTTGGTGCTTTTTTAAAAATAAAGTCCCCATCTGCATCATCTGCTGGGGGGCAAAATTTATATTATTCTTAAATTAACTTTAGGGGCCACACCAAATCTTTCAAGGGGCAGCAAATGGCCCCCGGGCCGCACTTTGGACACCTCTGTGTTAGTCCTCTTCAAATGGTTCACATCATACTTGTTGAATCAGTCATTTTCTGTAGTACTTTCAAAACGCTAGTTGTATACAAGTCCAATACACTGGAGTACCGCAAGGTTCTCCGGCCCCCTGTTTTTTTGTTTTACACATTATGCACATTTGTTCCTTTCACTGTTTTATGCAAATAATCTGATAATTACGCACATCTTTTGAGCCTTGTCAGGCTTCAAATCATATATTTTTAAGTTCTTAACCAATATAAATGGGCGAAAAATTTCTTCCGTTAAATGAAGCAAATACTGAAATCTACACATGTGCCCAAAACAATATTATTCCTTTTCATTCGATAACTCTGGGACATTTGACCTCCATTGCTTAACCTAGAGTCGGGAGCCTTGGGGTATTTTCAGTCCAAAGTCTTAGATTACATATCCATGTCCAATTGCTGAGCTTTCATTTTATTTATTTTTTTCATCATTTGTCAAATGTTGAATAAGTTAAGTCGCTCTGGAACAGCTGCTGTTGGTTCAAACACATCTGCTGGTCTACTTACCAAGCTGACCAAGTTTTCTCACGTTACTTAGCTTCTTCGCTTCTCGTCCAGCTTCACTGACTTAACCCCCGTAGTAGAACTTAGTATTCTTGGTGTACTTATTTAAAAAAAAAACAGCTAAAACATCTTTTGATTTCAACTGCTGTTTAATTAACAGTATTTTGTTTTTAGCCTGTATTTTTGTGTAGTACAAGTTTGTGATTCTATATTATGATAGGTGCTATATATAATTTTGCCATATGGGTGCTATATATTCTTTTAGTTACTGGTGAGAAGAAGGGTGAATGAGAAACCTTTCTGTGGAGTCGCGCTGATGTGGTTTTATGGCCGTCTTCCTGAATTTCTGCTTCCCACTTGAGCGCCAGCGGGGCCATGCCGAGGCTTGAGGAGGAAAAGGTGCGATCCAAGAGCAGTGCGGATCAGCTGGAACGCTACACTGTGAAAGACGAGCTGACAGCCACTAATTAATTCAACATTTCATTGAATCATCTCTTCATTTGCTGTCACTAATCCACGGCTCTCCTCCTTCTTTCCTTTGTTTCTGCGTCTATCCCCCCTTCCCCCACGTAACCATTTTTTCTTTTGCTCCCCTTTCCAACTATGCAAACTCCTAAAACTCTTGGACGCCTGAAAAGAAAATTCTTGCTGCGTTGCATATATCTCCCCCCCCCCCTCCTGTACGTCTAATTGAAACATCAGAGACAACACACAAGTGTTTGAGAGTGTGAACAGAGCTGATCTTTGAGGCACATAAGGCACTGTATTCCCCTGACCTACTTTCCTATTAACCAGTGTATCCTGGGGTAATTTTTTTTTATATTACTTTTTTGGTAGACATAGTGAATAGAAAACTGATTAGGCTCTAAATTTAGTTGAACCAAATGTGAATTTTCTTTGTTTTGTAGAGGATTTCTTTTACTAAGTTGAAGTAAAGTTTTTATTTTAGCAGTAAAATCAAATACTGTATCAGAATCAGGTTTATTAGGCAAGGTTATGTGCACAAACTGGGAATTTAACTTTTGTTTAGAGCACCTACAGCGTACAGACATGATGTATGAATCTAAAAATCTTTAGAACAAAAAAATTATAAAGGGATCAGCATATAAAGCAACACTTTTTGAAGAAAACGCGCATAATAACACACTTATTTTGTTTTACTGCAGAGAATGATGGTGAAAACCTCTAGTTCAACAATGATTTTTAAAAATTATTTATAGATAAGAAATACATTTGTAAAATTAATTCATTCAATAAATGGAATTAAATAGATAATGAATTAACAATGTAAATTAACTAAATTGTATTATTTTAAACATGTAGATAAATAATTGAATCTCAAATTCAATAAATTCAAAAAATTCTGTTTAAGACCTTTTATGTTTTTTTTATGTGCTACAGTGCTGTGTGACATAATTTAAACTCGACCACTGATTAAATCAAACTGATTTCCCATTTTTGTGAAGTTTTGATCTGCAGAAAGCGATTGATTTCCTATTTATAGCTATATTAAGCAGAAATGTTCTAGTGTTTGTCACAATAATATTGTAAGCTGAGGCGACATCACACTGTTTCTAAAGTAGTTAATATTATAAGATAAACAAACTGATACAGTGTTGGCATTCCAAGCTGCCTTTAGCACCTTTATATTGGCAATTACAGCTCAATGATGCTGTTATTAGCTAACAATGAGAAGATTTCCCTCAACAAATCACTTTCTGCACTGAATAATATTACAAACCTGTTAGCGCGGTGTGTTCACTGACAGGAAAATAGAATAAGATATTTTAGTTTCTGACCGGCCATTCCAGCTGAAAAGCAGTCACTAAAATCATAATTGGATTAACTTAAGTCGTTATGTTGATTCAGTCCTTTTATTAAAAAATAATCTTTAATTAGGTTGTTATACTCTTGATAAATATCGTACCATCTGGTTTAAAAAGGAACCATAACAGTGTTGAATATTCAACTAGAGAGTTATGATGAAAACAAGCCTCTGTTCCTTTAGTTGGTGCTGACATGGGATTAGCAAGGAACATACTGGAGTAACTGTAGCCTAAAGCATATTTTTATTTTGAAATCCATGCTTAATCAAATGTTTTTATTGTTTAAATCTTCTTTTAAAAAAATAAAAACTGCATGATTAAAGATTAAAAGCTAAATCACCCAGTTGAGGTTGATCTGGGCAGCTGTAGAACGACCTTTAAAGACTCGAGCCTTTTCTCTTGCTTCAACCCTACTGGTTAAAAGGTGAAAATGCCAGTAAATTAAATTAAGATGCATCGGCAGTCTCACAACCCTGAACAAAACTCAAGTTGGATTAACCTCATCTGTTAGTCTAGATTTAAAAACAAGATCCCCTTTTCTCCGCACATCCTTAAAAGAAACACTTTGTGTTTTTTTTTTTTTTGTTTTTTTTTTTTTCACTCGGCGTGGATTGTGCCTGCGTTGGGTGGTGCACTGTGCCAAAAACGTCTGAAGCATGTCTCCATTGATGGCTCACGGTGCCAGAAGCGGTGGTTGTTCTTCAGACCCCCTCATGCAGCAGCCAAAGCGTTCCTCCCGCCGTTATGCAGCTCACTCAAGGAGAGGTGCTTGACGGTCCAGTGCCTTCCTCTCTGAATACCTATCATTGTCTCCTCCCTGGTTTTAGGGAACTTTAGAGGCTGGCGCTGGACCTGCTGGCTTGGGTTCAGGAACTCCGTCGGGCCAGAGATTAGCAAGGCACGGCGGGATCCCTGATAGCTGACACCCTCCACGCAGGCATCCTAGCCCTTCTCCCATCCCGCTAAAGACTACGGCCACAAAGACGCCTTTCAGCGCCGGGCACGGTGGCGCTAATCCCCCAAAACACAAAGACTCCAGCCACCGATAGCATCTAAATAACTCTAAAGTAAATGTCATTTGGCTGAATTAGCTGTATCTCGTGTTGTCGATGGATTGTGGCGTGGCACGTACATCAATATTTGTGGTTGTTGTGATTTCTGCGTTGAGTGGTGGCGCTTACTAGGATGCAAGGTCAGGTCGGCCACTGGCTGCTTCGCTGCAGGGTTTAGATTGTTTTCGTTCACCTTTTGTCAGAAACGTCCACAGTATCTATATCCAAATTGTCTAAAAAAACGTCAGCATTGCTGGTTGAGGAAAGTATTTGGTTTGAATATATAAGGTCGGCAAATTGTCCAGGGATACAGGGTAAAAAAAAAAGCTCTCTATGCACACATCTGGATGAAAGGAAGCATTTGATTGCTCAGATAATGTAATATAGTCTAGATGGGACTCATATATTTGTGCTCCCTTTTCAAGTTGGATAACTTCTTACCTGTGAAATGTTTCATTAAATCATCTTTAGCTCGATGGAAATTTTAAAAAACGTTTCAATTTTACCAGTCAAGTCAAAACAGAAAAAGGTAAGCCAAAATTAATGTAAAGCGTAATGACTTCTTTTATTTCTCCAATCATTAGTTTGATAAATGCTCCCCACCCCCCAATATTTCAAAGA
This sequence comes from Fundulus heteroclitus, assembly GCF_011125445.2. Classification (NCBI taxonomy): domain Eukaryota; kingdom Metazoa; phylum Chordata; class Actinopteri; order Cyprinodontiformes; family Fundulidae; genus Fundulus; species Fundulus heteroclitus. The sequence goes on along the minus strand of NC_046382.1, from coordinate 13,874,299 downwards.
CTTCTTGCACGTCAGCACTTTTTTCCATTATGATTGGGTTTTTGCTGCTTCAGACTACCTTCTCCAGCCTGAAATGAAACTGAAGTATAAACCAATTTTGACCTAATGATGTTGCCAGAGTCCTTTACCCTTAAAGAATAAATGCCTATTAAAATGCACTGTTAATATTAAGCATGTGTATAGTTGTATTTGGTTAAGCCTAGTGTTACAGCACTAATGCTAATCATTAGCAGTCAATTGGATTTTTCGTGGTCATTAGCATTTAGCTGACGGGCTTGGCACCAACGTTATGTAGTAAGACTTTAAACACATTAGGTTAGACGGGATAGTTGTTATAACAATATAAAGTTTGATTGTGCATCCATCCATCCATTGTCTTCTGCTTATCTGAGAACGGGCAGCAGGTCCAGAAGGGAAACCCTCTCCCCAGCGATATCCTCCAGCTCGTTCTGGAGGATCCCAAAGTGTTTCCTGGCGGGATATATAGTCTATCCAGCATGTTCTGGGTCTCCATCCAGTGGGATGTCTGGAAATCTCCAAAGCGAGGCGCCCAGGGGGCGTCCTGATCGCCTGAACTTGTTCCTTTCTATGTAGAGAAGGAGTGGCTCGACTTTGAGCTCCTCACCCTATCCCTAAGGCTGAGCCCGGCCACCCTCCGGAGGAAGCTCATTTCGGCTGCTTGTATCCGGGATCTCGTTATTTCGGTCATGATCCAAACTTCATGACGTGAGGGTTGGAACTAGTGTTGTACCGATGCCCTTTTTTGGCCCCGATACCTGGCTGTGCAGTATTGGCCAATACCGATACCATCTGTTTGAAATTGACATGTGTGTATATATGAAGAACTTATGACAGAGTATTAGGGTCACACATGAAGAGAAAAAATATTTTTGCCATGTCGACATTAAACTCAACATTTTGAGAATAAAGTTGAAATGTCATGTCGACTTTAATCTCGACGTAAGCATCACATGGGAAAGACGTTACGTTATTGGTAGGCCACCGCTTCCAGTGATGATTGTACAGTTGCAAAGACTACCTTCACACTTAATTAAAACGCAGAGACTGCAGCTGTGGAGCGCGGTTGCTCTTTTCTCCAAACCGTGGAATGGCGAGATTAAAGTCGCCACGATATATCAACTTTATTCTCGAAATGGCGACTTTAATCTCGACACGTCGAGATTAAAGTCGACATGACATTTCAACTTTATTCTCGAAATGTTGAGTTTAATGTCGACATGGCAAAAATATTTTTTTCTCTTCATGTGTGGCCCTAATACTCTGTCATAAGAACTGCATACTACTTAGGGTAGTAGAACTTTTTATTGCCTACCTGGAATGGGTGACAATAGTTTAATAAACTTTTGGCTCTCAAAGGCCAAAATAGTGCAACATTGGTGAAATTATAACATGTATAATAGTAGTGCAACAGTAAGACAGTAAAATTACATTGATAATTGAATACTTTCTTTTAAACCCTGAGTTTTGGCTCTCAAATGGCAAAATAGTGCAACTTTCATGAACTTTAATATGTATAATACTAGTCGGGAGAGAGAAGGCTGCGTTCAAGTGACATACAAACATCTAAATGGTATCGGTGCCCTATTTGTTGGTACTCGCCGATACCGATGCCACCATTTTAGTGCTGGATCGGAGCCCGTCCGATACTGGTATCGGTATCCATGCAACACTAGTTGGAACGTAGACGGACCGGTAAACGGAGAGCTTTACTTGCTGAATCGGCTCTTTCTTCACCACAACAGACCGGGGCAGCGCCTGCATCACTACCAATGCAGCCTTAATCCGTCTGTGCCATCCAACATCACCGGTGAACAAGCTGCTTAAACTCCATCGTTTGAGGCAGAGACTGACCTCCAACCCAGAGGACGCACCTTTTTCTAGTCAACCTCAGAATAAGCATACACGTATTATTTAAAATACATTAATTTGGACCGCTTGGATCAAATTTCTGTTCATCTGTCAGCCAAGCTGTGCAGGGACAACCGTGGGTTTGAGTGATTGTATGGTTAGGACATCTGGTGTGTCTTCTGTTAAAGAGACATTACTTATTATTAATCATAGATTGGCGTGTTACTTTCTTGAGCAAGCATCCTTGGAGGATTTGTGCCTTCCCCTTTCGCTGAAAACAAATTGCCCTGAGTTGACCTTTGGCCACTTTAGATGCTCCTCGTCCCAGGAGAAGCTACGGTTGCTGTGGAAATGGCAGTAGACAAACATTACAGTGAGACAGAGACGTGTTTGAAGGATGGGCTGAGTCAATCAAATTATCCCAGCCTTTTTTTGGGGAATCTAATACCACACATTTGTGTTGATGTTAGGGGCAAGCGTTTCCCATCTATTTATACTGTAGCTCATATCCTTTTGGTGAAAGACCATCATGCCATCACCGGGGAATATCTGGGTCAAGACTTTGAGCTTCGCAGATCAATACGTCTCACTGACATGAAGAATGGAAACAAACGGGTTCTGCGTTCAGGTCTTGAAAGGAGTGAATGATCTCTTGCCTGCCGTCGTCGTCTTTCCTTCAAATTGTCCTTCTGGGCCTCGGTGGGTGGGGAGGAGCGTTGCGTGCTGTGCTGCTCCATCCCTCCCGGCTTTAATTCAATAGGTCTGACACCTGAGAACCGGACCGGCGTAGTAAGTCCTATAGCCTGGCTCCTGGCCAGATGGAAAGATTGATCAGGCCGTTGATGGGCTGGGTTTGAGGGCCTTATTTTAACAGTGTAACTTAATGCATGGAGCATTTGTGCTCAATTCATCACATTTTTGTTCTGGGGGGGTGGAAGACGTTTTTTGTGTTGCAGCTGGTGGCATAAATATCCAGGGAAAAGGATCTGTTACTGCAGCTTCCTAAAACCTCTGAAGCCAGAGAAAAATCATTAAATCACCACGTCTGCAGGGAGCGGTCATCACTGATGTGAGGGGAAGCAGAGCGGCTCTTTGTGTTACTGATACATTGGTGGTGGAGTGGGGGGGGGGGGGGGGGGGGGGACAGTTACTGATGACGCCTAACAGTGAGGGTTACCTTCTGGACCTCTTAGACGCTGATTTATTGGACGTGTTTTCTTTGAAGTCGTCTAAAGTTGAATCTGAGGCAGTGGGAAAGGATTTTGTGTAGCTGGATGGAATAAAGCTGGATATAAAACCCAATATCCATGCTGGCTAATCAGGGGAATTTATAGAACCAATAAATAGTATTATTTACCATTTTCCAGACTCGTCATGTTTGCTTGGATCTGCATTTTTAAGTCCACTAATATAATAGCATCACAGAAAATGAGACATTTGACCGGCACCCTTCTCAAATATTTCATTTATTTTCTGCCGTGGTTATAAGTAGAGCCATTAAGGGAGTAATCTAATTCATTAATTATATGGTGTGAATAACATTAGCCCCTTCAACCTAGGGGTTTGCCTCTTATGACCACTAATTAAAGGGGAAAAAACCAGTGAAGCTCTTTAGTGGCGGGTTATTTTAGTGCATCTCATTATAGATTTAACCTTTACAGAATCAGAGATAGTCGTAGCGTACAACTTGGATTTATTGATGCGTATTATTGTGCTTAAATGAGCATCAGAAATTTTCCACATTACTTCGTTTTTTTCAAAAACATGAAGCCGAGCAAGAGGCTCGCTGAACTTAGTTTCAAATATAGGACAAAATACAGCGTAAATATGTTTTCCTGTAGACTTTTCACACGGATAAAATAGAGATTAGAGCAGGTAGCTTTACTAACTGTAAACTGGATGTATGTTGTCGTTCTGTGGCACACGGCTCCATTTGAACCCATAAAAGATGACAAAACTGTAAAAATGCGACATGTTGAAGGACTGAGCCTGAATGAACAGCTGACATTCCTCCAAGTGAAATACAATCTTCTTTTTAAATAGCTTTTAACACCCTTTGTGCCAAAGTTTACATGATTTTTACATGATTTATTCCCACAGTAATTGCATCCATATCAGAGTGTTTTGGTCACTGGTATAGAATTTCAAACCTCACAGTTGATGTATAAAGCCAGAAATAAACAGCTACCAGACAGCCTACTAAAACTATTTGTTGAGAGAGAGAGAGTGAGAAATTAATTACAGGGATAATCTAAATTTCAAAATCAAAAACAATCATGAAGAGTGTGTGCGTTTCAATTAGTGATGTGAAGACCTAATCTGACTCTCAACAGATGGACGTCGTTCCGCCAGGGCTGGACGATTTACAAAAAAAAGCATATTGATAAAATAGAAATCATATTTATCAGCATATGTTTTGATTTTATGGATAATTATTGATATTTTAAGTGCAGCCCTGAAGTTAACCCACCTTGTGACAAAAGGGACAAATGTGGGTTTGTTATTTACCAGAGTGTGATGGAGATGATGCGTTTAGGATAATCCAAAACAACTTTGCTCGTTACGTTTTTTATTTTTGTTCTACAGACCCGTACAGCACTTTGATCACCTGTGGTTGTGCGAAGCGCTCAAAAAATAAAGCTTGATTGGTGGATTTTATTAAAATTGTGGCTCAGGTCGCTGCCATTTTAATAGGGCTGAAACAATTAATTGGATTAATCAATTATTGTAATAATCGTCAACTAATTTAGTAATCAAATAATTGTTGAAGTATACATACTTAAACTGTATTAAAAAATGTATCAATTTTTGCATTTAAACCTTATTTGTAAATATGTTCTGTTATTAAGATACATTGAGATGTTTTTGCCATGTACAATGCATTTAAAATATGCAATAAATGTATTAAGTTCAACACATGTTTATTGAATTTACTAAGAGTATCTCTTTTTAGATTCTTCAATTTATCGAAAAGGTAATCAATAAAATAATTGATTGCTAACAATCGATACCTGCAGTTCATACATTTTATATATAATGCTTGGGTAACTCCTATAGGGTTAAACGCCACGCCCCGTTGGTTTGAGCTGGGTGTTTTCTTCGGGCCAACTTTTATGATGTAATTCAACAAATTGAGGCATATAGGCCTTTTAACTGTGGAGCAAAGCCCAATTTTAGAGTTTTGTGTGAATCGGGTTGTTGTAATGAATCTATGTCTGCGTTCGTTTCTTTGCATTTTGTGAATTTATTGTTAAGACTTGTACATATAGTTGGGAAGAAGATGATGAACCAAAAAAATGTTTTTTTTAATGGTCATCTGAGCTCATTTCTTCCTCCATATTGCTTTGAAACTCTCATAACGGATCAGCTTCATTGCTTCAATCATTAAGAAAAACCTATTCCACCTTCCATCCAGAAAACGTCATCTTGCTTAAAACGACAGGTCACGTAAAGTTTTTTTTGTTTGGTCTTGTATAGAACCTCGTCCTTAAGCGGGGGGGATACTGGCAGACGCCAGAAACCCTCCTGCTGTTGGCCTTTCTTTACCTAATCCTCTTATAAATAGGCCACTGTGTGTATTTTACAGGCAATAAAGCAATGTGTGCTTGGCGTGTCAGTAAGGCTTAGGGGATAAATAGGAGGGCAAAGGGTCTCGCATGGTGGCAAAGACCTTGCTCCTTGAGATTCAAGGAAAAAGGAAAATCCGTCTCTTTTTCTAGTTTTTGGATTTAGTTGGATGTTTCTTCTGGCCCAAATATAATTATAAATATATATATAAAAAGTGGAGTCAGACCGTGAATGTGGAAGGAAAATGGATTTTTCCTGCACTGCTCATGCAGGCTTTCAGAAACCCTTTCAGAGATTGTTCCTTTGAGGGAGTGAGAACGCCGAAGAGGAAGATTTGTTGACCTTAACTACTCTTTCCCAGATGAAAGCATTACCCAGAAGCCCCCCGGCTTGGCCCACGAGACCACCAGGGCTGCTGGGAGGTTTTTCGCTGCCAGCGCTCATGAACCAAATCCATTAAAGCCACACAGTTTGGGCGGGGGAAATATGAAGGATGGAATAGGTGGAGCCATGTTTACTCCTGGATTTGATTTATCTGTCCCAGCTTTCTCTTCAGCTTCGTAGGGGATCGTTCGCCAGGAGGCATCACACAGTAACAGGAGCAATATACATGAAACGAGAAGTGCATTTAAGAAAGTACCTCACAACAATAGAAGGGGTTATGCTGCCCTGAGGCTAAACTCAGTGAAACATAAAACAATGGATGCTGCAGCCAGAAAGCCTTCGCTGATACAACGGCGTTGACCCCGTGGCTAACATCTCTCTTTTCTTTCTTTCTCTCCGCATGTGTGCTGCGATGTGGTCGATGCATTGATTTCCATCAAAGGTAAGCCTAAAAATGTCTCCACACCCCCCTCCCCAGCCAATGTTTTAGTATTGGTTATGCCTGACTAGACGTGGATAGAAATCCTAACGTGATTCATTTTTTCACCTAGAAGAAGATTAAGGAAATATTTTGCCTCGTCTTTAATTTTGTTTGTAAGCCATAGACGAACTGGCTGACGTAGAGCTGGGGATAACGTGCAATAATCCTGGACTAATGTCACTGAGGTACAATCTTTACGAGCCGTTATATGAAAATGTCTAAAGACAAGGTTTGTGTTGGGAAAAATATACGACCATATACAAAAACAAAGAAAAACACATAAGTTGTTTATAGTGAATATTGCCACGTCCAGCTCAAAAGGTTTTATTAAATTGAAGGTTAAACTGACCAGCGGACTTGTTGCGTTCTCATTTATGATTAAATAAAGCTGACTACCTGGTACAGACCACATCATAGCTACATTTGGAAACATAGAATTTGGTTCATTTTTGCTTTTATTAAAGACCATTATCCCGATCTTATTGTCGTCTGGATGAATATCATTTGCCCCAATCAGACTGATTTTTATGTTCCTCTATAAGAAAAGACGCACATGTGAGTCTCTGATTCACTCTTCTCCGGTCCAGTCGTACGGTGGACCCGTTCATTAGTTTGACTCTACATTATATCAGTGACGGATGGAAACTGCGCTCCAGAATGCTCGAGACGGCATATTTTCTAGCCAATACCGGGTAGCTGGTCAGACAGGGTTTAAGCGCGGCACTCTCTGTATCGGACGTTTATCGTTATTGAGGTGAACTGCTCCATATATCGCGATATTGATTTTAGGTCATATCCCCCAGCCCTACAGTCCATTGGTATGTCTATCAGCATCCTTTTATCCATCCATTTAGCCCATCCTCCCTTTCAGCCTTAGCACTTAAGAAATTTTTGTCAAAGATTCAGAGTAAAACCTTGAATTTGCGTTTTAGAGATGAGCTGGAGATTTGTACTTAAACAAATCCGCTAAAGGCCCATTCATACCTCACGTAAAAGACGGATGATATGTGTGGAGTGTTTCATACGTTCTAACCATCAATTTCGTCCGTATTTTGACACGAAAATTGGGAGCTTACGATTACGTACGAAACGGATCAATACGGAGCAATACTACCGAAAGAGGTGGGGACGCTATTGAGTTTGTAGTACAAAATGTCAACAAAATCACAAAGAAGGTTATAATTCTGGGCTTTAAACAATGACGGGTTTATGAGGAACGACTTTCGGAGATTGTCCGCAACTACCCACATTTATATGATGTGTAGTGTCCGGGGCACAGGGACAAACAAAAAGTTATGAATAGCTTTCAGGAAATCGGGGAGGCTCTGGCCATGACAGGGGATGTCGTAAAGTCCAAGTGGGCCGCAATTAGGGAGCGCCCAGCACTGCCACCTACAGGAAATATTGGTTATTGCGCACCTCAACGGACGGAGGTATGAAGGAGTCAACGGATAGAACGTACGGACAGAAATACGGACGTGTAGGCCAAACGTAGGGTATGAATGGGCCTTAACCTGGCTCTGAGTAAGTGTGGAAAATGGGGAAAAACATGTGAGCATCGTGAGCTCTACAGGTGTTGAAGAAGGTTAGAAAAATACGTCGCCATCCACTTTTCTAGGCAGTTTGCCCAGTGCAGCCCCGAACCGGCAAAAGCACATAATGTTTGTCTGCTGAAGAAATTCAGAAGTGGCCAAAGGGCCAAGAAACACAAAAAATATCACCAGGGCACTGATGTGGAAGTGATGGTAGGATAGCAGCTTACCCGCCGCGGTCTCCCAGACCGGCGGGAGATGGCAGACAGGAAACGGCATTGTCCAGCCGTGCTTAAAGGCGAGACGGGTTCCGACAGAGAGACGGGGCAGGGCGCCGGCTTCACACGCAGGTAATTGGCTGTTGGCATGGGAGACACCACAGCGTGAAACCAGACTCTTTATCCCCGACACACAAACTCTCCTTCCTTTCCTCTTCCTCTTTTCCTCCCCTCTTCACCTTTTTGAGAGAAGTTCTGATGACAACAGCTGCGGCTCCCGCACCCAGTTAGCGTTCACAAACAGCCCGGCAGGCCAATTAGGGGCCTTAAAGTGTATAATTGTGCGAATGGGGTTGTGTGTGTATGTGTGTGAAGGTGTCATTTCGTTAAGTCTCAGGGGGTCGCGCCACCTCCCGCGGTGAGGCGTCTCCTCTCAGAGGGTGAGTGGCAGTGCGCTCTGGGGTGGGGGGGTGGTTGGGGGGGAGGTCATTGTGCCGGTCAGGCCTCACTGCTTTTCAATGCTGTTTACACTGAAGACGAGAGGAGACACGTCTGTTATCTTTGTGCTCATCACACCGTCATTGTGTAAAGGATGGGAAAAATATTTGCAGATGTTAAAAGTGCAAAAAGGGAAATGTTCGGCTTGAATGAAGTGAATGAACTCTCTGCTTAAACATTGACTCGTTTGTTGACGGCTACTCTTTATGCTCTTGTTGAAACTTTAGATTTTGTTGCATAGACATGATGGTTAAATGCACCCTTCTCATTACATGGGTTATTTATGCCCCTAGGTAGAGTCATTTTGCAGCTGTTCAAAACATTTATACAAACATCTTAACACAACCAGAACCATTCAAATCAATATCGTGGTGCTCAAATTGCTCCAGGCTCCACAAATCATATCAAATCAGGACACAGAAGAGGAGAGCAAAACTTAAAAATAGGATAAATATAAAACAGTACACAGAAGAGGAGAGCAAAACCTGAAAATAGGATAAATATATGAGAAATAAAATTGTGAAAAAACAAAATGTAAAAACTACAAAAATCAATTAATCTAGACTTTAAAAATTCTGTTAAATCCATTAAGATTCAATGAAAGCGGCAGTATCATTCTAGCTTGTTCAGGTCTGGAACAGCAGCCAGAAACAAAGGTACTAAAATAAAAATGATGATAAAAGACTATTTAGAGCTTCTTGCAGCTTTTTAGGTAACTCTGTGGCTGTGACTACATGTCAATTAGCCCAATAACCACATAACTTTCCTTCTTAAAGACATTTAACAGCAGCTATGTTTACATGCACAAAACTTCACAATTTGATTGAAATGTATTCGGATTAAAAATCAAAAAAATTATCGTATTGTGCCGTTTATATGGGCGCACAATCAATAATCCAATCATAATGTGTGTTTTATATGAAACTGGGTTTAGAACCACTCTGACATGCGCAGTCATCAAATTTCCCTTTAAAACACAGAAGAACTACTTCCGTCTTTGATGAACAGCAAAAAATGCCAAACAAAGCATTTATATACAAGTTAATTTATTCTTCCGATCGACCAGGCTGGACTTGCACGAGGCTCTAATTACAGTTGAAACGTTACTGAATAAATAACATTATTAAGCTCTTTTAATGTTTCTAATATAAAGGTTGTATGAGGAGCTCCGACAATTTTGCTTCCAGGCGTATTTCCGTCACATTTACGGTGAACGCACATGCACACTGGGGTCAGTTTGCCACATTTGGAATAACTTGATCCTAACAAGCGTTAACATGGCTGTCAATTATCAATCACACTGTCCCGGTGGGCTTGTTTACAAGACGCTCTTTTGTTTGGATTGGCCCTTTTATTCTGATTACTTTGACAATTCTTGTTACTGAAAAGTGCTGTATAAATAAACTTGCCTTTTTGTGATCTGCCTTACTTTTGTCCATGTAAACGTAGCTAGTATAATGTGACACATTAAAACAAAATTAGAAATAGATCTGTGACACTGCATTATGTAATCCTGCTGCATTATATAATAATGTAATAAATTCAAACCTCAAAATTTGATAAAGATATCAGTCTCACCGCATTTTGTAGTAATCACCGCAAAATCTAATCAATTCCATGGATACATTTTGTAATAGTTTCTGTCGCATTATGTAATAATTACATTTTGCGGTGGTTATTACAAAATTTGGTGGATCTCATTTTAAAAAAAGATAATGTGGCGCATTATGCTTAAACAATCACAAACCAGTCGTTGCGTTCATCTTAATCAATATGCCTTTAATAACTGTCATTTAAGGATCTTTAATATTTAAATCTTTGAATCGCTGTTCAGTGATGTCCAAAATTTTGATCATTTAGGGTCTGATCTTCTGAGCGCATATTTGGATTGTAGTATATAAAAATGGACACATATCGTCTTATGAAGCAACGAAAGCTCATCTGTATAGCCCAGAAAAAGTGCCGCAAGGTGATGGTTTTCTACCTGAAATGATTAAAATGTTTAGGATCCAGAAAATTATGGTTATTAACAATATATTGAGTAGGATGAACACAAGGAATGATTCATGATTGTTAAACGCATAATGCACATTAAATCACTTTTGTAATACTTTCTGCCGCATTAGGCAATAATAACGTTGTTGCCTTTTGCAGCGATTATTACAAAATGGTTTTAGTGACATTTTATTACATTTTAAAGTTTGAATTTATTACATTACTACATAATGCAGCAGTATTTCATAATGTGTTGCATACGTCTCGTCAGTACACTAGTTACATAAATCAGTGTTATTTTTATCATTAAACTGCACAAAGTAACTGCGTTTAATTAGATTTATTGAATTTATTTATATTTGTTGACCCACTCACAAAAAAAAGTGAAGAAAATGGCAAAAAAAAACAATCCTGACAATATTGGCTAATTTGGGGGTTTTCAGACACCAGTAGTTGGAATTTATCATTATCAAGATGAACTCTGATTCTTATCTCGATAAGAAAGCTTTTGCGGTAACGATAAAACGATATGATAAACGCTCAGCCCTGCTCTGTATCTACAGCGTAGAAATGTTCAAACGTACAAGTTGTCATGTGTGCTGTAGAAAAAAAAACCTGAATCTTAACTCTGGAGTTTGGAGGATTAAGGAGGCTCGGGTCGGCTGGTCAGGATCACCGCTGGGCTGGTGGTGGTGCGTTACTCCCATCGACCCGATCGGTCACATCTCAACAGAGCCGTGAGCAGAAAAACAAACTCTACCAGATGAGAAATGCTGTTTATTTGATCTCCAGGATTACAATCCAGATCATTTCTAAACAGAGCCAGCATCCAAGTCATGAAGTGGAATGGAAAGCTGAGATGTTGGCATGTTTCTGTCTCTTTCTGCCTTTTGTTTCTCCTCTCACCTCATTTCCTCCGTTTTTGCCCATCTCTTAGGCAAACGAGCTTTCTGAAGTCTGTAGCAGTAAAAGTCAGCCTGGCCAAATTAAACCCTTTAGCGATAAATAAACATTTGTCCAGTCATACCGAGCCTTTTAAAACTGGTCTGCATTGCAGTTTGAGCGCTTCCTTCAGCACTCACACTGCAAAAAGGGAACTAAAAGTAAGTGCAATTTTCTTGAAATTAGTATATTTTTCTTTGATTTGATCAGGTAAATAAGACCATTTGCCAATTGAATAATATTTTTGCACTTAAAATAAGAACAATTAATCTCCATCATCATAGTTCAAGTGCAGGATGTCTAATTATCTTATTTTAGGGGTAAAAATACTCATTCCAGTGGCAAATAGTCTTATTTAGCTGCTCAAATCAAGGAAAAATACATCATTTTAAGAAAATTGCACTTACTTTTAGTTCCCTTTTTGCAGTGCACGGCACCTGGGCACGTTTCATTTCTTGTCCTCTGTGCTCTGAACAACACATGTAAACAACGTGTAATTGGTTTTGGGTGGATTTAGCGCCATGCTGTTTTGCCCGCCTGCCCTGTGAAACGCGCTCCTCTGAGTGCAGAGGTGTGAAAGTTGAGCTGGTGCGGCTGGATTGTTCTTCGGAAACAACGTAATTATCTGAATTGTGTTCAGATCAACCTGAGTGGGAGAAAATGTGACGAGTGGCTTGTTGCCAAGTAACGCAGCTCGTAAGTATCGGTGTTTTTGCCCATAATAATACTTGCTTGGATGATTTGAACAAAGCTACCATGTTGGGTTATATTTAAATGCACAAAAAAGACTCTTACTGGATTTTTTTACCCCTGACGTTGTCAGCTGATTAGTTTATATGCATGAGAACAGATCTCCTGATTCCTCTTTGTTCTCTTCTCCACTCCGTTTTTATGCTAATAAAAACTCTCACATGGCCTTCAAAGCTAAATGTGAGCCTCACCAGGGGTTCCCTACATCCTGCCCCTTCCCTCTGTTATTCAAATAATCTCAGGGAGTGCAAATGTCATCGGCCCCCATGAGCACTTAGGAAAAGGTGACACTTGCTTTGGATATATTGCACCGTATGATAAATGCAGACTTTCACATTCCCACTGTCTTCTTTTCTTCCTCTACACCTTTAAATTTAGTCACAAATATGTAACCTTAGTGTGTAAAATGCTACATAAAAGACTATTTAAAAACTCTCTAGGTTTGCTGTCCTAAGCAGTTGGTGACATTGAGGTCCAGTAGTACTAAAAATATCAATAAACTTGAAGGCATAATTGGGAAATAGAAGGAAATTATGCATGTTTGGACTTTGACTAGGCCATTTTAAAGGCTGAAACACTAAATCATCCGATTTTAGATGTAGAGCCTCCGTCTACGGAGTGAGATCGGGTATTTGCACAAGAGTGTGTGCCGCAAATTCTGTAAGATCCGCAAAGATAAACAAGCCTGGCAGTAAACGTAAAGCTGCAGTTGCTGTTTGAACAAGCTCAAAGGGGATTGCTGTTTAATTTTCTTATGTGTGCTGTACATCTGAGCTCCTGCCTTTAGATAAGTACATAGTTTATTGAATTGTTTTATTTATTGAGCTGTGTTTTTTCAGGGATGAACCTATATGGGGACAGACCTGGCTAGAAATCGCGTAGCATTTACGTTTGGCGATCTTATTCGGTATTTTCCCCAAAGCGGACGTGTTTTACTTCACCAAAGTGTCCCTTCATCTGTCTGACTCATGGATTTCCACTCAAAATGCTGCGTAGCTCCGACCAAGACAGAGCAAGGTCTGAAATTAACACTCACCAGATGCCAAATGCGAGTAAATATTTCCGTTTGGCAAGTAAATTTCAGCGGGCTAGCTGCTACATGGCGAGTAAACTTTTGTCATCATTTGAGTGGATGTTTCTTTATGTTCCTCTTCTTTCAGCTCGTATTAAAGCAAACGCGCACGTACACAAACACTCGCACATGTGACGCGAGAACAACAACTACGTCATGTTCGTTTGCTAACAGCTAGCGTTTAGCTCAGGCTAACTACGTAGCGGGATTGTGTGGAGATACTTAGCAGGAGTCAGTCAGACTTACTTTATTGGGTAAAAAATATGCTTGGCCGGTTGATTTTTTATTTTTTTTATTTTATTTTATTTTTTTATTTATTTTTGGCCGGTGAATCAGGAAGTTAATTTCGGGCACAGATCAGGGGTCTACCTTGGTTAGAGCCACACAGGACCACTGCAGAAAACTCTAAGCCGGTCTTCCCTGGCTCTATCCACTTCGACTAAATCTAGTTGCTACAATGCGATTTTCCATCATATTAGATGAATAGGAGGGTTTGGCGTGTTTCAATCTTAACACATCCATATGCTTTGGTCTAAGAACCCACCCATTGTAGCTCTGGGTGTATGTTCAGGGTGTTAATCCTGCTAGAAGATGAACCTCCACCCCAGTCTCATCTCATACACAGCCTCCAACAGGTTGTCTTCCAGAATCCAGGTTTTGCTTCACCTCTCTTCCAATCAAATTCAACCAACTTCTTATTACTGCTGAAGAAAAGCATCCCCCACAGCCTGATGCTGCCACCACTTATTGTCACCACATCGACTGTGTTATCAGGATGTTATGCAGGGTTGGTTTTCCGCAGTACATCTCTGCTGCGTCATACATAGCTTGTAACAAGCCTGCAACCGGGCCTCTGGCGCTTTTCTTCTTTCCATCCCAGATTTGTCAAGTATCCAGCTATAGTAGTTGGCGTATAAACGTATTTTCTCCCCTGAACTGTAAATCTCCTCCACTGTGACCGTCTGTGGTTAATGCTCTTAATTTAAGGGAGTCACTCTGCCAGAATGCATATGCCAACCACAAGATTTGTACTTGGAAACGAACAGGAAAAAGTTAATGAGTATGAATACTTTTTAAAAGAAACTGCAGCCTTTAAAGATTCAGTCACCGGGTGGGGTTTAATGTCAAGTAAAAAGCTTCTGGGAGGAAGAGGTGTGCTCCGTTGGTGCACACAAATGAGCACAACAGGTCAGTCAGAGCCGATTCCTGCTGGGCTTGACTGAAGACAATAGTTCTGCGCAGGAGACTAAAAACACAGCGAAGCCATTATTACCCTCCCTCGCTTCCTCCCCTTTTCCTTTGTTCCTCTTTGGGTGATGCAAACGGACCACCTGCCGGCGTGCAAACACGATGACGCAGCAAGCCTTCTTAATTAAAAGATAATATGACCTAATTATAGTCATTTGGGGTGCAGCTGCAAGAAGAACCACAAAGTTGATTGTGGGATTTGGGCGCGTATTAAAGCTTTGAGTCTAGAAATGCGATGGTTTTGCATGTGTGATTAAAACTCAGATGTGCCTTCGCGTTAATTAGCTGTTTGTTTTCAACATATCATGTGGAATATCTTTACTTCTGTAGTATATTCACAAAAGAGATACGCCCCTGAGTCCCTGAATCACTGCTTTAAGCCAGAGGACCTCCAGTGACAGCACTTATAGAGGATGTCTGTCCTGAAAGCTTGTGGCCAATTAAACTGCAGCGACTGCGTTGCGGTGGCCCTCCAGAGCCGCCCCAGTTCTGCTGGGAAACCCACCCCCACAGAGCTGACGTGTTCTGGGGGGTGGAAAAAAAAAAAAAAAAAGCTCCAGTCGCTAAGTTTGTTTGATTCCCCCCCTGCCAGCATAAACATCTGCATGTGTTTGTGTGTCGGAGGCGAGCAGAGGTAGGTCCAGAAGAGCCAGGGGGGCCACCCATGTTCTAAAAATGTCTCGCTTGCCTAACTTTCTCTAACAGTTTTTTTTTTTTTTTTTAATTCATATGGATGTAACCTCTGAGTACATTTACCAGAACAAGGAGCACTTTCACTGCCGCCTTTTGATGAGGACAGAGCAGACTGCTCTTACCGGAGGGATCCATTTAGAGACGGGCCCTCCTCTGGCCATTTGCAGTTGCACAGATTTAATGTGATGGACGAAGACAGCGAGACGGAGCGAGAGGCAAACTGAGGTTTAATGGAGTCATAATTGACCCCGGGAGTCCCTGGGAGTGACTGAAGGAATCTCCATTTTAAGAACGGGATTACTTATTGGTCCATCAGCCATTAAATTCACCCCTTATTTTTTCCTGCATTGGGTTATGATATTTATTATTTCCAGACAGGATGAGCAGAAATGAGTGATTGGACCGACCAGCAAACTTATAATTCACACGATTATGGATGAAAAATGTATCACATATAAGCTTTTCACATCAGTCTGTCGATTAAATATTGAGTAATGTTTTGGTCATGGGAAAATAGACAAAATTTAAACTGTAATCCCAACTCTTTTAAGAAAGGCCTTTTTAAAAGAAAGCCTTCTTAAATCTATTGTTGTGCTTTGGCTTTTGAACCTGTTTTTAATCTTTTTGTACTCTGTAGCACCTTGAAATTGTTTTAAACAATGAAAAGTGCTTTACAAATAATAATAATAATAATTATTATTATTAACCGTATTTAAATGTAACCTTTTTAAAATAGGTCAGCACTACTACCAACCTGCTTAGTTTGGCTGTGAGAGTTTGAGAGTCTGGATTGGAGTTAAGTGAAGTTATCGAACATTTTATTGGAAGTATTGTATTTTTCGGACTATAAGACGCACTTAAAATCCTTAAATTTTCACAAAAATGTATGGTGCGCATATGATTACTGTACCTTTGCTTACTGAAAAAATCTGTTAAAATGCGTAAGTACGACTTTAACCTTTGGTTAGCGAGGGCGATCTACTCAGTGGATATTCAGAGCATTACAGTAACTGTCACTACCTGATAGGACCCCTGAGCTGTCTACAAGACTGCCTGACTGTAATGTCCAAACTAGAAGTGCATTCATGTAAGGAAGCCCACGCCTAGAGTACGCGCTAAGAACAATAAACCAAGTAAGTTAATTCATTATGAAAGTTAGGTTTATTTTGGCCTTATGTTAGAAACAGGGCAATGTAGTCCAGCTACTCTGTCCTCCCCATAGAGACGGATAAGTCTCCCTCTCAGGAGAGAGCTGTGGACGTGAAGGGGCGCACTGCAAAAAGAGAACTAAAAGTTTGTAAAATTGTCTTGAAATTAGTATTTTTACTTTATTTGAGCAGCTAAATGGGACTATTTGCTAATGAAATGAGTATTTTTATTTTTATTTTATTGGTATTGATCAGATGACTATCGCAATATATATTGAAATTGATTTATTGGCCAGCCCTAATTCCCACCCAATCCTCTTGTGTTAAAAATGTATTTATACAGCACCGATTTACACCAGATATCATCTCGATATTGTATACAAGACGAACCGGTCCATTCTTGACGAAATGCATGAAACCAAATCCTGCCAAAGAGAGTGGCGGCGACATGCATTCAGCCCGTGTTGTTTTTTCTCCCCTTTTAATCCGAAACTCTTCTCATCTCGGCTGACTTTCCTCGTCGTCAGGGTGGTGTTTGCCAGGGAAGTGAGTGTCATCACATTCCTGGCTGGCACTAATGGCTGGACATAGCTGCAGTGCAGGCATCAGCCAGAGCAGCCTGCAGAGAAGAGAATGGCGTTGGCAGACGTGGGTTCGGCGCCCACCTCCTGCCAGAGCTGGCTGGGGGGGAAAACATAAATTATTACAACTGATGTGAAACCAGTTCCTGTCACTGTGGAGACATTATGCTGTAGCTGCAAATCTCCAGTGGAAGCTTATTTTTTTTCTCCATTCCCTTGTTTTATTTAATAAATTTGGTTTTATAATAATGGGTTACTATTCTTCTCTCAGCCGTTTCGTCTTATTCTGTCGTGTCCGATCCTGCAACCAGATTTAATTTTTAACTCCCGATTTCACAACTCACTCTTTAATCAGCACCATCTATCTGACTGGTGCGTTCACTGCAAAAAGAGAACTAAAAATAAGTAAAATTTTCTGCTGTTAAAACAATGTATTTGCCCTTGATTTGCGCAGGTAAATAAGATTATCTGCCAATGGAATGAGTCATTCTACCCCTAAAATAAGATAATTAGACATACTGCACTTCAAATAAGATCATGGAGATAATTTGTTCCTATTTTAAGTGCAAAAATCTTATTCCATTGGCAAATAGTCCTATTAACCTGCTCAAATCAAGGAAAAATACTTAAATTTCAAGAAAAAAAAATCTTATTTTTAGCTCTATTTTTGCAGTGTTTCGTCCCGTTTTCACAGCTTGGCTTCGTACTTTGTTCACCATCGTATAAAAGTATCTCGTATAACCCTCGTATGTTTGCTGTGACAGTTTCTCTTGGTCTGGTCATGCTGGCTGAAAGGTAGCTAAAGCATTTGCTTGTGTAAACGGCAAGCTTCAGACCTCCATGTCACTAGTGTGTGGAGTCTTTGTAGCGTAAATCCAAACATGTGTACCAGAAAGAGTTGCATACGGCTATGTTTTATGTTTTTTTTTCCCCCTTTTAAAAGT
This sequence comes from Fundulus heteroclitus, assembly GCF_011125445.2. Taxonomy (NCBI): domain Eukaryota; kingdom Metazoa; phylum Chordata; class Actinopteri; order Cyprinodontiformes; family Fundulidae; genus Fundulus; species Fundulus heteroclitus. Next base: position 13,856,377 of record NC_046382.1, on the reverse strand, counting down.
GCTTTCATTGCTGGATTAAAGCACATTTTTGTCAACTCCAAAGAGATGGGAATAACCCAACCTGCCTTATCTGAGTAAAAGCTGATCCCTCTTAATCTGATAATTGCTCCCCTAGTTTCCCTCGTCTAGAAGCAGCACAGCTGCAGAGAATTGGCTGCGGCTCCAAATTACTGTGAATCGTTTAAAAAGAATTCTTCTGGTGGCCTTCGTGGCCAAAATCAGATATTTGGACGCGGCAAAAAACGAAAATCTCCTCGGTCGTCATTGTTTGGGCGTTCCAGACAAATTGTTTAACCTCTTTATAGGCGCTTCTCGCGCTTTGATCTGTTGTTTCTTCTCCCTCCTTGTCAGCTCGTGTTCTGTCCTCGGGAGCGCCCGGGTCACGCAGAGATGCATTAGACTGCCCGTGTTTCAACAGTCCGTCCTTTTATGAGTGGGTGTTGAAAATCTGTGCGAGCTGGCTGTGCTCAGATGTCTCTGTTTTAGATACAACATGACAGTTATGAAAGGCTGGTGAAGAGGGACGGACCGGGGAGGCTTGATGATCGACGTGGTTCATATCTTCCCTTCAGAGGCTCCGTCACATATTGCAGCACCGGCCATCTAAAGCAAGCTGTTCTGCTCTGTACGATCGTATCCTTCACAAGAGATGAGGGGGAATAATGAAATTCTGGATGAAGTGAGAAAGCTATGCAATCATCTTAAATAAAGGCGCTCTTCATCATAACTTAAGCAAAAACATTGCACTTGCATAGTATTCCTGGGGGAAACAATTAACAAGATCTATGACAACATCTAATTACTCTTTCATAAAACTGAAAACTAGCCATTATTTAAACTAATGCTAGAATAACATAACATAACAACTGACGTTCATGCGTTTAACTTTGATTCACAGACTCAGACTGGGGGGGGGGGATGTTGTGTAAACAGCTGCTAAATTTAATTTGTCATCCCTGCAGTGGTTGGTTCTCTAACCTAGAGTAATATGAAATGGAAGATAATAACAAGGATGTAAACTCTTTAATCATAGTTTTTAAATAGTTTAACCCTGGCTTATAGTGAGCGCTCTCTCACACTTGTTGTGGGTCCACTTCTTCTAATATGCAAAACTGGAAGGCTAGAAAACAATAATCTAAGATAATTTTTATCAATAATTTTTGTCTTTGGCAAAATCACAGAATTGTTATTTGTAGACCTTTATTTTTTGGACATTCTGGGTACCATCATTACCAGACTGATATTAGCCGGTCATTTATTCTAAAGGCTAAAGGCTCTACTCAACTAGATAACTAGCTTTTAAACTTTAAAGGTAGTCGTGATTTTTTGTTTGTTTTGTTTTCCAGAAATGTAAGTAAGAAATGCCCAAGTTACTTTTTGAGTCTTCCACTATTCAGGGGATCCCGTGAAAGAAAAATCTCCCAAATACACTCTGGTCTTGTTTCTTTCTTCTGAAGCCTTCCTCTTCTTGTCCTAAATTTATAAGAGAGTTGGCTTCTTACGACTCTCAGCCATTTTCAAAGTATGCACTGAGAGCAGCGGTACTACAATGAACGGCTAACACCGAAGCTAACTGGATACATAAACACTAGAAGTGCGCGTGTGCAGCCAGTAAGCGGAAACTAGCAAGGAACGAGCACGCATACTGGTGTTACGTGAACACATCAGAATGGCATGTGGGGCAACCAATAGATGAGGCGATTACTCTGGAACTTGAGGGACAGACTGGCAAGACCAGTCCTTTGAGCTTTTACAGTCCTACAGCTCTCACAGAGCTCTATTATTTTATTCCCTTTTCTGAATACATAATGTATTTTCCACCCTCAGTATGGAAGAGCCATTGTACCCCGTATAACAAAAAGCGTTTCTGAGCAGGATCACAAACTATTGCTTTAATTGGGTCTCATTTAGTGTCTGCTTTTCCATTAGTACCTAATCTATTCAGGCCGGGGTCCGTCGGGTCAGTTTAGCACAATTTGATTAATTTTTCATTACAATTGACTTGCATCTCCATGGGGACGGACTCTTTAATAGCAAGGTGGCCCAAAAATCCAAAGTGATGTGATCTGTAGATACACCAACGAAACAGCAGAGAATGCTGCTTCGTTACAACGTAAAAAAATAAATAAAAATGCTTTGGGCAACTGGATGAATATGTACAGGCCAGAGCGTGAAGCTGTGTGGCATCAAATGGAAGGATACAAGCTAGAGAGCATGTGAAGGTTAGCTAGCTCTTGCTAATGCTAGCTCTAGCTGCTAGTGCTAGCTTGGTATGATGTTGCTAATACAGAGTAAACTGAGCGTAAAATTATTTAACAATTAGTCATTGAAATATGCTGTGACTAATAATGCCCCCCCCCCCCCTTCCCCCTACCAATCAGTGATCGAAGGTCTTCTGACTTAACATTTTCATTGTGACTCAGAACAGTTAGAACCGCAAGCTAGCAGATGCTAAAAATGGTTTGCTATTTCACTCTTAAACGTTGCACCCAGGCTGTTTTATCACAACTTGCTGAATAAGATCATCCATGGCAAAGAGCCCCTTTTCATCTCATTACAATTTTGGCTAAAAAGACCAAAGCTGCAGTAAAAGGGGAAAAAAAACAAAAAACGGTCAAGGAGAGAAATAATCAGCACCCATCTGGTCGGGACACCAGGGGTAGACGGATCGTACAATGTCTGTTTAAAGCAAAAATCTTTGTTTGCATGAAAGTTTAAATAAACATTTAGTAGAGAAAGGGAAATGGGAAGCTTAAAAAGTATAAAATTATGATAGTAAGGTACTCTAAAACTACGGCTCATAGATCCGTAGGGTCTATGAGTTTTACGGCTCAAAGATTTTTGGTCTGCCACCAGTACGAAAAAAGTTGGTTTGAAGTAGGGCTGGATGATATGGTAAATAAAATATGAATACAATAGAAATCATATTGATTGATACAGATAATTAAAAAAAATTCAAAACACACATTTTAAGTGCAGTCTTGGCCATTTTATGCTGTTGCTTAGCGACCTATTTTAGATAATGAATATACCATCCTGAGTTCATACTAAACCCTTAATTTAACCAACTTTTTACCAAAACTACAGGTTTTTAAAAAACAACACGTGCTCTCTGAACTCTTAAGTGTTCCTGGCTCTGCATTTGTGATTGGTTAAGAGGATGTAATGACTTTAGTATTAACCTACATGATAGGCTAGAATGCAAAAGGAAAGAAAACTGTTATTCTATTGAACTTTTTATTGACCCTTTTTTTTTCTGTTGCACCACACTTCTATCAATCAATATATATTATTGAATTATCGTCTGGCCCTGGTCTAAAGTCATGCTGGTAATTGGTTTTATTGCTGTAGGATACTAGGAAAACATGCAATTTGCAATATGATTATTCAATATAGCAATTATAATATAATTTAATCCAAAAAAAGGTTTAAAAACAAGGTTAAAAAAACAAAACTGGATGTCTATTCTGAAGTTGCTTTGAAGCGAAACGTCTTCAGCTTCGGAAAAGAAGTCTAGTTGTTTTGTTTTTTTAACCTTTTTTTTTTTTTTTTTGGATTCATTATGACCTGAATGCCTAAGAATCTCTTTCTCATAGGTCATTTCAATGCCTCCAACATTCTTGGTAACCTTTAGCATCTTGGTCACCATCATCTTTGTCAGGTGAAACTACCAAGTGCCATGAGCCTCCATCCAACAGACCCAATATGTTATCGCCATTTAAAGCTGTATGATATACAAGCTCATGGTAGTTTGTTCAGTTCTATAAATGTTTTTTTCCCTTCCCACATAAACGATCACGGATGCATTTGCTGAAAGCCCTGTGATGCACGTTCTTGTTGGTGTAGCTGAACTAATGTTCGGTTTGTGGCCGGCCTGCCAGTACGAGAAATAATGAAGTGGAAATGACTTAGGATGTGCAGCCCATTAGGACGTCCTTTGAACAGTGTTTGGGTGGGACACAGCCAGCACTTTGATGCTGTGGACCATATCCCAGTGTGCTTAAAGATTTATGACTGATTCAACCCCCCCTCCACACACACACACATCACACACAAACTACCTGCCGTGTTACACAACTGTTTGCATTATTTCTCCTGTCATGGGAACATACGGAGCAGCATGTTTCAGAGACGGAGGAGTGCTGGCAAGCAGCGGCTCGTTAGAGAGGCGTTCTCATAACGGCGAAGCAGAAGTGACATTCTCCTGTCAGCTTTCCTAGGATAATTAACATCTGTCATGCAAAAAATGATTGAGAAAAGATAAATGAGATGAAATAAATATGTCTACAAGAGATGTCAGATTTGGCCTCATGTTAGAAACGCGGGTTTGTGGTGTTGCGGATGACTCCTGCTGCTGTTTTTATGAGAGAGTCTGAGCACCGGGTCTGGGTTCGCCAGGTGAGTGTGAGCCGGGTTGCCATGCCGGCGTTGCGTGGTAATAAGCTGGTGAGCAGGCCTTTGTCTCCTCAGTGTCACTGTCGGAGTTGAGATGCAGCGCAAAATGCAAGGAGTGATGGTAATCTCTGCGGGGTTTGTTATAATGAGGCCAGGATTTTCTTTGCATAGCGAGATCCCGCCACACACCAATTACCTGCTACAATGAGAGCAGCGATTGAATTTAGGCAGCGTGCATGGATACCGGTGTCGCTGGTAAAAAGGCAGCCGTGCTCTTCTGCTTTGAACTTGGTTTTCAATTAGAAGCAGAGGAATGAGCAGAGATGTTCTCTGCTGATGAGTTCCTCACAAAGAATGGGTTTCTACTTGAGGCCATTTTTTTTATCTAATAGAAAAATACAGCAGGTTCTTGCCTTAGGAGTCTGGAGACGTCTAGAAGAGAGAAGTTAGTTAAACTATTTTACAGCTTTGGAGAAATATGGAAAAATACATCAGTAGCTTCTTGCCTGCATCTGTTCCCCCCCCCGTCCCATTCTCTAAATGTTGAATCCATCCATCCGTTTCTTCATTCAACCATCCGTCCATCAATTAATCATCCATCTATTCATCCATCCATTCATCCGTTAATGTTTATTCGTCACTCCGTTTTTTTTTTTTCAGTAGAAAAATGAAAAACATGGACTGAAAACTCGGGTAATCTGAAACTATGGAAATTAAAAATATTTGATGTTACATTTATCTATTTCAGCTTGACAAACTGTGCCCTGAGAATATCAAAGGCTGAACGAAAAAAAAAAAAAAAACACTGCGAGATGTTCAGTTGGATTTTAATCACCCTTGAGCAATGTTTTAAGATTTAATGGACCAGGTTCATGGTGAAACTCTTTATTTAATATTCCATTAGTTACTTAAAACCAGGTTTGAAGTTTGAAAGCACTTCACCTCAAAAGAAAACCAGCAGAAACTATAGATAAGCCATATTGTGAACAAAATCAAATAAAATGACATTATAAATGTGTAAATACATTACATTTCCTTTACGCTTTCTATTTCAATTTTAATTTTAGCCAAATCCAGGACAGGTTTTGAGTTAATTATCCCAAGGTGAGATGCGTCTGAGACAAACTGTCTCTCTTGGTGAACTAGTTGGACAGAGTCATTGTCCCTAGTGTCTCGCCATCCTGTTTAATGTCTCTTCTGTCAAGTTAAATAAAAGACAGCATGACCTCTTTGTTTTGGCCGACATTTCTTCATGCACTGCTGCTCTGCGATTGTATTTGCATTAGACATGCAGCCCATTCACTAACATGCGAGAATGCTGATCAAGCAAACGCCAAAGACGTCAGGCTTTTAACAATGCTTTTTAAAAAAAATAAAATAAACTAAGGTTTATACAGTTGCAACCGTTTTCCTTTCCCAACTTTTCCTTTGTTGTTATAGAAATAAATTTTTTCTATGACATTTGTCATGTTGCCCTAGTTTACTCTGACTCACCTGTTTCATGCTCTGATTGTTTTTGTCCTCCGTGTTCATTAGACCATGAACGCTGCTGAAAAGATCTTCTATCCAGTTTTAAAAGACGGCAGCTAAGTCATAAAGAAGCTGAAACACTGCTGACAGGCCATGAAAGCTGTCAGTGGGCCTCGGAGCTTAGCATGACGATGCCCTCCGCCTCCATTCTCCAATTTATCTCTGACATCTCAGTCTGCACAGCTGAGGCTGAAGCTATTACAGTTTTTCCTCTGAGCTTTTACTTTAGCTTGTTAAAAAAGAAATCTACACTGACTTGCACTTTGACATCTGGTTGTCAGCAAATGTTAATATGCCAATCACTCAAGCTATCGCCTTTCATCGTTATGAAATTTTTAGTTTTTTAACCCCTTGTCATGTGTCTTCTGACAGTACTAGGAAAGAAAATGTCAATATTAAGTATAATATAGCAAGCCTTAAAGTTAATGAGATTACATTGATGCTAATGGGTCTCATCTAATGTTTGGTTTTTGACAGTCTCTGACTTGACACGCTTTGACGAACAGCAGATATCTACGAGAGAAAGTCCATTTAATTTTGGTGTGAGGGTCTGATCCCATCCTATGATCCGAATATAAATATATTTAGATAATCATAATTTCTCATTCTCTATGCTTTTAATAAACCATTTTGTCTTTGTTTTGCCAATTACAAAATTATGGAAAAACCCTCCAGCTAGCAGCTGGTTGATACTTTGTAGAAAATGAGAGTAACACACAGTGCATACGATATGTACTTATTGTTATACTCAAGTGAATAATTCGACTAACGGCTAGTTGTTAACAACGCTAAAGTTAGCATCTGCTTCAGATAAAGAGGGTGACAGAGTAACAGACAATAAGAATAAAATTAAATCCTAGTGAGAATATATCTGGCCGTTACCATCCAACCATCGTAAAGTTAGCATCTGCTTTGAGCTAAGAAAACTGACGGTGACCGACAATACGAACAATAAGTACTCATCAGTATGTAAATGCTACAACCAACCACTAGCTGCTAGCAAGACTAAAGTTAGCTTCTGCTTTGAATTAGGACACAATAACAGAGCAACAGACAATTAGAAAATTAAATCCTAGTGAGAATATAAGTGGACGTTACCATCCAACCATCATAAAGTTAGCTTATGCTTTGAGCTAAGAAAACTGACGGTGACCGACAATACGAACAATAAGTACTCATCACTATGTAAATGCTACAACCAACCACTAGCTGCTAGCAAGACTAAAGTTAGCTTCTGCTTTGAATTAGGACACAATAACAGAGCAACAGACAATTAGAAAATTAAATCCAAGTGAGAATATAAGTGGACGTTACCATCCAACCATCGTAAAGTTAGCATCTGCTTTGAGCTAAGAAAACTGACGGTGACCGACAATACGAACAATAAGTACTCATCACTATGTAAATGCTACAACCAACCGCTAGCTGCTAGCAAGACTAAAGTTAGCTTCTGCTTTGCATTAGGACACAATAACAGAGTAACACACAATAGGAATAAAATTAACCTTAATGAAATGAAATTTCGAAATGAAATTTATTCGAACATGAACATGATACAAATATAAAAATAAAATAGTGCACAGTAACAAGAACCTTAATGCCCCTTGTTGATTATTCACAAGCAATGATGACATTACAGCACAAGTGTACATGAGAAATTTAGAAACCTAACCCCAAGTGGCTTTATAACATATGAGTTTACTAATTAAAATGAGGCGAGGTCAGGAACAAATGAGGGTGACATTAAACTTCTTTTTAACATCTTTTTATCTGCGATTAGCGATGTGAACTTAGTTAGCATAACGGTTCTAGATTTCAAATGTTCCTACCTCCTACCAAAGTCTTCATCGGGCTTCAAACATGATGAATTAAGGTGGAGGTTTAAAACTCAAAAGAATAATTAAAACAGCTTTCTGTTGCATCTGAAGCTCCTCGTTGGTCCTTTGTAGACCTTCAAAACTCTGTTTTTACTCTGCCGTCATTGCTACATTAACAGTACAAGATAACTTTAAACCTAAAATGTTTTTACAAACAGTGTTATTGTTTTTCTTTCCAGCAACATTAATATATTTCCAAAGAAGGCCGTGCTAAAGAAACGGACAACTAGCTGTGGTCTTCCGTGATGAGCTCTATTCATGTGCCTGAACTTTAATTTATCTGACAAAACTGTCTAAATAGACCTACTAATGGTTATGAAATCTATATTTATAAACAGTTGGAGTTTCCTGTTTATTTAACTATCCAAGTGTGAAACATTTTCTTGTTGGTCAAGCCTGAATTTGTGTTGTAAATTCAGCCAAAAATATCACAATACTACATCGTATGGTTCAGGGTAAGGATTTTATTAGTCTAATTAGACTAATAAATACAGCTCTAGACCCCATTTGAGAAAATTGTTAAATGTCGTTTTAGTATTTAACTCCTTTCCAATTTTTAGATGATCACATTTTTTTCTCCGGCCTTTCGGTGTCAGAAAACTGCAGCAGCTGGAAGCTCTGCTTTCAGACAGCATCTTCATTTTTTTCCTCTCTGCTTGCTCTCTACCCATCCTGTTTATTTAAAAAATGTATGACTGTTTTTCATGTCGCTTCTTGCGTTGGCCCTTGTTTGACCTCCTGATTGACAAGAGCCAAGGTAGGAAAGCTGTTTGCCTTCCAAGTCAAGCACGTTCTCGTAGATCTTAACGAACACAGAGTTTCTATCATAGATCTGATTGAAGATCTTTAATTGCTCCAAGCCTTTGTTTTTGTGTTTTTTCCCCACCCTATTCCTTTAAAGTTGAGCTGATTGGTATCATAGAGCTGAAGTTGTAATGTTTGATGCTGCTTGACGTGTTCCAGCTCTCATCTTTAACTGGGTTATAGTTATCCACGCTTTGTCTGAGAAGTGGGTTATAAAAATGGAGCAGTTGTCATGTCTCCATTAACTGTGGCAGGCAAGAGGGAGATGAAACTTGTCGCCGAATCGAATTTTTTTGTGTTTTTTTTTTAAGTTTTTGCGTGAGATCTTGGAATATTTATCAGTGAGGCATCAAGGTAAAAATAACAGCCGGGTGGAACGCCACCAATCACTGTCTCACGCGTCGCCGGCGCCTCTCGCTTTCAGCGACGCCGAGGCTCCTGGTTCTGCCGGGCCGTCACCTTAAAACGTTTTTATAGCAGCTGTCCCGTGTTGACACGGCTTGCTGAGGAGCTCCTAAACCACACGGTCGGGGTTATTTGAGCTCACACCGTGGGTGTTCCTGGAGCCGAGTGTTGGTGGGGTGTTGCTGTTTGTGTCTGTGCACCAACAGGCCACCCCCCCCCCCCCCCCCCCTCCTTTGACCTGCGGCAGGGCTGGGCCTCGTGTGTCACCGCTGCTCATCGTCACCAGACAGAGGCATGTTTAGGGAGAGTTCCAGATAACAATGCTGCGCGTGATGGGCTGCTGGAAACTCACAATCCTGATGACATTGATTTCCACTGATAGCATCTCCCTTTATGCTGCTCGCCTGAACAAAAAGGAAGAAGTTTCCTTTTTTCTTTCATCTCGCATGTGTAAACGGCACTTTGAATACCTTTTTTTTTTTTTTTATAGCCAACTGGTTTGATTTATGTAGACAGAGATTTTTATTGTTGTTGCATGCTTGCTTTTCTCCTCTGTCCTGATTGCCGGCGCAGCAAGTTTCACCTCCGCAATCTCTGCATAATCTCTGACAGCTGACAGAGAGAGAGAGAAGAGACGTGGGTTGGTGATGAGCTCATTATGATGAGTTCTGGCTGTCAGGGCGACTTGAATGCATCTTCAGCCTGACAGCCCGGCAGTCTCACCGGGCCTAATGGGGTTCGACAGTGCAGCGAGCCGGGGAGCAGATATTCCCGTCTCCGTCCTTAACCCCGGTTCCCGTCTCATCCGATGTCTTCCAAGTCCTCAAAATCCGAGGATTGTGTCTCACTTCTGTGCATAAACAGCTTTCTCTTTACAAGTGGCACAATGAGAGCCGCAGACCAACTTTGATGTCTGTCTGCGTTTGTGAAACAAAAGGGTGCTGGAACAAAACTCCACGTCCGTTAAAAAAAAAAAATAATTGAATAAACAGTTTTGTTTTTTAAAAACCTGATTATTGGCACTTGTCTTTTAAGTGTTTAGAGCTGAAAATTTGATGGATTTATTCTTGCATTATGAGAAATCAGCATCTCCGCCCGTTGGTAGCATCCGCTGCATCCGCTGCAACCGCTGCAGGTCCACCAGGTTCTCCAAAAGCTTTTTCCCTGCTGCCATCAGACTGTTGAACTGCTGCTGAACTATAACTCATAAGCTTTGCACAACATTCGCATATTTGCACATTTTGCATCATTGCATCTCCATCTAGCATTACAACACTGCAAAAACAGACCTTAAAATAAGTAAAATGTTCTTAAAATTTGGGTTTTTGTCCTTGATTTGAGCAGATAAATGACATTATCTGCCAATGGAATGAGTATTTTGACCCCTAAAATAAGAAAATTAGACATCCTGCACTTGAAATAAGACGACGGAGATGAGTTGATCCTATTTTAAGTGCAAAAATCTTTTTCCATTGGCAGACCATCTTATCTACCTGCTCAAATCAAGGACAGATACACTAATTTTTAGAAACTTTTACTTAATTTTAGTTCAGTTTTTGCAGTGAAATGCTGCCAAACTCTTAGTTTCTAAATGCATTCTTGCACAAATGCCCTTTGTACAATCAATTCTGCACATACAAACGGTTTTAAAAATACTCACCTGTACACTGTGACTGCATTGTCTACATTTAAATTGTTTTAAATCACTGCTGCACCTTATACTGTAATTTAATTTTTACTGCAATTTACAAGCTGTATGCAACGAAATTTCGTTCCTTACGCACTCTGTGCATACAAAATGACAAATAAAGTTGTCTAAGTCTAAGTGGTAGACGGCGCAGCCGCTGTGTGGCACGTTTCATCCAGGAACCTCCCCATCCTGCTTTTGTCCGCTATCGGCGTTTTGTTTGTCCTTTTTATCTGAAACTCTCCCTTTCAACCGGTCCGTCTTTGAAGGGGAGTTCAGATACCGCTGCTTATCTCCCCAAAGCGCCACTCACTGCAGACCCAGACATTTTCTTCCCTTCATCTCTCAGAGGGCTCAGTAAAAAGAAAGAGCGGGACCTAATTTAGCTATTCTGTGACTTTCTGTGACTGAGCGGCTTCTAGTAGTTGAGGAGGAGGTCCGGGACGGCTGCTGCGGTTTTGTGCTTTGTTTACGCGATGATGTTCGTGCTGTTTCGGGGTTTGGGCACGTTAGTGGGGAATATAGGTCAGGTTGCCATCGCTGTTTGAACAGAGAGTAAACTTGGCAGTCTTCTTCAGATATGAGAGCCAAACTCTCCCCCCTCCTTCCACCCAAACTCACTTTTATGTCTGTCGTCAGACGATGGGACAGCTCATCTTCCTGTGTGGAGACATTTCCCGGTGGTCATTCCTTCTGTCCTCCAGTCTTCTACGCACCGGATGAAGCAGCCAATGCTCGCTCAGGATGCAGCCGCTGTCTGCGCGCCTTTTCTCGGTGGCTTGTTTGGGTTGACGTTGAATCGTTAGGCTGATTTCTTCGGCCCCATATGCTGCTTTTCATCCCCGTTTTTACACAGATGGAACGAATCCGCTGCCTCGCGGGGGAAGTTGTTCAGGGGGCCGTTTGCTTAGATAGTAAAGGAGTTGTTTCAATCCGTGGGGCAATAAATCACGCAGCGCCTCCATACAACGCCGCAAACCAGATGCTGAGCCGATGATTGATTACGCTTTGCTATGTGTGCATTTTGCCATAAATCCCAAATATTTGTGGATAAACCTATTCAGCAGACCGCAAACCTAAAATATTCTTGGTTTTTAAAAAGTATTCATACCCCTTGAACTTTTCCACAACTTTTTTTCACCTTTCACAAACTTCAGTATGTTTTTAAAAAAAAAAAATGTAATTTAATGTTGGATGAACATAAAGGAACCGACACGGTAGGGCTGAGCAATTATGCACCAGAAATAACATCTCGGTATTTTAAGGCTGATGCCAATATATGATATTTATCTCGATATGTTTCGTCTTTTCACAAAGTAATTATAAAAAGGCGTCTCTAAATCAAAGCTTTACCCCAAATGTCCCACAAGCACATTTATTAACAAACAGCTGTAGATAAATGTGAGAAAAGCCCAGTATTTATCTAGATAAATATAGATAAAAGCATTATTTTTACACAACAAAGACCATCTGGATATAAACAAAATAGTCCCATATCTGTTTAAAAAAAATCTTTATCTTTACAATTTCTATATATTGCCCAGCCTTTTGATACAGGGTTTTCTAAATAAGTTTGACATGCATTTATATTCTGAGCCCCTTTACTCTGATATCCCTAAATATACGCCAGTGCAACAGATTGCCTTGAAAAGTTACTGAATCAGTAAGTAGTTTAGTGGTTAATTACAGTAGTTTAGCTCTAATTTAATCTGTGAATTTTAACACAGAGCAAATTTGGCCTCTGTCCACTGGTTCTTTATCTTTAAGGGCAATATCTTCACAGACAAACCCTAGTTAAAGTATAAAAAAAAAAAAAGTATCATGTTATACTCAGGTTTCTGAGTTCACTTTGTTTTTGTAGTAACTATAACCACAAATGTCTGACAACTTTTACTCAAAGGAAGACCTAATATAGCGAGAGTGATCTATGTCCTGTTCTTGTCGCTGAACTAAGACTAAAAAAAACATCTTCTAACCCAAAAGAAAAAAATAATCAACCCTAAAACTGTAAAAACTGTTTTACAATAACAGACATCAAAGACTATTTATGTGTGTTTTGAATATACAAAGATTTAAAGACAACTTTTCTTCAAAGATCTGTTTTGCTGGTTTGATTTTTTTTTAATTGAGCAGAATTTTGTTCTCAGATTTCTATTTAAAGAAAATATAACTTTCTTTGGCACCGTAAGTGCTTTCAGTTTCATAATAAATGCACACAATTGATCTTTTTCCCAATCATGTTGAAGCTATTATCACCTTTAATTAAACTGATGCTTTTTCTGTGGCTGTAATGTTATTGTGGTAAAAATGGTGATAAGTTAAACAGCTATGAAGGCTTCTGCAATCCACTGTATCCTCCAACTGATGTAGCACCACCGGTGGAGGATCAAACGTTTATTTTATGCATTATTCCAGGTAGCTCTCTCGCTGTTTCCGCTTGTAAACAAAGAAAGGAAAAAAAAATCAGTTTTTCTGCAGAGCAAATTGCTTTTGTCACACGAGAGGTTTGTCTCTTTCTACTTCCTCTCAGCAGCAGAACAGCACCTGTGAGGCTGTTTAATGTAGAAGTTTACTGAACCCAGACGTTGCTCCTACAGAACATTTTATTGTCTCTGGGCGTTGACGCTTGTCCCTCCAGTCTGTCCACCATTTCTCTTCACCTCTGCCTCGCCTGTCGGGTCCAGCCGCCTGCATCTGGGCGGGCTTTAAGTAATGCAGTGGTGGAATGTGAAGGGTCAAAGACCGGCTCGTCTTCAGCAGCCTCCTTTATGTGAGATTGTTAAAAGACCGGCTTCAGTCCTGCAGGAGACTCCACCACCCCCTCACACGCGCGCACCCATCGTCACACAGGTGAAGTTGTGCTTAATTGACTTTAGATGGACCGTTCCTGGTGCTGACAGGCCTTGACGTCTGATAACATCGTGCTGCAGACCTGTTGGAGACGGTTATTGAGCAGCTGCCCAAACAAGAGGGCACCGTGCAGTCGGAGCAACTCTGCTTGGATCTTTAATCTAAAGCACGGTGTGGGAGGAAAACCGTATTTCCGTTTTTTTGTTTTTTTCTCACGGGGAGTAAAGGAACGGCGGCTCCCGTCAGCAAATTACTCACTGGCAATATTTTCACTTGGATGCTGTGTACTGCTCCGAAGCGTTTTGGCCAGGTTAACCTAAGTTTTTGAAGTTCAGCTGGCTGAATGTGTGCAACGTTTTTAAGAATGGGTTGAAAGAGGATCTGATGCAAAGTCTGAAGGGAGGAAAATGTTGGCAGAATTGAAAAAAAGAAGTGATGCCATGCATTCTAACTGGGCCTGCAGATAGAGGCCTACAGCATGACAGATCCTCTACCATACCCAACAACGGGCAGGAGTAGCTTCTTTGTTTCTTTTTCTCTTTTTTTCCCCGTTCCCTCACATGTTTTCTAAGCTAATTGGCTTTGGGTATTAAAAGTGATTTATTTTGTTTCTCTTAAACAATTTCTTTGTTGCTTTGGATCATTATCCTATTGAAATAACCAGTTGTTACTGGGTTTACAAAATTCACTCATAAGACAGTTCTTTTGAAATAGAAATGAGCCCATAGCATCCTTTTTTAAAGGAGACGTATGCATTTTTTTTTTTTGCCCTAAAATACCTTTTTGTTTTTTTGGTGCACTTGGAGGGTGCACTTGGAGCGTCTAGGATTGCAGAAAAGTTTAATGTAGTCTCTCCAGGAGCTGCATAGATGTCTTTATATTCTTTTTGGGTCATATTTTTAAAGCCCTGCAGTTTCAGTGTTTGTTTTTTTTTTTTTGTTTTTTTACGTATTTTCTGCCAAGCTGCTAAGGGCATGGATTTCCAGCTTACCAGTCTTGCGAATCCACCATTTTTATTTCTGAGGGGTTTTGTAGCCTAAACTGTAAGATGCCGAAGCTACAAGTCGACATCGTTTGTCCACTTGTAGTCCACATCTTTGAAGTCCCCCTGCGTACTACAAAGATGGCCGATATGGTTGGAATGCTCTGTAACCTGAAGGGGGGCATGCTGTGAAGTTCCTCCTTTAGATTTAAAGTGACAGAACCAAAACAACTTGCAAGGGGGAACATGGAGGTAAATTAACGAGGAATTCAGACCAAAACATTGCAGTTCCTCTTTATATAAACCGCAACTGAATGATTTCAGTGTGAAAAAGAAGAACTGAAAAGCATGTTAACAGATATTTAACAGATATCGGCATGTTTAGCTAGGTAGCTCTTCTTTGGTGGGAATTTTCCGACTGGTGAAAACCATCACAGATTTTTCTTACACAGCAAGTATGTTCTCCTCTTTTTCCTATTTAGATGAAATGGACAGTCTTAAAGGTCCCTAGATTTTCTAATTAATTTAATTTGTAAAGATGATAAAAGGCTTCTGCTGCATTTATTTTGGGATTTGTCCCAACTAGAGAAAATTCTTTAATTTTATGGTTGGATTGTTCTTAAGTTTTTCTATGTGAGAAAATGCTTCTGCAATACATTGTTTTTAGCCAAGAAAGAGCACATTCTCACTTTTTAAGATTTTATATATAAAGGCAAGGCAAGTTTTTTTTTATAAAGCACTTTTCAATAATAGAAAAATTCAAATTGTTGTATATGAGCAAAACAAAAGAAAGAAAGAGACAGGAAGAACATTTGAGACAAGATCAGCAGCAAGTCTGATACAGTATGAAACAAGTTGGACAACAAACGTCCACATTAACAGTTCAACAGTTAAAACTTTTAACAAAATAGGTTTTTAATCTTGATTTAAAGTAAGCCAGGATTTCAGAATTGTACAGTCCTCTGGCAGTTTGGAGCGTAGGAACTAAATGCTGCTTCTCTATTTCTGTTTTTTAAACAGAAAAAGGAGTATTTTAAAGTCTATTCTCTGAGATACAGGGAGCCAGTGTAAGGACTTTAGAACTGGGGTTATGTGCTCTACTTTCTTAGTCTTAGTGAGGACGCGGGCAGCAGCGTTCTGGATCAGCTGCAGCTGTATGGTCCACTTTTTAGGCAGACCTGTGAAAACACTGTTGCAGTGATCAATTCTGCTAAATATAAACGCCTGGATTAGTTTTTCCAGATCCTGCTGAGACATTAGTCCTTTAATCCTGGAAATGTTCTTCAGGTGATAGGATATAAAGTTACTTACGGACACAAAAAAAATCCCTGTCCTTTAAGTATAATTTAAACCAGTTTATAGCTGTACCAGAAAGGCCGACCCAGTTTTTCTGATATATTAATTTAAAAAGTCTCAACTCTGTCTGTTTACCTCGAATTGCACAAAACTGTTGTCACTTTCATTTAGATGTGGCTAACAGGAGTAAATGAAGCTGAAACCGGTCTTGTTTACAGCATCATGAAGTAAAAATAAAAGCTTTACGAGTGCAGGAGGGGATGCAGGTCTTTTTTTTTTTGTGTGTGACTCTTGGGTTACCCACTCACACCGAGGCGTCACGAACAGAAAAAAAGCAACAACATTATTTCCCTAAGTTAAGTCTGATCTTTTTACAGCATAATAATTTACCTCGAGTCATTATTGTCTCAACATCACATTCTTCCACACGGCTAAGTGGTTGCTGCGGCCTACAGTTAATGAACGGAAAAAAGCTATAAAATGTTAAAAGCTGCCCAGCCGTGATGCTCTCTCCTCGTTTACATTCCCCTCTCTCTCTCTCTCACTCTCTCTCTCTCTCTCTCTTCTGTTATCCAGTTCTGTCCATTCAGGCCATCTCCATCCAGTTCACCAAGGAGCCCAAGTCCCAGGATGCTTTGCACGGCCGCAGCGCCATGCTGCGCTGCGAAGTCGGCAACCCGGCCAACATCACGTACGAGTGGTATAAAGACGACCAACGCCTGGAGAACACGGAGAGGCGCTTCCAGGAAGGGAGCAACCTGAAGTTCATCTCGGTGGATCGGCAGCTGGACGCCGGGAGCTTTTACTGCAAGGCGCTAAATTACGGCACAGGAGAGATGCTGACGTCCACTGAAGCCTCCTTCAATATTAAATGTGAGTAAACTGACATTTTAACAAGATGAGTAACCTTTGATCTGATGGGTTCAGTTGCAGCTCTGGCTCCGTGTTTAGGGCAGCGTTGTCCTGCCAGGAAGTGAACCTTTAGCTCCGTTCTTCTCATCAGCTTCCTGCTCAAAGGAAAGCATCCCACAGCACGATCCTGCCACTACCACGTCTCCTGATAGAGATGGTTTCATTTTCGGTGTCGACTTCTTTTAGCTTTATTCCTCCTGGGGGAAAAAAAACAACAGATTTCTAAAATGCACGACTAAAATGTTTCCTGTCAACCACTCCTTCCACAGGAGTTTTGAATCTTTGCATCTCACCCAGAGCGACCAGGAGCCTCTTGGCTGCTTCTCTGATTAATGTTCTCCTTTCGCGGCCCATCAGTTCAGCCGGAACTCCACATCTAGAAGGGGTTTACTTCCATAGTTCCATAGTTTCCTTTTTTTTTCCTTAGATAAAGGACTTAAACAGTGATGTATTTTGTATTTTAATTAGTGGTACAAGTATGGCTGGATGATATACAAAAAAAAAGCATATTGATAAAATAGAAATCGTATTGATTGATTTCAATAATTATTAACAAATTCAAAATAATATTTTGATTGCAGCTCTGTATATTTTATGCTATTTTTAGATACAGATCACACAAACACTGAATTCAAATTCAACCCTTTATTCAACCAACTTTTCACCAAAACTGTAAGGTTTTAAAAAAGGAAAAAGAACGAGTGATCTCTGAACTCTCTGAAGGGGGCGGAGCTTGGTGAGAGAGGTTCTTGGGTCTGCGTTGTGATTGGTTGGGAGGATGTAATGACTTTATTATTAACCTACATGGCTAGAATGCAAAAGGAAGGAAAACTGTTAATCTATTGAACTTTTCATTGATTTTTTTCCTATCATCGATATACATCTGTCGATTTATATATATCGTTATTGAATTATCGTCCAGCCCGAGGTATAAGCTTGCTAAATGCAAGTGCATACACTTTTCCGATTATTAAAAAAAAGTTAACATTTTTTACATGTATTGATCATTTTTGTCCCTTTTCACTTCAGTGCACTACTCCCCCCCCCGCCCCCCCTCCATATCAAACTTGTGAACGGTTCTGTTGCGCTATTTAATGGCGCCAAGGCCAAGCGTCGAGTTTCTGGTTAAAAAAGCAGAACAAAAGTCAGCATATTGGATGACGGGTTGTATGAGTTAGAGGAATGTTTCCACCTTGTTGGCTTGTTCTTTCTGGCTCCTTCTTTCTACTGGAAACTAGATCCATGTGCCACCAACCATGTGTTTCTTGTTGCCTGTGTTTTCATCCCTGTTGTGTAACACTGTCTTTTCTCATATAGCCTCAAAAGGCCTTTGTCAAGAACTCACAGACCAGCGTAATTTACCTCCTGGCTGTGTAATTATTTAGATTTCGTTCATTACTGGCCTCTTTGCTCCGGCTTTTTTACTCGCCTGCTTTTGTAAACTTTTTGTCCCCTTTTTTTTTTTTAGACAGGAGGCTCGCCAGCGTCTTAATCTAGTTTAACCTCCTAACTAAAGATGAGTGGCTCTCCTTGTTTCTGAAGATGCCCGGGGAATTTAACCCAGGTCCGTGTGGGATAAATAACAGAGAGCCCTCAGGTACCAGTTGGTACTGGAAAGCCTTTTGTGCGTTTTAGCCTTTGCAGAGACAGAAGTAGAAGGGATGAAGAAGGAAAAAGGGGATGAAAAATGTCTCCATCTGGAACACGTTCTCTTCCTTGGCTACATTCAGATGGTTTCAGGAGGTTTTTCCTCGCAGTGATGATGCTTGTTCAAAGGCTGATTACAGGAACAGATGCGAGTCCAGACCGCCCCCTCTCTGCGTTCTCGAGAGACGGGCTGATCAGAGGCAAACGGGCCGATTCTCTGAGCTCCGTCTTTTAAATGTGTAGCTTTAGCCAGAAAGACCCAGCATGTCTGTTTTTTTGAGTTTGAAGATGGCTGCAGTCATGTTGGGACTGCCAAATAATTTATTGTGTCAGTGAAGATCAACCCGACACACTCCCACAGATTAAAGTCATAAAAAAAAAAAGGGAACGGGTTCGACAAGAAGTGCCAGTTCTTCTTCAGGGTTTCCATCGTGATCCAGGATGAACTGTATTTGTCTGGCGCGTCGTTAACATTATTCCCACGCACTTAAAGGAACTCTTCCTTATCAATAAAAGGCTTTTTGTTTGAGAAAACAATGCATCTGATTATGTGTTTATATAAGACAACAGTGTGTTTACAATGTGTTGAATTCCAGAAGCGGCAGAAATTTCATAATGAATAAAAAAAAATCTCAAACACACCTTATACCAAATGCATGTTCTCAGAAATCTATTGCTTAATATTGCAATGACGATATTCATTACTTTTAACTCTTGCAGTTCTGACTCTTTTCTTTCATCACTATGTCCCCACCTCTCTGTGTGAGCTTTTGCGTCTTCTGCCACTAAAGGTATGCATCAAGTGTCCAACTGGCCAAATATGATTTACGTGCAGCTTTTGCATGCATTGAATTTGAAATCCTACCATAAATTGACATCAAGGAGTCTTTAGTGACTGGGATATTGCACACAGTGATAGTTGAGTCAAGTTTATTTGTATGGCACATTTCATCTGCAAGGCAGTTCAAAATGTTTTACATCATGAAAACATAAAAACAAAGTTTATAGGCGTGCAATATCTGTCACTGTGTGCAGTAGTTTCAATTCAATATACCGTGCAGCTCTATTTTTTTTTTCAATTTAATTTTATTTTTATAGCACCAATTCATGAAACATGTCATGTCAAGGCACTTTACAAAGTCAAATTCAATCAGATTATACAGATTTGTCAATAAATTTCCTAAATAAGGGAACCCAGTTGATTGCATCAAAGTCCCAAGAAGCAGCATTCACTCCTGAAGAAGCGTAGAGCCACAGGGAGAGTCGTCTGCATTGTTGATGGCTTTGCAGCAATCCCTCATACTGAGCAAGCATGAAGCGACAGTTCTTAGTTTTGCATCAAACTGTTTGTCGTCGTCATCGCAGGATCTCTGTGCGCATTAAAATTATAAAGGGATGCATGGAACATAATAAATGTTGTCTAAATTTCATGATTTGCACTTTGCGTACACTGCAGTGCAAGTCCACTCCTCGATTATAATGCCCAAGATGCTAAATCTCACAAATTAAGTTAAAAGCATAAATGAGAGTGAGAGAGGCATGCGGTTACCATCTTGGCGATTATTAGCCAAAGTTAGCGCGGCCGTCTAATTTTCTGATAAGGTGCACACCGTTTTATCTTGTATCAAAAGCTCAAGGAACATTAAGAAACATTACAAACTTTTTTTCTTTTTTATTGGTTTTTAAGGTTAACACGTTTTGTGGTTTGAAATGACAAACGTATCAAAATGTCAATGTAGAAAATAAATCTCGTAGGTAAAAGCATGTAATTTACCCCCAATAATTTACTGTAATATAATGCTTCTCCTTAGAGCAAAACTTAACTTCTGGTTGTGTATTTGACCAAAAGTTGTATTTATTTTATGATTTATTTCTAGCAATATATATATATATATTCACAGTAAAGTTAACTGTTTTGTTTAAATGTGGGATGCAAACAGTTTATTTCACCGAACAAGGAAGTAGATTTGTCATTTAAACATTCAATTTGAAATCTGGTAATCCTCTCCAAGTAGATTTGCATTCTGCTTGTAATGACAATGATAAATAAACTGATAAGCTGAACTGCATTTGCTTTCCTCTGGCTCGAAGGGACTTGGAGCGGATCCAGACGGAGTAACCGGATAGTAGGCGCTGCTTTTCACAGACTCGGGGAACCGGTCTTGAGCGGGGATTATGGAATCTGGGGGTTAAGCTGAATTAGATCCACCTTTTCACACAGCTCTTCCTGCTGCTAAAGTTCAGTATGGTGAAGATTAGTTCAATAACCAATGTGGTTCTGGTTAGTTGTGTATGTGTGGGCAAAACTTAGAGAAACTGTTACACTCCTGTTTCATGAATGTTAAGTCTTTGCAGCAACAGAAGTAACTCTCTAAGTCTAGCTTGCAGAAGAGGTGGTATCAAAAAAAATCCTGTGCAAACCTTATGATACAGTTTTGTAAGGCATGCAAGCACAATTAACCTATAATTTGTAGATGATTTTGCTGTGCTAAACGCTCACATGGCTCATTAGCTAACGCTATGGGGTCAACCAACATTTATAAGATAAACTCTTGAATCTAAGCGGGGACTCGGATACCAATAATGTAAAAATGTCTTGATTAGACGTCTGCAAAATTGACATCGATTAGTGTCGAATGTATAAAAGTTTAGTTTTTTGACCACAAATATCAATTAGACCTTAGTTCTGAATCACAATGAAATAACGTTGGCAGTCATTACAATAAACGCGCTCGTGTCAGTATTGACATATCAAGAATCGAGAGTCTTTATTTTCACAACGAAATCTTGCTGAGACACACATTCACACAGATACAAGAAATGTTTCAATTTTGATTTTTTTAATGTTTTCCAAGCTGAATAAAACAGCAACACTTCCTGAGGAGTGAATTTCTGTGCAGTTGCAAGAATGTATAAGACGAACATTACCGGTGAAGTGCGCAAATAGACATTAGCATGTGAGAGGCCGTTTAATAATTCTCCAAACCTGTGGAACCAGCAGTATTGTAGTTTGTAGACATGTAGCAGACTATAAACTGGGTTGGTGGTTTATTTTATTCTCAGCAGGGGGTGATTGCCTTTACAGTTTTGGGAAAGAAGCAGTTTTTATGTCTAACCGTTTTTGATTTACTGTTCCTGAATCGTTTATCTGATGGAGGGGGGACAGGAAGTGCGTTTCCTGAGTGGGTGGGATCTGTGGCTGTACGTCAGGCCCTTTTCTGGACCCGTGGGATGCCGTCTACAGGACCTGGACGATCCCTTGTGCTGTCTTCACCGGCCCTGCTACGTCCTTCCTCCTGTATCGCAGCTCCCATACCACACTGTCATGCTGAGACACGGGATGCTTTCTATCGTAGCTCTGTAAAAGTTTTTTAACACTGAATTTCAGTTTCCTGAATACAAGAGACCGCTGTTGGGCCTTCTTCACCAGGCGGAAGGTGTTCTAAGTCCAGGAGAGGTCAGAGGAGATGTGAATGCCCAGGAACCTAATTCTGTCCACACCCTCCACCATCTATGCAGAGAGGAGCGTGTTCAGTCTTCCTGGACCTCCTGTAGTCCATTATTACCTCCTTGGTCTTGCTTGTGTTCAGGATGAGGTTGTTCCTGGATCACCACTGTGTAAGTTTGTGGACCTCCTCTCTGTAGTGGGTCTCACCATTATTGGATATGCGGTAGATGGCAGTTTAGTCGTGGGTGAAGAGGTTGAAGAGCGCAGGGCTGAGGGCGCAAGCATATGTCGTTTTGCTGATAATTCTGAGCCTATTGTTACTTTAGTACGCATAGTGCCTATATGCAGGGTAGATGCAGCCTCAAATATTACTGGAATAATATATTTATAGCAAGAAAATCTGTTGTACAGTTTATAATTCAATTTCAGGAAGCAGAGTCCAGGTCTAATCGTGTCTTCTTGCTACATGTTGGCGTCGTCTCTGTAGGAGGATCCAAGCGTGTTTGGACAGATTGCGCCATATTTACCCAACATGCATTAATCGGACGATGAAGCCCTGTGCAGCTGTAATGTTAGCCCCTCGGCATTAATACTGCATGTGCATTCACTGATGTGTATGCAAGTTTGCGTGCATGGCAGTAAATGTAGGTTGTAAGGAGGCGAGGGGGGGTGCTCCATTTGTACAGTACATGGACTTGGAAGCTTGTGCCCCTCCTCCACTGAAGAGTGAGAGTTAATTCATCTCGCCTTCAGTGGTGGGTGGGCTAATCCTGGGGGTAGAGTTTTTCCAAGAGAAATTATCCCCCCTCTGTTTTCACTAATAGAGGTTTTAGCCCCTGTCTCTGAGCCTTTTGTCCCGTTCGGTCACTGGCTTCCAGGAGAGGCCCCCGTGCTCGGGCTTCACAACCGTCAGCTGCACTTTAGTTGTCCCTCAGGGCAAAGCTTTGCGCCAGTCTTTGAGGAAATGCTGGCCAGCACGGTCCTGGATTTGAGGACATAGCTTGCAGAAATGAGCCAAATATTCAAGTAATGCGAGCAATTTTTCACCCCGATTGAGATCTGAAAGCGCGTGCCGGCTTGCACACGTGTGCACCGTCTTTGCTCTGGTCACGCAGCACACCTTCCTAACCTACATTTCTCCAGCAGCGGCCACTTGTTCTGCTCCTGTCACCGTTTATACGTCTAGATGATGGTTTTGATTTTCCCCAAGGAGGCTGCTTTGTCACCCACATCTCTCTGAATGTGAGCGCTTCAGTCGAACACGGCTGATAGAAGCTGAGCCCTCCTGACAGCTGGCCTCGACCACTCTGGGTGTGTTGGTGTTTACAGCACGGGAACAATCCCGACACACATGGCTCTGTCAGTCAAATGCTGCCCATTACTTCTCAAGGTAACAACTTCTGGTGTTTCTCTGCTGCAGAGACCCTTAGCCATGGCAACAAATGGCCCCGCTGAATGAAAGTCGCACACATTCATGTGTGATGCCTTTGCCTCGCCCGCCGACATCCTCACAATCCGTCTGTTATTGTGTTGGGAGGAAGAGCAGGAAGCACTCGCTACATAATTATACGCCCCTAATTATGGCGTTAGCTGGCAGGCCTGCTCCGACACTTAGTCGTGTGTTCTGAGCGTGATTACCTCAGAAAATGTTATTAAAGTCGAACTTCTGGGTGCAGATCTGACAGCTACGGGAGTTTGAGGGGCACAACGTGTGGCTGTTTAATTAGAAACGTCCAGGTCGAACGTGAAGCTAACCTGCAGAAGAATTTCATCCAACTGGGTCACGGCCAAAATGTACTGCTTTGTCTTTGGGCGGAGGGTTACCTTGAAAATAGCTTTCTATGTTTAGTTTCTATTGATTAGATGCCATCTGGTAGCGCTAAATGATTTAAACTTGTAATAGCTGCAGTGCCATGCAAAAGCATTTATGCTCTCTTAACCTTTTTAACATGCAGTCGGGTTATTTTAGTGGGATTTTATGTAACCTACCAACACCAATAGACCCTAGAAGTAAAGAGAGAGGGGGAAAAATTAGTTTTTATTTAGCCTGCTTGACTCTTGAGAGCCTTACATAAAGTCAGTGGCAGTCAGCTGCCTTCAGAGTGTAAATTAATCGCAGTAGAAACGCATGTGGAGAAGTTTAAAGCAGGGCCCCAAGCTGTGAACGTCTCACTGAGCGCTGTTGAAATTGTGTAAAAGGGGGAAAATGTAAACGAAAGCCTTATGATTTATCCAAACTAAAAGACCGGGTAAGGAGCCCATTGATCAGAGATGCAATTAAGAAGTCTATGGTAACTTTGGAGGAGCTACAGAGATCCACAGCTCAGGCTAATCGCTAACAGGATCACAAACGTGATCATTGTTTGCAGCTAATAGCTTTGTAGAAAGAAAGCCACGATAAGTCCTCTTTTCCAGTTTAACAAGAGATGCCCCCAATATGTTGATATCAGCAGAGACCGTGTGTCACAGACGTGTTTACCATAAAGCACAGAGGTGGCAGCACGACGCCGTGGGAATGTTTTTCATTTCCTGCAGAGACGGGGAAGTTCTCCATCCAGCTGAAAAGAGCTGAAGCGATCCTGCACAGCAGAATTGAAGAAGAAATCTGTGTTCGGACGTGCAAAGCTGGTAGAAACACGCTTGGAAAAGGGTTGTCAGCTTTAATTTCAGAAAGACGTGTTTCTGTAAGTGTTTACTCAGATTAACGAGGGGTGGATGCACAAGCATGCCGCACTTTTTAGATTTTGTTGTTTAAAAATATTACCTATCCCTTCCAAATTACAATTATTTGGTGTTTCATCACAAGTAAAACACACGGCGGTTTGCAGGGCGGTATAAGTTACAAATACTTCTGCAAGGTCCTCTATAAGCATTTGCAGCAGATCTGTTTTTTTCTCACCATCCGACTGCAAATTAGACTTATTTCTTCACATCATTCCTGCTCTCCACCTGATTCTTGACTCACAGATTCAATTTCTCCTCCCTTTTGCTTTCAGGCCACCAATAAGTGTCTGGCTCCAGGTCCTTGTAGCTGAGTTACCCCCCCCCCCCCCCCCCCCCCCCAAAGTTGACAAAGCCGTTGACCTTGAACAGGAAACATAACCGACTGTCATCCTGAAGCATCTCAATAATTCCAGTACGTCTGCAGGCGTGTTTACGGGCACAGCATCGTTATCCGTGCATCGCTCCTCGCCGGCACGCCTGCACACAAACCACTCGTCTCTCCCGCCTTAAACGACACGCGCTGAAGTGCAGGGGGGGGGGCGAGCCTGCGTCGCCGTTGTTGCACATCTGCTTTGAGAAGGCTCTAATGAGCCCCGCCTGGCTCGGGCGGAGCCATAAACAGCGGGGATGGAGGCCTTGTTACTGTAGAGACGGTTGGCTGAGGAACCTCGGGGTGCGCAGCTCTGCCAGGTTGCGGCGTGCTTCATCGTGATGGGTCTTCCTCCAGCGCCCCGGCTGACCTCAGAGGGGGAGCGCCTCCCTTCCTCCTCCTCCTCCTCCTCAGCTGTCTCAGGTTGGCTCATGCCATGCATATTTCATAGACGATCCCGGCGTGCCATCAAGCCACAGGCCAGAGGAGCGAGCCTCGGCTCCGGTGGAATGTCTCGCATAAATAAATGCTCAGAGTACGAACACCAACTCCAACAGGCCGGCGATTATACCGGGCCATCCCCCGGAGTTAACTCTGGGAGCAACACTACACCCTACAGAGTCACTGCTTCTCGTGCTTGGATAGCAGCACATGAATAACAGCTAGTTGCTGTTTTCACTGGATGGCAGCTGTAAATATTTGTACAGTAAACAAAGCGCAGAGGGGGCCAATCCAGACGGATAAAAAATTTTATTTTTTTTTAACCCGGGTAGTTGGTGTGCTCTCCGTCTCCACTGCTCTATAAGGTTTTGGAAAATGTATTTAAATCAGCCTAATTCCTTTGCTTTCCCTGTTCGTCTTCGTCATTACAGGGGGGAAAAAAAAGAGAAAACTGAGGGAAAATGTGGTTCATCACAAACGTTTTAAAAAAAGACGAGAATGTGTGTTCAGGCTGTTCCATACTGGAAGACCATTAAGACGGGACATTATTATTGGATGCTGCGATGATGATTTATTTTCCAGCATCATGGTGCAACAAATGCTTTCTTTGATCTTTAGGGAAAAAAACTTTTTATATTTTTCTTTTCGCGGGTTGCCGACCCCTGTTCTAGACACTAGAAGGGTTATATTGTAGGTTATATTGTTTTTTCTCATTCAGGTTCAAACTAGTAGCGTTTATTGTCAATTAAATTTTATTTATATAACGCCAATTCATGATACGTGTCATCTCACGGCACTTTGCAAAGTCAAATCAATTATATTATACAGATTGGTCAAAAAGTTTTCTATCTAAGCTCTTTGATCATTTATCACTTTTCTGTACAGTTCTTTGTGATGGTTTTTGTCTGAAAAGGTGCTTAACTAGGGCTGGACGATAATTCAATAACAATATATATCGATCAATTGACGTATATTGATGAAAGGGTCAATAAAAAGTTAAATAGAATAACAGTTTTTCTTCCTTTTGCATTCTAGCCGTGTATGCTAATATTACAGTCGTTATATCCTCCCAACCAATCACAACGCAGACCCAGGAAACGCTCCGCCCCCTTCAGAGAGTTCAGAGATCACATATTCTTTTCTTTCCTTTTAAAAAACTTGGAGTTTTAATAAAAAGCTGTTTTTAGATAGAGACACAAACACTGAATTCAAACTAAACCCTTTATTCAACCAAGTTGCTGAACAGCATAAAATGGCCATTGCTCACTGAATGGAGACAATTCTAATGAATTAATTAAAAGCGTTTTAAGAGTTTTTATTATGCACCAACGTCTGGATTTGAGCAAAACTCCAAACTACACCAATTCAGCTCCTCTGTTCTGTCCTTCCTCTGTTTTTTTTATCTCCTACTCTCACACAACCAGCCTTCTCCAGAGCTGCTGACAGGCTTGATATTTTGATATTGCGAAGAATTTCTTTCTCCTGCTCGGGTCTTTTTTGAGGTTTTTCCTTCACATTCGCTGTGTCAAATCGCGTTAATTCTTGCCTCGTTGCTTCCTTTCGCCTCTGCCTCGTTTTCCGACAGCGCTGCATCCCTCCATCGCAGAGCGAGTCAACCAGCCGTCCATTAAGTGTCTGAAAAAGCCGAGCTAAAGCTTTCCTCACACTGACTGCTCTCGTTTGTCTTGCAATGTGTCCTGGGTTGACATGGTGACCACTTAACTCCATTTTATTTGATTTTTTCCCTCCTGTCCGTCTCCTGGACTCTGCAGGGCTGGAGAGTGGCAATGTGACTTTGAAGGAGCCGGTTCCTGAAGGGGAAATCGAGAGCTCCGCCACGGTGGCGCTGCGCTGTCACATCGATGGACACCCGCGGTAAGTCTCCTCCTCTGCAGCGCGCCTCTCGTCTGCCGAGGACACCCCCCCCCCCCCTTTTCACCCGCCCTGCTCTCCGTCCCTCTCAGGCCGACCTGCCAGTGGTTCAAAGACGGGGTGAAGCTGACGGAGAGCAGCCACCAGATCAACAACAAGGAGAGGACTCTCTCCATCCAGAACGTCACTCCGGACGACAACGGCCTGTACTACTGCTGCGCCAAAAACGCCGCCGGGCACGTCTGCAGCAGCAGCAACTACACGCTCACCGTCATAGGTGCATACGTTTGTCTCCTTACCTTTAAAGAAGTGGTGATGAAACTTTGTTCATGATGTGTTGGTGCTTTAATCAAAGTTTTTTAACCCTGGTTGCTCTGGAAGCTGCAGCTCTCTGAAGATACACTGCAAAAAGGGAACTTAAACTAAGTAAAGTTTTCTTGAAATTAGTATATTTTCCTTGATTTAAAGAGCTGAATAACACTTTTTGCCAATGGAATGAGTATTTTTATCCCTAAAATAAGATAATTAGATATTCTGCACTTGAAATAAGACGATGGAGATGAATTGTTCTTATTTTAAGAGCAAATATCTTATTCCATTGGCAAATAGTCTTATTCACCTGCTCAAATCAAGGAAAAATACAAAAAAATGCAAGAAAATTTTACTTATTTTGAGTTCCCTTTTTGCAGTGTACCTGCTGGAGAAATGTCTGTGTGCTTTACATTTAATGGAGACATGTCCTGCAAAATCCACTGTTTTAGCCCTTTAATTGATTTTGTTGAGTACTGAGAGTGTCTAGGAATGCAAAGAAAATTTGTGTAGTCTCTCAGGGAGCTTTTTAGTTTATATTTTTGAAGTCATTCTGTTTTCTATTATGTTTTTTTTTTTTTTTTTTTTTACTATTGTGTCATGGTATTTGCTGCGGAGCTGCTAAACAAGGTCATGGGGTTGCAGCCATGGCGTACCAGTCGTGCAAATCAGTCATTTTTATTTCTCGGAGCAATTTTGTAGTCCAAGCTAAAGGATGCCGCAGCTACAAGCTGTAAAGTCCTCGACTGTTCATTGCCCCAGCGTACTACAAAAATGGCCGAACGGGGTGGAGTTGGAACGAGTGGAGTGTGAGGTGCTTCCTGTAGATTTAAAACTGCCAGACCTACGTCAGAACAGGGGTAAAAGGGAGAACGTGGGGTCAAATTAATGAGGAATTCAGACCAAAGCATTGCTGTTGCACTTTATATAGACCACAACTAAAGGATTTCAATGTGAAAAGGAAGAATTAAAAAGCCTGATAGGTGAAACATCACTGGGAAGATCTGCTTTAGTAGAGCGATCTGCCAGCTTCACGGTACCTTTACTGGGCAGGGAAAACTATTTCATCTCCTCTAGATTTCTTCAGTTTTTGCTTTTTATGCCACACTTAAAGATTTAAAATCAGTCTTATATCAGAAAAAGACACCCTGAGTAGATACAAAAAGCAGTTATGCAATGATTATTTTATTCATCAATGGAGGGGATCTTTCCAAACCAATCTGTCTCAGAAGTAATCACCCCTTGAACATAATAACTGGTTGTGCTCTCCATCTTTTCCAGTACCAGGGAACAAATGTTTGTTTTTGTTTTGTTATTTTCATCCCTTTAGCCTACTTCATGTTGTCAGACTGGTACTACTTCATTAATTTCTTGATGCTGAACCAAAAAAAGTAGATAATCAAAATTAATTCTTGGTTTGGTTTCTTTTGAGGTGGTTTCTTTTTCAGTTGTGCCTGGTAGCTATTTTACCCCCCACTAATTCATAAACTCATAATTTGAAAATTGCTGAAATATTTAAGGATAACTCAAGAATCTGTGATAAATTCACAGTATTTTTTTTAAGTGTAGCAACTTTTTTTTTTTTATTAAAATATATTTTTTTACCCAATCCCATTAAAAAAAAACAAAAAAAAAAAAAACATCCCATCACCACCGGGATGAAATGTTTGTTTAAACAAGAATACATCAAATTACCGTACACAGATTTATACGTTTATGACCAAATCTAACATATTGCATGTAACGAGGTTAAAAAAAAAGTAAAAAAGCATCGTAGAAATTCCACTTCCTGTTCAGTGGGACGACAGCACAGGTGAATATGGGCGGAAAATCCCTGACCTGGAGGTAAATTGTTGAAATCCTACCATTCATTCACGTTGCTCCTTTTTCATGTGGGTTGTAAGTCCGCTGCTGCTGCAAATGAAAGGGGAGAAAGTAAGTTTAAACGGCATTAGTAATGAGAGAGAGCAGGAGGAAGCCCTGATCTAATGAGATTATAAAAGAGTGTGCTCGTACCTTCATTTCCCTCCGCCCACACAGATATAAACACAAAACAAGCAAAGCGAACAATAACTTGATGCCCTGAAGCAGAACGATCCCCACTGATGATCCTGAGAGTAACTGCGTCTTTCACAGACGGTTTTCGTTTAAATAAGGAGGCCGTTTGTTTTCCGTTATTAAAACTCTGCACCGTCTTCTTGCAGCAGAGCCACTTGGGTTAAAACAGGAGGACATCAGTGCAGCAGACGCCCACCTGTAATTACCCACCTGTACGACACACACGTGTTACGTTAACACCTGTATGAGGGGAGAAAAAAAGAAAAACCCAACAAGCTTCCAGTTGCAGTTCTGCCACAGTCTGCCTTTCTGTTTGCCGTTGTTCTGGATGTTTACGCCCTCTCTCTGATTTCCTGGGCGGACCAGGTGTTCTCCTACAACGCACCTTTTTTTTTTTTTTTTTTTTTTGTTCTCCGTTTCTTCCTGAACTAACCGTGGGCCTCTGGCACCGTTCCTCCTCCTCATAGCTGTGCAACTTTGAAGTTTTGACCCAAATCTTTAAACCTTGCTGGCTTTCTGGATATGTTCGTGTTCCCCCTACTTTATGGAGCTCAGAAATTTGCAGCTTTTTATTACACGTGCAATACTCCTGCTTGTATTGTGTACTAAATCTCTTCCTTTGTCATGTCATGGTAGTCCAGAGTTTATCCTAGCAGGCTTTCTTTTTTGCAAAAGGGATGAAATAATAATGGGTTCACCAAGTTTTCCAAAAGTTTAAATGTGCATGGAGAAGGTCAAAGAGCTGGTGAAGTGAAATACTGTGAAAACGACTTTAATTGCTGACCGACGAGCTGCGGCTTGTGGCCTCACTGCAAAAAAGGGAACTAAAAGTAAGTAAGATTTCTAGAAATTAGTCTTTTTCATTGATTTGAGCAGGTAAATAAGACTATTTGCCAATGGGATTAGTAGTGCTATCCCTAAAATAAGATATTTAGATATTCTGCACTTGAAACGTGATGAAGGAGATGAATTGTTCCAACTTTAAGTGCAAAAATCTTATTCCATTGGCAAATAATCTTATTTACCTGCTCAAATCAAGAAAAAATGCATTCATTTCAAGAAAAATTTACTTAATTTCAGTTCCCTTTTTGCAGTGCTTCATCGGTTTCCTTCACCGCTATTTGTACTTTCCCTGCACTTCATGCACTTCACCTTTTACAAGGTTTTAAAATTATGTAATGTTACCTCAAGTGTATGAAAGCACACATCAGAATCTGCTTGGCTTGTTTATTTAAGCAAGACGGCGCCAAAATTCACAAACTGGTTGAAAAACCAAAGCGGCCTTGCTGCTTCCATGGGAGTGAAGAGGGAAAACGGCGCCGGGGCGCTCTGATAAAACGGCAAAAGTGATGATTCAGCATCAGCAGGTGATCAGCAGGTGTACGGCGACCCAACGCCAGGGTGGCAAGACGTCAGCAATGCTCGTTAAAAAAGCAGATCAATCTTTCGTTCCAGCAAATTCACCTAAAGGGCAGAGCGAGCCATGTTCAGAAAAATGTCATTGCGTCTTGGACTCTGCGGACCTTAGATTGCATATTAAATGTTTATGACAGGACGGTTAAAACTGAAGCCTTGTTTGTTTGGATGGGCTGTGAGGATAAACCGTTTTATGTGTTTCTCAGGCATGACCTGGGTTTATAAAGTAGCGTCTGAATTAGCCCCAACCTCTCTGGAACATCCTTTAGACAGCCAAACGAGAGAGCAAATACTAAACCATAATAAATCGAAAAGCTTAAGCCAAGCGTGGCGGGAAAGGTTTTTCATTTGGGCTTTTGTTGCAGCTGAGGAGCATAGAAACGTTGACCAGGACCTCCTCTGTATGCCAAATATGAGGCGAGCTGAAAGCGTGGTCCAAACCACACAAAATGAAGATAAAGTAAAAAAATAAGTCTTAGATTAAACAACAATAAATTATGGATTAGAATAAAAGCAATTTTAAGAGTCATTGCAGTCTGTGTGGACTGTGATTAAACAAGTTGTAGGAGATAAGGTCTATAAACGGTAATAAATGAGGCGTAGAAATGGGAGATATTTTCAGCTTCATTTTTGTTTTAAAAAAAGACTACTTTTGTTTGTTGTTTTTACACAAATGAGGTGAGATTTAAATAATCCCAGAAATGAAGGATTTATGCACCAGGTCTGGTCCGTTCCAGGCTCTAAGAACTGGTTATAGGAAATGTTTCCTCAAGTGTTTCTTTTTTTTTTTTTTTCGTATGAGCTCCCTTGTTTTCATCTTTATTTATCGAATTAGATGATCTTTAGATTTTCACAGATAAATAATCAACCAAAAACTGATCCAGATGAGCTGCAGGTTCTGTTCACTGACCCGTTAACTCTCCAGCCTCGCTCACTGCAAAAACAGACTAAACTAAAAAATAAGTTAACATTCTCTTGAAATGAGCGCATTTGTACTTTATTTGAGTAGGTAAATAAGACGATCTGCCAATGGAATAAGATTTTTGCACTTAAAATAGGAAGAACTCATCTCCATCAACTTATTTGAAGTGCAGTATATCTAATTATTTTATTTTAGGGGTAAAATTACTCTTTCCATTGGCAGATAATCTTATTTACCTGCTCAAATAAAGCACAAATGCACTAATTTCAAGAAAATGTTACTTATTTTTGGTTCTGTTTTTGCAGTGGCTGCTGCCTGAAACTGGTGTAGTGCTTGCAGATGTAACCGTGCACATTGTATATATTTGTCTCGTAGACAAGAGCGTCCCGAGGCCGGTGGTCACGCCTGAGGACCAGGTGGTGCTGAGGAACGAAGAAGCCATGTTCCACTGTCAGTTCACGGCGGAGCCCGAACCCACGATGGAGTGGTACCACGAGAAGGAGCCGCTCACTAACAAGTCTCGGTACGTTCCTCTTACCTTTCAGCTCCGTGCCGTCCGGTCACCATTCCATCATCTCACAACACGCACTTCAGCATCCTTCCTCCTCAGAGTCGGCCGCATTCGGACGTTGCTCCGCTTCCTTTTAGCAGGAACCTTTGCATTATCCTCTTGGCTCTCTCTGCGTGCCATTTCCACTCAGGCTTTAGACATAATTGCCCATCAAGGAGAGCTGTAGCTGTAACAGCGGGCCATAAAATGGCTCAGCAGTCCAACCTTGCATGGCACCAACACAGCCTGTCTCTCCTGCCTCTCACGGAGGACTTTGCAGACCTCCACACTGCAAAAATGGATCTAAAAATAAGTAAAATGTTCTTAAAATTAGTGCATTTGTCCTTGATTTGAGCAGGTAAATAAGATTATCTGCCAATGGAATGAGTATTTTGACCCCTAAAATAAGATAATTAGATATCCTGCACTTGAAATAAGATGTTTCAAATGAATTGTTCCTATTTTAAGTGCAAAAATCTTATTCCATTGACAAATCATCTTATTTACCTGCTCAAATCAAGGACAAATACACAAATTTTAAGAACATTTGACTTATTTTTAGTTCCGTTTTTGCAGTGCAGTGGCCTCGCAGCGAGCGGAAGAAGCCCTCAGGCTCCAGGCATATTACCAGAACCGCCATTATATACACGCAGTTCTGGTTTTCATCTTTTGTCCTGTTTGCAACTACAGACTTCAGTCTCACTGGGATTATATGAGACACGCACACGCACAAAGTAGCGCATAAAAGTGAGGCCAAATCAAATCATACGTGGGTTTCCAGTTTCTTTACAAATAAAAACAAAAGTCTGAAAAGTGTGGCGTGCTTTTCTATTCGGCGCCCATTCGCTATGGGACTCCTGAATAAAATCCAGAACGACCAGGGGTGCAATGCAAACACGCTTTTTACACTAGTGATGAAGCTTTTTACACTGAAACTACAGTTTATTCATTACAACAAAACAAAATAAGTTATTCTAGTATTTGCTTTAAAAAATTAGATCAGAAACCTCCAAAGATTTACCCACTTTATTTATTATGAATAGAAGAGATTTTATAGTTTCTGTATGTTTAATGTATGAAAGAAGTCCTGTCAAGGATATATTTAGCTTATTGGTTTGTAAATGCAACATTTTTCTGTTCATGTTCACCACTTTCAATCATCTTGTTTATAAAAAGTGCTATATAAATAAACTTGCCTTGTCTTTTTACTTTTTTCTTTTTGTAAAACATTGTTGATCTGCCTACAAGGCGCCATAAACTGCAGAAAACCTCTTCCTAGTTTCACCTTTATGGTTTGTTCACTGCAAAAACGGAACTTAAAATAAGCAAAATGTTCTTAAAATTAATGCATTTGTCCTTGATTTGAGCAGGTAAATAAGGTAATTTGCCAATGGAATAAGATTTTTGCACTTAAATAGGAACAACTCATCTCCATCACCTTATTTCAAGTGCAGGATGTCTAATTATCTTATATTAGGGGTCAATATACTCATTCCATTGGCAAATAATCTTATTTACCTGCTCAAATCAAGGACAAATACACTAACTTTAAGAACATTTTACTTATTTTTAGATCTGTTTTTGCGGTGTTGCACCTGTGCTCTGCTGGTGTCTGCAGTTTTACTACACTTGGAGGAGAAAGAGTCGAATGTTATTGTGTCATAAGGCAGCGGTGGCAGGAATGCATTTTCTCTAAAAGCTCGCCTCGCCGTGGTTCAGGAATTCCCTGACGGCCTTGTGTTTCCGTGCATCCGTGTTTATTGATCCGGGCCGCTCGTAGCGCCAGAGGAACCGAGGATCGCTTTTCACGTTGGTTCCTTAAGGGTGGGAAAGAGTCGGTCTTGGCTCATTTTCTTATGAGGTTGTTTTTAGAGGTTTCCCTCAGAGTGAAGTCGGGTTTAGCAGACTAGTTATTCATCATTGTCGTCATGGGGGGGGGAAATACTCCAGATCCCGCAGCTCATTTCCCTTCCTGTCCGTGAACAAAGAAGACAAGATGGCAGAAATATCACCTCTCCTCGGGGAATCCACCAAAGCAGCAGTCAGTCCTGGAGGAATACAGGAAATACAAAATCACTCACTTCTGATTTTACTTATTCCTTCCTGTATTAGACATTATTCACAGAGTTTAACTAAATCCACACATAAATCTGTGATTTGGAGATACTGACACGTCAGATTTCACGGTCAGTCTCGAAGCACTTTGCATCCGTTCCATCTTTCGCACCGATGCTGCCAATAACTGGGGTCCAGCTGGCAGCTCAGACCCCCTGAAGGTTTCAGCGTTTTTCTTTTAATTATAGGAGAATGTGGAAAAGGCCTTCGTCCTGTTGCTCTCTGCATGTTCACAGTGGGTTTGTTTCTTTTTTTTTCCACTCCTGTGGAAAGCAGTTAATGCTTTTTGTGGTGAATCAGCCCAGATCAGGAGGGATGAACTTACTTTTTAAGTCCCTCAGCTGGGACTTTCCTGCAGATGAGGTCTGAATGAGGGATTTATTGTGGAGAACGTGTTGGTTGCATGCATTGTTGTTCAAGGTTCCTGCCCAGTCCATAAAGACTGGGCATGGAAAGATGTTTGTATTTGTCCAGTCGTTTATAAACCATCCATCCTTATATCGATTGATCCGTCTGTCCCATCCAGCCATCAGTTTGTTCATCCATCAATCATCATGGAAATTAGCGCCCGCCACTGGCCAAATGCGGGTAGATTTATGAAGTAAGATTGAAGAAAGCACAATCCAAAGTAGCGGGTTTGCAAGTTGAATAGAAAAACCAGTATTAAAATTGTGTGACTGGTTGGTAGAAATACTGTGGGGTGATGGACGCCCACCCCTGATCCATACATCAGTTTATTAATTTTTATCTGTCCATCTGCATCTCAGTCTTTGCCTTCGTCTGGCCAGCCATCCCTTCGGGTACACTGCAAAAACAGAACTAAAAATAAGTAAAATTTTCTTTGAATTAGTGTATTTGTCCTTGATTTGAACAGGTAAATAAGATTATCTGCCAATGGAATGAGAAATCTTACCCCTAGAATAAGATAATTAGATATAATGCACTTGAAATAAGTTGATGGAGATGAGTTCTTCCTATTTTAAGTGCAAAAATCTTATTCAATTGGCAGATTATCATATTTACCTACTCAAATAAAGTACAAATACACTAATTTCAAGAAAATTGTAACTTATTATTAGTTTAGTCTGTTTTTGCATTGTATCCATCCATCCTTTCATCCTTTTTAAATCCATCTGTGCTTTTTGAAGGTTCTACATTTCAGACCTGACATTTGTAGAAATATCTGCAATAAACTAATCAGGAACTTTTGCATTTGTAGGGTCAACTGAGAACTCTGGAAAGTTGATCCTGAAAAAGTGTGAAAGATTGACGTTGAACATAGAAAGGATTCCTGGATCAATGTGTGCTTCTGGGATTTTCATGTCTCTGCTCTGTCTTCTCTATCTCCCAGTCAGTCGAGGCAGATGACCGTTCACACTGAGCCTGGTTCTGGTTCTGCTGGAGGTTTTTCCTTCCTGTTAAAGGGGAGTTTTCCTCTCCACTGTCGCTTCATGCATGCTCAGTATCAGAGATTGCTGCAAAGCCATCAACAATGCAGACGACTGTCCACTGTGGCTCTACGCTCTTTCAGGATAGAAAACTTTTTGACCATGCTGAATAACAAACTGAGCTTGACTGAACTGTTTGAATAACAGGATCAATTAGGAATGTATGTAACAAACTTTGAATCTGGATTGAATTTTATTTTATTTTTCTTGTCTTTAATTGCCGCGATATAAACAAACTGAACTCCTCAGTTTGTTTATATCATCATTATCTTATGTTGGAGTCGGGTCACCATCTAGTTTTATCTGTTGGTTCTGTGCAGGGTGTTCCTGCTGCACAACGGGAGTCTGCTGATCACACAAGTCAAGCCCAGGAACACGGGAAACTACAAGTGTGTCGGCCGAGGCGTCAGAGGATCCGAGGTCACACTGGAGGCATCCCTCCTAATAGCTGGTACACACACACACACAGGCAAATTAAACTGCAGCTGTTCGTCTGGTGATAGACAAAAAACCAATGGTTCTGAAATCTGAGAGGATGGCATAATTACCCCCCACCCTCCCTCTCCTCTCCATGGCTCTGCTCGGCACCTCGTTCCTTTCACTTGGAGCCAGAGCTCTCTAATGATGATGATCGAATTTCCCGTTTGGACATCCGTCCCGTCTGGATCCCACTACATGTTGAAGACTCCAGTGGATCGGGTTATTTCCTCTTGTCGGTCCAGGTGTTTTCCAGACTTGTTTAGACCAACCGGCTGGCTCCAAAATTCGCCGCACCTGGCAGACAGATAACGGCGGCAACGGATGCCACGCTGACGTTGCTGAAACAGGCAGAGAAAAGACAACACAGCACCATGCAAAACCATTCATACCCCTTGGAAGATTTTTTTATTTTATTTTTTTCCACATTAGGGCAACACTAACCTGACTCTCGCCAGCTGTATGTCGCTCCGCCTAGCTTCACTCACATCCATCTGGGACATCGCCCATAGAAAGTGATTTCTCCAACCAATTTTATTGTCCAGCCAATCAGGACGCAGGGCTGGAGTTTCATAGATGTGACGTAGTGGAGAAGCGACCGTGACGTGAGACTGTTTTGATTCAGACAGCAATGGCGGCTCGCATCGAGGAAGCAAGCGTTAACATTGATGCTGCTATTTCTTCCGTGTTGTCCAATCTACCTAATATTGTTTCATTAAAAGAACATCAGAGAACGGCTCTGAAGGCTTTTGTTGGTGGAAACATTGTTTTCGCCCTTCTCCCGACCGGATTTGGCAAGTTTTTTTTTTTTTCCTGCGTCGCTCTCATCAGCATCACGGGTTAGCTTCGGTGTGAGTGGTTGAAATAGCACGTCGATAAAGATGACAGACAAGTGGCTTATCCAATCATATGCAAGAATTTTTGATAAGGCCCAGCCTTCAAAAAAGGCAATTCCTATGGAGAGGTCCCAGATGGATGTGAGCGGAGCTAGGCGGAGCCAGTGGTGGTTCTAGACCAAATTTAGCAGGGGGGCCAGTGTTTTTTCACAGGGGCACAGAACTAAAGATTGGGGGGAAAAAAAGCCTAAACAGGTCAACATTTCATCGTTTAATATATTAAGTAAGCCAAAGAGACAATTGTGACTCTGGAACTGCAGGTT
This sequence comes from Fundulus heteroclitus, assembly GCF_011125445.2. NCBI lineage: Eukaryota > Metazoa > Chordata > Actinopteri > Cyprinodontiformes > Fundulidae > Fundulus > Fundulus heteroclitus. Next base: position 13,818,683 of record NC_046382.1, on the reverse strand, counting down.
GCAGACCCCTGATCTTTTCTCAATACGGCGGGAGCTTAATGTGAAAGAGCTAAGTTTTTTAATTATTGTTATTTTTTATATTTATTTTTTAAATTATTTTGTCATTTTATTATTGGGTAAAACCATAAACATAAAAAATACAACTGATCCAAATGACCAATCAGCCACGGTATCTTTGTCAGCATTTATCATCCTAAGAAATTGAATATCATGTCTTTAGTACAGGGGCCATAACAGGGGCCAGGAACAGTTCTACAGGGACCCTGGCCCCTGTTGGCCCCTGTCTAGAACCGCCCCTGGGCGGAGCGAAAGTCATATGGTGAGAGTCAGGTTAGGGCAACACACCTCAGCGTATTTTGCTGGGTTTTGATGTGAGAAACCAACACCAAACTGGGTGTGAAGGAGAAGCACAGTTTAGTAGAAATCTGAAAAGTACGCCGTTGCGTTTGTATTCTGAAATGAGCCTGAAACACACAATCCTGGAGATTTTTGAATAAAAACTCCCTAAGGAATAGTTCAAAGTGGCTCCGTGAGTTACAGCGAGCTGCCGTATCTCCTCATCTTGCGTTTTCAGATGCATGTGCATGCAAGTCAAGTGTTGCCACGCAGCTCGGGGGTTGGAATGTCTTCATAACTCAGAGTCCTGATCACCTGATTACTTTCCTCTTTTTCCCCAGGGGTCAGGGATTATCGAGGTACGAGTGTATGAGCGGCCGTAACCCGCTGAACCCGAGCCCCGTTTAAATACTTGGTTTAACTTGATCTGCTGGGAATCCCAGCCGGCGTTTTATAGCGCAACGTCTCACGGTAGCATTCAGAGTTTAGGGATGGGTTTGAATAGTCCTACCTGTCCTCCCGTCTTCTTCACCTCCGCTTCACAATCTGGGAACGTCTGGAGTTAGATGTTAGTGCTTTCCAGGTCTGAGTGAATATGGAAATACAAAATAGAATGATTTCCAGGCGTTATTCCATGTTTTATTGGATAAATGTTGTTCTTTTGTCCTTTTTTTCCCTCGTCCTTGGTTCTTTCCTGTCCTTCATCCTTCCTTTTGTCCTCCCTTTCATTCAAATGTCCACTAATTTTTCTTCTTTCGTTTCTTTCTTCCTCCTGACCTTACTCGTATCCTGCTCGCCCTTCCCTCCTCCCCTCCTTTCTTTCTTCCTTCCTTCATTCCCTTACTAAATTCCTTCTTTCAAGTCGACCTAATTCATTTCTTTTCTGATGTTGTTGCTTAATTTCTTTCTTTCCTCGTATCCTTTACCATTTTTTTCTACTCTTCCTTCGGAAAGGGAAGAAAAAAGGAAACATGGAGGTGTTTCCTTTTTTCTCTCATTCCTTATGTCCATTTCTTTTTCTTATGCCTTTTCTTTCCTTCCTTGTGCCCTTTCTCCGTTCATCTTGTCCTTCTTTCCTTCGTATTTTCTCACTGCGCTTCCCACTTGTGTCCTTCCTTCCTTCCTACTATCCTTCCTTTCATTCTTTCATCCCTCCTTCTCTTCTTCCTTGATTGTGTCCTACTTTTCCTCCTTTCCTTGTCTCCTCCTTCGTTTCCTTCCTTGTGTCCTTTGTCCTTCAATTTGTAATTTTCTTCCTTTTTCTCACATTCCCTCCTCCTTGTATCCTTCGTTCTTATTGTCATATTTTTCATTCTTCCCTCCTTTCTGTTCTTCCTTAATTGTATCCTACCTCCTTGCTCTCTTGTTCTTTCTTTTTCCTCTTTTGTTTCCTTCCTTGTGTCCTTTCTGCATCCTTCATCTTGTACTTCTTCCTTTTTTCTCACTTTCCTTCCTCCTTGTATCCTTCATTCCTACTGTCTTATCTTTCATTCTTCCCTCCTTTCTGTTCTTCCTTGGTTGTGTCCTACTATTCCTCACTTCCTTGTCCATCCTTTGTTTCTTTCATTGTGTCCTTCATCCTTCATTCAGTCATTTTCTTCCTTTTTTCTCTCATTCCCTCCTCCTTGTATCCTTCGTTCTTATTGTCATATTTTTCAATCGTCCCTCCTTTCTGTTCTTCCTTGATTGTATCCTACCTCCTTGCTCTCTTGTTCTTTTCCTCCCCTCTTGGTTTCCTCTTTTGTTTCTTTCCTTGTGTCCTTTCTTCATCCTTCATTTTGCCCTTCTTTTCTTCCTTTTTCTCACTTCCCTTCCTCCTTGCATCCTTCATTCCTACTGTCTTATCTTTCATTCTTCTCCTCCTTTCTGTTCTTCCTTGGTTGTGTCCTACTATTCCTTCCTTCCTTGTCCTCCTTCGTTTCCTTCCTTGTGTCCTTCATCCTTTAGTCATTTTCTTCCTTTTTTCTCACATTCCCTTCCTCCTTGGATCCTTACTTCACTCCTACTGTCTTATCTTTCATTCTTCCCTCCTTTCTGTTCTTCCTTGGTTGTATCCTACCTCCCTGCTCTCTTGTTCTTTTCCTCCCCTCTTGATTTCCTCTTTTGTTTCCTTCCTTGTGTCCTCACCCTCCCTCCTTCTGGACCCAGGGGTTTGTCCCTTGGATCACTGCTGGCCCGTGAAGTCTTCATGACTTATTAAAGCTAACAGCAGCTGAAGGTCTTGTGAGCTGTGGCACAGATCTCATTGCTCCTTGTATTTAGGGGCTGCTGATTTCTGCTGTGACCCACCAAACAGGAGTTAATCCCCCCCCCCCCCCCCCAAGTCCAACCTCTACGTTCTCGGTTTGTCTGCCTGCACCTCAAATCAGAGGATTTGCTTTAACAAGACAAGAAATCCGTTGACTGGGAATTAGAGGGCCAATTTCCAAACGCTTCAGCGACTCTGAAAGCAAATCGATAATTAAATGAAAATCATTCGGAGCGTTTTAAATCTCCACTTTCACGCTCGCTGATTTCCGTCTCCCTGCTCTTTCTGCGCCGTAGAGATCGGAGACATGATGCCAAAGATGTCGAGGGTGTTCACCGCCGACACGGTGCAGCGGGTGACCTGCCACCCCCCACACGGGCGGCCCGACCCCGAGGTGTGGTGGGAGAGGGGAGGTGAGATGGTGCCCAAGGAGGGCCGGGTGTACCAGGAGGACCAGGATCTGGTCTTCAGCCCCACGGAGGAGGGAGACTCCGGCGCCTACACCTGCGTGGCCCAAAACAAGGCCGGGCGCAGGCACCAGGAGGTCACCTTCACCGTTGCAAGTAAGTTGCCCATAAATAAGGAAACAATTGTCTTAGCTGCTAATGCAAGCTGGTAATGTTTGGCGTAAGGAACGGCAAAGGGTGAAATTATCGAGGTATGTTGTGAGTTTATGTCTCAAAGCTCCAGCGCTTCACGACCGTTCAAAACCCAGACTTAAAATAATTATGTTGATATTCAGGGAGCCTTTTGTTAATGATTAAAATTGAGAACATGTGAAAATATTAAAACCCCAAATTCCAGAAAGCATGAGATACTTTTATATAGCTGAAATGAACATTGAAATTAACTATATTAATAATAGGGCTGGACGATATAGGGGGGAAAAAATCATACAGATAAAATAGAAAGTATATTGATTTAATAATTATCAACTAATTAAAAACATGGATTTTAAGTGCAGGCCTGGGCATTTTATGCTGTTGCTTAGCAACCTATTTTTAGATGCAGAACACAAACAATGAATTCAAACTCAACCCTTTATTCAACCAACTTTTTACCAAAACGGCAAGTATTTAAAAAAGAAAAAAGAACACGTGCTCTCTGAACTCTTTGAAGGGGGCAGAGCTTCCTTGGTCTGCGTTGTGATTGGTTGGGAGGATGTAATGACTGTAATATTAATCTACATGATAGGCTAGAATGCAAAAGGAAGGAAAACTGTTGTTCTGTTGACACTTTTTATTGACCCTTTTTTTTCTATCATCGATATACGTCTATCGATCGATATATATATTGTTATTGAATTGTCGTCCAGCCCTAATTATTAGTAGATGTTAGTGTTAAAATGTTTTTCTGATGCAAAATAATTAACTCATGATACACAATTTCCCACCTTTTACTGCAACTTTTTTGTTTATCCTGTACATTTAAGCTAAAACAACAATCAAGTCTATCAGTGGCAGAGGCCTCTTCCTTAGACCCCCACAGATCTGATACCAGATTCAGTTTCTGAGCTTTTCAGAAACTCTGTTTGCTTGTAGCAAGGCCTTTCTTTGGTTGTTTTCTACCTGAAGGTTTTGGCTCAGAATAGATATTCGGACCTCTTACTAATTTCCTCCACCTGTCCAGAAAAATCACAGTTTCAGCTAAAGATAGTTTACCCCATAGCATGATGCTGCCACCACCTTGTTTCATTGTTATTCTGTTCTCAGGATGATGCTCAGCATTTTCCTTCATGGTAAACATGCTCTTTGGAGTTTTTCCCTCAACATTTAGCATAGCTTGGCCCTCATTTTGCCTTGGCATAAATGGATAAAATGTTTGTTTTTTTTATTTGTGCTCTTCTCCTGACTGATACCTTTGTACTTTTAATTATTCGTAACCTCTCTGCAGACTTTGGCTTTAAAGGATGCAATTATGAGGAAAAATAGCACTAGATAATTTTATTTCAGGTTATTCAGATTCTAAATAAACAATTGTAATGAAAGTCGTCTTTTACAAAGCATTAGTTTAAGGTTGTGCATACTTATGCAGCCGGGTTATTGCCTTTTCTATTCAATAGAAAAGGCAATAACCTGGTGAAATGTATTCATAAAGTATATGAAAAACTAAGCTGGGTTAATAACGAGCGAAAACTTGTCTGGGCACCAAATGTAATATAACTGATGAAAAAATGAATAAAGGATTATTTAAAGCAATAAAATGGAAATAATAATCTAAATAAATACTACGCCTTATTCTTATTAGTTGGTCCGTTATAAAAGTCAGGAAAAAAATTCCTGACAAAAATGTAATGAATTGAAAAAATTTAATTACTGATATAAAATGAGATGGGGGAGAGGGAGGGGTAAAATAAATGGTTATTTAAAAATTTAAATGAATAAAATTATCTAAATTATTATATTTTATTTATTATAATTTTTCTGCAGTAATGGAGCTTAATGACACAATAATATATATATATATTTTTGTAATGGGAAGTTCAGAAGTTGTTGTGGGTCTGTGATGGAAACCTACAGCCATCTGATGCTATTGATATCTAGAGGCTCCACACAGCCTGTAGAGCACATCTAAGGCCGTTGTTTGCACATGGTAAACATATTCAGGGATAAACTGATGTTGCCTAATGTCGTGTCCTCTGTGTCTCCACAGCTGCACCGGTGTGGGTGTCCAAACCCCAGAACAGCAGTTTAGAAGAAGGTAAACCAGGTTACCTCCACTGCCAGGCTCAGGCCAACCCTCAGCCACAAGTCTCCTGGTTCCGCAACGGCGTTTTGATCACGCCCGAGGTTGGTCGTCCCTCACGCAGCTGCGTGTTTTTTTTTTTTTCAAACATACAGGGCAGAACTGACTCTGACACCTTTTTCCCCCCCGTTTATTTCACCCTCCAGGAATTTCGTTTCAAGCTGTTTCCTAATGGCACCCTGAGGATCAACAACGTGGAGGTGTACGACGCTCACATATACAGCTGTGACACCAGGGCCGTGGGCGGCCGACTGTTTGGCCAGGCCAAAGTCACCGTGCTCGGTAAGCTTGCTGGGGGGGGGATCTCTGCTCGGCTGCTATTTAAAGACCTGAAGGGTCGTGTGAAATCAAAATGATAAAAGAACCAAACACGCCTGAGGGGCTGTGGGTGTCTGCTACACCAGGAATCTGTGCTGTTCAGGCCTTTCTGAAGAACATCCACAGAGGTGTGAAACGTGACTCATACACGGCAGCTTTGGTCCAAGCCTTCAGTTTTAACTCCGCATTTCCTTAAAAAGCCTTCCCGTCTCCTGTAGTAGCGCTAAACCGTCGTCGCTGGCCAGCCCGGTCATATGATCGCAGCCTCTGATAGACTACAGAGTTTATGAACTTCGGATTTGTCCGATGTTATTGTGGTCAGTCACATTTTGTGTCGTTGCAGCCACAAACCTGTAGTTTATTGGGAATTTACGTAATTCCAACAGATTGACGCGTAGTTCAGGGGATGAAAAATGATAGATGCTTACCAATCGATACTTGAAAGGTGGGGCGTGCATTTGCATTAGGAGCCCTTAACTCTGATACCCTCATGTAATTTAATCCCTCTTTAAATCCAGCTGTTCTAGGAAGGATGTTTAGAGCCGGGGTCACTCTAGGAAGTGCCATCCCCTGCTTTGAAACCGCGAGGGCGCAACGGACACGGCTGCCGAGACGTGTCCGCGGTCCCCTAGACTGACAGTAGAAGACTTGATAGCTCTGGAGGAGCTCCGACGTGGCGAGAAGAAAGCTTTTGCTGAAGGAAAGCCATAGGAAGTCTGTCTTTACGGCATTTAAAAGACAACACAAACAGATGGGAGGGATGCCGTCTGGACAGATGAGACCAAAATTGAATTAAACAAGGTGGAGGCAGCATCAGCAGGGACACAAAAGCTGGTCACAGTCGATGGGAAGATGGAGTTAAGCACAGGCCCTCTCTTGACCAAAGACGACGTCAGACCTGGAGTGTTAATTTTCAAACTTTAGTCCGTGTCAGGCCTCTCTTGACACGCTTCGCTGGCAGCAACAAAAGTTTTCCGTCGTACAGCGTGGGGCGAGCTTCAGTGGAGATGTGCAGCTGGAAATCAACCCTAAACACAACTAGAAAAAGCTGTTCCTGCGAAACAGCAGTGAGAATGCTTTCCTGCAGAATGATTGAGGAAAAGAGGCAGAAGATCTTTTGAGCATAATATGCAGAAGATCCCTGCAGAAGTGGAAAAACTAGCTGAAAAGTATTGAGATCCAAGAAAAAACAATTTGAACATGAAAGGACAAAAGCTGGAGGAAGAGAAGAATGTTTTTAAACAGCTAAACCAGTCAAACAGTAGTAGTAGTAGTAGTAGTAGCAGTAGCAGAAGAAGTAGTAGTTGTAGCAGTAGTAGAAGTAGTAGCAGTATTAGTATCAGTAGTGGTAGTAGTAGTAGTGGTAGTAGTATTAGTATCAGTAGTAGTAGTAGTAGTATCAGTTTTTACAGAATTTGAAGGAATTTGAAGGAATCTGTAGTAGTAGTAGTAGTAGTAGTATCAGTTTTAAAGAATTTGAAGAATTCAAATTCTTTAAAACTGAGTAGTAGTAGTAGTAGTAGTAGCAGTAGTAGTAGTAGCAGTAGTAGCAGTAGTAGTAGTAGTGGTATCAGTAGTAGTAGTAGTATCAGTGGTAGTAGTATCAGTAGTAGTAGTAGTAGTATCAGTAGTAGTAGCATTAGTATCAGTAGAAGTAGTAGTAGTATCAATAGTATCAGTAGAAGTAGTAGTAGTATCAGTAGTATCAGTAGAAGTAGTAGTATCAGTAGTATCAGTAGAAGTAGTAGTATCAGTAGTAATAGTTGTATCAGTAGTAGTAGTAGTAGTATCAGTAGTAGTAGTAGTAGTATCAGTAGTAGTAGTAGTATCAGTAGTAGTAGTAGTAGTATCAGTAGTAGTGGTAGTGGTAGTGGTAGTAGCAACAGCAGTAGTAGTAGTAGCAGTAGTAGCAGTAGTAGCAGTAGCAGTATCAGTAGTTGTATCAGTAGTAGTAGTAGTAGTAACTATGTGAAATCCAAAACGTGACCGAAAATTGACACATGCCTGATAATCACTGGAAAATTTAAAAAATATTTAGAGGAAGTGACTCTGCGAATTTCAGATTCCTACGTTCATCACAGCCCCTGCAGTGGGCGTCAAAAAGTGCCATTCTAAGCAAAGAGAGCCTGTCCCTGACCTGCAGTAACCTCTGGCCAGCAGAGTTCTGTTGTCATGGAAACTTACTCACAGCTGCTGGTGTCCGTCTACTGCAGGCACAGACTTTGGCTCAGAAGAGCTCCCATTGGAATAAAATGGCATCACTTTGCCTCGAACAACTCTGGATTTTTCGACAACCGTAAGGGCTAGAGACGTAATTTTTTTCTGCGTTTATTTCGGAACGGATAGGGGAACAAGACAAGCTATCGGTTTTTGCTTGAAATATTTTAATGTAGGCGCAGAAAATCATGAAATAAAGGGGAATATTGACGAAAATTCAACGAACAATACTTATTCAACCAGCAATACTTATTTACCGGTAGATTTATTTTTCTCGTCATTAAATTAAAATCTGAGCTTTTTTTTCACCTTAATCTAAAACCTCAACATCCCATGAAATAACCTTTTGCAAAGGGTTTATGTTTTTCTTCAATTTAAAATGTAAAACCAAAACAAAACGGTGGATCTTTAAGAATGACGTTTCCTTAAGTTCTCTAATTTTAAAAGGTTTTATAACATTTGCTGCTCTAAACTAGTTTTATTTAGCTGGACTGAGGGTAAAAGTGCCTCTTTGTTCTGTAAAAGCTGCAGACGTCTGAGCTTTGAAACAAAGCGAGAAACATTTAAATGTCAAAAAAAAAAAAAAAAAAAGTTGTAGCAACAATTTTCACTGTTTTTCTTCTACTCATGCAATACTTTGTGTTGGTCTTTCCCATAAAATCCCAATAAAATACATTAAAGCTTGCTACCAAATGTTTAAGTGGTCTGAATGTGTTGGCGAGGCACGGCAGGTCAGCTTGGTATCATTTCGTGTGCAGGGAGAGTTGCACAAAAGAGGCTTTGACCTTCCCCCCCACCTCCGCATGTTTTCACCGCATGTGCTAACCACATGTAATGTTTTTCCCGGACTTGTGTTGCAGAGAGGCTGAAATTCACACCCACCCCCCAGCCATCCCAGTGCCTTGAGCTGGATAAGGAGATCACCATCCAGTGCTCCGCCAAGGGCCGAGAGCCCCCCACAATCCGCTGGACCAAAGCAGGTACGCGTGACGCGGGTTTAACCTTTGGCTCTCCGTTGTTGTAGATCTGATATGAGAAAAGCCGTTTGAACAACATCTCGCCCAATAACAAAAAAAGCACCAGCAGCCTGCAGAGCTTTGTCCCCATTAAGGGGAGACCTGTTAAAACCTGCGTACTGTGAGGACCTCGTCTCGTTTGTCTCCATTAGCCGTGATGGCGCGCCAGTCTCCTCCTTAACCCCGCTCCCTGCGTCTCTGTCTCCTCCCCACCTTTCTCAGACGGAGGAGAGCTACCGCCGCATGTGAATCAGTGGAACGGCTATCTACACTTCACCAAAGTCACTCGCAGCGACGCTGGCAACTACACCTGCATCGCCTCCAACAGCCTGCAGGGGGAGATCAGAGCCCTGGTGACCCTCACTGTGGCCGGTAAGCCCCTTTCTCGTCCTTCTAGACACTTAGAAGGGTTATATTGTAGGTTATATTGGTTTTTCTCATTCAGGTTCAAACTAGTAGCGTTTACTGTCAATTAAATTTTATTTATATAACGCCAATTCATGATACGTGTCATCTCACGGCACTTTGCAAAGTCAAACCCAGTCAGATTATACAGATTAGTCAAATAGTTTCCTATCTAAGGAAACCCAGCAGATTGCATCAAGTCTTGACAAGCTGCATTCACTCCTGAAAGAGCGTAGAGCCACAGGGAGAGTTGTCTGCATTGTCGATGGCTTTGCAGCAATCCCTCATACTGAGCAAGCATGAAGCGACAGTGGAGAGGAAAACTCCCCTTTAACGGGAAGGAAAAACCTCCAGCAGAACCAGAACCAGGCTCAGTGTGAACACTCATCTGCCTCGACCCACTGGGGGTTACAGAAGACAGAGCAGAGACACAAACAGTATAGACGTACACATTGACCCAGGAGTACTTTCCATATTATATAGTAATAGTGGGTGATCTGTCTTCCCTGGATGATGTCAGAGCTAACAGAACACCAGACCAGGTGTACCTTCTATGAAGAGAAAATGACAGAACTAAAAGTTAAAAGTTGAAATAACAACAAACAGCAAATTGGAGAACAGTAGGAGAACTCAGCAGAGTGAGAAATATTTAGCCTAATGTCCTCCAGTAGCCTAAGTCTATAGCAGCATAACTACAAAGATAGCTGAGGGTAATATAAGCCACTCTAACTATAAGCTTTGTCAAAAAGGAAAGTTTTAAGCCTAGTCTTAAAAGTAGACGGGTGTCTACCCTCTGAGTTACTTTATTTCTTTTACAGTCAGGAATAGCACAGAGGAGCTAAAAGTCTGTTTCTACAGTCCAGGTTTGTGGCCTCACATTAATGAGCGTTTGGCTTGTTTTTCTCTCCGTCTGTGCTTTTTTAGTGTATATTCGCTTTAAGGTGGAGCCAGAAAACACAACTGTGTACCAGGGACAGACTGCCGTCCTGCACTGCCAGGCCAGCGGTGACCCCAAGCCTCACATCCACTGGATGGTGAAAGGCAAGAACCTGGACCTCACCAACGACAACCGGTAAATAACGCGCCACTTCAAACATGTGTCAGGTTCAGCTTTTGCATGATGAAGCAGCCATTTAAATGGAGATTGAAGATGCAGCGATGCGAGGTTTTGTGGAGTTTTGTGTTTTTATTATTTTCCTGACCCGCTGGTTCCAGTTTCTCTCATAAATCTATGAATAACAGGAACTTTTTGGGCAAATTGATCATTGAACTGATATTAATAATAAAACCAAACCAATGATTTCTTAAAACCAGCCCAAAGCTATCTCTCTCTGCATCACTGGAAATCTACACATACAGCAGATTTCCTCACTTTGAGGCAGAGGTCTATCTGGTAAAAAATAATAAAATAACAGATTTTTTTACTTTTACTATCCACATTATTGCTCATTTTGTGTCCTACTCCCCTTTTGTCCTTCCTCATTTACTTTACTCTTTTACTCCTTCCTTCTGTCCTTGTTTCCTTGTGTCTCACCTCCCTTATTTAGTGCTTCTCCTACCTCTCTTCTTTCCTTCCATTATCCCTTGCTCCTATCCTCCGTTTCTTTTTCCTTTCTTACTCTCCCTTTCTTTATTCCTTCCATTATTCCTTTCTTCCTTCAATTATTCCTTTCTTCTTTCCTTCCTACCTTCCTTTCTTCTATCCTCCATTTCTTCTTTCCTTCCATTATTTCTTTCTTCTTTCCACCCTTCCTTCTTTGCTTCCTTACTCTCCCTTTCTTTCTTCCTTTATTTCTCCGGGGGTGCCGCCGACCGGGGGCGGCAGCCAGGATCCTTGGTCTGCTACCTGTGGCGGCTTGCCGGTCCATCGGCCGTTCTCTGGCCTACCTTTCTTCTTGCCGGGCCTATCTTCCGTTCTTCTTCCTACCTTGCTCTTCACTTCATATCTCCTGTCTTCTATCCGTTTCTCTTCCTCCATATTTCTTATTTTCCATTTTTTTCTTTCCTTCCATACTCTCCCTTTCTTCCTTCGTTTTCCTTTCCTTCTTACCTTCTTCCTTTCTTCTCTCCACCTTACCTTTCTTCCTTACTTTCCTTCTTTCCTTCAATTATTCCTTCTTTCCACCCTTCCTTCCTTTCTTCCTCCCTTCCCTCCTCCCTCGTAACCCACCCAGCCCCAACAGCTTCATAAAGATGGAGGAACCTTCTCTCCTCCTTGCTCTGCCTCACATGTTCCTTCTGTCTTGTCTGCATGTTCTCCAGAATCCAGAAGATGCTGAACGGCTCGCTGATAATCAGAGAGGTCACAACAGAAGACACGGGTCGGTACACATGTGTGGCCGGGAACAGCTGCAGCATCAAAGACCGTGTGGCTCAGCTCTATGTCGTGGGTAGGTTTAACACACATACACTCACACAGAGGTGGGCCTCTGAAGGTTTTCTCTATCAGGAACAAGGGCGCACAGAAAAGAAGGCGTTAATTAAACCTCCACCCGTCTGTCCGTCACCCATGGCGACAGGTTAATAACCAGACCCACGTCTCTGACGCCACGGCTGTCAGCGGAGTGATGGGATAGGGCAGACGCTGGATCTAATAAAGCTTCTTACTCCGAGGGCGATAAAAGCTGAAAATTACAGTCACACGCTCGCACTTTACCTGAACAGAGGGATGTCTTGTTTCAGCGAGGGAATCTGGTTGTTTGTCAGGGTTCGCGTGACAGAGCTGCCCGACGGAGCTATAACAGTAACATGACTATTTTAATCTCTTAAGCACTTGAAGGGGCTCTTGATGTTTGTCTCTGCATCGGACAAAAAGCTTCACACAGACTTCTTCTGTTTCTAGCTTAAAAACATCAAAACGTAGTTCAGCGTCTGCTCTTCGAAAAGCGAGCATCATAACCGTTGTGTGTCCCGCAGAAAAACCTCCGAACCACAGTGGCAGTGAAGACGACAGGGCTCCCTATAAGATGATCCAGACCATCGGGCTGTCTGTGGGGGCGGCGGTGGCCTACATCATTGTGGTGCTGGGACTCATGTTCTACTGCAAAAAGAGACGCCACGCCAAGAGACTGCAGAAGGGCCCGGATGGAGAGGAACCGGAGATGGAGTATCTTAATGGTAGGAACCCGTTTCTTCACTTGGGAAGTAGGGCTCTGGGTTGAAGGTACACACCGACAAGCCTCTGGGGGGCTTTGTTGGAGCAATGGGCCCAAAGCATCATGGATCCTCTACCGTACTAAACATACATACACCTTTAATACATAAACGAAATGCTCTAAATGACATAAAAACAGGAGGAAAAATAAAAATAAACGCATTAAATATCAGAAAATAGAGATAAATTAAATTAGACTATTTTAAATGTAATTAATTTATAATTAAACTGTGTTTAATTGAAATAGCTGGTATAAAGGTTAATTAATCATGACAACAAACAATAATAAACGAGTAATAAGAATAAATAAAATCCTTTGAAATCAAATAGCGACATAATTGACTTAAGGTAAGGTTTTTAACTGGAAATACAATAAATTAATTTCTAAACCTTCTCTTAGAGACAAACCAACAGCATGCAGTTTGTTTTTAAAATCTGAAATGCTCTAAATTACATAAAAACGGGAGGAAAATGAAAAATAAACACATTAAATATAAGAAAATCACACTTGTTTTAACGACGACAATAAGACTTTAGAGCTAGACAGAAAAATTCAAGGATGCTAAGATAAAGAAAATCCCCCAAAATAGAGATAAAATTAAATTAAACAATAATTACATTTGTTAAAATCATTTATTAAAAATAAACTATTTTGAGTGGATGTTTAATTTAAATAGCTGGTATAAAGGTTCACTAATCATGACAACAAACCATAATAAATGAGTAATAAGAATAAATAAAATCCTTTAAAATCAAATAGAGACATGATTGACTTAAGGTAAGGTTTTTAATTGGAAATAAATTAAATTAATTACAAAACTTTTAGAGACAAACCAAAAGCAGTTTTTAAAATCCTGAAGAGTCCCAGCTGCTTCAGTCTCACTGTTGGGTTTTGTTCAAATTTTTGTTTTTATTAGTAGAGCTTTGTAATCTGAATAATTTCTATGATTTTGAAAAAAAGCTAATTTGATATATATGTGGGTCAAGACTATTAATAATTGTTAAATTAATTTAAAGCACCTTAAAACCAATTCTAAAGCATACAGGTAGCAAGTACAGACTTAGTGATCCTCGTCAGAGGCTGTGTTGCTTTTAGCAGAGAGTTATCTGTCCTGCAACTGAATAAAAAACAGGTATTAAGGTTTTTGGGCTGGACTGATGAAATGCTCAGTAACATTAATGTTCAATAAATAAATAAACTTAAATTAGATAAAAACACTAGGGTTTTTACTTTGATCTGAAGGATTCATGCCCAGAGTTTGAGGTTGAAGTGGTGGACAGGTTGCCACGACGATGGTGCCACGACTATTGTTGCCATGGAGACGTTCTCCTGCAGTTACTTTTCTTCCTGCACTTATTTGTTGTTTTTTTTGTCGCCGTGTTAAACTTTTTAATCATCACAATGCCCCGTTCAGATCCACAACTTGAGGCAAATAACTCACCTTACTTAAACAGTTTGTATCTCTCCTATTTTTGGTGAATCCTTTATCGCAATTATTGTACCATTAACCGTGGCAAAAAGTTATTTTCATGATGATTTAGATTTAATGGGACGACAGTAATCTTTAACAGTACATCGATCCACATCGATATGTCCAGAGAGAGAGAGAGATTGATTTCAATGCCTGATACCTGTAAGAGCTTAGATAGAAAATGGTCAAATTATATATATTTTTTGTTGTGAGCTGATATCAAAGTAAAAATGGTATTAGATGGGAGGATGATGTGGCATCGATCTCAGACTTGTGAAGTGTATTTAATGGACATCGTGTTGTAACAGACCGAGATATCGTCAAAAATTGTATCCTCATCCAAACAAATTGATATAACATTGTATCGTGATAAAGCTGCTGACTTACAGCCCTACTAATTAGTGATGTTCACAAAACCCCAAAACCGACTGGTTGGCTTTTCACTTTTGCTGTTTGAACAGTTTCCACAATGTTGGGTTCATAAGGGCATCAATTAAATCTCTATAGATAGATAGATAGATAGATAAGACAAGACATATTGCAATTAATGGGTAGGGCTGGACGATAATTCAATAATGATATATATCGATCGACACACGTATATTGATGATAGAAAAAAGGTCAATAAAAAGTTCAATAGAAGGACAGTTTTCCTTCCTTTTGCATTCTAGCCATGTATGTTAATATTAAAGTTGTTATATCCTGCCAACCAATCACAACGCAGACCCAGGAACCAAGCCCCACCCCCTTCAAAGAGTTCAGAGAGCACATGTTCTTTGGGGTTTTTTTTGTTGTTTTTTTACTTGGAGTTTTGGTAAAAAGTTGGTTGAATAAAGGGTTGAGTTTAAATTCAGTGTTTGTGTGTTCGGTATCTAAATATAAGTTGCCTAGCAATAGCATAAAAGGGCCCAGGCTGCACTTAAAATATATGTTTTGGATTTGTTGATAATTATCGATGTCGATCAATATTTCTATTTTATCGATACGCTTTTTTTTTTATTTTTATCATCCAGCTCTACTATTGGTTACAGTTAACAGTACAATTGCCTCACCTTATGTAGCCAAGCAGCACGTTTGATAAAGTGTAACTTTAACTTTTAGAGCAGAGTTTGTGTTGCCATAAGGTAAAAGTAATGCTAATTCATTTATAAAAACTTTTTACACTGACTTTTATCGCAATTAAATTATCTATTAACACCATATTGCACTACTATTGTACATTGTTCTTTACATTTTACCCCTGGGAGGTCATGGATTGATGGTTAAACAAGTCCTGGATGCTCATGATTGTGACATCAGAAATCTTATTAAAACAATAATTATTTTTCTCACTATAAATATGCTCAAATTAAGCGTTTTCGTATTTCTACCCCTTCAATATAACAATATGCTGCCGCAATAAATTGTTTTTATACAAGTCTAACTTTATGGACTTCACCTTGTTCTCTTGCTTTATCAATGCTGAAAATGTTTGGGAACTGACTGGATATTGGCTGCCATCTGGTGTTGGTTGTGGGTATTGCAGGTATTATCTGAGTGGATGTATTGGTTGGGTAAGTCTTAACAGTTTTAGGTTTTCGTATGTGACCATTGACCCACTGTGGATGGGTGTCCTTTTCATCAGGAGGGGCCGTTCAGCAAAATGGCCACACCACGGCTGAGATCCAGGAGGAAGTGGCGCTCACCAACATGGGTACGATCGCTGCGACAGAGAAGCGGCACAGCCACGGCAGCGATAAGCTCCACTTTCCCCGTGCAAACCTGCAAACCATCACGACACTAGGTAGGATTACCCTGCCGTTGGTACTATTCCTGAATAGAGAGTTTTTTTTTTCTCTGCGTCTTGTTCTGATGCAAGCGTTCTGTGAATGTTTGCTCAGGTAAGGGGGAGTTCGGCGAGGTCCTGCTGTCCAAAGCAAAGGGGATCGAAGGCAGCGAAACCGAGACCGTGGTCCTGGTGAAGTCTCTGCAGTCCAGAGACGAGCAGCTGCAGAGCGACTTCCGCCGCGAAGCTGAGATGTTTGCCAAGCTGAGCCACCCCAACGTGGTGCGTCTGCTGGGCCTCTGCAAAGAGGCGGAGCCGCACTACATGGTCCTGGAGTACTACGACCTGGTACGCACTCAGGAGCTGGAGCAAGGAAGTACACTTTTTATTATTATTATTCATTTAATACAGTTTTTGCTTCTTTTTTTTTTTGATGACAGGGAGATCTTAAACAGTTCCTGAAGATTTCCAAAAGCAAAGACGACAAGGTGAAGTCTCAGCCAATCAGCACCAAGACAAAGGCAAGTCCTGAATGTTTGATGAGTGACAGATTCTGCTTTGAAGCTGCTTTTCTCATCAAATATCCCTAAAATGTATATTCTGTGGGTTTTTTTATTTCGATCACATCTAGGCTTGTTGCTCAGCGTGGCTCATTTCCAAGTCAGAAGCAGAAAGAGATGTTGAGTGACGTTATGTACACTGCCAGTCAAACATTTTCATACTTTTGCATTCATTTAAATTAGGGGTGTCTAAACTTTTCGGTACATGGGCCAAAATTGTCAAGTCAAAGGAACTTGAGGATTTTTTTTTTACCTGCTCTACTAAATATGATCTTTTTTAAATAAATAAATGTGACATTTTTTTTGGAAATTAATGTGTAAATCATCGTGGATCCAAAGGTAAAAAAAAAAAGTTTTGCTCATTTGTCGTATATAAAGATGGTCATCCAGTTTGAAAATTATCTTGAATGATTTTATTTGACTTTTTATCAATAATAAATTGAGCTCTTTTTGGTCTAGCCATATAAGAACAGTATTTGGGTCAGTTGTTCTTTGTGATTAGCCAATTTTAATAGTTGAATTCAAAGCAGATTTAAATGCACCAAAGTCTGCATTTGAGTTATTAAATGTCATTAGATAGATGTTACTATGAAATTAAGGAGAATATCAAAAGTCTGTTTATTAAAAGATTAATACTTTGTGTTGGATTTAACATTTTCAATTGTAGGATTTTAACTTTTCTGTAATAATTTTACTCTAATTAAAAACTAAAATATAACATCAGATATATATGCTGGTGGACCACATCTTTCTTGAAATGTAGTTTGGGGGGGGGGGGGCATCCAGATTCAGTACAGAGGCCACAAATGGCCCCCTCAATTTTTATGAAAAATAAAAATTGAGGGGAGGGGGGGTTGAATGTCATCAAAAAAATATTAAGATAATATTTAGACTTTTTTAACCTTCTGTTCCTGTTTTTCACATCAAAACTTGATTCTTGTTTTCATCAAGCCAAGATTATTTCGTTTTTTTGTTTTGTTTTTGTTTTCTGGGTTTTAGACCCAAGGACTCCCGACTAAAGCATTTGTATTCTTAACATCAATTTTGACATTACTCCATTGTAAACTGATTTCAAGCGTCTGTGTTTTAAAAACCTTATTTTAACGGATCTTTTTTTTTTTGTCCGTATGGAAACAAGCTGAAAACCAGCTTCAGCTCCGTTTCTCCTGACTTCTTAAACGGATAATGAAATCCAGGTGGAGTAAAGAGATAAACTTGGGACTCGCAGCTTATTATTTTAGGTAAAAACCAGGCAGGAGGAAAGTTTTCTGTGGACGTCTGCTGATGTTTTGTTTCGCCAAAGCGCTGATAAAAAGCAAAGACAAATGGCACCTCATGCTTATTCTCAGTGAACAAACTTCATCTCATCTTTCCCTCAACGGCCGTCCCATAATCACCGGTGTCTGTTCTTTTCCTTAAATATTCAGCAGAGAAGTGCCGACTCCATCTTTGTCTGCGTTGCCAGAAGGAAACTATAGATCCTGTTAAACATGTTCCCACTAGAAATATCTTTTTTTTGCCCACCAAGCAATCAGTTTTCTGGATTTCACGACGTCCTGTATAGCAGGGCACATTCAGCTGCTGCCCATTTCAACATTTTACTGACTCTTGTTACAAAGCAACTGTGATTATTTCAGGTCTTCAACCTCATGTCAGCTTATGAAGGTGTTTATTAAGCAAGAAAAAGAAAACATTATCTGTCCGGCCACTTTTATGAAAGTCACTTTCTGCTCTTCTGATTTGTCTCTTCTTTTTCCTCCCCCCCTCCAGGTCTCCATCTGTGCCCAGGTGGCTCGCGGCATGGAGCATCTGTCCAACCACCGCTTTGTTCACAAAGACCTTGCAGCCAGAAACTGTCTGATCAACAGTCAGCGGCGGATCAAGGTGTCTTCGCTCAGCCTCAGCAAAGACGTCTACAACAGGTCTGCCATAAAC
The DNA here is from genome assembly GCF_011125445.2 of Fundulus heteroclitus. NCBI lineage: Eukaryota > Metazoa > Chordata > Actinopteri > Cyprinodontiformes > Fundulidae > Fundulus > Fundulus heteroclitus. Next base: position 13,800,512 of record NC_046382.1, on the reverse strand, counting down.
GCCACAATTATACAGCTTCTAAGCAGCTTAGAAAAGTTCATTTATTTCACTAGTTAAAAAGAAAGACTGCTTTAATAATACAGTAGAAAAATGATTTTAAATAGAGATATCAGCGTCTTGAACGGTATCCCCATGTACGCTACAGTACATGCCCTCAGTTCCTGATCAAGGCTGCTTTTACATTAATTACTGCATCGATGCAGCGTAACATAGAGGCGAGGAGCTCGTGGCTTGATGTTACACCATGGTGTCCAGTTTCTGGGCACCTCCATAAAGCTTGTTAGTAGGAAGAAGCTTGACAAACCCAGTGGACCAACACCTAACCACCACTGACTGTGATAACGTCACACTCAACTTTTAGGAGCTTGGTCTCTCCTCTCTTTTCAAATGATTTCCAAATGAAATGCAAACTTTAGTTTAACCTGAAAAGAGGACTTTGGACCACCGAGCAACAGTCCAGTTAATTTTTTCTTCATGGGTAACACTGCTGAAGTTGCCTCTGCGAGTGCTTTAGCTGTAGCTCATCTCAATTCAATTCAATTTTATTTATATAGCGCCAATTCATGAAACATGTCGTCTCAAGGCACTTTACAAAATCAAATTCAATCAGATTATATAGATTGGGTCAGATTATACAGGTTGGTCAAAAAATTTCCTATATAAAGGAACCAGTTGATTGCATCAAAGTTCCAACAAGCAGCATTCACTCCTGAAAGAGCGTAGAGCTACAGGGAGAGTCGTCTGCATTGTATATGGCTTTGCAGCAATCCCTCATACTGAGCAAGCATGAAGCGACAGTGGGAAGAAAAACTCCCCTTTAACGGGAAGGAAAACCTCCGGCAGAACCGGGCTCAGTATGAACGGTCATCTGCCTCGACCGACTGGGGTTAGAGAAGACAGAGCAGAGACACAACAAGAGAGACAAAAAAGCACAGAAGCACACATTGATCCAGTAATCTGTTTATAGCGGGTGATCTGTCTTCTCTGGATGACGTCACAGTTAACAGAACGTCAGACCAGGTGTACATTTACGAAGAAAAAGAGGGAGAGCAAAAAGTCTCCTGGACACGTCTGCATGTGGTGGATCCTGAAGCTCTGACTTGAGCCGATGTCCACTCCGTGTTAGTCTCCCTCAAACGTTGCTTCAAAAGCCTATCAAAGCCGTGCTTTTTTCTGTCTACCGCACCTTTTCCTTCCACTAAACCAGAGGCCTGCAACCTTTACAGTCTAAAGAGCCATTTTGCCTACGATCCACTTGAATTAAACTTGTTCAGAGCCACAAATGTTGCCTGGCCTTTTGGAAAAAGACTAGATATAATTTTTGATAAAGATTTACCGTAGGAAATATGTTGTCATCGTTAAAGAAACGCCCTTTTTGTCTATTTTGAGATTGAAAAAAAAAAGGCGATGGACAGGATGTTGTTTGTGGATAATGTTGTGAAGAAAAATCATAGTTTCCAACATAATGAAAAAATATGGATTTAAAATTAAACATTACTGGCACTTTTAGCATCATTCTGTTGCAATTAGTCCAAGAAAAAAACTGCTAAAACCTGCATTTATTATCATTATTACATTTAAATACCACAATAAAAATATAATTTGTAGCCAAAGTTATTAGGAGCCACTGTGGAAGGTCCAAAGATCCACTTGCGGCTCTAGAGCCAAAGGTTGCAGACCTCTGCACTAAACTTTGCATTAATTAGTGTGGACACAGCAATCAATGGCCTCTGGTAGCAAACCCTCCTTGTTTAGCGCGCTAAGGTCCATCTTATAGATAGATAGATAGCTTTATTTGTCATTTTGTATGCACAAAGTGCGTACAGAACGAAATTTTGTTTGCATACAGCTTGAAAACTCACTCTAGAAATCACTCTAAAAATCACAGTAGATTGCACTAATTTTCAGGATAAAGATGCAGCAGTGATTTACGTAAACAATTGAAATTTAAAACAATGTAAGCAATGAATGGGAAATAGACAGTGTGCTATTCACGGTATCCAGATGCAGCAGCAATTTATGTAAACAATTGAAATATAAACGATGTAAAACAATGTAACAATGTAGACAACGCAGGGGAAATAGACTAGTGTGCTATTCAGGTGTGGTACGAAGTCCATTTAGTGGCATCAGCAGTTCAACAGTCTGAAGCATATGTGCAAATGTGTAAATGTGCAGTTATGCGACTATGTAATACAGTTATGTATGTAATATTCTAATGTTCTTAGAAACTCTGCGTTTAGTTTTCACGAGCTTTGAGACATAATCCTTAAAGTTAATGGAGTAATTGCAATGAATGCATATAACCTACGGGTTTCACAGTTTGAACTTTAACTAGTGTCAAGTGGTTCCCACTTTTTTGTTTTGGATTTAAACTGCAGGTTTCCCCCACTTGAAAAGGCAGCTTGCTTCCAGAGATTTCACAGGATTTCACTCAGAACAACAATGTGGATTCTTTCTCCTTTTTTCTCTTTTATTTGAAAGTTGAGTCAACAATAGTAGCATTAGTAGTGGTAATAGTAGGTGGAAACCCTTTAAACAAAAAAAACAGAGAATAATGATTAACACCCTTGAAATGACTAAAAACTTATCCCTGACTCAAAATATACCATAGGATTTAAACCCAAAATCAGACATATTTAAAGTATTATTCAGTGATAATTTACATGCTAATGTTCATTTACTTTTCTCAAAACACACATTTTTAAATAATTGCTTTTTTAACATTTCATAGCATTATAACATTTCAATCTGAATGCACCAGAAATTAATCTATAATCTTATACTCCACATTCAAACAATTTGCGGCTCACCGGCTCCTTCTCTTCAGACAAACTTTCCTGCAGTGTCTTCACCCAGTCAGCCACCTTCACAGTGCTCATTGCTGCCCAGTCAGGGTGCTTGCGCAAGTCTTGAAAGTCTTAATAAGTATGGAATTTTGAAACACTGCTTTCCAGACCTTGAAAAGTCTTGAATTTTGTGTGAAAGTCTTAATAAAGTATGGGTAAAAAATTTGTGTTAGAATTTTACAGTATGCTCAAAGACATTGTGAAATGAGAAATAGGAAGGTAGGCTATAAAACTATAATTTTACTAACTGGTCACGTACTGTATTAGCCTAAAGGAATCAAACACTTGTTTGATGTGAAATTCATGCACTTGTGATTTTCATGTTTTGAAACGTTTTCATCAGTAAAAGCATAATTTACTGTGAATAATGCATCTGTTCATTAAATACTAGCCTATAAAAATTAACATTTCTAATAAACACAGTTTGTACAATCTCAACCAATGAAGTAGGCAGTAGGCACACAAGTATACAAGTACATAAAGTTAAGGTCTTGGGGAAAAAAAAAAATCAGTTTTAAAAAAGTCTGGAAAAAGTCTGGAATTTTAATTTGGAAAAAGAGCAAGCACCCTGCCAGTGAATGAACATCTCCCAACTAATCCCTTGATTATCTTCACCTGGAGTCTGCTATCTCCAGGTTGGGAGACGCCCTCACCTATACTCAGTAAGAGAAGGGCGGGGCATGAATTCAGCTCAACAACTAGTGAAATGGACTTTTCAGTGAGCTCCTGTAACCGTGCAGCCAGCCGGTAGATAACCGTGTCTTTTTGTCTCTGGCTGTCTCCTGTGGCCGTAGCGAGTACTACCACTACAGACAGGCGTGGATCCCGCTGCGCTGGCTGCCGACCGAGTCCGTGTTCGAGGACGACTACTCCACCAAGTCGGACGTGTGGGCCTTCGGCGTGTTGATGTGGGAGGTGTTCAGCCTGGGGGAAATGCCGCACGGCAAGCTGAGCGACGACGAGGTCCTGGAAGGTAGGGCCGCTCCTTTCTTTCAGGGTTCTCTGCTGAAGCACAGGAAGGGGAACGGTGGTTCTTGGTTGCTACGTTTGTGTCTTAGAAAGCTTGTGTTCGTGTTGCAGGTCTAAAGACGTTGAAGCTGAAGCTTCCCGCCCCGGAGGGATGCCCCTCCAAAATGTACAAGCTCATGGCCCGCTGCTGGGCGCCCAGCCTCAAAGAGCGCCCCTCCTTCACCGACATCGTCCACGCCCTGGGAGAGCCGCCCTCCGACAGCAAAGTCTGAGAGGAGGGGTCCACAAGCGGGAGGAGCGGACCAGAACTTTTAATCCTTTTCTCCCCCTCCGTGAAGCACAAATGCTGGATTACTAGTCTCACTCGTTTCAGGGAGGACGGTTGGAGAGCGATCACTTCTTTTTTCATTTCAGTTCAGGGTGGAAACTAGACTTCTTGCTGGACCAGTGGACGACACGCTGACGGAGGAGTTCAGCCCCATCTGCAGCATAAACCAGCCTCCGAGCGGTCCGGTGTGTCTGCAGCAACTCAGGACCTCAGTGCCTCTACCCCACATTTACACGCTCACCTTGGCTGCCCCCCTGTGGCGAGGAGGGGAACAGCGCTTTGCCCTGATCGGTGGGGATTTGTCTGGAGTGAGATCTGGCTTTAGCAGTTTCAAATCTCCCGTCTTTAAAGGGTTCCTACACACGCAGGGAAAGTCTGGAGTCGGGTTTCAGCGTTTTCCAGGTCTGGAGGAATTTAGGAGAAGAAAATATGGGTATGGGAAAAATGTTGTTGTTTCCAGGCTTCGTTCCCTGTTACTTTGTCTAAAGGCATCTTTACCTCTGTCCTTCTTTCTTTCCTTCCCTTTTATTTCTACCTTTCTACCTTCCTCCTTCCCATGTCCTCACTTCTGTCCTTCCTTCCTTGTCCCCTACCTCAACTATTTCCTTGTTTCCTTCCTACTTTACTTCATTGAGACCTTATTTACTTTTTCTTCCTTTCTTCCCTAAAGGTCTTTCTTTCCTTGTGCCCTACCTTGCTTGTCTTCCTTCATTCTTCTTTCTTCTTTCCCTGCGTCCTTTGTTCCTCCCTTCCCTCCTCATTTCCTTTCTAAATTTCTTCCTTTGTTCCTCTTCTTACCTTCCTTGCCTTTGCTTTTTCACTTGCCTCCTTCCCTCCTAGTATCCTTCCTTCCCACCTTACGTCTTTCCTTTTTTCCTTGTCCTTACCTCCTGTTTTTGTCCTTCCTTCCTTACAGTTTCAGCTCTACTGTATAAATATCTCCCATTAATTCATGATGATCGTTTGTTTTTCACGTTTTAAAATGAACACAAAGGACTTAAGAGGGTCGAGTCTGGAAATGTTTTACACAAACAACATGTAGGAACTCTTGTCTTAAATGTTAAATCGCTTTCTTTTACCCTGCGAGCGGATGCGCGCTTACGCCCGAACTCTTTCTCACTCAAAAGATGCGCAGATAAAAGAAGAGGCCTAACAAGGTTTGCATGAAGGTTCCCAGACTGTTACGCTTCCGATTTAAAGCATAATCCGGCTACACTTCAGTGAACAACCAGAGAAGATCATGTTTTCAAGCCAAGGATTTATATTAAAAGGATGAGTGTGTGTTGATTTTTGTCATCTTCGAGGTGCTTATTTGTCACTGTTGCAGGGATTAAACCCATCACCGTGTAAAATGTGCAACGTAACATCCACAGAGGTCCAGTGATTTTTCTTTTTTTTAATTATTATTAGAGTGGACCATCACACCAGACAACGTGTACATAAAGTAGAAGCCATGCACTAACTTCACTTAAGAGAATACCATGTTTCTTTGTGTAGAAGGATGCACAGGTACCTGTTTATTTATGATGAAGGTCCTGTTTTCTTTTGTTTTTAACTGTTTGTAATTGGTACTTAAGGATTCCTGTTACTTTTTTTTTTATTTTTATATACACAGTCCATTTCGGTGTCTGCGTCCTAACTGAATATGCTGACAGTGCAAAGGGGGTCAAAAACTGTGACTGCAGGTCACCTGGACTCATCTAAGTGCCTAGTAAATGAAGGATTTTCCTAACAATCGCCCCTTTTTTTACATTATCTAATCAAATGCAAAGGCCTTTGTTTTTTTACCTTGTTTTTTATGTTGTTTTTATTGTAATTTTTTGTTTTTTATGAATGCTAGGCACTCAAACCTAGACATCTTGGGTTTTTTTGTTTCTATTTTTTTTTTACTCTGCTTGAGCAAATGTTAACCGTAATCAGATATATTCAAAAGTATACATGCTGCTGTCAATAAAGGTGCACAGTGTTTTTACTCTGTCTGTTTTTTTTTTTGTTTTTTTGTTTTTTTACTATTACAGCCAAATTGCATCTAAAATCTGCTCCAGAGTTTAAAAATCTGAAAAATGTCAGCAAGTGTGGGGAAAAAACATTTGCCTCTTCAGTCTTCCTCTCAGCTTTGCTGTTTAGGACTTGAAACCAAATGGCTAAGACCATCTTTTTTTTTTTTTTTTTTTATTAATTTGAGACAAGTAGACGATATACAGGAAGTAAGTTGTTTATTTTTATTGCAAAATATTTTTATTGGGATGAAGTGCACAGTTTGTTTTAGATTATCAAATTAAATTACACTTTCCTTCTGCGTGTGTCTCCAGGGGGTTCCCTGCTTCTTGGCCAGTGACCGCTGGAGATGGGCAGTTTGAGATGAAGTTTTTGTCTTTGTCCTCATGTCCTCCCTTTTGTCCTAGCTTCTTTTCTCTCCTGTCCTTAATCTTCCTTCTTTTGATTTTTCATCAAATCCTTCATTCTTTATCCTTCTTCCTACTCTCCCTCTGATCTTATTCCTTTTCACTCGTCTTTCTTCCTTCCTCATCCCTCCTTTCCTTCTTGCTTGTGTCCCATTCCAACTTTCCATTCCTTCTGTTTTTCTAAATTTCCTTTTTTCCTTCGTTTTAGTTTCGGCTTTTTCCCAGTTCCATTTTTAGCGCCTGTGACTATCTGCCATAAATTGAACTTTGGTATTTCACATCGCCCTGTGATGGACTGGCAACCCGTACTGTGTCGTCTCTGCCTCTCGCCCACGGACTGCTGGGAAATGGGCACAAGAGCCGCTCACAAGGAGTATAGATTTAAAAAATGTAGGAATGGGTTGGTACAGTTAAAAAAAAAAACAAAAAAACAATGGATGAGGTTGCTAAAGATTTTTATTTATTTATTTATTTATTTATTTATTCGAACATGATACAAATATAAAAATAAAATAGTGCACAGTAACAAGAAGTGCATAAGAAAGAAGAGAAAATACAGATTTTTGTTTCAGTTAACATATCATGCTCAAAACGGGGTAGGAAGAAGTGAGAACTTATAAACTCCTACCCCTAAACACTTGAGATTTTAGAGTCCTACTGTCATTAAAAAATAAATAAATAAATAAATCAAAATCAAAGTGGCAGTTTGAAGTAACAGTTACTAATATTTACCTATACATTTTCCCATTTTATGCTGGTTTATCTTTCTAAACCCTTACACCAAGTTATTATCTTCAATACACACCTTATTGCTTTCTGTCCCCATGTGTATATCTATTGAAAATTACCTCTTTGTACCTTCTTTTGAATTGTGTTAAACTATTGCTTTGTTTTAAATCTTCATGTAACTTATTCCATAACTTTACACCTTTAATTGAAATACAGAAGCTTTTCCTTGTTGTTCTAAAATAGCGGATCTTGAAGATTGAGTGACCCCTTAAGTTATACCCCCCTTCTCTTTCAGAAAACGTGCTCTGTATGTGCTCAGGTAACAACTTTTTTGATACCTTGAACATAAATTGAGCCATTTTAAATTCTACAAGGTCGTCAAATTTGAGAATTCTGGATATTATGAAGAGCGGGTTTGTATGCTCATAATAACCGACATTATGGATGATTCTAATGGCTCGTTTCTGTAGGACGGTTACCGGATGTAAAGAGCTCTTGTAATTAACTCCCCACACTTCACAGCAATATGATAAATATGGTAAAATCAGAGAGTTATATAGAGTATGAAGTGATTTAGCATTCAATACATGTCTAGCTCTGGCCAATATGGATATACTTCTACTGAGTTTACTCTGTAAGTGTTGAATATGAGGTTTCCAACTGATTTTGTCATCTATAATTAAACCGAGGAACTTATTAGCAAAAACCCTTTCTAGAGTTACGTCCTCTATTTGAACTTGAATTTCAATATTTTTATAACAGTTCCCAAAGACCATGAATTTCGTCTTGTCCAAATTTAGGGATAATTTGTTATGGTCAAACCATATCTTTAACTTACTAATCTCTGAAGTGACTGTTGAGAGAAGATGCTCTAAATTATCTCCTGAGGCTAGAATATTTGTGTCATCAGCGAATAAGATAAATTTTAATGCATTGGACACTTTACTGATATCATTTATATAAAGATTAAATAAAATTGGTCCCAATACTGATCCTTGTGGTACTCCACAGACAGTCTCCTGCCAATCAGATTCCACATCTCCCAATTTCACAAATTGTTTCCGGCTCTTTAAATAACTCCTCATCCAGTCAGAAACTACTCCCCTAATTCCATAGCGTTCTAATTTTTTAAGTAGGATTTCATGATTTATTGTATCAAAAGCTTTCTTTAAATCTATAAATATCCCTACTGCCAGTTTCTTACTATCTATTGCGTTGGTTATTTCTTCTATTAAGTCAGTTACGGCCAGCGATGTTGACCGGTTTGCTCTGAATCCATATTGACTGCTGATAAGTAGCGAATGTTTTTCTATGAATTGTTCCAGTCTTTTCTTAAAGAGTTTTTCCAGGATTTTAGAAAATTGTGGGAGAAGAGAAACAGGCCTGTAGTTAGTGAAGAGGTGTTTTTTAACTATAGACTATAAACGTTTGTCTTTCTTCGAAGCTGCAATTTGTCAAATTTCATCTGATTTTACTGTATTTCCCCCCATTGACCACTAGGAGGGGGTGCATCCCCTTCGTCAAGAACAGAGGCGCTGGAGAAGGTTCATTAGGTTATTTTACACATAATTGATTATTCTTAGAGGTGAACGTATAATCTTTGAACAATGGACTGGACATGCTTTTATTAAGGCTATTTTAACACACCGTAGCTTTGACAAATATATTAAAAATAAGACTATTTTGTCTGGATAACCTGTCCAGATTTGGCCTAAACAAAGAGGTAGAGCGTCTGGCATGTTTTAGCCTCTTGAACAGAAAATAATATTGGTTTATATAGCTGCACAGTGGTGCAGCTGGTTGCAGTGTTGCTTCGGCACAAGAAGGGCTCTGGGTTCAGATTCTGGGGTGGCGTCTTTCTGCAAGGAGTTTGCAGATTCCCTGTCCATGCATGGCTTCTCTCTCGTTACTCCAGTTTCCTCCTACATTCCAAAAACATGACTTAATTGTTTTTTCTAAATTGCTCTTATGTACTGAATGTGTGTGTGTGCATGGTAGTTTGTCCTGTGTGTTACTATGGGATGGACTGGCGACGTGGAGATGGGCACCAGTCCGCTGCGACCCTGACCTGTTGACAGTGGAGAGGCAGATGGATCAGTTCAAGTTGGTTTATAAAGATGCCCTGGAGTAAGATGAATGTTAATTTAAAACTGCATTTTTTTTTTCTTCACGACTAACTGCGAGCGAAACGACAGACGGGTGTGAACACTCCGGGTTGTGTAGTTTTATTGCTCATCGAGGGAAATAATCATTTGGGTTTTTGTTTATGAACGAGGCCCCAGCTCTCACCGTACTGCAATCGTTCCCTTTTCTTTAAGCACCCTCCAGCCTGTCTCCAAGGTGATGTGGCAATAAAAACCCAGCAGCTCTCGAGGGAGAAAGGGGTTCAAAAAAGTTACAAGGCATCTGTTCTAACCTGCTTGTAGGGAGCGGGAGGTGGGAGGGGAATCAATGCATGAACCACTGAAGAGCCTCTTGGCTAATTCTTTTTTTCCCGTTAAAAACTTTTTATCTTTACAGTGCATGAAGTCATGACTAAAAGTAATGCTGCTATGACAACCTGAAATCTTGCATTCAGTGGTCACAGACACTTTAATATTAGACCCACATGGGATTTTTAATACATCTGATACGAAGTCATTTTATCTGATCTGTGCAGCAGAGGGTGACTAAAACACCTTCATTGTTACTGTTGGGCGGGGGGGGGCGGGGGGGGGGGGACACTCCCTTTTGGTTTTACCTGCTCGGTGGTTTTGCAGCTGATTAGGAAGTTACATCTTTTTATTGCAGCAGGGTAATCCCTCACTGCAAAAATTTGGAGAATTAAGCTTTTAATTTATAAAAAAATTTTCATTCGGGGAAAAGTTTCAAATTTTGTTACTTTTTTTTTCTTTTTGTACCCCTGGTAATTATTTTGTTGCAACTGAAGCATGTAAACAATAAATACGTGTAAAATTTAGCTTTTTGAGCAACAAACACTCCTGTTGGGTTTTATGTGACGCGCTGCACCTCATGCTTACTTTAATGTAAGGTGGAGGACCTGTGATCCTGTGGGCCAGTTTCCCTTCCAAAGACCCTGGGAACCTTGTTACGGTGCATGGTGTCATGCCTTGTTTGGAGTATAAATAAAAATCTGAAGTGTTTCTCATATTTTAGCAAGATAATGATCCCAAGCCAACACGGAAAGGATTCCCTGGACGCAAAATGAATATTTTTTTTAGTGGCCGCCTTAGTCCTGAGATCTTAATCCTATGAGAAACTGTTGCAGCTGAAGGAAGCTATGAGGAAAGATCACAAGTCCTTCTCTTTGTATGCTTTAAAATAAAATAAAGTCTTATAGGAGAAGACTAATTGCCGTCCTAAAGGTTGGGTGTTTTACATGGTCATTTCCTTGGTATCCCCCCCCACTCCACACACACACACACCACCAGAGAATAAATGTACTCAGATTAAACATTTCATTTTTGTAAACATTTTGTCCTGTGTGACATAATCCTGAAGCAATAAAAAAGGTTACCCCCACACACACACACATCTTAATCAAACACTTTTAAATTTCCTGCAAAAATGTACAGTAAGTATATAGTGCAAAAGTGTTTACTTTTCAACAATTTAACTATTTAAAGTGATACTAAGCTTTATTTCCTCTGAATATTTCAGGATTTCTTTAACTAGTCTCCATGTAAAATACAGTTTACAGTTTAACTCTTTTGTCCAGTATCTCTTTTTAATTATTTCTGGAGTTTTTGTTTTTTTGTAATTGGCCCAATCTATACAAAGTAAGAAATTGTTTGAACACAAAATATGCAGCAAAGTAATCGGCTCATGACGCATGAACCATAGGTTTGTACCACGATGCAGATCTGAGCAGCCATTTGTGAAGAGAATATTCTTTCTTTTGCCATTTCTATAACACGTACAGTAGGTTGTTGTGAGTATGTTTTACTGTTAGCAATCATGTCTTTTGCATCATCTCTGTGATCCCAAATGAATCACAGAGATTCTGGGAGTTTGGTTTTGACATGGTGTCCCCAAAATGTCCTTGGAGAAGAAAGGAAACTGCGCATTTAGAGGAGAAACTACAAGAATATATCAAAACAAAGACACCGATCCAAGGAAATGCACCGTCCTTCAGTCGACTTTACATTTTGTTTTGGGAAGCCAACCAAAGGTAAAAATAGATAAACTTTATCAAATTTCAAATCATGTTAAGGTTGATATTATGATTGATTAGACTCATTAAACAGGAAAAAATTAGTAACTTCTTTACTGGTTAGTTCCCTGTAGTTTGTAACAATGGTTGCTTGCATGAGTTTATGCCATTTATCTTTCACCGGTCAGTTTAAAGTGACTTAAACTGACTAAATCCTGATGTACTTCCTGCCACATTTGTCCAGTGATGCCACATAGACCCAATGTGGGTGGTGGGCTTCAATGACCGGCCAGGTTAACTTGACCCCCTCCTTTCTGACTCGACATAACCTGTATGACCACTGTGTCTAAAAGCTGTTGATATCACGTTCTAAAGCATCCCAAGTGCTACTATTTCATTAAATATTAAAGTTATGTATCAGACTCTGAAGGAAAGCATTTAGTTGTACAGGCTTACTGTTGCAGAAGCCCAGGCCCTCTTCGTTTCGGGGGTGCAATGAACTGCTGTTTAGGAAACAAAGTATTTTGTACTTGTATACCCCCCATAGACTTGTAGATGAAAAATATTAATCTATATTTGAAAAGTGTAAGGCTTTTGTCCCACCTCTAACACAAGTCTGGACCGAGGCATGTCAGATGTAGCAGCAGCATGCTTTTCCATGTCACCTTCTTTGTTTTTGGGGGTGATTTCAGAGATTTGTTAATTAGTAATGATTAATATTTGCATGCCTGAAATAAACTTATGTTTAAACTTTTGCCCCCAAACCGATTCCAGCCCAGGGGGCGATAATCTCCTAAATCCAGCCTTGGTGGTGGCGGTAGGAGCGCTGACTCTACACCAGGGGTGTCCAAACTTTTCAGTTTGTGGGCCTGAATTGTCAAGTCAAATGCACACCAGGGCCAAAAAAAAAGGGAAAAAAAAGAAGCAGCAATAAAGAAACAAAATAATTAAAAGTCGTTGGACAGATGTAGTCCTATTTACCATGAAATGTCTTGGGTTCTACCTAATGTTCGATTGTAGGATTTTAGCTCGTCTGTATTTTAAATTTCAAAATAAAAAGTTTCCACCTGCACCAGCCAGCAGTGCTGGTCAACCAGAAATTTCTTGAAATGCAGTTGGGCGCACAAAATCAGCACAGGGGCCGCAAATGGCCCCCGGGGCTGCACTTTGGATACAACTGCTCTACACCTTGTTTATCTGATCCAAGCTATTTGCTTCCTGTTTCTCTCAAGGCCACAGTCATCCCTGATGCTGTGCACCTTTTGTGAATAAAAAAAGTCATCCTTCCCCTAAACTTCCCAGCAAATATTTGCTGCAGCTCTCTGTGAAAAGCCAACTTCAGCAGTGAGCTTTCCTAAGCCATGCCATGCTCAAGCGTTTAGGTTGAGATCAGGTCCAGTTTTGGCTTTAAAACATTTTTAGTAAATATATATTTTAGTTTGCACTTTGTTACTTTATGTTACTCACTCAAAAAAATATATATATATTCCCTCTATTGTCATTATTTTGATGTCCCTGCTCGTCCGGGGTGACGTTGACATTAGCGCAACCATGTTGGTATTTATTCTAATGAGGGGGCCTCGTCGACCAATCACAGCGCTATTCAGATAATCCTCAGCCAATCGCCGGGGGAAGCTGTGACTCACCAAATAAGGAGAGACAGCACCAAATAAGGAAACGTGTCTCTTTATAAGGAGGGAAGTAGTTCCCCCCCGATCGCTGTATCACTCCGCCGTTAAATGCGGTATTTTGAAGACCGCCGGTTGTTTTCGCCCCTGGACCGGGACCAGACGTACGGTTAACGAGACGCGAGCGAGCGGCGTCACGCGTACGCGGCCCGACGGGTGCGAAGGTTTGTTTTTTTGACGTTCGGGCGGCGGACTATTTGACGCGGCGGAGGACCCACGCGGGGCGCTCTTCGCGCTTTCCTTTTTGAGAAAGTGCTCGGAGTTTTTTGGTAATAGAGGAGGAGGGCGAGCCTTTACTGGTCCGGGGTTAACGGGTCCTGGGGGGCAGCATCAGTTGGTAAAGTTTGTTTCGGTTATTTCCTGGACGCCGCGGTCCGTCACCAAGACCCGGGTTTTGTTTACGTTTTCTGCGGGGCCCCGGACGTGTATGCGCTTTATCAGCCCCTCACGGTTCGACACGCTCCGGCGTCTCTGGCTGGCGTTCAGAGACTCGCTCCTGCGACGATAATGTTACCCAGCCAGGTCGGGTCGGCACCATCGGGAAACGGGTCGGCACCGGGCAGGGCTGCGGCGGGACACGGGCCGGGGGTCCGTCCCGTTTTGGTGCGAGCGGGTCAAGTCCTGCCGGGGGTCGGCGAGAGCGGCGCGGCTGCGGGGCGACAGGCGGAGCGGGACGCCGCCGGCATGCTGGGGGCGAACGGGCCGGGCGGATCCAGAGGGGCGAGACCGGGGAACGGGGCCGGGCTGAACCCCCTGCAGACAGTCGTCCAAGGAGGCATCGTGGGGTTGAACGCCGGCGTGGGGATCCCCCACGGAGCCCGCTTCGACCCGGACCGGGACAGCGCTCCTCTGTGCAGCGGCTCGGAGAACGACTCCGACTCCGGCGACGACGACGACCCGGTGGGCTCGGTCGGGGACCCGCGGAGAGGCGTGAAGCGGGAGCGGGGGGAGATGGAAGGGGCGGCGGCGGGGCCGGAGCTGGGAGTGACCCCCGGCGGAGGCTACGGCATGGTGACCGGAGGAGTTGCCGGGGCGAAGCCGGGGAAGAAGACACGTGGGCGGGTAAAAATAAAGATGGAATTCATCGATAACAAGTTGAGACGCTACACCACGTTCAGCAAGAGGAAGACGGGCATCATGAAGAAGGTAGGTCAGCCGACCCCGCTGGACTCTAGATGTTTTTTTTTTTTTTTAAAAAGCGGCTTGTCTTAGCGACTTATAAAAGTTTCCCACGTTGCTTTGCGACCCCGACTCTCTGTGAGTGACTAAAATAAAGCTCTGTAGAGTTTTCTGCCCTTCTTTGCAAATCAACGCAAGCTCAGCTGTTGAACGTTCATATTTTTCGAGTCTCCTGCAGATTTCCCCACATTGAGTTCATGTCTTTACTTTGACTAGGCCATTCTAGTCATCTTTCAGCTTCCCCTCAACTGTAGTTAGTGGGTTTTTTTTTTTTAGTTTCCCTGCGGTCACAGGAGAAACCCATGATGCCACCACCGCCTTGTATGAAAGTGGGCGCAGTGTCGTCTGTGCGTGGGAGGGTGGAAAAGGTCAACGTTGGTTGAACCCAACATGTTTTTTTGTTTTTTTGCTGTGCTCAGATTCTCCCACCTGAGCTGCGGCTCTTTGCAGCTCCTCCAGAGTCGTCCTGGGTCTCTGGGGGAGTGCACTGTAGGTGCATGTGGACGGCTGCAGGTCTGCCCCATGCTTTAGGCCTCAACCTGGTGGGCTCCGGTCACGGGTCTCCTGTGCTGGGTTTTATTTTGGGGTGTCGCGGTAAAATGGGGCTGAATGCAAGAAAGATTTCTAAACCAAACACCCGGTTTGGTTTAGATAATAAAACAATTTATTTATTTATTTTTTGTTGAAGTGACCCGATTTATAGAAGATTGCAACCGATCCGTCTCCAGATTGACGAGTCAGTGGGTGCGAGGAAGTCAGAGCAGAGAGCTGTAAATAGATTTGAGCCAATGACAGTTCTATTTATGACAATGCTCAACACCCCCCCACCCCCACCCCCCACCCCAACTAACACACACAGACTCAGGTTTCCAAATAACCTGACGCGCTCATTCATGCTGGTGTTCCCACACCGCAAACCTTCTTCACAGGCTCATTAGGGGAGCCTGCGTCTTCTGCATAGAGCTCCCTTTCAGCTGCATCGGTGCACAGGCTGTTCCCTGCGTCGGCGCCAAGCCGGGCCATGTGGCAGCGAGCAGCAGCAGCAGCCTCCGTGTGCCAGCAGCTGACTAAACCCGAGGGGAAAGTGATCAGAGGACGGTCAGAGAGCCCTCACCCCGCAGTCTGTGTGTGCAGCATGGCTCTGCATCCCCTCTGCAGGCTTCTGGTGTAGGAGGTTGTTGTTGTTGTTGTTGTTGTTGTTGTTGCTTTCGGTTTTGTAGGATCAGAGCGACAGGTGACACCGAGCGGTTTGACACAACTTGCATGCTCAGTATGAGGGATTGCAGCAAAGCCATGGACAATGCAGACGACTCTCCCTGTAGCTCTACGGTTCTCCAGGAGTGAATGCTGCTTGTCGGGACTTTGAAGCAATCAACTGGTTCCCTTTTTATATAGGACATTTTTAACCAATCTGTATAATATGATTGAATTTGACTTTGTAAAGTGTCTCGATATGACATGTTTCATGAATTGGTGCTATATAAATAAAATTGAATTGAATTGATCTTCCTCCAGGGTGATCTTCAGGATCCGTGTTAATGCCTGCTGGTTTTGGGCAGTATTTTATTTTATTTTTTTGCAAAAACATCCACGTATTTGCTAAAGATGCACCAACCAGGCTTTTACTGGCCAGTACCGATTCATTCTTTATTTTTTTCAGTTTTATGTCCAAGCGAGAGAGAAAAAGAGCAAACAAAAAGAAAGTGTTCCTGTGTTGAATAATGACGGATGCAGTAGTTTCAAATCCAGACAAAAAGTGAACAAATTTCAAGATTATCCCAATTTAACTCATCATAGCACACATTCCTGACTTTTTTTTTTTTTAAACTAAACTTGGAAAAGTACATAAAGGTACATGTTGCATTTAATGACTCAAAACCTAAGGAGATCTTATATTTCGATAAGTTTGTAGGGGGGTGGATTCTCTAGATCAGGGGTGTCAAACTCATTTCTATATGAGGCCACTTTGGCGTCATGAAGTCATTAAAAGGGCCGGTAGCACATGTACAGACGATACTTTTCATTTCATAATTTCATTCCAGTTCACATAGAAGTATAAAGAATGCACAATAACATAAAAGTAACAACCTTAGGCCCAGTTTATACAGTTTATCTGCAAAAAAGTTGATACTGGGGTGAGTTACACTTACAGGAGGCACAGGTTTAGCCACTTTATACACTTTAAAAGAATATATGCCTCTACTTTATGACATGATGCCTTTTTTTTTTTTTTTGGCTCTTGAGGGCCAGATTATTTACCTTGACGGGCCGGATTCGGCCCGCGGGCCTTGAGTTTGACACCTGTGCTCTAGATGATCGACTGTTATACGTTTTCTAAATTGGAGCTCGTTTATGCAACGTTGTGCGATGAAGATGGAGAAGTTTGGTTGCGTTTGTGCGACAAGGACAAATGTTTTCTCTGACGTCGCAACTTGAAAACGGGTTCTGATATGTAATGATCGGGGGAAACGTCTCCGTTGTCCTCTGGCTCGTTCAGTGTGACAAATCGGTAGAAATTAACGCACACAGGCACAACATAACGGCTGCCTCAAATGTTAAACACCACAGAAGAAGAAAACAATGGCGGATAGCGGAGCACTGTTTGTGCTGAGGATACCCAGTAATGCAAGATGCATTTTCACTTTTTTTTTTTTTTTTTTTCCTGGGTTAAGCATGCTCCAAAATAATATTTTTATACACTATCTGGCAATCAATGGCATGACAATCCCAATAAAATACAGTTGTAGTGGTAACGTGGCAAAGTGTAGGAAACAATGTGTAAAGCACATCGGTTATTATAATTCAGTCGCCTTAAGAAACCGTTGAACCTCGTCATCTGTCCTTAGGAGAACTTTATTCTTAGAAGACAGGCTGCATCCAAAAGGGTCTATAGGACTCCTCAGCCAAAGCGTGTCAGCGGTCGCCATAAGTGCTGTCCGAATAGTGCAGTCAGTAAGGAAGGAGATAGGTTAATGGCTAATTTAGCACAGGAACCTCGTGATGTCCCTTACCAGCGCTAAGGAGCTACAAGGAATCCCACAATCCTTTGCGTGAGATGAAGTATCAGCACGGCTCACCTCACAGAAATTAAAGAAAATGTCCAGCAAAACGAGAGCAAGCTCTGTAGTTCCTTTTTTCAGAAGGCTGTAGGCCCAGATTTCACTAGAATTATCCGCGTTTCCGTCGCGTAACGACGTCTGAGTTAAAGTCCGTCCGAAATCGGCACAGCGGTCCGAAGCTCCGGTCCTCTCCGTGATGCCTTCTCCTTGAAAGGTCAAGCAACGGGAGCTGGGAGCTATAGTTGGAACATTTCGGACGCAGCCAAAGTTTGTGTGCATGTTGAGTTTCAAAGAACATTAGTGCGGAGTGGTGGCGTGGCGAGGAAATTGCACCATTTTCTACTTTCGTAGAATGCAATTAGGACATTGCCATGTGAACGAGTTTGCAGAAATGGGAAGGAAATTGTTGGTGTGTAAACAGGGCCTTTTGTTGAAATCATGCAAAACTAAAATGATTAAAATTCCCTGCAAAAATCAGTTTTCTAGCTGTAAATGCGTTCTTTCTCCAAGTGAAATATTTCGTGGTTTAAAAATGTTCCCGTTTTTTGCGTGCAGCATTTCCACGTGGTGCAACCCTCTGTACTGCAGAAGTACGACTGAACCATTGCAGTGATGGCTGTGCTACGTTTGTAATGCATCTATAGTTGGACAGGAATGGGATAAAGGGGCCAATAGTTGGGCTGAGGGGACTGATGGAGGGGCCACAGACAGGGGCGGTTCTAGCCGGGGGCCACCAGGGGGCCGGCGCCTCTGTAGAACTGAGGCCCCTGTACTAAAAGACATGATTTAAATACATTTCTTACAATGATGTATGCTGGCAAACTAATTGGTCAATTGGACCAATTGTGTTTTTATACTTCTACAGTTTTACATTAATAACAATTTAAAAGTTAAGCTGTTTCACGTTTAGCTCCAGCGTACTGAGGTGGGGTCAGGTGTCTGCAGCCTGCTTTTCCAGAGCCACAACTTTGGCTCTTTATATATATATATTAAACGATGGAGGAAAAAAACAAACTAAACAGGTCAATATTTAAATTTTTCTGGGTCTGTGCCCCCATGAAAAAAAAACCCTGACCCCCCTGCTACACGTGGTGTAGGACCACCACAGGTCAAGTTGTTTAAGCTTAGAATCGGCTCGGCTGCAGCTCATCTAAAGTTAATTATTGGGAAGCAACGTCTGTACCGTAGTGATGGGCGTCTTTTTTATTTATTTTTTTATTCTGGAGTTAAAGCAAACACTTTATGTTGAATTTGTTTCTTTTGTTGTTTTGAAGTGTCTGCAAGGTTGTCTCTCTGCTGCGTTTCTTTTTTTTTTTTTTTATCCCAGACTGTTGCTTTGGAAACTGAAGTGTCTTTATGTAGGCTCTTGGCAACATGAGCACTATTTGACACAATGTAGGGAGGGAGTTTTATTTTTTCATTTTTTTTATTATGGTTGCCCACACTTATGCCAGCCATGACAGAAACTGACAGGTGGGTGGAGTGGGAGGATTTATAGTAGCTTGGTCTCTAACAAGGAAGAAACTTTTGTTGTTTTTTTTTTTTGAAGGCTGCAGTGAGGACAGAAAAGGCCCACGTCTTCGCTTTTGCTCTTCGTGCTGGAGCTTGTGTGTGCAGAAACCCTTTCGCCACTGCTGTCGGTGACTCTACCTGAGATCAAAGCTTTGGTTTTACACCGATGCATCGTTTGTGTGCGTTCATCCGTCTTTCCTCCGACGCCTCTCGGCTAAAACTTCACTGCCTTCAGGAGCCAGCTAGATTTCTAAATTGAGTTTGGGTGTGTGTGTAATTTAACCTCCAGTATAAATCCAGCTGTTCTGTGAAGGCCTCAGAGGCGTGTTAGTGGAGATTAGTGAACAAACATCACAAAGACGGAGGAACACAGACGGCGGCAGAGTGCATTCAGCATAGAAGCTGTGGAAGAAGCCTGTGGATTATTCTGGAGGCGCTGCAGAGATTTGTAGCTTTCTCCATGGTGGAACATGGCGGTGGCGGTATCATGCTGTGGGGATTTTTCTCTTCAGCAGAGGTGAGGAAAGCTGTTGGCGAGCTAAAAAAAATAACAAAGCAGTCGCGGACGAAGACCTGTTAGAGGCTGAAGGGGAAAAAAAAAAAAAAAAGAGGCCTACCTTCCAGCAGTCTGCCGAACCTCGATAATTACAAATCAACGCGTCGACTCACATCAGTTTTGTGCAGACGCTGGTCTGGTTATCAAGGCCGCGCTGCGTTGCGAAAAGGTCCACAAGAAGGAAGTCTGACCGGACGCTGCGGCTGTTACCGGATCAAGATCCTGAATTTTAACGAGCTAAACTGGAAACGTTGGGCACTAGACTAGGATGATGTTCCGGTGAATTTCACAATAAAATCCCTGCTTGGGTAGCTTGTCTAGTGTAAATAGAACAGCGACACAGAAACTTGAGGAAACCGGGGGGCTTTTGGGGGAAAGAAACAGGACATTTAAGCGCACGGATGGCGGGTTTTGGCCCCAAAAAAATGAAAGCCGTGGCTGTTTTTCTTAATCTTTTATGAAGGATGGCAACAGACGGGACCACATGAACCTCTGCTCTTGCCAGTGCCGTGTCCGCAGCTGGCCTAGGAGCTGTGCGGGAAAACTGGATCTGGATCAGGACCGCAACCCGCGCCACATTCAATGTGAGCCCGGGGTAAAGCCAGTGCTGCAAGGAGACGGTTTGGAGCACAGCATTTTGGTGCGTTAGAATGGCCTAGTCAAAGTCCAGACCCAAATGCAGTCCAGAAACTGTGGCAAAATCTATTGTTGTTGTTCTTCACGGGTAACCTGACCCTAGCCAGACGGATTTCGCTCCGCCTAGCTCCACTCATCCATCTGGGACCTCTCCATAGGAATTGCCTTTATTAAAGGCTGGGCCTTATAAAAAATTCTTGCATATGATTGGATAAGCCACTTGTCTGTCATCTTTATCGACGTGCTATTTCAACCACTCACTGAAACTAACCCGTGACGCTGATGAGAGCGACGCAGGAAAAAACAAAAAGTTTTTTTTTTTTTTTAAATGTGTTTGCGGCTCTAGTGGCACGTGTTTTATTGACAGTGAGCTGACAGGAAGAGGGGGGAAGACAGGCGGCAAAGCGCCGCGGGTCGGAGTCGATCCCGGGTCGACCGCGTTGAGGACTAAAGGCCTCCTAATATGGTTCACGCTAACCGCTGGATGCGCCCCGGAAAACAAAACTTGCCAAATCCGGTCGGGAGAAGGGCGAAAACATGGTTTCCACCAACAAAAGCCTTCAGAGCCGTTCTCTGATGTTCTTTTAATGAAACAATATTAGGTATATTGGACAACACAGAAGAAATATCAGCATCAATGTTAACGTTTGCTTCCTCGGTGCGAGCCGCCATTGTTGTCTGAATCAAATCAGTCTCACGGTCGCTTTTCCTCTACGTCTCTATGAAACTCCAGCCCTGCGTCCTGATTGGCTGGACAATAAAATTGGTTGGAGAAATCCCTCTCTATGGGAGATGTCCCAGATAGATGTGAGTGAAGCTAGGCGGAGCGACATACAGCTGGCTAGGGTCAGGTTACTTCACGGGTTCTCTGGAACCAATATGGCCGACGTGGAGCTAAATTGCAACAAAGACTTTAGGTAGAGACTCCCTGTTACTGTCAACAGAAAGGTGGCTCTGTAACATGTGGGGGGCTCAACCTACATAAAGGCCCCTCTTTCAGAGCGTTACTTTTGCACATAAAACCGATATATTTCCAATAAAATGTAAAGAAAAGTGATGCAAGAACTTTTATATGAAAAGAGCCGAAGAAGGAACCCGGCCACACTTAAACCAGACGATCTCGGCCAATGAGGGCGAAGGGTTTCTCTCCCGTCTCTCTTTCCGTCCAGTTGGAGAGCGAGCGTCCTCTTTAGGTCTGCTCTGTTTGTTTTAAAGATGTTATGAAGACAAATTACTGCCACTAATGGATGTTTTCATTCCTGATTACTTTGCTGTTCCTGGAAGCGTTTTCGTGCAAAACTGTGTAACAAGCAGCTAATGACTAAACGGCGTCGCCAGAAACCATCGTTGTTTTCATGAAATCAGGCGTTTATCATTAAAATTTCTGCCGGGACCCAAAAATCATTTGGGGGAATGTTTGATTTTAACGTTTCTCTATGAACCCTTTCCAGCTCAGGGACGTATGGTGGTGATCCCGGGGATTAATGGGAAACCTTCCCACTGTTTCTGAACTGTCATAATTCTTTTAGTTCCAATTTTGATCTGTTTTATAAAAACAGAATAAAAAGTTTTCTCAAACACTTTTTATTCTCCCGTCAGGGATGGGAGCTCAACATATCGGCGAACCCTTATCACCAATGCGTTTTAAATTGTCCTCAGCAGCCCATGTTATGCAAATTGTCTGGTTTAATGTTAATTTCTGGTGTTGCTGCTAGGATAAATTGACATGCTCTGTTCTGCTTTCCTTGAAGCTGCAAATAGCCGCCGTTAACCTCTGAGAGGCCTTATTCTGACGTTTGTCACGTAGCTGAAAGTCCAAATCTAGTGTGATTGGTCATCTGAGCCATCAGACGGTTTGAGGCAGCCGCTTGTGCGTTTTTTTTTTTTTTTTATAAGACGTGGACCAAAATACAAAAGGACCTGAGATTGGGCTTCAGACAAGAACACGTTTCTGAAAGTTGAGTCCAGAAAGTAAGAGTGTGACTTTTCATGGGGTCAACAGTGAGAACTCTGGCCTCTAACTCCGACGTCATTACGTGACAGAAACACACACGGATGATGAAAGTCAAATCCGGGCTACAGACTTCTGAAACAGAACTACACTGCAAAAAGGGATTAAAAAGTAAGTAAAATATTCTGGAAATTAGTGTATTTGTCCTTGATTTGAGCCGGTAAATAATCTTATCTGCCAATGGAATGGGTATTTTTACCCCTAAAATAAGATAATTGGGTTTACTGCACTTGAAATAAGATGATGAAGATGAGTTGTTCCTATTTTAAGTGCAAAAATCTTATTCAGTTGGCAGATAAGATTATTTACCTCCTCAAATCAAAGACAAATACACTAATTTCAAGAAAACTTTACTTACTTTATGCTTCATTTTTGCAGTGTATCCCTTCTCACTGGACATTTTTTGGTATTTTCGTGAAGTGGGCTGTGCTTGTACGTCATGTAACGCAAAGGATTGTGGGATTCCTTGTAGCTTCTTAGTGCCAGTAAGGAACACTGCAAGGTTCCTATGCTAAAGAGGAAGCATACAGGCTCCTTTTTCCTACCTCCTTCCTTACCGACTGAAGTGATCACGGCGAACGTTGACGTACTTCCGCTTTGACTAAAGAGTCCTTTAGCCAAGTGAGGTATTCAGATGGAGCCTGTGTCCCATTTGCAGATAGAAATGATGCGCACCAGTTCGTACATCCTTCCGTCCATCCATGCACAAGACTGTCCATCAAGTTGGCTCTTCGGCTGCGACCTGGTAGTTTCCATCTATTGATGTACATTGCAAAAAAACGGATCTAAAAATAAGTAAAATGTTCTTAAAGTTAGTGTAATTGTCCTTGATTTGAGCAGGTAAATAATATTATCTGCCAATGGAATGAGTATTTTGACCCCTAAAATAAGATAATTAGACATATTGCACTTGAAATAAGATGGAGATGAGTTGTTCCTATTTTAGGTGCAACAATCTTATTCCTTTGGCAAATCATCTTATTTACCTACTCAAATCAAGGACAAATGCACTCATTTTAAGAAGATTTTACTTATTTTAAGTTCCGTTTTTTGCAGTGTAACTAGCCATTCGTCTGACAGTGTTCGTCCATCTGTCCAAATAGTCTCTGGCTATTTTGTCCATCTGACCACGGCTGTCCGACCAAACCCTCATAAGATTATCCAACGTCCGGCCAGGTGGCCCGGCTTGTCTTACCAACCTCCTGTCAGTTTCTCCGGCCACCTGTGGTTGTTCACCGGTCCATCCGTCCCATCAACCCTCCCAAATCGGTTTGTCTGTCCCTTTTCCACAGTAAAACACTGACCAGTGTAGAAATGCTTCACAAATTCACAGTGAAGTCTCGCATTCAGTTTTTTTTAAATTGTTTTTTCCCTTTATCCAACTATGTAGAAAACTCTGGATGTTTGAGTCTGGAGATGCTTTTTTTTCTCCCTGATTAACCTTAATTAACTCT
Source organism: Fundulus heteroclitus (assembly GCF_011125445.2). Lineage (NCBI taxonomy): Eukaryota > Metazoa > Chordata > Actinopteri > Cyprinodontiformes > Fundulidae > Fundulus > Fundulus heteroclitus. The sequence goes on along the minus strand of NC_046382.1, from coordinate 13,776,984 downwards.
GTCCTTAATGAAGTCTGTCCGTTTTGGATCTTGGTCAGCCTCCTAAAGGGGGAGGTGCTGGCAGGGAGCGGATCTGCGTGCTCCCCAAAGGCAGGACGTCTGACGGACGCGATGTTTAAGGAGGCACGGCGTGAACGAGACGAGACGTGTGGCTTTTTATTACTGCTCAATAAAAGCCTTTCATTTGAATGTGATTCATCTCCCGGCTCTGTCTGACAGAGGACTGCACTCCAGCGCACAATGGTCCCTCTGTCCGCTCGCCCGGCCGCCCTGACTACTGCAGCGTGCGCGCCCCGGCCGCTCCTCCACAGCACCAGGAGCATCCTCCATGCAGCCGAGGACTCCTTCAGATCAAAAGGCGGTCCTGAGGAGTGCAGCTTCATTTCTCGTGTGTGTCGGACGGAGCTGAATTGTGATCAGCGTGTTGTATGTCGAACGATAAAGACGGTCGAGTCTACCTCCGTTTTTAAAAGGCCGGCTCCTCCAGCCATCTGGAGCGCCAACATCCTCCCCCCCCCCCCTGCTTTCGCAAACAAGCCCTGCGCTGTCTCGCATCTATATCACACTCTCTATTCTGGGAGTCTTATCTTCAGATTCGTGGAATACGTCACAGGTCACTGCAGGGGTATTTATAAATTACACTGGGCTTTTTTTTTTTTTTTTTTGCTGTTTTTTCCATCCGTTCATTTTGGGGATTTTTTTATTTTTATTTTTTTTTAAATATTCCCTTCACTGCTGAGAATAATTCATCGCTAGGAAGTCCAAATTTGGTGTGCATTTTTTGATGTCTTGGTCAGAAAGCTCACTGTTCCTGATTTATCTCCCCCCCCCACAGGCCTATGAACTCTCCACCCTGACGGGAACCCAGGTTTTGCTGCTGGTGGCCAGCGAAACGGGCCACGTCTACACGTTCGCCACCCGAAAACTCCAGCCCATGATCACGAGCGAAACGGGCAAAGCCCTGATCCAGACATGCCTTAACTCGCCCGACTCGCCGCCGCGCTCCGACCCCTGCATGGACCAGCGCATGAGCGCCACGGGCTTCGAGGAGACGGACCTCACCTACCAGGTGTCCGAGTCGGAGAGCATGGGCGACAGCAAGGTGAAAACGCTCAACTTGATTGATTCTGCTTCAGTGTATCGCTCTCTGTCTCTCTCTCTCTGTCTCTGTCTCTCTCTCTCTGTGTGTGTTGGAGAGCTGAGGTTTAGAGAATGATAGATGATGATGAATATTGTAAGAAGTGTCTCTAGAAAAGACCAAGGTGGAGGAGGAGATGAATCCAGCTGATTAGCAGCAGTACAGGAAAAACGGTCGACTCTAAGCGAAAAGGTTTCTGGTTCAGGCCTGTTGTTGTTGTTGTTGTTGTTGTTTCTGAACCTTTTTCTACATTTTCACTCATTGCATCCTGAACTTCAGTGTATTGTAAAGGTTTTTGAAGTCTTACACCAGATTCTCATTCATACTTTAGGCTTTTCTAATGTATGATATAAACCAACGGTTCCCAAGTTTGGGGTCGGGGACCCCCGGGGGGAAGCAGGAGCCACAATGTCAGAGAGATACTTGTTTTAATATAGCAAATTTATGCCTTTAATTGTGGATTTTTTTTTTCTCAAAAATGTACAACTACTCAACATCAGAAAACATCAATTTCTTTTCTCACAAATATATTTTAAATATTAGTTATTTTTTTCTGGAAATGTACTCCTGTTCCCAGTAATTTAATTTCTTAAATCAATAATGGCCGTAATATATAAAGAACATTGAGAATAAGCACGGTGGGGAGAGACTGTGCCTTTTTTTTTTTTTTTTTTTTTTTTTTTTTTTGGGAAGAGTTCTCATAAAATGACTATGTTCTCACAATTTTCTGACTTCATTTTCTAACACGTCTATCCCTTGTGGGGTTGTGAGGGCTGGTGCCTATCTACAGCTCTCACCGGTCTTAATTTTCATAATTTAGGGGGGGGGGGTGATTGGCTAAGTTTGGGAACCCCTGATCTAAACCCTTCCACCGCAGCTTTGGCTGTAAGTTTAGAGTCAGTGTCCAGCTGGAAGGGAAATCTCTACCCCAGGGTTTTTATATATGGAAAGAAAGCTCTTATACTCTTAGTTAAGAAGGAGATCAGTGATTTTTCTCAGTCTGCCTTTTTTATTAATCCTTGCATGGAAAGAACAGATGATGCAGACTTGTAACGCTGAATTCTGTTCCAACTAAAATGTCTAAAAAACTCCCTCGTATACATGTTATCTATATGATATGTCACACCACTGTTTCTCACAGGAACGTCCTCAGTTACTTCATTTCGGCTCCAAGGAGCGCCGTTTTTACTCCTATGTTAACTCCTAAACTAGACCTTCAGATTGAATACTTTTTTTCAGGTCCCAGAATGTGATGAAGAGAAGCTTCTTTCAGAATTTCAGTAAACGGTCTCAAGTCTTCCTTTTTTTTCCTGATCGTTCTGCATTTAGCTCCATCCTTCTTGCCATCAGCTCTAACCAGCTTCCCTCTCCCTGCTGATGTAAACCATCAACGTCGCCGCCACCCCCACCATGTTTCACGTCCAGGATGATGTGCATTTGTTGTTTTTTCCTTTCCACATTTGTGCAAAGAGCCACTAATAGATGCCACGTCACACCTGAGCTGTAGATCTCTGCAGCTCCTCCAGAGTTAGCATCACCATAACTCCCTGGTTTATGTTGGTCCACCACATGTAAGCCTGAATAAATATATCGTTTTTTGTAGTAATGGGACATTGTTCAAAACCTCTGAGGGCTGTGGATGCTTTTAAAAGGCACTGCAGGTTTTTTATTTATTTATTTAGATTTTTAAAATCTCAGATGTGGAGATTTTAAAAACTAACCAGCTTATGTGAAGGGAATGGTCTCTGACACATTGCCCTGGTGACCTCTTCTCATTCAGAAAACAAACCCCTCCTGCTGAAGATAAATCCCAGCAGGTCTGGGCTGCGTTAGGATAAGAAACAAGTACCCAGCTCTATGGAGGCCCCCTACTGTCCTGTTTGCTCCCCTGATAACGTTTTTTTTAAGCCCTTTAAACTCAATCTGAGCAAATCCACAAATTAAAGCTTCACGCCGTCTCGCTACAGTGCTCCCACCACTGAATGTTTCAACATTGGTGGTCAAGTTAAAGCGGATTAAAACGATATTATTTGGACTTGGAGCATAATGCATAATAATTAGCAGTTGGCTAATGTGGATTTTATTTGGGAGTTTCAGACGAAAGGGGACTGAATACAAATGCACAAAACCCAAATTTATTTATTTTTAAAAGGAGAAATGGGTGGGGGGGACAAACACACTTTCACAATTTTATGCTTTTTCTTGTTGGTCTGTTGCAACAAATCCCAGTGAATTACACAGAACAGGGTTCCCGCGGATCCTTAAAAAGTCTTAAAAGGCATTGAATTCTGTAATATAAAACTAAGGCCTTAATTGGCATTAAAATGTCTTAAATCAATCTTTCTTAGGTCTTAAAATTGTTACCAGGTCATAAATAGGATTTTATTTTTGTAATCCTTACCAAACAGTAAAATAATTGACACAATTATAATTTTTTTTAATTTACCAAACGGTTCAATGTAACCATTATTGGTTCTGTCCCGATAGCGGAACCAATAAAAACTGTTGCGGCCGGACCATAGCTGCGAAAAAGAGTTGGCACTGCTTATGTTGTGGTTTTTAAAACTGATTTATAGTTTATATTAGTAGGGAACAAAACAGCGTTTGTGAATTCAGGTCAGTAGTTAAAAATATATCTGTAATTTGTGTGTTTTTTAGCTTTCTTCCTATATGGAATGTTTTTCAAAATTTTAAACATGTCTACTGGGCCAGAAAGTAATGGTTTATGTAAAAATTAACATTTGGGTAAAGTTGTCGCAACCAGGTTTATCTTGTTTATCGTGAAGTTGGTCTTAACTTTTTATTTCAAGTGGCATTAAAAAGTCTTAAAAAGTCTTGAATTTAACTTGCCTTATGCTGTAGGAACCCTGCAGAAGGTTCACTTTTTTGCACAACAAAATGTGGGTGATTGTTTTGCAGGCACTGAACGTAAACTCCAAATCCTTTTTTTCATTTATATATATATATTTTTTTTTGCGGCTTGATCTGCAGCAGGAGCTGTATCTGCAGCGCCCGGTTCGCCTCTTGCACCTTTTGTGCAATCGCGTGCTGGAAGCCGATATTCCCTGCGCTGTTTGCTCAGCTTAAGCGTGGCCCTTTGAAGACAGACGCTGGCGGGGGCCCCCCCCCCCCCCTTTTGCCCGTCCGCTGTTTTCGCAGGGCGACCAGCTAATGCGCGGCAGAACTCCCGTCAGGGATGGGAGCTCAACCTTTGCATGTTAATCCACTCTCATGCGCGCTCCGCTCATTGATAAAAATTAGATTCTGCCTCTGTTGCCATATATGGTATGGTTTCCCTGCCTGCACTCTTGGCTGAGGCCCCCTCGCATTCCTTATACGCTGCAGCTGTCTTTGGAGTCCTGTGATTTCGACCCCTTCGCTCCACTCCACACACACACACACACCCACCCCCCACCCCCTAAACCCTGTCGTTTAAGCGATACGGCGGGGAGCTGCGGATGCAGATATGGCCGAGTGGGCTGGAAAGTCTTCACCAGTGCGGGTCGCCCTGCTTCACGTGGCGTCTATTTAGGAGGCTGGCGGGGGATGCTGTCACCGGTGGAGTGCTGAATTAATCCTGTGAACCCCCTTTTTTTTTATTTGTGTGAGATCCATGTCTGGATCAGCGTCGTTATAACTGAGACCAGGCAGGTGGATCTGAGTTTTGTTTTGATTTTTTCTTTCTTTTGAGGGATCATTTCAGTGCAGTGGGTCCGCCGCATGGCTGCTGCCGTGCGGGCGTCTGGACTCTGTCCGCCTTGAGAGCAGCGTGTCATGCATACAGACCAAGCTAGTCTAAACAATTCAGTTTGCAGAGGCTGGTGGGGGGGAACCAGACACGTTTTTGGTTGGATGAGGGGGGGGGAAGGAGGTTTAGGAGATAAGTAGAGACGATTTAGTGCTGTGAACACAAAGCGTTGGAAGCTCAAGCAGAAACGGCCGTTTCATCCCAAGTGTAGGACGGTTTTAAGATGTTTCTGTTTTTAAAACCTGCTGTAGAAAAGGCCAACAGACCCCCGAATGGCAATGCACACTGCTAGTCAGCTGGCTGAAAACAAACAAAAAGAAATGCACGTGATTGTAAATGTTCACGGTTGGTATCAGGCCCCGGCACCTGAGTGAAGTTGGCCCCCCCACTCTCTTCAAATCAGACAAAATTGGTGTCAATCAACAAACGAAAACTTTTGCTGCACAAACCAGCACAAACGTTTGACACCAATTTTGATTTGATGAAGGTGGGGGGGGGGGGGCTGGTTGACCTTTTGACCTTTACCTTTTCATTAATATCTTCAAAACCAAAGCAGCACAAATGAAAATTTTTGCTGCTCAAACCAGCACAAACGGAGTCGAGTGGATTGACACCAATTTCGTCTGATTTGAAGAAGGTGTGGGGGGCTGGTTGACCTTTGATGACCTCTAAAAACATTTGTTTATATCTTTAAAATGATAGCGGCACAAATGAAGATTTTTGCTGCACAAACCATCACAAACGTTTGGCACCAATTTTGTCTGATTTGAAGAGGGTGGGGGGGCCAACTTCACTCAGGTGGCCCCGGCTCGGAGTTTCCTCCGGCTGTCTGAAGGATCGATTGATTGAAGAGATCCCTGCTCCTGCGCACTGCCGGTCAGCTGGCTGGACTGCCACAGCTCTCCTTTGCTTACAAAAAACGGCACCAGCTGCAGCTGTTGGTATATATTTGAAGCGGTGAAAAAACAAATTAGAATGGCATAAAGGTTTAATATTATTATTCTTAGGGGCAATAAACACTTTACAAAATCCTGCTGAATTTAGCGAGAGTTTCTTTGCTGTGGTTTATGTACAAAAACCGACACGGCGATAAATTGGTTAGAGCAACGTTATTAGAACGGTAATGAATACGGTCTTTTAGCTGCAGGGATAATTGTTGTTTTTCTGCTTTTTTTTTTTTTTTTATAAAAGCGGTTAATGTGAAACATTTTTTTAATGGTTGCATTAATACCTTGATGCTGTGCAACTGTGGGATTTTTTAAAACAAGGTTATTATACCATTAGTCTTACAGCAGGCCGGTACCAGTGCTGAAACCCTATATCACTCTGATTAGCTGTCTCACTGTTACAGCTGGAAAGTGTCATGGCTGGCAGATTAATTATTACCCAGTAAACATCAACTTGTATTTGTCGCTCGGTAAAGAGCAGAACATGAAGAAGGTGATGCCTTCTTTGACGCCTCATTAGCAGGCTTAATACAGGAGGATTTATGAATTTTTTGTTGGGAAGCAAGCTTGGTATGCATCGATGCTGCGAACTTAGTCCGTGCCGACTGGCCACCAGTCAGACTCGGCCAGTTTTCCTTTTTTAAACGGCTTTGACCAGTGGTCGCCGTTTTAAAATGTCAAAAAGTTAGTCCCCCTTGTTCATAAGATGTTGAAACTGAAAATACTTGAACAATTCGTAAACACAACGACCTTCTACTACATGATGCACCTTGGGAGGGCTGCGTCTGCAAGCATTTACTACCTCTTCTGAGAAGGAACCTGCACACAATTTGTTTTGGTGGATGGATGGATGGTGAACTGCACATTCTGCTGGAGCTCAAAATGTTTTTGGAACATGGCTTTGTAAATCTCTCCTGATTAATAGATTTCAATTACTTTGTTTCAGATCTTTTCTTTAATTATTTTAACCTACTTTGTGTTGGCGAACAGGTCCCGTTGAATTTGTTTCTTAATTATATAGGTGCCACAGTGCTCCGGCCTGACATTTTTAATTACTCAGGGTATCTTTGTCTGATTTATATATATAAAAAAAAAAAAGAAAAATAGATTCACACCTATTGTGGATGTTTAGTGGCCGAGATGCTAAAGCTCAGGAGTGGTGGGGATGTCGTGGTGAGTTTCATTGCAGCAGATATTACAATATCTGCTACTCTGAAATCTGAGATATTGCTATTGCACCCTTCTATTATTTGGCGCTTATCTGAAATCGGGTTGAGTTTATAAAAGCAGTTTTTAGCTGTGATGCCCCTGAAATATTACAGATAGTAAATACTTCCCTCCAGTTAGTTTGTTTTCTAAAGGCTGAAAACTGCAGAGATCAAAGCTCTGTTAGAGAAACCAACTCTAGATCCATGGATAATGAGTCCCTACAGGATCAGAACTAATCCACTGTTTCTGGAAAAGATCATTGAAAATGGTTGTGGTGAACAAATGTATGACTTTATGATGAAATGAATCTCTTCAGTGATTTCTAGTCAGGCTTCAGACCACAGCACAGATACTGCTCTGCTAAACGTTTACAACGATGCTCACCCCGACTGGAACGGCTCCAGAACTCCTCTGTTGGTTCTACTGGATCACAGTTCTGCTGAACACAGTTCATCACAACATGTTGATGATCCAGCTAGAACACTGGCTGGATTATCTGGTTCTGGGCTAAACTGGTTGAGACCATATTTGGCAGACATGGATAACTTTGTGCTCAGAGACCAAGGAGCGCTGCAGCCGGATCCGGAGCGACTTGAAGGGACCAGAGAGGAAAATATTTGGATCATTGCAGCAGATATTACAATATCTAACAGAGATATGGCTATTGCACCCTTCCATTATTTGGCGCTTATCTGAAATCGGGTTGCGGGGTCAACTAGTGAGACCTCCTACTCCCCAGCAACACCCTCCAGCTCATTATGGGGGATTCAAAGACACTCCCAGACCAGACAGTTCTGGGTCTTCCTGCCTGTAGGACATGCCTGAAAAACCCCTGTTGTGCTGTTACACACTATTTTAAGTTATTTAATGTTTAATAAATAACTCTGTTAGGTATTGTCTGGTGATTATCAGACCAGTTCCAGACCAGCTTTTCTCTTAGCTCGGCCTGAGTCGAGCGCCCCGCGGCGTCTCGACTCAGCTTTCCTGCAACGGCTGAGAAAGGTTACAAGCAGACCGTCTCCATGATAGTCGCCTGTTTAAGTTCTGATGTTGGTTTCACTGAAAACACTTAGTCTTGGTTGCACTGCAAATGTTCGTAGATGTACAGTACGAACCCATTCAGACCCAGGTGGCTGTCTCTCCAGTGCGAACCACTCCTCACGAGGGCTCACAGGCATGGAGGATGTGAGGAAGACGGCTTTGTTGCTCCAAGAAAGTGAGTCTGTAGCTTCTCACATTTCAGAAACAGCCTGATTTGTGTCTCTCCTGGCTTATTTCACAACATCCCCAAAGATAGGTACCTGATCAGATGCCCAAGCCACCTTAACTGACCCCTTTCGATGTGGAGAAGCAGCAGCTCTTTGAGCTGCCTCTGGTTAACAGAGCTCCTCCCCCTCCATCTCTAAGGCTAAGAGGAAAGCTAGTTTTGGCCACTTGTATTGGGGTCTTGATCCAGACTTCATGACCATAGGTGAGGGTCGGAACGTAGCCGGACGGGTAGCTTTTTGTTTCCACACCACAACAGATCGGAGGCGTACTGCATTGCTGCAGAGAAGCCCCCATCCATCTGTCTATCTCACGTTCCATCCTACTAGTGAACAAGACACCAAGATGCTTAAACTCGTCTGCTTGAGGCAGAGACTTGACCCTTTTCCCAGAGGGGGGGAAATGCACCTTTTTCCGGTTGAGTATCATGGCCTCAGACTTAATGGAGCTGACTCTCATCCTGGCCGCTTCACTCTCAGCAGCGAACTCCTCCAGTGTCGCGCTGGAGGGTATGACCTGAAAAAGCCAACAGAACCACATCATCTGCAAAAAAAGCAAAGATGAGATCCTGGGGTTCCCAAACCAGACCCTCTCCTCTCCACGACTGCGCCTTGAATAGCTCAAACAGGATCGATGATGAGGGGCAGCCCTGGTGGAGTCCAGCGCGCTCTGGGAACCGGTTCCACTTTGTGCCGAGAATGCAGACTAATGGCGTGCGATCCTAGTTTTGTTTGGCCAACACATCCTGCCCTCCAAAAAAAACTTTGTTAAAGATGTTAACATTATTATATTATTATGCCTCCTGCACATCTTCAGTTTTTCCTTCTTTTTTTTTTTCTTTTTTTTTCCGTCTATGCCAAATTTTTTATGTAGGATATGGCTTGAAAGCAGAATTTTGTTTTTTGGTCTGGGTTATTCTTGGACAGGGATAACAAGTCTCATAACTCGTGCATGCTTTAAAACATCCATCTAAGCAATGAATGCTCAGTATGCGCCGTTTTTTTTCCCCCCTTTCTCACTCCGCGCACCTCTTCTCCTTACATCCTCCCTAACTGCTCGTGCTCTTGGTCTCATTGCTGTTAAAAGTTGCAATGCCCATAGCCCGGCTTGAGCTGCCTAATTAATCAGGAAGCGTCCAGGTCGATGCCACCGTCCTGAGTAAACCGCTGCCATTCTGTCTGCAGCTTGGTTTTAAAGAGCCTTTTATCCAATATGTTGCACCAACGCTTATAAATGCACTGGAAAGCAACATGATGTCACCTGCCCCCCCACACTTCCACCCCCTTATTTTACAGCGAGCAACTGGACAGGTCAGCCGCCATTGGCTGCACCTCCTCCACTTGGGCTGCCTTGCCTTTTTTAGCAGTCCCAAATGGAGCTGCAAATTCCATGTTGCTGGCAGGGTGACAAACTGGGAGATGGGAGCCAGCAAATGGGAGATTAGAAGAGGGCCAGTCACCAGTAAGCTGCACAATGGCCTCTCACACCGACCCTGGACCAGCCTGCCAGTTGTCACCTTCAGTTTGGAGTGAATAAACCCCTCGTGAAAAGGGAATTATTTGTCTGTCTTCCCCCTAATTACTCAAATTTACTCTCATTTGAATCAGTGTCTCTCTCTGTTAAGTGTTGGGAAGACCAGAGGAGGCTCCCCCGCCCCCCACCTTCCTTTTCTTTTCTTTTTTTTTTACATTTACTGAATGTTTTAAAAGACGGAGGTCATCCAGAGACTTCCTCGTTTGTTTCCCGAAATCGATCTCGATGTTCGACTAATATTAAAAGTAAAGGACTTCGTCTTTGTCTCTGTACTTAAATCCATCTGTTGTGAAATGGATTGCATTACTGGGTAAGGAGGCAGGTCTTATTTTAGATGACTCGGCGCTCCTCTTGCTCAACTATAAATCTGTGACATCACTTGCTGTCCTAACATATTAAGAGCCAGTTTATCAAACAGATTAGTGTTAGACTTTTTTTTTTTAATCATCCATCCATCAAAACTTCTGTTCTTGTCCCTTAAACCAATCAATCAACAGCAAGTATTTTGCTTTTTTTTGGGGGGGGGGATTTTAATAAAAGTCTGAGAAAATGAAAAGAACCTACTTTGATTTTATGCATAAATGGGAATATTTTAATTCTGTAATTTCTGGTTTAGAGAGTTTAGAAATGTACACTGCAAAAACTGATCTAAAAATAAGTAAAATGTTCTTAAAGTTAATCTTATTTACCTGCTCAAATCAAGGACAAATGCACTATCTACCAATGGAATGAGTATTTTAAACCCTAAAATAAGATAATTAGACATCCTGCACTTGAAATAAGATGATGGAGATGAGTTGTTCCTAATTTTAAGTGCAAAAATCTCATTCCATTGGCAAATCATGTTTTTTACCTGCTCAAATCAAGGACAAATACACTAACTTTAAGAACATTTTACTTATTTTTAGATCAGTTTTTGCAGTGTAAAATATCTATTGTTTTGGTAAATATTTAATGCAATAGAAAGCACATTAGACACATAGTCTGTAGAGGTCACCGACTTTCTGCTAAATTGATGACTGCAGACCTCCTGACTCTGTGACTTTCAAAATTTGCATCAAAATAAACATTATTTTGATGCAATCAGTACTAAAATTAATTACATTTTCTTAGATTCTCATTTGTATCAATTTTTATTTTTATTTATTTGAAAAGTTGCCCCCACTGCAACTTACCTGGGGCTTGACGGTCAAAATGGTGACCTTTAAAATCTAAAACTCTTCTTACATTGAGTTTGCCAGAGAAGAGCCTTTGGGACTCTCTTTAGTCAAAAAGATGAAACCAACAGTGTTCTGGGGTATTTTTGTCAATTAGGGAGCCAATCACTCACATATTATATAAAATACAAATAAAACACACAGATGTTGTTGCATTGTGACAAAATGCACAAAACGTCAAGGGATGTGAATACTTTTGAAAGCCACTATGCCTGCATCATTGAGCCTGCAGCACTTCCTTTGTTGTTACATTCAATGTTTGGTACATTTTATGGTATAATTAAAACATTATGTGCATTAAATGTCCAATGGGACTTCTGTGCCGTCCTGATTGATGCGTCGCTGCTTTACGCCACATTGGCCCAGGTTACGGTGTTCACTAGGGGTGGGTATTACCAAAGAAGTCACGATTCAATTCGAATCACGATTCACATGCCATGATCCGATTCTATCACGATGCATCACAATACTTGAATTATTGCTATGTATCGCGATGCATTGCGATATTTTCACTGAACACTGTTAGAAAAAATACAAGCATTACCAGTGGCTGACTGGCTGTGTATGATCTGGTCTTCAATTGATACATATCTGAAAGAAACTGAATTCATACATAGCCGTATTTATTGAAACGACTTTTGGAGGTATTGCCATGAAAACAAATATTACTATTACTGGAGTGGACACACTGACAAAAAGTGTTTAGGATTTATAAAACTTAAAATAACAAAATAAAGATAATCCGTGCCGTTTACATGGCCTCAGTGGTCCTTTTAAACTAATGAAGTTGTATTCCACTTGTTTTTGGCTGATGTTCGACAACCAATCATGCAATTGTATTTTAATTTATTTTTTTATATTAATAATCGATAATTGGCGTCAAGAATCGATGCAGTAGATCGCGAAAAATAGAATCGCGATGCATTGTGATGAAGATTTTTTTGCCCACCCCTAGTGTTCACTCTGCACCACTATGATATAGAGCTGTGAAGTTGACCAAGAGGTTGGATCAAACAAAGCAGTGGCTCGGTGGAAGCCCTCCATCAGAGGTCACACAGATGGTGACCGTCAGATTGGACACGCTGGGCAAAGGTAGGAGGACTCTACGTGGCACACCTTCTGGAGCTGCCCCTCCCAGCCGCTGACGACGCGTCCGCAGAGCAGGAGCAGATGTTCCTCGCTCCCCTGAGAAGTGTAAAATATGGAAAACTGGAACATGATGACCTTGTCGTGTCAGTGAGCCATTTTCTTGAATAGCTGTAAGACCGAGCGTTGCTTCCAGAAGCGTTTGAGGCCCGTCTGAAAAAGCGGGGACTTTTATGAGGGGGAAGCCGTGCTGCCTCATCTGGTCTGGTGGGGGTTAATTTGCCCCTCAGAGGTGCTCGGGTTTCTCTCCAGCTGTCTGTGCCCTCAGCTGTTTCTACTCCGTCCCCCCTGTGATGCGTCTCACCCAGATCGGCCCCCGGCCTAGCCCGCCACTCTCTCTTTTGTTCTCTGACTTTGCTGCTTCCTCGATCTCCTGCTCGCTTGTTCTGGAGCGAGTTACTCGTTAGTTTGACTGAATATTAGCTGAAGGGTCTCCAGGGGGAGTGAATATGTTAATATGTGGTTACAGCTGCGCCGTGTGCTCTGTTGTGTGAATGTATTTGGTTTTCTTGTGGCGAATTGAACAACTGTGTGCGCTCAGGTTGTCCCCCCCCCCCCCCTCGGACGCTTGGGCTGCTGTTTAAGTAAACCAGTGAAGGACCTTGGACTAACAGAGTCTGGAGCTACAGGCCTTTTAGCTGTTCAAAGCTGTGCAGTTTTTGGTTAATTTTACTTTTTTAATAAAGGACCATGTTCTTGCCACCCTCACCTTTTTACAGACCAGAAAACTTTAACGCAGCTAAGAGTTTGAGTTAAAATTACATCTTTATACCACATTTGTGAGCTTTAGGATTTGACTGGACTGTTTATTTAAGGATCCCTATTACTCCCTATCATAATAGAGGCTATTTGTCCCGGAATCCATCCCACAAGCATTATAGTAAACACCCAGTGTTGAAAGCGATACAAAAAAAAAAATACAGAAAATCTAAAAAACTAATGCAAGTTAAAAGTTGCCAGAACAAGTCGATAACTGCAAGTATTGTCTTTAAGCAAATAAACAGTCTACATTTTCTACATCAAGTCACCACATCCAGTTTATCTATTATGGATTATGTCACATTCACTTTAAACCTCTTATGATCACCAATTAATGTTTTTTAAAAGGCAACATGTTCCAGTATAAAATGGTTCTGTACGTCGCTGTTTTTCTGAGGGCACTAGATCTGGGCAGAGGTAGTGTAAAAGTAACAGCAGAGACTCGTCTAGTATTAAAATTTATATTTATAACTGTGAGAAGAGGCCACACGGTTAATGTAAAACTAAAATCCAGATTTTATGTAATGGGGAAAGAAGGCTGCATGTTAGTCTGTCACAGGCCTTCATAAATGACAACCATCGATGCAGAGTTAACATTAGTACTAAAATGACAACCAAATGCTAATCTTGCCGCTTTATTTAGAACTAATTGCAGTTTATGTAGCTCTTTTTTTTTTTTTTTTTTTTTTTTTTTTTTTTTAATTAAGCATTCAACCAAACAACTGGACAGTATTCAAGGTTACAAAGAACTAAAGGAGACATACAATGACCGTTACCCCAAACTTTTGCAATGTTTCTACTCATTTTAGTCACAATCGTGTGAATTTGTGTGGACCACTAAAGTCCCGGTAACTTGGCTTCTTTAACTTGTTCTGTTAGTTTTCCATGTGACAAAATATGCAACATTTGTCTGAATATTTAAAGCCTTATACCAAGCACTTTGAGAATAGTTTAAACTGTAATGTTTTAGAAACAATCACCCATTCAGAAATGGCACCTCACCTACTTGATCATTGATATAGTTGCATCATCTGCATATACAGTAATCCTTGCCTTTGATTTATAGTATTTTTTTTTTTTTTTTGTATACATGACATGCCCTATCTATTAAATAGAGGACCAAAGCAGCTACCTGGTGGAGCTCCACAGGGAAGTGTTACAAAATCTCAACAATTCCCATCAAACATTACACAGCGTTTCCCATTGCTAAGGGTAATTACTCATAAAGTTGATAGAGAAAAATCGGTTTAGAAAAAAAATCTGCTAAGCCAGAAAGAAGTACACTAACCACTAGTTTTTGTCTTAAACAATCATCAGTAAGAGCTGTCAGTGCTACACCTGTAGACTATTTGTATGCATTCAGAACATAAATACTATTTATGTCAAAGTAAATGACATAAATGAAATTCCTAAAATAATCGGTAAGATACTTATGGGTCTGCTTTGTTGGCAAGTCAGAGGTTCTTCTGAATATTTCAACTTTTTATATATATATATATATATATATATATATATATATATATATATATATATATATATATATATATATATATATATATATATATAAAAATCATAAATCTGGATAAACAAATTCATCAAAGAACAAATTGAAAATATGACAAAGGCTTAGCTATTAATATAGCTGAGACTGACGTTATCAACCCACAAGGTTTATCACTGTTGATTGTTCTAAAAACATTTTTGATTTAATCTTCTATTATATTTTTACATACAAAATAGCTGTTTTTTTTTTAATGTGACAATCTCCCACTCACTGGGGGTATCTCATCTCTAATCCCATTCACTTCTTCTAGGAAGTAATTATTAAAGTAACTCACTATTTAAAAGCCTTAGCAAGAGCTGTGTGATCCAGTTGAACATATAAAAGACCTATTGCTCTCTTTACCCCTGCTTATCAAATCATTAATTGTTCTCCATATGTTTTCTTTTTTTTCTTTACCATTATTACTACACTGCTCAAATTTGGTCTGGTAATGTTTTTTTTTCCTTTGGCAAATCTATCGTACATTTAGAAATTAAATTAAATGGGCAATCAGCAGAATGACCAGACATAGCAAAGGTTCATTTTATTCCTATCTTTCATCTCTTTAATCATCCAACCAAGGAGGCCTTACAGATCTCAGTCTTCTTATTGGTGCATGTTTATCACACATAGCTGAAAAAAAATGTGCAAAAGCTATTTAATGCTTGCTCTGCATGTCTAATCTTTAATACACCATCCCGTTTTACATTTGCCACGTCATATATATATAAAACTGTGCTCTTTAAAAAGAGGTTGGTGAGAGTTGTAGCTGCTCTCAGATCCTGTGCAGTAGCTCCATTCAAATGTTTGCATGGGCGAAAGGTCTTATCAGACGAGTCCATGCTGGAGCAAGCACCTCTCACCCACGTAATCAGTCACGTATAAAAACCAATAGTAGTTTGCCAAGACTAGCTAGTCCTTTCACTTATGGTATTGGATAGTGTGCATGCTAAACACTCACTGTGTAGATCCAGATGATAAACCTGCATTATTGACGGATCTTTTCTTTTTCTTTAGTATACTGCCTCTCAATCCAGAGGTAGGGACTTTGGACTATATTTAGAGTATCTGGCTTTTCAAACAATGGTCTAAAACCAGGTGGATGGTTTTAATGATCAAATATTGCAAATGTTATCACCTGGAAGTTGCCCTCAAACTGCTGACAGGTTGTAAATGACACTGGGAAACTGGGGCAAACTCCACAATGCAGCTCCAAGTACAACACAGACGTCAGACGGGTAGTTGTGAAACCAGAATATCAATCAACGTTCTTGTTCAAGTCGCTACGCCTTGGTAGGCGGGTTGTTGCATATTTGTGCATCGGAATATTTCAAGTGGTTGCTTTCAGGAATTTCTATTAATTTTCGTGTGTTCTGACAAGGTTGGTGTGTTTCCTCAAAGCCACGGCTGGGATGGTTGGCGAGACCCAGACCTTGGCAGACTGTTTATTTTCTGCTTGAGCTTCCTGTCCCCAATTTCATGTATTACTTCCCAGAGTATGATTAAAAAGTATTTGTGGCTGACGCATTCCTGACCAAAAACAGAGCAATGAAAAAGGCCCATACCATGATACCTGCACCATTCTGTTTTATACATGTTTTTTTCATCATTGTCATCCACATACACTACCAGTCAAAAATTTAGACTTACCTTTGTCATTTAATGGCTTTTCCTCATTTTTATGACTTTCTACATTGCAGATGCATAGTAAAGACTCAAAGGTATATAGAATTACGTATAAAACGCAATGTTGGGAAATGACTCAAAACAACTTGTACATTTTAGCTTTTTCTAAATGCCCCGCCTTCTTTTGTCACTCTTGGCCTTCTCTCGGTGAGCTTCATGAGGTTAGTCACCTGAAATGGTTTTCCAAAAGTCTTTGAAGGGGTTCCCACAGGTAGTAATAAGGTTGGAAGGTGAGTTCAAACTTAGACTGGTAGGATAATTCTCTCCATTCACCAATGTTTTCCTCCCTTCATAAATCCATAATTCATAAATTCCTTCACTATCAAACCCTTCATCCATAAGTCCGTCTGTTTGTTCATCAACCGTCCCTTCTTCCACCTAATCGTTCGGACGTTCATTTGTTTATTTACTCAGCCATCTATCAATCTGTTTCCCTCTTGGAGCTCATTTTTATCCCATCTTTGTTTTGTCTTTAATTCATCTACTCATCCATTTTTGTCATCCTTTAATTTGTCATAGATCCAGCCTGACGTAATCATCGGTCCGTCCAGTCGTTTGTTCGTCCACCCAGTCATACATTATCGTTTCATCCAATCATCCGACGAAACTTGGAGCTTTCTTTCCTCTAACAACATCCACATGGAAGTGTTGTAGTCAGTGCAGCTTGTGGTGATGCATTTAGTGTCTGGAATAAAAGTTGGGATTCTGAGTTTGTGTCTCTGTCCACACGTTTTCTATCCTTATTTGCTTCCTTTGTCCTGGTCTCTGTTTTTTGCGGGTTTCATATTTAAAGTGTAACTCACCCCGATGCAAAAGTGTAACCCCACCCCCAGACAAATTTTTAAAAATTACACCAAAGTGGGTAATTTTTAAAAATTGAGGGGTGAGAGGTGGGGCTTAGTGAGGATGAGCGGTGGGGGTTAAACGAGGGTGTTGTCTGGACAAGGGAAAATGCCAGCTAGCTTAATTAGACATATTGAGGCATGGAGAGTGAGCAAAGTGACGCTGGTAGTTACGGTGCTGATCTGCCTTTTGAGGTGGAGGACAGGATGAGTCCAGTTTCTTAGTGGTAAAGTGATCTTAGCAGCCTTATAGCTAATGTGCTAACGTTCAAAGCGGTAACAAAATTTACATTATAATTATCTCAAGTCAGTAATCGACGGTATAAAGCATAAAACAATTCTTTGAACGCTATGATCAATGCTCACTGACATGCTTTTATACTCAGAACGCAGGGCTATGACGACAAAAGCAAGCACCGTTTGAACCAATAGGAACATTCAACTGCAATAGCCACCGCCGACACTATATATATATATATATATATATATATATATATATATATATATATATATATATATATATATTATAATTTTTTTTTTTTTTTTTTTGTTAGTATTTTATTTTGTCTGCACCATCAACACAGTCAAATTCCTTGTAAGTGCAAACCTACTTGGCAATAAACTTGATTCTGTTTCTGAACCTTAAGAGGGCAGCACTAAGCCGGATGTTTCAGAACTAAACAAGGTCGCATGAAAATGTAAAAAGTTGCACAGTAACATTAAAGTTGCACCGTTAGGCCCAGTTTATACAGTTTAACTAAAAAAAAATTGCTGTTTTTTTTTTTTTTTTTTGGGTGATTTACACTTTAAAGCCCAACTTGTATAGACATATCAGCCAAACCCTCGTTGTGAACCTCTTTGTGTCGATGCTTTTGAAGTGGCTGGACTGGAGTATTGAGCTGTAACACAAAAACTCTACCCTCCTAGATAATTTCATCTGCAAATTGACATTTTTCAAAGTTTTCAGTGTTCAAAGATTTAGCTACTTTTTTATTTATTTAATTTTTTTTCTAGTGTAGTTCAAACAAGATGCCGGCTCATCCTTCCCACAGTACCCATCTTTATGTTTAAGTTTAGGAGTCCCACCCTCAGAGCTCTGAACCCACACAGAAATGCAATCTCCTAAATGCTTTCTGATACGCAGGCCTGTTCCCATCCTGCTATTAAACGCACCATTAGCGTCATGTGGTAAGTGTTGGTGTGAGTGCATACGCCGTGGCACCGTGGGTTTAGTTGGGCTTTTTGGTCTCAGCCTGACGCCCACTCTGCTCTCATCATGCGGCCCACTCACCGGCACATCCTTCTAGGCGGTTCAATGGATCCACACATTAGCGTACGGCGCGGTGCTACATCTCTGTTCTTTTGATCATCTCATCTGCCTTTTTTTTTTTTTTTTTTTACCGTGCTCAGTCAGTTGTCATAGTAACCCAACCAAATAATGGAGCAAACGTGATGTTGGATTTTATTTCTATTTATTAAAGTCCTCCAGAGAGCAGCCCGGTCACACGGCATATACCTTCTAATTATGGGATAAATGGTCGGAGATGATGAACGGCTGAATGTTTTGATATTTAACTCCTGGGTCGTTAACATTTAAAACCATTACTTCCAATCAGCGTTGAGCTTCTATCTTGCATTAAAATGACTTTAATAGGAACACAACTTATTGCTTTTCTTGTAGATCGGAAAGGTTGCTGTAGCCGTTTTTTAGTGTTTCTACACATGGAGATAATTAGAAGGTGCCGCAGTCTGACTGTTCAAAAACAAGCTTTTGGTTTCTATCGGCAGTCTATTGATCCCTGAAATACGGGAGGGATTCCAGGGATCAAAGTGTTTTAGATTTATGAGAAATTGTGAGACTCGGGGAGTCAATTTGCCCCTTTGGCCGAACCATGGCAGCTTTTTGTGGCCATGCGTTGCAGCTTCGTCCCAACCTGCATTCCTGTTTCCAACGATTATGGTTCTGATTCTTGTTTGGTCACGTTGAATCTTCAGAAAACATGAGATTATGGCCGTTTAATGAACCATACCGGTTCAACGGATGCTGGTCATTTAGCTCTTTCAGCACATGGTACGTTTTTTTTTTTTTTAGTTTTGGCCTTTTTAATAGGATACAGAAAAAAACTGTCATTTCGTACCAACCGTCACAAATTAATGCATTTCTTTCCACTGTCGCATCATGCTTGCTCAGTATGAGGGATTGCAGCAAAGCCATGGACAATGCAGACGACTCTCCCTGTAGCTCTACGCTTCTTCAGGAGTGAATGCTGCTTGTCGGGACTTTGAAGCAATCAACTGGTTCCCTTTTTATATAGGAAATTTCTGACCAATCTGTATATTATGATTGAATTTGACTTTGTAAAGAGCCTCGAGATGACATGTTTCATGAATTGGCGCTATATAAATAAAATTGAATTGAATTTCCAAATTGCGTATAAATGCGTTTCCATTTAGTTTACCAAACTCTTTTTTTCGTTTGGTACCCATTAAAACCAGTGGATCATTTTATTGAAATGCTTTGCTGACTAGTGATGTATCCTTAAAATCTGACACATTATATGCATTGTATGGTCGTTTGCAAATGCCTTCCTTGGCAGAAGGCTGTGCTTCATACCTGCAAACCTTGTCCAGAAAGACTAAAATCACACAGATGGCATTCAGTTAAACTCTGTAT
The DNA here is from genome assembly GCF_011125445.2 of Fundulus heteroclitus. Classification (NCBI taxonomy): domain Eukaryota; kingdom Metazoa; phylum Chordata; class Actinopteri; order Cyprinodontiformes; family Fundulidae; genus Fundulus; species Fundulus heteroclitus. The sequence continues at coordinate 13,757,276 of NC_046382.1, read as the reverse complement.
AGTAAAACTAGCGTTTCTGGGGTAGACCCAACAGATGCTGTACTATTAATTGGTGTTTTCATGGGTTTGTCGGTTGATTCATTCACATTCCTTTTCTGATCATGTCCAGAAGATTTGGGAATATTAAAAATGTTCAAACCTAGCTTGCTCAAATTCAACTCGATTCAAATTGAGAGTCAGTCATTCTGCCCATTTACCATTCTGTAGCTACTCCTTTTCCATTTGTTTGTTTTGATAAAGCATTGAGCTAAATGGCTATAAAAATCTTCAAATCAGACACATAATTGGTAGAAGGCTCCCAGTGCCGGCCCGAGCCTCTTGGGGGCCCTAAGCAGAATTTGATTTGCCCCCCCCTTCCCCCCCTCCCTCCACGCAGAATCACTTATGCAAAAACATTATTGACACAAATGTCTCGCTATAATGTTATAGCATATATTATTATAAACGAATACAGTGAGGTTATGTATTATTACAAAATAAATTATTCTTAAAATACTTCAGTCTTTTATTAAAACTTCAGAAGACAAACTGTTACAAAACATATTAAATAAATTATTTCTTCATTCATTCATTTATAGCGCTTGTTTAAGTTATTTAATTGTGTAAAAAAAAAAAAAAAAAAAAAAAGCAGCCACTTGGTTCTATTATGCCTCCGGCCGGCCCCGTGAAGGCTCCTTTTTTTTAATGTCTCTGTGATTGCAAGTCTACAACTTTCCATGCTGTACCTACAAAAACCATTTCATATCCAAGTACCTAATTGTGGTTTATTGATTATTTCAGTGGCCAAAGTTAAGGTTTTCTGGTTTTTTTAGGACAATCCATGCATTTTTTTTTTTGGGACCTGCGATGCTAAAATGTTCCTTGACTGAAAGCGGTTCCAGTCTAAATTTGTCGTTAAGTGTTTCTTTTTTTTCTTCTTCTTCTTCTGCAGGACACGCTGAAGCCGACGTTCACCGTGACCAGCATACCGGGCACGACGAGCAGCGCCCAGTCCACGGTGCCCACCACCTCCACCACCATGCAGGTGAGCACCGGCGCCTCGTTTCCCATCACCAACTACCTGGCGCCCGTCTCGACCAGCAGCAACATCAGCGCCAATGGAACCGTCCTCAAGACGACCGGCGCCTCCGCGGGACTCATGCAGCTTCCCAGCGGCTTCACCTTCATGCCCGGTATGTTCAAATTCTCCCTTTTTTTTGGTTGTATTTTTTATTTTATGGTTTCTTGCCCTCATCGTGTCTCTCCATGTTTTGCTAATGTCGTCATCGTGCAGCGCAGCTCGTTAGCTGATTAGAATCTGAATGGCGCCGCGGCGTGACCTCGGCCGTCATCTTGGGGCGGTCGCGCTCTCCCTGCGTAGCCGGTCATCAACGCTGCGCCCTCGGGTTTTTACAAAGCCCGCCGTGTCCAAGGGAGACGGGTCGTCTGTTGGCTGCGGGCCCTACCTTTGATAGTCAGATGTGGACATGAATAATTAGGTGAGAGGGACACAATGGAGCTGGCAGAGAGGCCCGATGAGTAAGGCCCGTAATTGGTTATGAATATTCAGTTGAGTGTCGGCGGCGTGTGATGAAATTATAATCGAGGCGCGCCGCGGTCGGCTCCTTTTTGTGTCGGGAGTGATCCTGAACTAGATGTGACCTTTTATGCTGGTGAAGATTCTCAGTCATCCAGGTCATGGTCATTCCAAAAAAAGTAAAAAACAAAGCAACTGGACTTGTTTTCCGTAGATGAAGACGTTTCGCTTCCTCTACAGGAAGCTTTCTCAATTCAAAAAGTCTAGAGTAATGTGCAGTAACAAGCTTTATACTACTATCTAAGCCATATTCCATATTCCAATTTACTTTTTAGGCTAATTATACACAATTTAGACCTAGTGCTATTTTTACAAACAAGCATTTTATTAGATCTTATCTCTTATTTTTTTTATTTGTTTTACCTCGTGTTAAAGTGATCTTTAAATAATGATGACATTCATGATGATTATGATCAGAATAAACTTTTGCATCACCTCCCAGAAGCCGGAAAGTCTAAATACTTTAGCCTAAATATTTTAGGCTAAAATATCACACTTTTTTTTTTTGTTGTTCTTCAATCCCTCGGTGATGTTTAGTAATTTCTGTCAAAGGCTGCAGCATTTTGATTTAATTCATCTGAATGCAGTATTTGCAAGCCATACTCTGATTGGTAGGAAAAAAACTGTCTGTGATTGGCTGAAACAGCCGAGCGAGTGCACAGGTGGTGTTGAGCGTGGAATGAGCAGGTGCGCGCGAGCAAAGTAGCGCGCGAGCAAAGATGGAGCTCACCGCGAGGACAGTGGGTTGAGAAGAGTTTTTCAGACCGTGCCAGACCGGTTTTGAGCGTTGAGAGTTGTTTCACTGCGCGCTTGGATTGGTTCCTGCACGCTCAAACGGAAGGCACGAATATCGCTACACTGTTTCTGAGTTGGGCGGCAGCGCTGTCTTCTTCTCTGTCTTCATGCGCCTCCCCTGTGACTCTTTGGCGCCCCCCAGGGGAGGCACGCCTCACCTATTTAAAATCCCTGATCTAAGCCATTAAAAGGCCTTTGTTAGGCAGTAGTATAAAGCTTGTTACTCAACATTACTCCAGACTTTTCGAATTGAGAAAGCTTCCTGGAGAGGAAGCGAAACGTCTTCAACTACGGAAAACAAGTCCAGTTGTTTAGTTTTTTACTTTTTTTGGAATAGATGTGACCTCTTTACTCCCAGGACACAAACTCTGTGCTTCACGAACTCCGTGAGGCACCGGCGGGTTTGGGTTCTTCCCAACGTCGTCATCTCTCCTGTGATTATTCGTCACGCTTTCTTTTGTCGCGCGGCTGACGTATAGTGACGAGCAGGACGCCACAGGGACTCCGTAGGCGTCGATTGGAGAGACGTTTCAGTCGTAAAAGTGATCTGAACGCAGACACTCGTTTCTTCTTCCCTGTGAATACACCCTGGCTGAGCTCCTCTTCAGATGGGAGGCAGGAAGCTGCAGCTCCTAACGTTGACGCCCAGGCGGAGCTTTCCTTCCCAGCACCAGCTGTCCCTCAAGCAGGTGACGCCTTCAAGTCCAGGACTCGCTGTGGGACGTTTCTGTTGCAAGTACTGACGCAATGGCTTTACAACGTTCATCGAGCTGTAATTCAGCCGACGCGTTCGGCAGGTTGTCTTTCAAACTTCTTGCATATAAAACTGTATAAAAGGAGTAAATCATGCATGGGGTGCTAATTCAGTGTAGTTTTTTTTTTCTTTTTCTGTTTTGTTTGTACAAATTACGTTTTTTCCAATGATTTAGATGTACAAAGTGGAGCAAAGACCTTTTTTATTTTAACCTTTTTTTGTGGTTTCTTTTAGTTCTTATAGCAGGGGTGTCAAGCTCCAGTCCTCAAGGGCCGGGGTCCTGAAACTTTTAGAGGTTTCCTTGGTCCCACACACTTGAATCAAATGGCACAATTAGCTCCTCAGTATGCAGTCAGGTTCTGCAGAGTCCAGAAGTATCTGATTATTTGACTCAGGTGTGTCGGACCAGGGACGCATCTAAAAGATGCAGGACACCGGCCCTTGAGGACTGGACTTTGACACCTGTGTCTTATAGAGAGACCAGAATCTGCATAGAGTATCAGAAAGGGGAGCTGCTGCCCGTGGCGTCTCTGATGAGAAACGCGCAGATGCACCTGAACCGCGCCGCACTGTCAGGGTGGAGTTAGTTTCCTGTAGACGTTGCATAGACGCTTTGTTTCTCGTGATTTTTTTTTTTTTTTTTTACGACCAAAAGGGCTTCTGCTGCGATCACGAAGGAGCGGGTCTGACAGAACGACCCTCGGCGCGCTGCCGTCTGTTTCTGTCACGGACCGTCCTGACTGACGGCGCCTCGCCTCAGATTTCTGTTCCTGTCTTTTTCATTTTTTCTTTTGCTTTCTCTCCCCTTTTGCAAACCCTGTCCCTCCACCCTCTGCTCTCTTGCTTGCTGCCTGCTCCCTCTCTCCCCTTCACCACCTGTCTGGCACATGGCAGCAGCGCCAGGTGGAAACACACACACACACACACACACACTCACTGCTCCACAGTTGACAGCTTGAAGGGGCCGGCCCACCCCACTGCAGCGACTGCACATGGAGCGCATAACCAAATGTGGAGAGAATCCTGTTCAGACGTGAAATCTGTGGCTTTCAGCTTCACTGATAGAAAGGGGTTTAATTCTGAGGTGGAGATAAAAATCCAAATAAATGATAGAAGTCGCCGCTTGTCTCTTCCTGCAGCCAGAAGCTTTATTTTTTTAACGCGTGTTCAGAGGCGGGGAGCGGAGGACGGATCTGTCAGAGATGACAAGCGAAAAGGACAACACGCCTGAGTCAGACTTTCAGGCTGCTCTGCTCGTCCACAGTTGGCGGCTGGTTGCCGTGTGCCAACAAAGTGAACTTTAACAGCTCTCTGACGTGGATGTCCAACAAATCTTTTTTTTTTTTTTTGTCGTCGTTGTTGTTGTTGAAAAAGTTTGACGGTTTATACAAATTGTTGTGTATATACAAGTTGTGTCTCACCTTTCCTTAAAAGGGAGACGTTACTCTTTATTATTAGCATAGATGTTCAGATTGTTGAGCTCTGAAACATCATGCTGAATATTTATTTCACCACATCTAGAAGCTAAATAAGATAACATCTATAGTGGAAAACAACAACAGTTCCTTCATTATCTGACATCAGTTAATTCAAGGATTACTCGGGTCTGGATAAGAGAAGAAAAAAGATCATTTTATTTCCTTTACCAGTGGCTACACTGCAAAAACGGATCTATTAAATAAGTAAAATGTTCTTAAAGTTAGTGTATCTATTGTTGATTTGAGCAGGTAAATAAGATTACCTGCCAATGGAATGAGTATTTTGACCCCTAAAATGAGATAATTAGACATCCTGCACTTGAAATAAGATTATTGAGATGAATTGTTCTTATTTTAAGTGCAAAAATCTTATTCCATTGGCAAATCATCTTATTTACCTGCTCAAATGAAGGACAAATACACTAATTTTAAGAACATTTTACTGATTTCTAGTTCTGTTTTTGCAGTGTAAGATTGCCTGTCTCCGTCCATCCATTCGTTACACTGCAAAAATGGAACTAAAAATAAGTTAAATTTTCTTGAAATGAGTGTATTTGTCCTTGATTTGAGCAGGTAAATAAGATTATCTGCCAATAGAATGAGTATTTTGACCCCTAAAATAAGATAATTAGACATACTGCGCTTGAAATAAGATGATGGAGATGAATTGTTCCTATTTTAAGTGCAAAAATCTTATTCCATTGGCAAATCATGTTATTTACCTGCTCAAATCAAGGACAAATACACTCAATTCAAGAAGATTTGACTTATGTTTAGTTTCGTTTTTGCAGTGTAGTCCGTCCATCTGTCCATCTTGTCCTCGGTTTGTACCTCCGTCCGTCTGCCCATCCTCTTCTTCCAGTCTGGTTTCTGCCGGCTCCACTAAGCAAAGCATCGATGAACTCGTGGAGAGGCAAACGATGACGACCCCACCGGCTGCAGCCCTTAAAAATGGGATCTTTGTGTTGTTACGGGTCGGTTGCCAACAACAATAAATTATCCCGATTAGTTCCCTGCGAGCGCCGGAGCCCGCTCACTGCTTCGAGGCGAAACCCATTAGAGTTCATCAGCGGGTAGAATAATGGTGGGTTGATGACGGCGGGTTTAGGATCGACTCTCTGGATTATGAGCGCCGTTCTTGCCGCCTATCCAGCTCTGACGTGAGGCTGAGATCGTTTCTCCTGGGGATCAGCGACTGTTCTACGTTTAGCGACTCTCTGACACATAGCAGGACACTTTTGTCTTTCTTCTTCTTTAAATCGACTTTTAGTTGTAACCCTTGTGTATTTGTGTGCGTGCCCCTGCAGCAGGCACTCCTCTCCCCCCCAGCACCCCCACCATTCCTCTGAGCCAGCTGCAGCAGCACTTGCTGGCCCTCCAGGGGCAGCACGGTCAGACCCAGGCCGCCGCCGCCGCCCGCAAGCCACAGCAGGGACAGCAGGCTGTCCTCCGCTTCCCTGCTGCTGTCTCCCTCACAGGTGATCTGCTCTGCATGCTGCCACCGCGCCCGCCTCTGCTAACCACAACCACGCCTTCACGAGGCTGCCGCTGCTTTGCACGCCGCTGTCCCCCCCCCTCCTTTTTTCCTCTGCTAACACCCAGTCATCTAATGCTAGAGTTACCCGAGCACCGGGTGTGGGGGGGGCTTTCCTCTGAGTCTAATGGTACTAATATGAGGCTAGTTCTCTGCTGCGGTTCCCTGGTTCAGATCCAGTGGTGTGGCAGCGGGGGCTTCATGGTGTGTGTGTGTGTGTGTGTGTGTGTCCCTCCAGGAACAGGGGTACCTCAGCAGCTCCAGGCCATCCAGGTCCACCCCAACACGCAGCCCACCTCCAACAGCGACAGCAGCCCAGAGATCTCTCACACCTCCACCAACTCCACCGGTAGGTCGCGTTTACGTCTCAGTGACTCCTTTTTTTTATTTTATTTTTTTCAACTGAGAGTTTGAGTCAAAAACCGAGGGCCTGGCTAAAGTATTCATACCCCTTGAGCTTTTTCCACGTTTTTTCTCTTTACAGCTACCACCTTTAATGCATTTTACTGGCGTTATATGTGCTTTTTGTCGGATGAATTCTCGCAAGTTCTCAATTAGGGCTGGACGGTGTGAAAATAAAGCGTATCGATAAAATGGAAATCATATTAATTTGATATCGATAATTATCAACAAATTCAAATGTTATATTTTAAGTGCAGCCCTGGCCATTTTATGTTATTTAGCTACCCTTTAAAGGGTTTTATTAACCCTTTAATCCAGGCGTGTCAAACTAATACCTATATGGGGCCACTTTGGCATCATGAAGTCATTAAAAGGGCCGCTTGCATGTGTAGAGACGATACTTTTCATTTCATAATTTCATTCTACTTCACACAGTAGTATAGAAAATGCACAGTAACATAAAAGTAGCACCCTTAGGCCCAGTTTATACAGTTTATCTGCAAAAAAAGTTGATATTGGGGTGAGTTACACTTACAGGAGGCACAGTTTTAGCCACTTTATACACTTTAAAAGGATATATGCCTTTTTTTTGGCTCTCGAGGGCCGGATAATTTACCTTGACGGGCCGGATTTGGCCCGCGGGCCTTGAGTTTGACACCTGTGCTTTAATCGAACAACTTTTTACCAAAACTCCAAGTCTTTCAAAAAGAAAAAAGAAAAAAACTCTTTGAAGTGGGCGGAGCTTGGTGACGGAGCATTGTGATTGGTTGGAAGGATGTAATGATTGTAATATTAACCTATATGGCTAGAATGCAAAAGGAAGGAAAACTTTTATTCTATTGAACTTTTTATTAACCTTTTTTTTTTTTTTTCCATTATTGATATACGTCTGTCTGTATATCGATATATATTGTTATTGAATTATCGTCCAGCCCTACATAATATATGGGAACGGTTTACAATTGAGATTAAAACATTTAATATGAAAGATTAGAGGAAAAAAATTATACAAAAGATCAGCTCATAAAAGTCCCAACTGTTCGAAATTAGTTTAAGTAAATATTTTTGTCTTTAAATTTCATGCAGTTTAGCTAAATAAGCCAACTCATGAGACTGAAACTGAGACATAAGTTGAATGCAAAAGGAAGGAAAACTGTTATTCTATTGAACTTTTCATTGATCTTTTTTTTCTATTATTGATATACGTCTGTAGATCGATTATATATTGTTGTTGAATTATAATTAGTGTTGCACCGATGCCATTTTTTGGCCCCGATACCATCTGTTTGAAATTGATGGGTGTGTGTATATATGAAGAACTGCATACTACTTAGGGTAGTAGAACTTTTTAATGCCTACCTGGAATGGGTGACAATAGTTGAATAAACTTTTGGCTCTCAAAGGCCAACATAGTGCAACATTGGTGAAATTATAACATGTATAATAGTAGTGCAACAGTAAGACGGTAAAATTACATTAATAATTGAATAATCTCTTTTAAACCCTGAGTTTTGGCTCTCAAATGCCAAAATAGTGCAACTTTCATGAACTTATATAACATGTATAATACTAGTCAGGAGAGAGAAGGCTGCGTTCAAGTGACATACAAACATCAAAATGGTATCGGTGCCTATTTGTTGGTACTCACTGATACCGATGCCACCATTTCAGTGCTGGATCGGAGCCCCATCCCATACTGGTATCGGTATCCATGCAACACTACTTATAATTCAGCCCTATTCTCAATTAGACTGGCCCAAAGTTTCCAACTACATCTAACACGTGGATAGCGCTTCATCTAAACCATTTCACGGCAGCTCTGCTTGTCAGATCAGGGTCCCACCGGAGGCTGAACTCCCGGCCCAGTCTGGAGTCTTCCCCGATTCTCCTGCATTTTTACATCCGCTGGCCAGTTTACCCGCCGCTGCTGCAGGAAAGCATCCCCACAGCATGACTCTGCTGTCACCGTCGGTCACAGTTGGCTCGGCGCGTTCAGAGCTGTGTTGTTGGTTTTCCACCAAACATGGTGGTCAGTTCTGGTCTCAATTGACCAGAGGCACATTCCTGTAGAAGGATCATCCCACCTGAGCTGCGGACGTCTGGAGCTCCTCCAGACTGCAGTTCTGCCGAGCTCTTCCTGTTTTCAGGTGGGATGTTTAGAGCAGGATTGGGTTTTAAAAACGGTATCCAAGCTCTAAAGTTCTCACCCACGGACTAGGGCTCAACGATTTTGGAAAAATAATCTAATTGCGATTTTTTTTTTTTTTTTTTTTTTTTTTTTTTTTTTTCCTTAATATTGCGATTTAATGCGATTTTTTTTTTCTTCCCAGTTTAATTTATTATGTCTTTTAAAACACATACAAACAACAAATCATTTTGTTTCCTCGTTGTGCAGATTAGTTGCTAAAAGACCCACAGCATCTAAACTTGGAGCAGTAATGATTGCGTTCTGCCTACTATATATTTCAACCAAAATTGCAATTTTGACTTTTCTATGCATTAACCACAAGCAACAAAAATGGCCTCTAAATAAAGATGTTTGTAAACAAGGACTATTTAAAACAAGAACTTTTAATGTTTCTATTAATCAGAATATTATTCAAGAGAACAGCTTTTAGTTGATTTGGACATCAATCCTTGTTGAACATAAAGTCCAACCAACAAGCAAGTCTATGTATTAAACTGATTGACCTGTACTTAATGCTATGTATGATTATATAAACTCTAAAACAAGTAATAAAATGAGATTATCTCACTGCTGCAACTGTCTTCTCTTCCATGTGGAGGCAAACCCACTTTAAACATTTTACTGACACCTAAAGGACACGTCTGATTCACTAATTGTTACATAGCCAAAAATTGCAGACTCTGCGATTTGGAAATTGCGTTTTTCTAAATCGCAATTATATTGAAAATGCGATTAATTGTTCAGCCCTACCACGGACCCGTCTGCTGATTTCCTCTGTTTTTAATAAAGCGATTTGTTCTCTATGAAACCTCACAGGCCTTCAGAGAACAGCTGGATTTATACTAACTAAACCACACACAGATGGACTCTGTTAAACTAATAAGGGGAGATCTGAAGGGTGCACGGGACTTTATTTATTTTAGGCCAATCGGGGTAAACGTGATACAAAGAATCCCAATGAAACGCTATAAGGGGTGTAAATACTTTTAAAAGGCAAAACGAGCCTTTATGAGTGTAAATGGGAACAAAGTGGAGGAATGCATGTGCCTGAGCAGGACCAGGAGGTTGATTTTGAATGTGAAGCGCCACCTGCTGGCCTGCGTGTGTACTGCCGCCATTGCCTTCAGAGAGCCTCTCCATCTCCCACAGCAACGGTGAGTCTCCCGGCAACCATCGTCACGTCGTCGGTGCCAACGTCTGTGCCGGGTCACATGATGTACCCCAGCCCTCACACCGTCATGTACGCCTCCACGCCGGCGCTGGCCGACGGGGGGCTCGCCGTGCTCAACGCCTTCTCCCAGGGAACGTCGGCCATGCAGGTGTCCCACGCGCACGGCCAAGACGCAGGTGAGAGCCGAGCCGTGTCTGCCGGACGTCAGCGGGGCGGTAGGGGGGGATCAGAAGGATTCACTGATGTTTTGGTTTGTTTCTGTCGCTCAGGTGGCGTCCCTCAGGTGTTCCTTACTGCACCTCCTGGCACGGTGCAGATCCCCGTCTCAGCAGTGCAGCTACACTCAGTACGGCAAGATCTGCATTTCACAAGTGAAACTCTCATTTTCTCTCTGCAACCAGCATGCCACGTTGACTTCACTAACGCATCGTAACAGAGCACTGGCACACAGGCCGCAGGCTCGTCCCCTGCTTTGGTCTGGTTTTTGGTTTTTGTATGAATGTGGAGTGAATAGTTGGCATCTTGTTGGTTTGAGTTGCTGCAAAAACGCACACAAAACAGCCCCAAAACACAGCTGCATCTTAGTGAATACTAATGTTTTATGTAATGATGTATTTCAAGCACTTTTGTTATTTTAATGTAGAGGGTTATGGCTTAGTTTCTCTTAAAATATTAACATGTCAATGCATCTGTTTAAAAAAAATGCTTAAAATCCTTAATCTATTTTTTTTTAATCCACACAAATCATTTTAAAGTTTAGTGGTTAAAATATATCTGTACATTTTTGAGTTTACGCAATTGAATTTTGAGTTTTCAGATCAGAAATGCTTGAAATATGTCGTACTGTAATCTTGTCACAACCAAGAATAAACGTTTTGCCAAAAATCAAGTAAAACGGATGAAAATTGCAGATCTTTAAATGAGCGCGTTGAACATACAGTTAATCTAAGGAACCACAGAGCAGTGGGCTGAGCACCTTTCTCTGCCACTCCAAACATCTACTGCAGGACGTAATTGTCTCTGTGAAGGAGGGGAAACCTCACAATCACAATATGTTCTATAAAAATACCCAGCTCTGCAACAAAATAACTTAATTTATATTTAAAAATGATTAAAAACAAACAAATGTACTAAAAGATTCAGGAGCAATCGAGGAAATTGGGGAAGTTTGAAGGAATCTGGAACAGACTGTTAAAGCCTCAGTGTGTCACACTGGTGCGCCATCTAGTGGTGCACTAAATGAATTACAAGCGAATTTGCCCCAATGGCTACTATGGAAGCATCGGAGTATAAATGTTTAGCTAATAGCTACGGTCATCGTGTGAAATGTTTTTTTGTTTTTGCACTGTTGCCGTTTATTTATTTATTTTTTTTCCGTCTAGACTAAATTTCTTGAGCATTTTTTGGGCTCGTTTCTGAACATGCAATCGCTTCTTTGGGGTCTAAAATGAGGGACTATAACACTGGTAAAGAGACCCGGCCGGTTTTGCTGCTGTACTACAGACCGATATCCCTCCGCCTATTGTACATTTTAACCCTTCGGCAGGGACAGTGTTCCCAGATTAGATGGCTTCCCGCCCAATTGGGCGATTTTTCACTTTTATTTTTGCGTCTATAATTTGCCTTGTGCGGGTCAGGTAGACATGATTTGGGTTGAGTTATAGAAGACGGCTGGAAGGGAAAACGCGTATGGCTGACAAGTTTGTCCCCTTTCGGCTTCTGTAATCAGAAATAGCGACGCAACATGGCTCCTCCCATTGAGCACAGACACCTATGTGTTTATAAACTACGAATTCTAGGTTAAGAGAACATTTTCACTTTTGATGTGAAGTTATTAGACTTACCAAAAATCAAGTATTGCTTTTATAAAAACATATTCTGGCAAATTAAAAGCCAAATTATTTACACACTGTCCCTTAAGAGTATATATAAATTTTTTTCAGGTTTCTAAAACTGGATTTCGTGTCCAATCAATTTTTTTTTTAAACCAGGGCACGCAATTTAGTGGAAGGAAGAAATAGGTTTGAAATAACACTGTCGTAACACTTCTGTGTTAAACTTTTTTTAAAGCACTTTCTGGAACAAAAATGTTAAAATGAATTGTTTTATTTTTTTAGGTTTTCATTAGCTGTAAGCCATAACTGTCCAAATTAACAAATACACATTTTCTTCTTGTAATACAAGATTACAAACTCTGTATGTAATCAAAACAAAATTAAGCTTTAGTTTTTATGTTTACCGTTTTCTTCCCTTGATTTTCAGACACAAAGAATGCTAAAAAAAAGTAAAAAAAATTAAGATGCAGGCCTCTAAATTCATCCCACTGTACAATAAGTACACAGACTGATAATAAATTAATAAAATGGCAAAACAGTCATTCAGTGGAAATTGGAAAATTAGGTGTAATTCCAGAACTATTAAGACAATTTCCCAAGTCAAAAAACGCAAACTACGCATTTAAAATTGAGGCATATGAATGGAAAATTTTGTGGGAGGAAAACATTGTAGAGTAACATTTATTTATTTATTTATTTAAATGTATAAAACTCAAATTTTCTGAGAAATTGAATTTAGACTTTTCATTAGCCGTAAGCCATAACTGTCCAAATTAACAAATACACATTTTCTTCTTGTAATATGTAACTGTATGTAATCAAAATAAAATTAAGCTTTAGTTTTTATATTTAGCATTTTCTCCCCTTGATTTTCAGACACAAAGAATGCTTAAAAAGAATATTAAACAGATTGAGATGCAGGCTTCTAAATTCATCCCACAGTACACAGATTGATAATAAATTAATAAAATAGCAAAACAGTCATTCAGTGGAAATTGGAAAATTGGGTGTAATTCCACAACTATTAAAACAATTTCCCAAGTCAAGAAACGCAAACTATGCATTTAAAATCAAGGCATATGAATGGAAAATTTAGTGGAAGGAAAACCTGGTAGAGTAACATTTTTTTTTTAAATGTACAAAATTCTAAAATTTTCTGAGAAATTGAATTTAGACTTTTCATTAGCTGTAAGCCATAATCGTCAAAATAACCATATCCAACGTTACACAAACCGACTCATTATCCCAATTATTGAGATGCACCTGTAGCGTAGGTGTGCATGAATAAAGTTATTTTGATGAAGCTGTAAATATTAAGCTGTGTTTTCATCCCTTTTTTTTTATAATCCATCGTGTCGCGAGTCCGCGGCGCGGCGAGGGTGGACAGCTTTTCAGCTCCTGTTGCGTTGCAGCAGAGTCTGAGGATCAGCTGCCGTGTGATGCGATGACCTGTGATTGGCTGCCCTCTCCTCTGACACGTCTCGTTTTGGCCCCCGCAGATGGTGATTGGCCAGCAGTCGAGCGGCAGCAGCAGTAACCTGACGGAGCTGCAGGTGGTCAACCTGGACACGGCACAGAGCTCGAAGGGCGACTGACGGCCGGCTGACCCAGGGACGCGCGCACATCTCTATTTATTGATGCCTTCCTACGAAATTTACCACCACTCTTCTGAATGTGATTTATCAGTACATATATATAAACACAATGAAGGGCAAATGTGTGGCAGGCCCTTAAACAATATGAAGTATGTTTTTTTTCTTTTTGTTTTTTTGGTATATAAATATATATATATTTGCAAATACATAGGAGATATATCACTATATTATAATTGGAGCCTATTTTCTATGCTGTTAGATGGTGTTATTTTTAGTGTGAGCTTTGTTTCCGTTTGACAAAATGTAATTACACAGAGAGAGAGAGAGACTGCGAGGTGCCACCAGCTTCACACCAGCCAAAGAGACATTTGTTTGTCTGAATGTTCCTGTGTGAGCCGTCCGAGCACATGGTGTGTGTGTTAGTGTGTGTGTGTGTCTCTACACACATCTGGGTTTTTGTAAAACGGGGCACGGAGGTGTTGCCGCCTGGCTTAAAAAAAATATATATATAAAATCATACATTTGGAAATGTAAATAGTTTTTAAAACAAATTAACAAACTTGTATTTTTAGCTTGGCTCAGTTTGTGCAACGGCATGTAATTTTTTTTTTTTGTTTTTTTTTTTTTTAAATGTAGTGGGTTTTGTTTGTACATGGAAAAGATTTGCATAGAGAAATTGAATTATTTACATGGACGTGTAAATTAATTTAATGCATCATTGTTCACTACAGGATAGAGAAAGCTGACATCTTTGACTTTCTATGCTTTTTACATTTTATTTTATTTTATTTTTTGGACATTTGGCAGGCAGGGAGAACCTTGCTACAGGAGATTTCAGTACTTCTGCCCTTGTCTGGAAACCTTTTGACAGTCGGACACAAGCATTTGCTAAACCGATTTTTTTTTTTTTTAAATGTTCGTAAAAAAGAACCACATCCTTGCTAGAAACGTTGAAAAAGCTTTAAAATCTTTTTTTTAATCGCTGTGGCATCATCTAGCAGGCAAAAACCCTAACATTTAAAGACAGATTTGGCCCAATTTGCTTTCTAGTAGCACCCACAATATTTTAATTTAAGATATTTAGCCATGACGCCATGCTCTATGAGACGGTTCCCAGGATCTTTGGAGGAGGAAACGGCCCACAGCATTATAGATCCATCACTGTACTTGAGAGCACGTTTTCCAACATATCCACGCCTCGTTTTAGGCAAAAACTATCTGCAGTGTTTCAAAAGCACAAAGTTACTATCCCAGTAAAAGCTGCCAAACGCTGCACTCTTGCATACAAAGGTCTCCATTTTTGCTGCTAAAAGTGGAGATTATTTTACCCACAGATTGAGATTAACTCAGGTCCTCGTCCAGCCTGGTTTCTATCGGTTCCACTTATTCTGGACTTTTATACTATTTTTCCTGAACGTATTCCCTCTCAGTGATTAAAGGCATGAGTCTCACCATTTATACTCCAGGGAAAAAAAAAAAAAAAACAGCAGATGTCATGAATAACTTGAAGTTCCAGGACAGACTGATCAATTTAAAGGAGAAAAAAAATGGTAACATTTAAGTTTTTCTCCCATTCAAAGCAGGATTTTATTTTTTTCAGTAATTTTTTGTGTTACAGTAAAAGACGGGTTTGTTTTAAGGCTTGATGCTGATTTTTAGCAGGGATGCTGTATAAATACAACTGCTACTCCAGTTGCCTTGATCCATTTCCTGGTAAATTAGGTTTTAGTCAGCAGGCTAGATTATGTTTTTTTTTTTCTACGTGAGAACAAGGATCTGATTTTTAGAGATTGTGTCGTGAGGCGCTTTAAAATGTTAAAGACCCCCTACTGACTGAGTCTGAGTTGCTGAGCCAGACTGGAGGTCCTCTTTCTGCACCATAGTGCCTCTAATCCAAAGGCAGATTTTTTTTTTAAAGCAACAAAGGAACGTAGGATATTTTTCTCTCACATGGCTTTGGACCTGTCGCCCTGTTTTTCTGCTACACCCCGAGGGGGAGATCATTTATTTTGGGCGAACACGACGCAGGAAAAGCCAACAATCACGTCGCCGTCCTGCGGCCCTGCAGAGCCACACGACACAGACGTTCACTTAGACACGCTGGTACTCATAAGGAAATGTTTATTTTTTAGAAGATTGAACAGAGTTTTTTGTGTTTTTCACCTTGTCCTTGAAATGAAATGATTGTGTATTTTTGTTGTACTGTACATACATTTTGTAATAAAACAAGAGATGAAACGCAAACGGTGTGGAAAACGAGCGCATCTGCTGAGAGCTTAATTTTTTCTTTTTATTGGGACAAAGTTTTTATGGCCCTCGACAACAGCAGGTAGAAATTAACTGTTCTGCCTTGATGTCTGAAATAACCGGCCGTGATAAAAGATCTGTGCCCCTTCTTTACCAATTCAGAAAGTTAAAACTCATAGAATCAGTCACTTTGGTTATTAATGAAAACCCAAAATTCAGTTTTCTGAAGATCTTAAAAAAAAAAAAAAAAAAACCATGATGGGAATTACTGAAAAGGAAGGAAAAAGTGCAGTATGGTAGAAATAGATGCTTAAGCAGGAAGATTACTGCAGTCCGTATAATGGATATATCCTGCATGTCCATTAATGTATCAGCAATAATAAATAGTATGTTTAAATTGACAAATGTAATCAGACGGGGAAAACTAATAGAATCAGTCACTTCACTGCAAAAATGGAACTAAAAATAAGTAAACTTTTCTTAAAATTACTGTCTTTGTCCTTGATTTGAGCAGGTAAATAAGATTATCTGCCAATGGATAGAGTAATTTTACCACTAGAATAAGATAATTAAATATAATGCACTTGAAATAAGTTGATGGAGATGAGTTCTTCCAATTTTAAGCGCAAAAATCTTATCCCATTGGCAGATTATCTTATTTACCTGCTCAAAATAAAAGTAAAAATACACTAATTTCAAGAAAAGTTTAACTTATTTTAGTTCTGTTTTTGCAGTGTTTGGTTATTAATGAAAACCCAAATTTCAGTTTTTCTGAAAATCTTGAAATTATACCAGCCAAAAAAAAAAAAACTAAACATAACAGAATTACTGAAAAGTTGAGTGGAAGAAAAAAGTGCAGTATGGTAGAAATAGATGCTTAAGCAGGAAGATTACTGCAGTCAGTGTGATGGATATACCCTGCATGTCCATTAATGTATCGGCAATAATAAATAGTATGTTTAAATTGACAAATGTAATCAGACGGGGAAAACTAATAGAATCAGTCACTTCACTGCAAAAATGGAACTAAAAATAAGTAAACTTCTTAAAATTACTGTCTTTGTCCTTGATTTGAGCAGGTAAATAAGATTATTTGCCAATGGATAGAGTAATTTTACCCCTAGAATAAGATAATTAGATATAATACACTTGAAATAAGTTGATGGAGATGAGTTTTTCCCATTTTAAGTGCAAAAATCTTATTCCATTGGCAGATTATCATTCTTACCCGCTCAAAATAAAAGTAAAAATACGCTAATTTCAAGAAAAGTTTCTTATTTTAGTTGTTTTTGCAACTAAAATAAGTGTTTGGTTATTAATGAAAACCCAAAATTCAGTTTTTCTGAAAACCTTAAAATTATACCAGCCAAAAAAAGAAAAAAAAAAAACATGAGAATTACTGAAAAGGTAAATGGAAGGAAAAAGTGCAGTATGGTAGAAATAGATGCTTAAGCAGGAAGATTACTGCAGTCAGTATGATGGAAATACCCTGCATGTCCAATGTAATAAATATTACGCTTAAATTGACAAATGTAGTCAGAGGGGGGGGAAAAAAATGGAACATAAAAAATATTTCAGTAAGCCTGCGTGTGTCACCGCTTTAGTTAATATACATCTGGGTTACTGAACAAAAAGTGAAATTTACATGTTAAACAAACAGGACTTGTGGCAGTTTTCAGAGAGTCGACATTAAAGGTAGAAAAAGATATAAATCATACAGGAATGTTATGACCTGTACAGCCAGTCGGTCACTGAGGCCGTCCACAAGGAGGGGAATGGAGGCTTGCTGTTTCAGAGAGCCGCATCCACACAGTTTAGTGGAAAGTTTAGTGGAAGGATTATAAGTAATGTGAGAAAAACGTCAGGGGGGGACTGCAGACCAAATCCCACTGAAGAGTCGTCCACGGCACGTAAATTTACTCCAAACTGTTAAATTGGACTCACTTTACTTTTTTTCTTAATGCTGCTGCTGCTATCCAATTTTTTTCCTTCCACTTAATTTTCCATTAATGTGCAGCAATGACCCGCTGCCGTTTACGGTCCTTAGTACTTTTTGTACTAAAAATATTCCAATTTATTGAGATGCACTTGTAGAAAGACAATCCAATGACTCAGAAGCCCCTCAGAGAGATCCACAGTGTTTAATAAGGCATCTTTTCTCCCTGTCAGTGTCCTCCCACACCAAAGTGCTGACAGCTAAGAGCAAAACCCGGCCGGACTGTCCCTTTTCTCTCTCCGTACAATGAAAAATAATCGCTTCAAGCATGCATTTTCACCAGGTAGCATATCGCTAAACGCTATTGTACACATACAATATACAAATGTACACCAGAAGTTGGAAAACAGTTGATTAAAAAAATGCATGATTGAGAGTTTTTAAAAAAAAAAAAAAAAGAAAAAAGTTCAACATTAAAATAGCAACATTAATCTTGGTACATCCAAGACTTTTTTTTCTTTTTCCTCTGTTTTGGTTCACGAAGAACAACAAACCAACAAAAAAACCACAAAGACGATGTGCAAATATGAGTCCATGCAAGTAAGTTTGCATAACGTAGCTCGGGTGCAAGAGTTGACGAATTTGGAGAAGCAAACAAAAATAAAACAAAACGACACAGAGGAGCAGATACTCATGGCTTTAAATCAATAACACTGTCCATTCTTCTCAGCGTCGACACCGAACGCACACACAACCTCGCTGGGATAAAATTAAAACGAAAAGCGCGTTTAAAAAAAAATGAGCAGGACTCTGAACTGCAGACACAACCCGTCCCAGAACGGTGCGGCTCCTCCAGGACCAACGAGCGGCACGATGTCACGATAACCTGCGAAGGACGGCGACGATTTGCCGCAATCCGGGGGAATCTGGAGCTTAACCTGCGAACAAAAGCGTTTCCTTTTATCCCCGTTTCCTTCCCACCCAATAATTTAGTTTGTCCTGCATATAAAAAAAGAAAAAGAAAAGAAAAACCTTTTGTCCAGACGCCAGAGTGCAGCGACCTCGACAGTCTGACGCATAAAATAATGCGCCTTTACCTCCCCCACCTGTTTCTGAGCACTGCCAGTCAGCTGGCTGAAAGGTTCCGCGATTTTACCGCAGAACCTTTTAACCTTTAAAACATTTTAACGTTTAGCTGCTTGGGAATGTCTACCTCCAACACTGAAGGCTGTTCTGTGAGGCTAAAGGAGCAGCGCCCTCTAACCGCTGCACACCGCCAGTCAGCTGGCTGAAAGGAGGGCGGTGCTCGTTTCAACCAGGAAGTCTAATTCGTCTGTTCTAAAACGCCGTACTGGTGAAAATCTTGAGTGTGAGAAACTAAAACGGCACATTTGGAAAGTTTTTTTTTTAAAACTACTGCACACTGCCAGTCAGCTGGCTGAAAGGAGGCTGCAACACTTTTCCACTAGAAAGGCAAATTCAACAGATTTGGACTATTCTCAGTTGGGAGGAGGGCTGACAAATGTGCTTTTTTTTTTTTTTAAAGCTAGAGGGCGCCGCCTCTACGACTGATTGGGTATGGCCATTTTAAAAAGGGCTGCACACTGCCAGTCAGCTGGCCGAACAGGAGGCTGCTGCACTTTTCAACTGGACGGACATGTTTGGTTGTTTGGAAACATCTCTGGTAGTAAAACCAAGGTGGACAGTCGCGGTGGAGCGCCCTCTACCAGTCACATTCAGGTACTGCCGTTTCAAAGCCGCAGTCGGCGGCTTACAAGCAGGAAACTCAACTAAACAAGCGGCTAATTTCTGCTAGCTAGGCTCCTGCTTTCAGCAGGGTTCTTGCATCTCCGATTCATTTTCTAAATTTCCAGATTTCTTGGTAAATTTGATCTACAAATAAAAAAGAATGCCCTCAAACTTAAAGGTTTTCAAGGTAACCAAGCCAAAAATGGTGAATTTAAGCCTCGACATGGCGGATGGAGAAACAGCCGACGTTTTGGTGACCATGTGCAGGTCGGAGGCAGACATCTGAGGGGTAATCTGCTCGTTTTAGGGATTTAAACATATACAGCCAATACAGTCTGGGAATAAAAACATATTTTTTTTCCTCATATGTTTAAATTTGTTTCAAGACAGGGTAGAAACTTTTGCATTTAAAAAGCAGAAAAAAAACAAACAAGAAGGTATAATTCCTGCACAATAGGCACAAGAACAACTAAGTTTAACAGTTGTATTATCTATTTTTATCCTGTAGTCTGCGTAAGAAATCAAAATAATAAATTAAGCTGTTATAATAGCAGTAATTCTTGAGCAAATGAGGGGAGTGATCTTCACTCTGTGCGACTACACAGCGAGGCTCTCCCACCAGCCCATGCATACTTTCTACACAGCCCCGCTGGCAGGGATAACTTAGAAACACTGATGACGGGTTAAATAATCAACACTCTCTCTGCTGAGGTCCAAGAAATGTCGGCCTCTTCCTCGCCTCCACGGACCGACGGCTGACGTAACCGCTGCAGCGAAGGGAAGACGAACTTAAAGCCAAACAAATGAAAGTCTCCAACTCGTTAAACTCCACTCTGAACATCTTCCAACACAACACAGAGAAAAAAAGGCAACCTGAAAGCAAATAAGGAAATAAATAAGATGACTTGGCATTTAAAAAATGTCACCGTGGATGTAACTGGGGGAGTCGTAGGAAACGTTTTTTTGTTTTCTCTCTACAGCTTATCTGGTGGTTCCTGCACAATAGGCAGAAATTTAAGACCTTTCCAGACTCAATTATCCAGGGTTCATGGAGGAAGGAAAGGAAGCGAGGGAGGAGTAAAGGAAGGACTGGAGGTTAGGACACATGGGGGGTTAGAAAAAAGAAGAAGAAGGTCTGGAAATAGAAATCTGTCTCCATGCGGTCCAGCCTGTAGGAACCTCGCTGCCTCTGATGATGAGGACGTTTCACAGAGAAAAGCTTTTGTTAAAACGCCACACTGACTCTGCAGGTGGAGGACGGCTGGAGGAGGACCAGGGCAGTGAGGGGAGACATGTCCAGTGGACCTGGATCCCCGTCCTCCTCCGCTGGCTGGGCGGGGTGGGGGGTTTGAAACCCGTCCAGGCGGGGCTCCTGACAGTCTTGCAGTGGTCATGTTCTGCCGTCCCGACCCGGCCAGACGGTAGAGCACAGCGGGGGGGCGACTACAGCGAGGGCGAGGCGGCCGCGTGGTATTTGACGAAGGCGATGGCCGCCAGCTCCTTGCAGAACTCCTCCAGCACGATCACGCCTTCCAGCAGCGTGCTGTGGTCGACGCTGCGAGAACAGAGAGAGGCGAGAGCGTTTCAGAGAGAGAATCGGTTTAAAGGACCAAAGCCCCGGCGGCGCTGCAGGAACTACGTACGTGACTCCCTCCGGCTCCAGGCCCAGTAATCGCTTCCTCACCAGCAGCAGCTTGGGGGTGAAGTCTGGGATGCGGTGAATCCTCAGCATCAGGTCTCCAACCACCTGACGACCACAGCACCCCCCACCCATCGTCAGCATGGAGCAGCTCCGATAAAACAGTTTGCTCTAAATACATCTTAATACACCGCACAAAGAGAACTGAAAGTTAAATCTTCCTGAAATTAGTGATTTTTTTTCTTGATTTGCGCAGCTACAAAGGACTATTTGCCAGTGGGATGAGTATTTCCTAGCCTCGTGAGACCATCCTGATCTCGCGAGGTTTCAAGGTTTCACTCGCAGATCAGTCTGGCTACTCTCCGTTAAAGAAAATTTGGAGCCCTTCACCAAACGAACGTCCAATCAGCGTTGGCTTTGAGGCGGGTTGAGGTGTGACGCAACGGGAAGCGCGTCAGTTCAGTCTAAAGAACATGGCGGCTTCAGCCGATGAAACTAGCGTTAGCGTGGCTATCGAGCAAGTTTTATCGGAATTACAGAGCATTTCTTTGCTGAGCTAACGAGCCTTTACCTGCAGCAGCAAGAGTAGCTTGGCTTGTGATTGTGTTTTCGTCTCGTCAAGCATGTTGACAAGTACGTCATATGCTTCGTTGATCTAATTGGTTTATTTGGCCCGTCAATCACCAACATAGGCCAATCAGCTAACCAGTATTTTCGCCCCTTCCCAAAATTACTTCAACGGAAGGTTTCCAGATGGATATGCGAAGCAAATCTATCTGGCGGAGTCAGGTTAAGTATTTTCACCCCTGAAATAAAATAATTAGATATCCTGCTCTTGCAATAAGAGGATGGAGATGAACTGTTTTTATCTTAAGGGCAAAAATCGTATTCTAATGGCAAATAGTCTTATTTACCTGCTCAAATCAAGAAAAAAAATACACTCATTTCAAGAAACTTTCACATTCTTTTAGTTCCCTTGTTGCAGTGTAGAAAGCACCTTTAAACTTTAGCACATAAAAGCATAACTGTGAGGGAGGAGGAAAATGCTTTTCCCCGTACCCTGGCTGAAGAAAAGCCTCCGCCGCCATGTTTCACAGTGGAGACGGTGCGTTCAGGGACACTTTGCACACGTGTTTAACATCGTTTTACCGCCGCTAAACTCTCCGTCCTGGCTGCTGGTCTTCATGAAGCCTTTTTGCACTGAGATTAAATCCCATAAAAGTGAACGGTAACTGTATAATTCCTTATTTTAGTATGAATTATGTTACGTTGGTGAAGATTCTCAGTCGTCCAGGTCATGATCAATCCAAAAAAGGTTAAAAAAATAAATAAATAAAACAACTGGATTCAGATTCAGAATAGAAGTTGTTTTATTTTTTTAAAACCTTTTTTGGATTTATCGATTAAAAATTTTTTGCACAACCCTAGGATGGCGGTTGTAATTCATAGTCTGCAACGGCACTGTTCTCCGTCTTTAAATCTCATCAGATGCTAAAGGACTATTTGGACGCTTTAAGCTTCTCAGGAAGCAACTATGTGAAACGTTATTCTTGTTTAAGGGCTGGCTTAAAAATAAAATCTCCAATTTTATTATACCAAATCCCGATTAATTGATTTCTTTCCTCCTTTTCATTTCACGAAAACAAATTGGAGAAATTTTAAGATCTTGATCTTTAAGCGTTTCGTCTGGGAGTTGACCTGAATTCAAAGTGCAACTAAAGAAAAGCTGTGAAGCATGTTTGTAAAACAAGATGGCGGCCCTGCTGTAAAATCCTCTTCACAATATTTTGACAGTATTTTCCTATTGATTTATCTTCCAAGCAATTGTGTGAATCTGTGTAAGGTGGCGTCTCACCAAAAATGTCATTATGGTGACATATTCTTGATTTGGGCGACTTGTGAGGGAAGTTGGTTCCACTCTACTTTGTTAAGGGGGGGCGTCGTGCGAAAAAAACAAAACAAACATTTTCATCGCTTCCCTTAATTACCAGGACAGAAATCAGTGATTTTATCAAACTCTGAACGTATTATCTCCTTATAGGAAGGAGAACAGCATGAGACACGCCCCTGTACGGTTTTAGCTAGTCCAAACTAATAAACTACATAAATATTTCATTTTATAGTCCCACAGAACGGACATTTGTCTCTGAGTTTAACTCATCCCTTAGGACACTCTTGCCCTCAGTCTAGGTAAATAAAACTAGTTTAGAGACGCTCCTGTTACCTGACCTTTTGTAAAAAGACAACTTATAATTTCAGATGAATATCTACTATCAATGTGTACTACAAATATCTACTACAGGAAACTTGCTGTCATTTTTGAAGAGAATCGCTGTTTAAGTTATATTTGCTGATGTTAAAACAAAGAAAAAACACCAAACTTTTGCAATAAGAGGATGGATTGAATTTTCTTCTATGGGGCTGTTGATAATTGTAGAAACTTATGATAAAACAGCAAGTTTTCAATATTAATGACCAGAAAATTAGATAACTTTAGTGTTGTTCTCCTGTGTCAGTCCAAATATTCAATCAGAAAAAATGAAAAACGGCCAAAACCTGGATTTGTTAATTTGTTAAATAATGTTCTGTATAATTTTAGCCATTGTGGAATAGCCAAAGAGCCACGGGTTGCAGAGCCCTGCCTTAGGGAGAACAACAACAACAACAACAGATGAACTAAGCTCTGCAGCTGCAACAGGGGAGCGAATACTTTTGTCAGGTCATATAAAGCGGTAGAGAAAAGCTCCTTTCAACATTTCATTTAACAAGTGTCAGAATAAAGGGGCTTAAATACTAATGCTTCTGTACTTTTCCTTTTCCTTGGGTCGCTACCTTCTCAACTAAATACTCCGCAGCTTTTTCCACTGGCCTGTAATCATGTAAGCTCTGATAAAAGAAGAGTGCAGCTGGGAAATGTAGTTCTAGGAACAAACGTGGCGCAGCAGCAAGTTTCACACAGTTATCAAACAAAATACCAGGAAAAGCCACCAGGGAAGGGTTTAATTATTCATCCATAAAGCCAGTTCTGCAACAGATAATCTAAAATCCACTCAGGCCTGTTAGGAGGAGGGGGGGGGGTCTTACCCTGACGATGACGGAGAACAAGGACCTGCAGCCGGGGGCCAGGTTGATGTACGGGTCCAGCAGGTATTCGTGGAGGTGTGGGTGCGGCAGCAAAGACAGCTTGGAGAGAACGGCAGTCACTTGCAGGTTGACGTCGTACGGCTGGAGGACAAAGGAACAAAAGCAGGAAATAAAAAAGGAGAAATCCTTTTTAAGAAACAAAAAAACTAAATGATAGCCTCATAAATTGCAATAAACGTGCAGGTGGCCTCCACCAGCATCACTTTAAATCTCCTCACGACTCCCGTAGCTGACCTTGGAAAACGGGATTAAGCAATTTACTCTATTATTATAGAAATAATAAGGAAAGTGTGTGCAATTTCAACAATACTTTTAGTCAGTTAAACATTTACTTGTGCATTATGCATAAGAACTGATCACAGTGATAATACAATGTTGAAAAACATTTATTCAAATTTTTTGGAACTTAAAAACACTGTCCTGCATGACAAAATACATCAAATAGATAAAAATTAAGAATTGATTTAAAATCAATTTTCCACATCTGAAGCTCAGTGCAACCATCTGCGGATTAAAACACAGCGCCCCTCGTGGACAATATAGGAACTGCAGATTTTCAATTAAACGAAGTACTTTTTTTTTTCAATAATTTTTTATCATTCTCTTCCTTTAATCTCCTCTTTCTTTCACCTTTTCTTTTTTTCTTCTTGTTCTTCCTTTCCTCTCCTACTTTCCCATTGTAGTGTCCATATCATTTGAGAAATTTATCATGAATCATAATAAAACTATTCACATTCATAAATCAAGTGGAGCACTATGGCTAAAGCAGTTCTGCTACACTTGTGAAAATCAAATCTGATGAGCTCTTTTTGGCATTAAGACAACAATTATTAATGCCACATTGCCAGACAGGACACTGGAAAAAAAAATAAATATATATATATATATTTTTGAATAATGATAATGCATTTAGCCACCGGGCCGGACTAAATTGTTCGGTGGGCCGGAACCGGTCCGCAGGCCGTATGTTTGACACCCCTGCGGCTTCCAGACGCGTTCCTTCTCAGACGAGCCTGAATCAAAACGGTCTGAATCTCCCATCGGTCGTTCAGCTCTGCTATTTCATTTATGTGTGTCGGAGGAAGGATGCATCTAAAAGCTGCAGGATAGCAGCTGTAAAGCACTGGACCTGGGCACCCATGGTTTGATTTAAAGCATATTAATGGATCAGAACGGCCTAGTCAAAGTCCAGACCATCCAAACTGCTTAAGCTTGACTCTACACATTTAAGCTGGTAAAGAAAACCCCCAGAAGAAGTCTGTCACGTAACATCCCAATAAGACACAGATTTATACGGTAAATGTACATTTAAGGGTTTAATTTGTCTTACTTACTTAAAACTGTGGGCTGTGGTGTTTCCAAACACACATTTCTTCCTGTTTCCTCAATTTTTCTGCTACTTACAGGCTTACTTGTCGACCCGTCTGATCTAAACCAAGCAGCTGACCCGACCCCCCCCCCCCATGCCCACCAGACTTTGCATTAAACCAAGCTCACTTGATCGAGGATGCGGCCCATTCTGTCAAAGAGGACCTTGAGGAAGTGACCCTCGAAGAAGGGCATCTCCAGGTTACACTTTTCCAAAGGCTTCGGACTTCCCCTCCAGTCCCACCGCTGGCAGATGCCACAAAAGTCCCTGAACTGAGGAGAAAAACAAAAACCTTTAAGAAAGAAGACAAAAAAATATATAAGACTGCCTCGGTTTGGTTAACAAAATACAGAAAAAAAAAGGGTCAAAAATGCAACTTTTATTGTTCTCACTCTTAATGCAGAGAAGCCCTTGCTCTGAGGTATTACCCAGAATCCCTTTTAGTTTTCATAACAATTAAAACACATTTTATAACTATAACGGTTTCCAACAACTGGCACTTTTTTCCGACATTGCCACATTTCATAAACTGGATGTTAATAACAGCTTAAAGTGGCTTTATTATGACACTGCCGTCAAAACGAAACGCGGCGCATTACTTTTAGCTTGCTATGATCTTCATCATCAATATAATACAGAGATCTAAAAATAGAAAACAAGGCAAAAACAAGATCAAGACACTAATGTCAAAGACAAACTAGTTACTTTTAAGTTTTATACTTTTTCAGGAGTTTTATTAACAACCAGAGTTAAAGGAGTATTCATAGCTACGTTACTCTCAATGCAGTAAAGTCGTTTTTCTGAGGAATTACCCAGAATCCCTTTTAGTTTTTATAACAATTAAAACACATTTTATAACTATAATGGTTTCCAACAACTGGCACACTGCAAAAAGGGAACTCAAAGTAGGTAAAATCTTCTTGAAATGAGTGTATTTCTCATTGATTTCAGCTGGTAAATCAAACTATTTGTCAATGGAATAAGATTTATGCACTTAAAATAAGAACAACTCATCTCCATCATCTAATTTCAAGTGCAGGATGTCTAATTATCTTATTTTAGGGGAAGAAATTCTCCTTCCATTGGCAAATGGTCTTATTTAGCTGCACAAATCAAGGAAAAAATACACTAATTTTAAGAAACTTTTATTTACTTTTAGTTCCCTTTTTGCAGTGCACTTTTTCCCCAACATTGCCACATTTAATAAACAGCATGTTAACTGCAGCTTAAAGTGACTTTGGATGAAACGAAACACGGCTCAGTAAAGCCGTTGTTCTGAGGATTACCCAGAATCCCTTGCTACTCATACGACAGACTGCAGTTTACAGACCAAAACAGCAGATGGTGCTGTTGTCCCATTCAGCAAGATTTATCTATAAACTCCCCACATTCGTTTAAACTGTGCTGCATTTTCAGAGCAAAACAACAACAACAGGCACATCTGTTCTCCTTCCTGGTTCCCCACAGTTTTAAGAACCGCCGAGTTAAAGGCATACTATGCAACATTTTTCAGTTAATTAATGTGTTCCATACCGTTTTGGATGATTAAATGAGTCATTTCAGGTCGAACAAAGGTTTTCTCGGCCGCCCTGGGGGTCTGTGGGGGAAATACCGCACTTGCAATTGCAGGAGCTCACGGCCCGCACACACAGAAGTCTCGCTTTACGGCGAGAACTCCATGTGGTTTTTGCCCTGCCATTCACTATATGCACGCGCGAAAGCAACAACAAAGTGCCCCGTGTTAACGTCAAATAAACATGCAAGCATATAGAGTTTTTTTTTTTAATTATTATTATTTATTTTTTTTATGTTGGCGAGGCGGTAGTGTGAGTTTGGCGAGGTGGCCGCCGCGCTGCGGGAAGCTTGATGTTCATACCTTCACTGTGTTAGTCATTGTTTGTACTGCCGTTTTTTCCACTTTTCGTTGCGTTCGCCTGTCTGCTAAGCTCAAAACAACCACGCCTGGCTTGACGGAGAAACCACAACAGCTGAGCATCTTTACGACAGTGCACTTTTACTTTCGCCCTCTGGGGGGAGCCTCGCTGGAAAATCAACCCCGGTTGCATAGTATACCTTTAAGCTAACCAAACTGCCTCCTCACTCTTTGTCGAATAAACCGGGGCGTCCCTGCAAAGCGTGAAGGTTACCTGTCTGTGTGCATCTCTGAGGTAGGTGTCGTAGCCGGTGCCTTCGACGTGATACGAGGACTTGGCCTCATCAGGCACCAAACACAGGAAACTGCAGGCGAAAGACAAACTAGAGTCAGAACCTGGGGA
The DNA here is from genome assembly GCF_011125445.2 of Fundulus heteroclitus. Taxonomy (NCBI): domain Eukaryota; kingdom Metazoa; phylum Chordata; class Actinopteri; order Cyprinodontiformes; family Fundulidae; genus Fundulus; species Fundulus heteroclitus. Next base: position 13,729,588 of record NC_046382.1, on the reverse strand, counting down.
TGGGACGGGCCGATCATCTCACAGCGCACCGGGCGCCGCACCTGTTGACTATCTTGTGGACCTCCGTCTTCCCGTCAGCCTTTGTGTGGTCGGGGCTTTGTTGGGGGGAGGAGGCGAGCCAATCGGAGCCAGACAGCCGGCTGTCTGGGGAGAGGTCATCTCCGAACAGCGGGTCCTCCTCCAGGTCTCTGCAGACAGGGTGCAGATTTGTTTGGATTATTCATGGGTGTCGTGTAGAAAATGTCATTTTTTTTATACATTATATGTCTGTTTAAATAAAATCGGCTTTATGTTTTTGACTCTCTTCTGTAAACCATGGGCTCAGACACCAATAAATCAAGATGTCATGTGGAGCGTTTTATGACTCCAGCTTCATCAGATCAGCTGAATAAACAAGAATTTTGAATATATTCAAAGCTCTGTTTTAAATATAATCGAACAAAAAAGGTGCATGAAGTCTGCAGCTAATTAGGCAGCTGCGTGAGGAAAGCAACTAGGAGAAGAAAAAAAAGAATAAAGAAATCTGGAGAGGATTTGTCTCCCGTCGTTTCTTTGGATCAAATCAACCAGACAAGAAGCTAATTAACGATCGTTGCTTAATGGCGTTACCAGAGAAGTAGCAAATAAACATGGTAGTTTGCAATATTCACAACACAGAAGACCGATGCATTCGTTTTATTTCCAGTGATTAGTGTTTGTGCAGAAAATCTTGTTTAAATCCACATGGTGGCAGGGAGGGGGGGGGGGGGTCGCTCCTTACACGGCGTCGTGGGGCTGCCCGTTCTCCAGGGGCTCCCGCTCCTCCTGCGGCTTGTTCTCCAGGTAGTTCCTCTCCTCCAGGCTGCGCAGCACCAAGCTGTGCAGGATGTGCTGGTTGGGCTTCTGGATGAGCTGCTCGAACAGCCGCAGCGTCATGATGCTGATCTGAAGACAAAAAGACCAACGAGTGATGTGCCGGAAAACAACAACAACAACAATAAAAGAGAAAAAACAAGCCGAGCGTTCAATGAGAGAAAAGTGGGCGGCCGTCGCCTGAATGACACAAAAAAATGATTCATCTCTCTTTTATGTGACAGATGTGCACCAAGAAATGCTCTAATTAGCTTTTAGTTATTGATTGGAAGGCCTTTAAAGAGCTTGTTTCAATTAAATCAACAGGAAAATTATAGAATAAGAGAGATTACTAATTAAAAAAACTTTCAAAAAACAATATTTTGACACCCCTGAACATTACAACCATAAATCCCATGGTGTTTTATTGTTGATTTTATATGATAAACCACCTCAAAGTCGCAAATAGCTGTTACATGGATGGAAAATATACATAGGGTTAGGGTTTTTAAAGTCTTTTCTAAATACAAATCTCATTTTTAGTCCAACCCCTTCAGTCAAACACCCATAAATAACATCAGCAACACGGGTTGGGTTATATGGAATCAAGAGTTTATCGTGATATTGTTTGGTATGTATTGGGAAGTGATGATATATAAAAATGTTTTTTGGCAATACACTGAATGGCTGGGATTGTATGCAACACAACCACAAACACCGCTCTTATAAATAAATCCACGCTAAATCAACAGGGAACAAATTAAAGATTAGCGAGGAGACTCTTCCTGGACACCGAATGAATTAATTAGTGCAGTTTTATCACTAAAACAGAACACTGATTGCTTTTAATTACATTATTAAAGCTTTTTTTTTTTTATTGACGCTCTCATGAAGCCAACTGTGGGGCAATAAATAGTAAAATCAGCAACCCGAACAATAATTTTAAAACTCTTAACGACACTTTAAGAGTTCAAGTTAAGTGGGAGAATAATTGCCTATCCAACCAATGGGTTAGATCAAAGAATGCTCATACGTTAGAACGGTCTAGTCTAGGGGTGTGCAAAATAATCGTCATAACGATGCATCGTGATTCTAATTTTCGCGATCTACTGCATCGATTCTTGACGCCAAGTATCGATTATTAATTTAAAAAAATTAATAAATAAAATTGCATGAATGATTGGCGAACATCAGCCAAAAACAAGTGGAATACAACTTCATTGGTTTAAAAGGACCAGTGAGGCCATGTAAACGGTACTGATGATCCTCATTTTGTTCCAAAAAAAAAGTAAAAAAAGAAGCAACTGGACTTGTTTTCCGTAGTTGAAGACGTCCCTATTTTGTTATTTTAAGTTTTATAAATCCTAAGCACTTTTTGTCAGTGTGTCCAGTCCAATAATAATAATATTTGTGTTCAGTAACAGTAATATGTGTTTTCATGGCAATACCTCCTAAAGTCGTTTCAATAAATACAGCTATGTATGAATTCAGTTTCTTTCAGTTATGTATCAATTGAAGACACTATCCAGATCATACACAGCCAGTCAGCCACTGTCAATGGCTTTATTTTTTTCTAACAGTGTTCAGTGAAAATATCGCAATGCATCGCGATACATCGCAATAATTCAAGTATCGTGATAGAATCGGATCGTGACTTCTTTGGCAATACACACCCCTAGTCTAGTCAAAACCCAGACTGTCAGTATGACTGGGAATCTGTAGCAAGACATGAAAATTAGTGTTCAGGCGCTCCTCGTCCAATCTGGCCGAGCTCGATACATTTTACAGAGAAGAATCGGTCTCCGTGTGTGCAAAGGCAGCAGCAGAGACGATCCCCAAAAAACACGTGTAACTGGATCAAGACTGCGGTTCCAGTGTTGACTTTTCAAACATTTATGTTAAATTTTCCTGTCCACCTCACAAATACGTGCAACTCTGCGTTACCCTGTCGTATAAAACACGTTAGCGCTGTGAAAAAAAAAAAAACAAAAGAGTGGAAAAAGCTCAAAGGGGGGGTAGAGCAGATCCATTGTGATGACAACCTCGTCTGACAGATGGTCACAGTGCTCGATGAGTCTGTGCCTGAGTGGGTTGTGAGCCGCCGCCGCCGCCGCCGGGCTTTCCGCCTCCTCGTCCTCCCCCAGCAGGAAGTAAACTATCTCCTGCAGCAGCGCCTCTGATGTCACCTGCCTTATGATCCTGTTCAACAGGGCCGTGGAGGTCAGGATTCCCACCTCGGACCTGCGTCAACACACACACGTGGAGAAAAAAACGTGTTTGGGATCAGTCACGAGTCACACGGCAGCGCCGACGAGCCGGATGATTGACGATGATTGACGGGTGAGTCGGCGCGGCGCGTACGTCTGCATGAGCTGCGGCTCCATCACGGACACAAAGAACCTTTCTCTCACGGCTTTCGCCATCACCGCCGCCGCTGACTGCGAGACAGGAGAACAAAAAAAAAACATGCAGATCAGCCTTCAGTGTCACTAAATGAGCAGCTTCTTTAGAGAGAGAGAAAAAAAAAAACAAATAGTTCTGTCAGTTTAGGCTGAATCGTGACGCATCGAGTCAGAAAATGATAAATAAAAACCTTCTGCGCCTCCTTGATGAGCTGGTCGCAGTAATCTAGCCACGACAGGAATGAGATCAGAGCCCGTTTCCCCGCGAAGACGGCGGCGTCCTCCTTCAGGTTATACACATCCAGACTAGAAAAAAAAAAAAAAAAAAAAAAAAAGAGTTGTTTGGTCGTTAAAAGGCTTTCATACACAACAAACCCAAAGCGCAGCTAAAGCCAGATTTACCCCCAGTTGACAGACTCCACCGTCTCGATGTCCATGGGGTCCATGGAGGGAGGCAGGGCTTTATAGAAGGAGACCAGCCGGTCGGTGAGGTGCTCGCACAGCTCCGTGTTTTCCGTCAAACACCGGGCGGCGGCCGGCTCCGGCAAACTGACCAGCAGCATCAAGCCCTCGCAGGCTTTCACCACTATCCTGCCGTCCTAAAGGGAGACGAGGAGAAACACCAGCCTGCTCACCAAAATGTGAAGATTTTCCAATGACCGGATTAACGTGGCCCGTTTCTGATCTCCAGGGTTTTTGTAAAAAAGCTAAAATCTGCCGATCACTTCAGCAGAGTTTTACTATTTTAACCGTCTTTAGTGTCTTTAATTAGGATTAGCCTGCTTAGCATGGCCAAAGCTGCAGATAAAAGTTTTTTATCCTGAAGAACATTTCCCAATCAAACATTTTTCATGAGAAATAGGAGCTGAACGCTCAAAAGTATAAAAACGTTGCTTTGCGCCAACCGTCCTGTCGTCAGTTTAAAGCAGCGGCCACCAACCTGGAGGACATCAGGGAATATTTCTCTCACTCTGCTGAGTTCTCCTACTGCTCTCCAATTTGCATTGTTTGTTGTTATTTCAGCGTTTAACTTTTTGCTCTCTCTCTTTTATCTTCATAGTAGGTACACCTGGTCTGACGTTCTGTTAACTGTGACATTATCCTGGGAAGACAGATCACCTGATATTACCATCTAATGTAGAACAGATTACTGGATCAATGTGTGCTTCTGTGCTTTTTGTCTCTCTGCTCTGTCTTCTGTAACCTCCAGTCGGTCGAGGCAGATGACAGTTCACACTGAGCCTGGTTAAAGGGGAGTTTTCCTCTCCACTGTCGCTTCATGCTTGCTCAGTATGAGGAATTGCTGCAAAACCATCAACAATGCAGACGACTGTCCCTGTGACTCTACGCTCTTTCAGGAGTGAATGCTGCTTGGAGAGACTTGATGGGGGAAAAAAAAGGGAGTGAATTAAGCAAAATTCTCCATGCAGGAGTGACTTACCGGACTCTTTGTGAGGTTAAGCAGCGAGCTGACCAAATTGTAGTTGTTGGTGTTGTTATTGTTAGCAGCTGGGCTGGAGGTGGAGGCAGCAGCTGCAGCTGGAGGCTCACCAGGCGGGTCCGCCTGAGACTGACCGGTGTCTGGAGCCAGGACACTTTCCTTCACCCCCTCTGCTGCAGACGCACCCTTCGTCTCCGGTCTCTTTGATTTGTTCTGCAAACATAAAACAAAACAAAAAAACAAAAAAGTGAAAAACAGTCTTGGATGTACCCGTCTGAACGCTTTACAAAGCTACCCACCTCGAGGAAGAAGTTGACGAGGTAGGGGTCCTGCTTCAGCTTGGCACAGACTATGCAGAGAAACTGGATCTCCTCGTTTTCTGTAGGTGCAGCCAGAACATCCCCACACAGGCGGATCAGTTTCTGACAGGACGACGAAGGGGGGGGGGGGGGGGGGGAAAGTCCCAGAATAAGTTACACGGCCCTGTGACGCGCCAACGGAGGACGGGAGGCGGCCTCACCTGGACGGGTCGGTGCACGTTGATGTGTGGCAGCAGGGGCTGGCGGATGTGAGCCAGCAGCTTTGTGTAAAAGGTGAGGACCTGCTGCTTCATCCCAGGAGGACACTGAAACACGACGTTTGGAAACGATCAGCTCACCTCGCTTTGTGTCCGTCACCAGTGTTGGGTAAGTTACTTTAAAAATGTAATCCGTTACAAGTTACTTTGTTTAAAATGTAATTGTAGTGTAACTTTTTCGATTACTTTTAAAAAGTAATGTAACTAATTACTTTTGATTACTTTTTGATTACTTTGAGGTTTTAATGAGTATTGACCCATGGTCAACATTTAATTTTTGAGAACTGAATGTGAACCTTAAAAAAGCAGAATTGGGAATTGACACTTGTATGACTCTATTCCTGTATATCCATCAGTAATTAAAGGACAAGAGTCAGCAAATGCAAATTCTGCCCTGTAAAACAATGACAGCACAATTGTTACAGGCTTTGAAAAACTTTGATAATTTGCTGCTGTAATATTATAGATTTTTTTAGAATAAAAAGCTAGCAGATGTGCATAATCAAAAATATCAGAAATACAATTATAGAGCATTCAGTATTGTAAGAAAGCCCACACTGTTTCTGGATAAATACATTATTGTATGAGTTAAGTTCTGTTCCGTTTTCTGCCTTTTTCGTTGTAAAACTGAAATGTCCCATGCTCCTGAATGCACCATAGCTTTCCGACGCTCACGAACGCAACACTGTGAACGCTGAGCTGTGTAGACGCTGCGCGTTTGATTTTCCGCTTAAGACAAAGTTTTGCAGTCTCACAACACACGTCGGCTCTCACGGTTTATTGTTGTGTGTGAATAACAAGAGGTGGCTGTCAACAAGCTTGAAGGCTGTCATTTTGATGCGCTGCTTGAGCTGAAATAAAACCGTGAAACGTCCGCTCGCTTGCTGTTCTTTCAGAAGGCTCCACCAGCACAGGATGGATCATCAGAGTGATAGAGACAAGGAGCCGTAGCAGGAAACGGCGATACAGGGCGCGAAGCAGTAAAAATATCATTACATATTTCGCAAAGGTTTTTCTTTATATTTTAAATTTTTTTTTAACTAAATATGTAATTCTTAATATTTTCGGAAGTAACTGTAACTGAATTACATATTTTCTCATTGTAACTGTAACGAATTACAGGTACTCTTTTTTGTAATTAAATTACGTAACGTCGTTACATGTAATCCGTTACTCCCCAACACTGGCCGTCACAATGAAATAAAACCTCTTTTTTTTTTTAGGTAATGCTGCTGCTAGCGACAGTGAAGAATGAAAGACCTCCTTACGTCTGCTTTGCCTAACGTGTAGAGGGTCTCCAGGATCTTGTGGTGCAGGAGGTACTCCATGCAGGGTCCCGTCTCGCCGGACTCCCGTTCGGCCTCCTCCTGGGTCAGGATGTCCAGCATCTGCTCCAGGTGGGACGGGATGTTGGTGTCGGTGACGGGAGCTTTGTCGTCTGACAAAAAAAAAAAAAAAAAAAACGTAGCGTACGCCATGTTAACTCAACTTCATGTCTATAGCGCTTTAAAATACGACTCAGTAGGTCTGGGCGACATGGAGCGAAGATGATGCCTCCATATTTTTAGGTTGAATGCCGGTATTTATATTTATATCTCGATACGTTTTTGTTTTCGTAAAGTAAATATAAAAAGGCGCCTCTGAGTCAAAGCTTTATCCCAAATGTCTCACAGGAACTTTTGTTTAGCAAACAGCTGTAGATAAATGTGAGAAACGGGTGAAAAATAACCTACAGGAATACATAAACATTAATTATAACAGCAAAGACCGCCTCAATATAAATAATATAGTCTCATTCTATATTCCTCTTCTTTTAAATCTTGATATTTTGTTAAAAATCTTGATATATTGCCCAGTCCTACAACTCAGCTGACCAAAGTGCTTAACGCTCCCTTAAAGATGATTTAAATAAATCTAATTATTTAAGCACTGGATCCTGATCTGTTTTATTTTATGCAGCATTGTCATCTAACAAGATGGTGCACAAAAATCTGACAAAATATTTATCTAAATACAAAAACGGTAAATAAAGCAGAGGCCTGCCCCTTTACGCTTATTTCATGTGAGCAAAGTGAACCAATTAATATAAAGTACGGCTCTACTGAATGTGTTAATGTAAAAGAAGCACATTTTTTGAACAGTTTATAAATCAGTTTACTTACAGCAGTCCTGCTTTAGGCAAAGTGTGCTTTAATTGTTTTTAGGTGGCTACAGAGAAAAGGCGAGTTAATGCAGGAAACCAGGGGGACACAATGAGGTTAGCATCACAACCCTCAACCTGTATATAAACACCAGAAATTGTCTTCTGGGAGGGACAAGACGTGGAAAATAAATGAAACTGAAACATAATTAGGCAAACTTTAAAAAAAAATCTGATATTTTCCCCTCATCTATCTAATAAAAATGTATATTAAAACATTTTTTTGTTGCCAACATGTTTTGCCTTGACCTTACATTCACAGTTTAGCTGCACAGTAGTAGAAAAACGCGCACATAAAACATTATTCTTCGGATATTGCTAATATTTATACCCATTTTCTCCCTCTTCTTTCTTTCTTTTCCACCGTCACGGCTTCCTTTGAAGTCCCAGTGAGCGTTAACCTCTCAGTGACGCAGATCTGTACGAGCTGTGGGCTTCAGGAAGCATAGGGTTTTCCCTACTAGATCTTAGTGTAATATCAGCGGGTTATATTACAGTATTATATTATATTACAGTACTCAGACAGATGAGCATTGAAGGAAAGAGAGGCAAGAAAGGCAAACTCAACAAGCTCCGCGTTCTCTGAATACTTCACTTAGTGACTCTTCATGTTGTTGCTTTCTCAGACGGACTGGAGCTGCTCTCAAGATGTTGGGCTTTCCAAGAATGCCGAGGTGTCAGAAGCAGGTTTATCAGAAATATCCGTTAAACGGCGCCATATATCTGGTTTTAAAGTAAGCCAGCCAAGTATATTACCAACACTGCAAAGGGTGTTGATGATTGAATAAAAAGTGCGACATAAATAAATACCGACTTTAAACGCGACAATATAATCGGACATCTAAAGGAAATATTTAATTTCATTCACCCCTTAGGAATACAGAGGGGATTGTTTACTGAAACGCGTCGTACCACGACTACCGTATTACTGCAGTAAGGTCTGAAAGAGTTAAATCGATTGACGCCATTTGACAATAATAACATCGTCGTGGTACGACACGTTTTTAGTAAACAATCCCCTCTGCATTCTCAATCAATCCGTTAAAGTCCTTTAATCTAAATCACATCATATTTGGTAATTCATCACCAAATGTTGATTTCTCTGTATGAAAACAGTCAGGGATTCTCCACCTGTCATACCAAGCAGGTGCTGATGCTCGTCATTAGCTACGTTTACATGGACAAAAATAGTCTGAATAAAAAGCGTCATGTAAACAAGCCAATCAGAATATTGTGATGGGATTAAGATCAATAGGAATGAAATTGTAATCCGAATGAGATGAGAGGTTTATGCCGATTGATAATCCGATCAGCATGCATGTAAACGCTAAAAGTTATTCTGAATGTGGCAAACTGACCCGAGTACTCATGTGCGCCGACGTAAACGTGACGCATTTCAGCGTTGGTGAGAGGAAGAGGAAATACGTCGGGAGGCAAAACTGTCAGTGCTCCTGATACAACATTTCTGTTCGAAAACATTAAAAGAGTTAAAAATTGTTATTTATTCAGTAACAATTTAAGCTGCACGTCACATCAGAAAACAGATCTGCTAGTAAGATGCAGACAAAAAGGCATCCGACAGAAAGCCTCAGACACTGAAACAAGGCCAAGAGAATCAACTAAGCACAGAAACAAACTAGGAACTGGGGGGCAGAAAAATGGCAGCAGGTGATCTGGACTAATCAAAATCCAAAATCTTTGGCTGTAGAAGGCAGCTTGTCCACCGAACGGCCGGGCCGTAAACTGATGCTGCCTTAAAGCAACGGCTGGTGACGCTTAATATTAAACTGATTTCGATATCTCCTCTATTTTCTTGACGAAAATAAACCATTTCCATAGTCGAAAGCATTTAGCCGCCTGAAAGTTTTGCACAGCGGTGTTTATTTGAACACGATCCTGCCTGACTCGGGTAAAAATAGCACCGTCTCCCAAAAACAAAGCAACCGTGTTATGAACAATGCCAATTTCCTGCCGCTCAAAGCCGACAGCAGCAGCGCTGCAGAAAAACATCAACGGAACAATCAGTGTGCTCTTTACGGCTGAGATGACCACATTGTCGACATTTCTTACCAGAAGTCTCGATGTAATAATGCGTAATGCCCTTCCAGTGATAGACAAAGTCCTCTTGCAAGGGCAGCGATGGGGCAAGCTGAAAGAAAGAAGAAAACATGCAGAAATATCAGTTAGATTACAACGTGTCTGACATGTTGCACTACTTGTTATGTATTGCTGGCTTTTAATTAATCATATCAACATTTATTTAGAGCCACTGGGGACAGTCGCCTAACCTGACTCTAGCCATATGGATATCGCTCCGCCTAGCTTCACTCACATCCACCTGGGACCTCTCCCATAGAGAGTGATTTCTTCAACCAATTTTATTGTCCAGCCAATCAGGACGCAGGGCTGGAGTTTCATAGATGTGACGTAGTGGAGAAGCAACGGTGATGTGAGACTGTTTTGATTCAGACAACAATGGTGGCTCGCATCGAGGAAGCAAGCGTTAAAATTGATGCTGCTATTTCTTCCGTGTTGTCCAATCTACCTAATATTGTTTCATTAAAAGAACATCAGAGAACGCCTCTGAAGGCTTTTGTTGGTGGAAACCATGTTTTCCTCCTTCTCCCGACCGGATTTGGCAAGTTTTGTTTTCTGGGGGGCGCCCGCGGCGGAGCGGTTAGCTGTTAGCGGTTAGCGTGAACCATGTTGGGAGGCCTTTAGTCCTAGACGCGGTCGGCCCGGGATCGACTCCGACCCGCGGTGCTTTGCCGCCTGTCTTCCCCCTCTTCCTGTCAGCTCACTGTCAATAAAATGCGTAACACTAGAGCCGCAATCACAGTTAAAAAAAAAAGTTTTTTTTTTTTCCTGCGTCGCTCTCACAGCGTCACGGGTTAGCTTCGGTGTGAGTGGTTGAAATAGCACGTCAATAAAGATGACAGACAAGTGGCTTATCCAATCATATGCAAGGAGTTTTGATAAGGCCCAGCCTTCAAAAAAGGCAATTCCTATGGATCTGTCCCAGATGTATGTGAGTGAAGCTAGGAGGAGCGAAAGTCATCTGGCTAGAGTCAGGTTAACAGTCGCCTGCACAGCGTCGTTGATTTTGGAGCAATCCCTCATACCGAGTGGGAAGGAAAACTTCCCTTTAAGAGGAAGAAACCTCAAGCGGAACCAGGCTCAGCGTGAACGGCCATCCGCCTCGGTCGACTGAGGGTTTGAGAAGACCGGTGATGAATCGGGATTACGCCAGAGGCTGCTTGCAACCGTCGCTCAAAAAAAAAAAAAAAAGTGCTTTTTGTTTGCTTTTGTTTTGAATTACCAGTAATAATGTAAACGAAATGTATCCAAAATATATAATTACTTTCAGATATTTCTCATTCCTGTAAGCAACCAAGCCAGAGCTTTTTGTTTTGGTCCAACAACACTTTAAATTCCTTGCAGACAAGTGAATGTTTTTAAATAAAGCAAATAGTCCGCTAAAGCTTGAACGCATATGTATAAAAAAAATAAATAAAAAAAACTTCTTTAATACTTGAGCAAACCATTTTCTAGCCCGTGCATTCATAACTTACAAAGTATTTATGTCTTAAATTAAAAATTTAACTAGGATGTTTCGTTTTATTATAATTTTTTAAGGGCAAGTTCAACGTCTTATTTAGTTTCAGGGCAGAATATTCTTTGCTGTTTTTAATGGTTTAAATGACTTATTTGTTTTTAGATGCTAAACAAATGCTGGCGTCCCTTGAAACGTCTTAAAGCTTCATGTGGCTCATATTCCCCCCCACAAGCTGACCTGGTTCTGAGAGGTGATCGTGGGGCAAAAGCATAACAGTGTGCAAAATTATTAAAACTAAAAAAATTATTTTTTACAGCAGCGACGGGTCTTACAAATCCCATCAAACCACCTTAAACAGACCAGGTAGGAGTAATCTGGTGGGTAAGGAAACGAGCCAAATGTTTATTGTTACAAACAATGGAAAAAATGGCTGTTTTAATAGCAGCTTTTCGTGCAAGTCGGTGTTTAAGTAGTTAGCCTGCTTGCAAAAGAGCTAATCTTTGAGTTTAGCAAAGAACCGAGGCAGAAAGGCCAGGGGTTATCCCTTTAAAATGGGTGTTTGCGCAACATCAAACAACACTGTCCAAGAATTTCACCACCGCTCGTCATCACAGGACTTTGATGCTGTTTAGCTAGCTACGGTGCTAGCTTAGCTTTTAGCTAACCTGGCGTATCAAGAGCTGAAAGATCCCCAGTCTGAGATAATTGGTGATAATAAATTAAATTGTCAACATCGAGTGCTATAAATAATCAGATAAAGCTCAGCTGAGAGATACTGAAGGATAAGAAACGGACTGACAGCGCAAACATATGCTAACTGACTGTTAGCTCGCTCGTTGTCAGCCTGATGCTAACGTTTCAAACACGAGACAACAAAACGCCAATTTTAACCAAAATAAAACGACGAAAGACGCAAAGAGAAGAAAAGACGTAAAAGCTCACCGCTTCCACGGCGTGCTGGAGAATGGACGTGAATTTGGAGAACATCTTGTTCTTCGACTGGACCAGCTTCTCCCGGGAAGACCTAGAGAACTCCTCTATCTTCTTCTTCCTGTTGTTGCCGCCGCCTCGCTCCAGATTGGAGGTTTCATACAACGACCCTTGTAACGAAAATGATATAAGAAGCTATGAAGGCCTCGGTACTTTGCTGGCCTGGTACCGCTACTGTAAACAAGACGTCTGCTGGGGGGGTAGGTCGGTCCAGTTTGGACACGGTGGCACTTCCCTCGCCAAACGCTTCTAGCTACAGACCAGCAGGGGGCGCATGCGCACTGGACAGCAGTCGCTGCATACAAATGAACTCCCAAACTTTCGGTTTGGAGAGAAGTGAGCTGAAAATAGCAAAAAAGAAAAAAAAAAAAAAAGGACATGACTTCATAAATTAATTAATCTTTGAATTAATATTTAGGTGTGTAAATTTTTGTAGATGCAACTGGATTTACCATGTGTATTTTAAATGTCAATTAGCCATAAAGAAATAAAATAAAATTATATTTGTGCACTTTATCAAATGCTTTAATGATTTAAAAAAATACATAGTAAATGACTAAGATGTAGACAAAAACTTGTCAGATTTTGGACTGAATTATATGTTAAAAGCATATTCAATTATTTCAGTATTTATTTGCCCTATGCCGCACGACATTGGGAATTTATTTTATCTGTATGCCATGGTCCTACTAGGGGTCAGTGCAAGGTTTATTAGGCCACAGATAAACAGTTGTGCGTGTTATCTAGTCCAAGTGTTTTCTGTTTCATTTCATGATAAGAGTGTAGCACAGGAACTACATTCAACCATTGTCTACATCCATTTATCCGTGCAGGGTCGCAGGGGGGTTAGCGCCTCTCTCCAGCAGTCATTAGGTGGGAGGCGTCGCCCTGCCTGGAAAGGTCACAAGTCCATCACAAGGGAACAAAAAGACACACAGGATACACAATCATGCACAAGGCTAGGGGCAGTTTGGAGATACCAACAGTCAGGTTTTGGACTGTGGAAGTAAGACGGAGTACCCGGAGAAAAGCAACGCATGCTCAGGGAGAACATGCAAACTCCATGCAGAATGACCCCAGGCAGGGATTTTAACCCAGGACCTTCTTGTTGCAAGACAACAGTTCTGCCATCTGTGTCACAGCACAACAGCACAGGAAAAAAAATTTAAATAAGTGCTGAAATTATGCACATGTATGTATTTCACAAACTAATTTGATGACTTAAACCATCAATGTTTAGCTGTGCATTTAACATATTGCAAAAAAATATTAATAGCTTTTTTGTCACAGTTTTATTTAATTGAGATACCTTAATATTGTACTAATGTATTATAATTCAATGTTTAAAATAAGTTTTTGAATAAATATTTATGTGATCATTTTGAAAAATATATCGAATACATTTATATATTTACTCATACGTTTAAGCAGTTTAAAACATCCATAATTATTTAAATGGAAATTATGTTTTCTATAAAAAATTTCTTTCTACATATTTAAAATAATATATATATTAAAGTGAACAAAACATTGAAAAGGTCTGGTGGTGATTTGCTGTGCATGGTAATAATGACATTTCAAGGCCTATTTGACAAAATTTGGTTTGAATTATACTTTTATGATGGGATGTAGCACAGGAAAATTAAACAAAATATTGATTTAAATACATACTGAATTCCCAGATTTAAATCATGATTTTCGACGTCTAATCATTTAACTGTGCAATATTAAACACTATTAATGGTTCCATTAAGATATTTTTTTATTTTAATGTTTTTATTGAAGTTCAATTTAAATTATTAGCTGCATTAATATTAAAGTTTTTTATATGATTGTGTCACATTTATCCCAAGATAGCGATGAAAGTTTAATTTTTTTTTTTGCGAACTAACAACAGTGGCCCAGTAGGGGGCAGTAAACACACAAGAGGCCAATGGATGCCTACCGACAATAAGCACACAAACACATGCAAGAAAAACGACTTTTGACGGTCAGCTGTAGCGGCCACTGCACATGAACGGATTAAATTAATACACCAAGTGTGCAAAATCTCCCTAAAACTGCATTGATTTACCCAAACGTGCATCGGCTCATGTTTCCATTGAGCAGCTGCAGGGGCGAAAGGTTTAAAAAAACAATTCTTCCAACATTTAACTGTAAATTTCCTCAAATATTTGCAGGAATCCCTCCACTGTAGCTGTCAATTTAGCAATCAAACCCCCAGTGGGTGAGAAACAGCGCATTCCTCCTCCTCCTCCTCATCATCATCATCCCAGACAAGGAGCAGACTCCTGCAGCCAGCTCAATCCAGCTGCAGCCTGCAGGCAAAGCGTTAAAAAAAAAAAAAAAAAAAAAAAAAAACACCCAATAAATAACTGTGCAATTACCTGATATCATGTTCAAATATGGACAGAAGCTGGCCGGGACTTAAAAAAGGAAAAGAAGAGAAAAGAAAGGATGCTGTCTTTTCCAGGACACGCCCTGCAGCTGGAAAGCGCTCTCCCCAGCGCGCATTCCTCTCCGGTCCACCACGTTGCAGAATGTTCCCCTGCGTTAAATGCCATTTAATAACCGGGCAAAACTTAGTGCGAAGATAAGATAATATATATATATATATTTTGTTCCAAGCGTCCCCCTTAGCCGCAGCAGCGGGTCTGCGTCTCCTGTTACTCAATCTCTGCAAAGGAGAAGAGAGGCTACCTACCGGGCATGTCTGCTAGAGGTGAGTGTTTCTTTTGCCACGGAAGCCTTCATAACAAATGCCACATTTTATTTTAAGTGGCTGGTCTTGTTTCAAAGAGTATCTGATGGAGGAGGGGAAGCCCTTTGCGTTTTAGCGTGAAGCGCTGGACTCTGATAACGACCCTGGGACTGTAAGTGGGTTACAGCTGATTCATACTGAAACTACACATTCCTCTGCTGTAGCTTTACGCTTATTTTTTTTTTTTTTTTTTTGCTTTAACTTATTTTGGCGGATGTGCGCTGTAACCTGAACATTTACGCTTAAGTTAGCGGCATAGCAGTGCAGTTGGTTGCAATGTTGCTTTGCAGGAAAAATAAAAACTAAAACAAATCCTTGGTTCAAATCCCAGGGTTGGATCTTGGAGTCTTTCTGAATTGGAGTTTTTTCTCTCTCCTTCTGCATGTTTGGGTACTCTCCGGGTACTCCAGCTTCCACCCACAGTCCAAAAGCCTGTTAATTGGTCCAATTAGGTTTGAATGTGCAATGACCTCTGGAACAGACAAGTTGCTATAGACGATGGATGTATGCATATCTAACTTAAAGCAGTCAAGTTATATTTGGATTAAAAAAAACTATTTTATATGTAAAGATGTATTTGTCCCTTCAATCCTGTTATTCTTAAACACACCTATATATGAAATTCACCACATTTTCCTACAATATTTTAGACATTTAGAATAATAAGTAGGTGTTTTGTTACTTTTGTTTAAAATGTTGAGGATTACCACAAGATCATTGATTTTAATCTCAACTCTACAGTTAAATTACATTTTTGATGAAAACTGACAGGAGTGCTTTAACGCATAAATTCATTTAAGGCTTTAATATGGCAAATATGTGCGATTTTATGCCATTTTTGTAGTCAAAATCAAGGAATTAGTGTGAGGGTGTTCCGATTAATGTATAGATTTTGCTTTCTTTAGAAATTCAGAGAGCTTTCATGTTGTACATAATAAAGTTAAAGAATAACATTGACCTCGTCTTGAAATAATGACCAATAATGATGGAAAAGTAATGTCTGAGATGGAGGAAAGTAGTTAAATATGTCCTTAATGTTGTGGAATATAAATACAAATAATACATTTTTAGCAAACAATGTGAAAAAGTCAAAGTGTAATTCAACAATCATCGACTCATATGGATAATGACTTCAATGTGTATCCTCATTGGTGAAAAGCTGTAAACTGTTAGTGAAATTTCACCTAATTTCCCTTTGGTTGGTCTTTCCTCTGGCTGGTTTTGGAAATCTAGCAGTTTTCTTTGAACTTTTTTTTTTTTTACATTTTGCTGTGCCACTTCTGCAGAGTTCACGGTATATCTTTATATTTCATGTGACAGGCGACACACACGGCAGTGCATCAGCACAAATAAGCGGAATGGAAATATTTGTGTTCGGAGTTAGAAATGAGAAAAAAGCTGTTCATTTGTTGTCGCCCCGCATTACGTGGACACCTCTAAACCAGTCATCATAATGGCAGAATCATGATGTGGGTTTCATGGTTTTCAAATCTATTTAAAACAGAAAGCAGGAAAAACAAGGCGTGTATTTCTATTCCACTGCCACAGAGTTGATAATTTTTAGAACCACTGTTTGGGACTACAGCTGCCTCTTGTCTGGACCCTGTCTCTACCAGCTTTACACATCGAGACATTGTTTTAATTTCAACATTCCTCTTTGCAAAATCGCTGAACTTCATTCAGGTTGGATGGAGATTGTCTGTGAAGTTTTATGTTCTCTTATGCTTTAATGTATATAGGTCTGGACTTTGACTAGGTCGTCCTAACACGAACACGCTGTGCTGTAAACCAGAGCTACAATCTCTAAACAGAGATTGTAGCTCTGGTTTTACGTTTAGGGCTGTTGTCTGCAGCCTTTAACACGTTTTCTTCCAGCGCTGCCCTTTTCCTGCTGAAGAAAAGTCTTCCCACAGCACAATGCAAAAAGTACATCTTATCCCTTTCTGTCAGGAGTGTGTTTCTTTTTGTCCTTCCTCCAGAAAGGCTAGGTTTATGAAGCGTCTGACTAAAAGTTGTCTTGTCAACATATTCGGCAAATTGAGCTATGAATCTCAGCAGCGCCTCCAGAGTTACTATGGGCCTCTTGGCTGCTTCTTTGATCAATACCTGGCCTGTCAGTCTGGTCTTGTCTGAGGTGTTTTTGTAGGTTTCCCGTAGTCACGCTCTTTCCATTTTTAGATGATGGATTGATTGGTGCTCTTCAAGATGCTTAAAACCTTGGGATATTGTTTTATAGTCAAAGTCCTCCAGAATAATAATAATTAAAAAAAATCTGCTGTGGTTTTTGTTGGTTTTTGTCAATGTTCTCTAACCTCTGAGGCCTTAACATATATTCATATTGAGATTGAACTACACATCATTTATCAATTAGGTGACTTCTGAATGCAAACATTGCAGAAAAAGATAGTAAAAAAAACAATGGAAAAACATGACATAACCTCTCCTCATGATGTAAAGTAATGCCGTTACTAGATTTAGTACAGTAAACTTCACTCTATTACTGGCTAATACAGCAGGCTTGCATAAAGGCTCTTATAGTGCGCAGAATATCACTCCCCCAGGCTGTGTATGGTTGAGTCTGGGTATTGGGACGGCTTTGAACTCCTTTCGTTAATGATGTGGCCTGTTGTATCTTTCCCCTGTGGTTGCTGGTAGAGATCGATGGAGCCACTTGACAGCTCTGTGGTACACGCTGCTTATCTCACAAGCGTGGTTAAGCCCTTGCAAACATTCAATCATTAGTCATGCAAAGTAAGTACCACGCGTTCTGGAACGATTAGGCAACACACAACAGAGCCGATTTTCAAAAACGTGACTGGGATGCACACAATTTAATTTATTGTGGTTTTATTCCGATTCACACAATATACTGCACATACAGCAAGTTGCATCCTGACTACGGGATTTTTGTAGCAATCATAAAGCTTCGGGTATCGATCTGGCTGGATCATTTTTTTAATGGATTGGTGTAGTTCAGTGGTACTGCTTGGTATTTTCTTTCACACGGACCCTCCCCTTTGCACGGTCTTTATGTATTCAGCAGAGTTGAGGTTGGAGCATTGAATTGTCCAGTCTGAAATCTGAATGCTACCTTGCTTTATCCATCTCTTGTGGACCATCTATCCTTCTTTCTTACTCTCGGGTAGAAGGAAACTGGTTTTGAGATTTGTGAATAACCTGAGGTCTCAAACCCTTCAGGGTCTGATGTCCTGCAACTTTTAGATGTGTCCCTTGTCTCTACACACCTGACTCAAATGGCTAAACTGCCTCATTAGCATGCAGTCAACCTCTGCAGAGCTCTGCTGATGAGCTTATATTGGGGTCAGATGAGTTGAAGCAGAGGCACATCTAAAAGTTGCAGAATACCGGCCCTCAACGACTGGAGATTGAGACCACTGCAGTAAATAAACAGCTAGGTCAGGGGTGTCAAACTCATTTTGGTTTAGGGGCCGCATTCAGCTTAATCTGATCTCGAGAGGGCCACACGAGTAAACTCATTGCGAGATTAAATAGAACTAATAAAAGTGAACTTGTTGTTGATTTTTATGTTAAATTAATTTCACTTTTAAACAATATATTATGAATAACATCAGCGTTTTTAAGAAAAGTATGTGCAATTTCAACAATACTTTTACTCAGTTAAACATTTACTTAAGTGCATTATGCATAAGAACTGATCACAGTGATTATACAATGTTGAAAAACACTTATTCACATTTTTTGGAACTTTAAAACACTGTCCTGCATGACAAAATACATAAAACAGATACAAATTAAGAAATTATTTAAAATCAATTTTCCACATCTGAAGCTCAGTGCTACCATCTGCTGATTAAAACACAGCACCCCTCGTGGACAATATAGGAACTGCATATTTTCAATTAAACGAAGTACATGTTTTTTTTCAATAATTGTTTTATCATTCTCTTCCTTTTATCTCCTCTTTCTTTCACCTTTTGTTTTTTTCTTCTTGTTCTTCCTTTCCTCTCCTACTTTCCCATTGTAGTGTCCATATCATTTGAGATATTCCCCGCATGAATCCTAATGAAACTATTCACATTCATAAATCAAGCGGAGCACTATGGCAAAAGCAGTACGGCTCCACTTGTGAAAGTCAAATCTGATGATCTCTTTTTGGCATTAAGACAACAATTCTTATTGCCACATAGTCAGACAGGACACTTTTTTTTTTTTTTTTTATAATGATAATGCATTTAGCCACCGGGCCGGACTAAATTGTTCGGCGGGCTGGATCCGGCCCGCACCCCGTATGTTTGACACCCCTGAGCTAGATGGTTAAAACTTGTAAATATTTGGTGTCCCAACACCACACAGAAAATGAATTAAGTAGCGTTGAAATCTGGAAAGTAAAACGTTTTCCGCACTCAGTTGTTGTGTTTACCGCACTATGAGCAGATAAACCAAATCCCACTCTTCCATCTGAACTTTGCGAGACCGATTTAAAGTGTATGTACTGGCTGCAGATCTTGATTTATTACAGGTTTCATGGTTTTCGACAAGGCAGATAAAATGTTTGGACAGCGCATTTTTAAGCTGTGGAAAAAATGCAGACTGCAAGCCATCAACATGATTTGTAACATGTTTAGTTTGATGGAAATCGTCACCATGCACACAGTAGCCTCACACTTTGCGGTTTAAGCTTCTCTTTCAGATATTTGGTCTGTTAGCTGGACGAACTGGAATTTTTTTTAACTTGAATTTACAAATTATGGCAACAGTTCAGTGTCTCAATAAGAAACTCATGCTCTGTTAGTACATCCTTACGGGTTTTACTTATGTTGTTAAGGTTTTAGAGGTTCCATGCTTCTGTCTAGCCTGTCTATATGTGGCTTTATAAGACGAAAAAGGAGCCACCGTGTGATGTGGTTTATATAGATTTCTCCTGCATCTGGACAGTGCTCTCCAACAGTATTTATACCACTTGATTTCTTTCACATCTTGTCTTGTTACAACCAAAAACTTCAATGTATTTTGTTTTCAGTCGTGGATAATTCAGAAGTGGAAGAAAAGTTATACTTTGTTTTCAACATTCTTTACGAATGAATGTGGTATACTTGTCTTTAGCGCCCTTGAGTAAACTATTTACAGAAAAACACCTTTTGCTGCAATAACAGCTGCAAGTCTTCTGGGGTCTCCCTGTTCAGAGTCTCTAATTTTCACCCAATCGTCTTTGCAAATTAGATGAAACTATTTCAGAATGCCAATTTTAATGTTTGCCACAGATTCCCAGATGGATTTAGTCAAAGGTGCGACCAAGTCTTTGTACTATGAGTAAGACTCAGGTCCCTGAGTCAAGCACCATGTAAAGGCATGAAAGTCTCAAGCCAACTCCAAAGTCATGTCATGCAAGTCAAGCCCAGTCCTAAACTCTTAAGTTCGATTCTGCAACAAGTCATTTGGCCAAATATGTATTTTAATCAGAGAAATAATAATTTCGAGGCTTAGTTTTGTCTTTATCTGGCAGAACAACCAGCAAGAGGAAGTGAATGTCAAAGTTGTCTGAAATTCAGTGATGTACAGTAAATATTAACCAAAATGTTAAAAAAAATCTGTGAATTAAAAAAAATTATTGAGCAAACTGATGCATAATAAAAAATAAAACTAAATATCTATACAAAATAAACTTTATATTTATGTTAACCAATTGCAACAGTACAAACCTTCTTACCAAAATATACGAGTAGCATCAGATTATTAGAAAAACAACTGAAATGACCTATACAACTGTATAAAAATAAATTTTGTGATTAAGATAAGTTATTTGAGCCGGCTCAAATAACGCTTCTTTCCAAAAGTTGTGCGTACTATCGCTCCGTACTAAGAAGATTGTGTCATTTACAGGTTACAAAAACACTACTGTTAACATCTATTTGAACATTTTAATTTCTCAGGAATGTCTGATTGCAATGTTCTGCATATGAAGGTATAAAATTACTGCACAAGATATACTGCAGGCATAAATGTATCACCAAAGGAGCTTTGAGGGATTAATTCATGCAACTACACAGTTATTCATATTGTTTGACAAAGGATTTGGGAGAGACCCTAAAGACTATATATATATATATATATATATATATATATATATATAAATTTTGTGATTAAGATAATTTTATAATACATGACAATAGTGCAGTTATCTGCCAGTCTGGATCCACTGACATCCTTTGTGGTTCAGCCTCACAGTACAGAAATTTTTCATGTACACATTGTCATGGTTGAGTTTTGGTTTGGCTTTGTTTTTCTGTTACTTTCATTTTTTTTTCATGGTTATGACTCTTGCCCGCCATCCTGCCTTCCCTCCACCCACCCTGGTTCGGTCACTTTGTAGTTTGTTTTGTTTGATTTTAGGCCGTCCGGAGTCCGGCCTTGAGGGGGGGGTAATGTCATGGTTGAGTTTTGGTTTGGCTTTGTTTTTCTGTTACTTTCATTTTTTCATCTCTTTTGGGTTAGGTTTGACTTTATTTATTGTTAGTTTTCAGTCATCAGTTATTTTCTGTCAATTTTCACTTCTCCTCCTCAGCAGTCAGTCACACCTGATATCATTTGCTGGTTAATTAGTCAGACCCTGGTGTCACCTGTCAGTTCTCTATTTAAACCTCCCTCTGTCTTTAGTTCAGCACTGGGTCGTCATCATCACTCCACACCTCTCCATGCCAGTCCCCGTTTTGCCTTGGAAGCTTTGTTTTTGCTCCTGTTAAGGTTAGTCCAGTCAGTCACTCTAAAGACTGTTTGTTCTCTGTTTGTCCCTGGAGAGGTTCTGCTCTGTGCCCTGTTGTCTCTCAGTTCTGCTAACCTGACTAGCCGCCCTGGAGAAGTTCAGCTCTGAGCCTCGGTGTCTCTCTAGTTCTGCTAACCTGACTAGCCGCCCTGGAGAAGCTCAGCTCTGAGCCCTGGTGTCTCTCAAGTTCGGCTAACCTGACTAGCCGCCCTGGTGAAGCTCAGCTCTGTGCCCTGGTGTCTTCTATGAACTGCTAACCTGAGTGCTACGAGGCCTACTAGCCGAGCAACACCAAGCAAGGGTGGACTCTCTGTCTCCGGTCCGTCAGCTCCTGCCATCACCTTCTCTCCGTTCCTGTACAACCAGCTCCTCTGGCCTCATCAAACCTCCACCCATCAACCTTGTAATAAATACTCTCAAACTTTTAGTCCCGTGTGTGCATCCTGAGTTTATCGGTAAATAAAATCTTGACAGTACGACCCAGTCGCAAGGTAAACTCAGGCGCCATGCGGGACTTACCTGCAGGAGTTGACGACCCGGAAATCATCGCATATTTAGAGATGTGCCAACGTCAGATGAGGGAAAGGTACGCCAGGATGGCTTCAGCCCGGAACCCTGCGCCACCGATCCGGGCCAACTCTACTCCCCTGGTGGTCCAAGTGGGTGTGGTAACGGCTACTTCAGAGCCCGGGAAAGGAGGCCGCTCAGCCTCTCGTCGTCTCGGTCATCATCTCCATGACTCACAGCTGGCCCCTCGAGTAAAGCACATCGTTCCACCTAGCAGACCCCCACGCATCAAGGAGAGCCAGCTGTGGGAGTTCTACTACGGAGACCGAGACGACCTTCTGCCCTGCTGGCCAGCTGCCACCCCGGAGATTGCCTCAGATTCCTCATCTGTCCCTTCCCGGCGAAGACAGCAGAACCACCGGCGCGGAGGGTCCGTCAAGGTTCAAGAGGAATCGTTTCCGCCTCCAACCCCACTGCCTGCCGAAGCCTGTTGCCCGGCGCCGCTGCCCGCCGAAGCCTGTTGCCCGGCGCCGCTGCCCGCCAAAGCCTGTTGCCCGTCTCCGCCCGAAAGCTCCGCTCTGCTTGCCGCCGAAAGCTCCGAGCCGCCTAAAACAGACCCGTCGGCCGACGAGGGAGTTGTTTCGCCTCAAGCCGAGGCCTCCGAGGGAGCTGTTCCGCCTCAAGCCGAGGCCTCCGAGGGAGCTGTTCTGCCTCAAGCCGAGGCCTCCGAGGGAGCTGTTCCGCCTCAAGCCGAGGTCTCCGAGGGAGCCGCTTTGCCTCAGCCCGAGGCCTCCGAGGGAGCCGCTTTGCCTCTGTCCAAGTCCCGTGAGGAGGTCCAGGAGGACCTGCCTCCGCCCAAGCCTCGTGAGGAGGTCCAGGAGGACCTGCCTCCGCCCAAGCCTCGTGAGGAGGTCCAGGAGGACCTGCCTCCGCCCAAGCCTCGTGAGGAGGTCCAGGAGGACCCGCCTCTGGCCTCGGTTTCCACCGAGACCTGTAGCTTGGCACCTCCTCCAACTGATCTGTTTGGCCGGAGCCGCAGACTGCGGACTTCGAGCCGCTCGACTCTGCCTCGTCGTGGCCGTCCACCACGGCGCCCGCCTCTGACTTCTCTGTTTGGCCGGAGCCGCAGACTGCGGACTCCGAGCCGCTCGACTCTGCCTCGTCGGGGCCGTCCACCACGGCGCCCGTCACTGACTTTTCTGTTCGGCCGGAGCCGCCGACCGCGGTCTCCGGGCCGCTTGACTTTGCCTTGTCGGGGCCGCCCTCCTCGAGGGTTTAGTCGGGCGATGCTGCTCCGCCGCCTGCCTCGTCCAGGACGACCTCCACGAAGACTTTTCTTTTTTGCTTAGCAACCGCCTTTGCCTGAGCCCTTAAGGCCAGTGCCTTCTGTTATTTTTTGGGCTCAATTTCAGTTTTTGTTCTACTTAGGATTTTGGGATTTTAGAGTTATTTAGGGGTTCTTGTTTCCTCAGAATTCTTAGTCTCTGTTTTTGCTTTTGTTTGTCCTGCTCCGTTTAGGATTCTAGATTTTGCCTTAGTTTCCAAGCTTTGCTTTATTTCCTCATTTGTAGCCTTAGTTCTCTGGTTTTCTCGTTAGTTTACTTATTCATGTTCTAGTTTTCTTGTTTTGCCTTAATTTCTAGTTTAGCCTTAGTCTCCTATTTTGCTTAAGTATTGTTTTTTTTACCTTAGTTTTTCAGCTTCAGTTTTGTGTTACTTTAGCTATCTAGTTTTTACAGTAGTTTACCAGTTCGGGTCCTAGTTTCTCTGTTTAGTTTTAATTTTCTGGTATCGTTTTAGTTTTCTGCTTAGTGTTTTTGTTTTGATTCAAGGGTTAGCTTTAGTTTTTTCTTTTGTGGTGCTATCCCTGTTCTAGTCTTGCCTTTATTTTTTAATTCTTAGTTTAAATTCTTTATTTTGTCCTGCGCTCTCCCAGTGCTCCTTAGTTCCTAGCGCTTGCTTAGGCTTCTGACCCCTGATATGAGCTGTTTCACGCTCCTTCGGTTTGGCTTAGTTAAGTTTTTGGCCTTCTTGTTCCTCGGCCTTCTCAAATTTAGACCCCTTGGATCCTCGGCGTGTTAGGACGCCCTTTGTTCTCGGTTCCCCGGCGTGTTTGGACGCCCTTTGTTCTCGGTTCCCCGGCGTATTTGGACGCCCTCTGACTCTTGGTTCCCCGGCGTGTTAGGACGTCCTCTGACTCTTGGTTCCCCGGCGTGTAAGTACGTCCTCCGTTCTTGTTCCTAGGCGTTTTAGATGTTCCTGCTTCCCTCACATTCCGACGTTCTCTTCCCCAAGCCCCGGCGTTTACCTCACGCCCCGGCGGGCTTCCCTTTGGCGTTAAGTACGCCCGTTCCTTCCCTTTGGCGCTGTTGTGCGCCCGTTCCTTCCCTTTGGCGTTAAGTACGCCCGTTCCTTCCCTTTGGCGCTGTCGTGCGCCCGTTCTTCCCTCTGGCGTTGTCGTACGCCTGTTCTTCCCTCTGGCGTTGTCGTACGCCTGTTCTTCCCTCTGGCGTTGTCGTACGCCTGTTCTTCCCTCTGGCGTTGTCGTACGCCTGTTCTTCCCTCTGGCGTTGTTCGCCTGTTCTGCCTTGTGGCGATGTTCGCCTGTTCTGCCCGTTTTTGCCTTGTGGCGATGTTCGCCTGTCAGCGTCGGTTAGATGCCCTTTGTTGGCCTACCAGGGGCTGTTAGTAACCCCTTTAGTCCGCTTTTGTTTTTCCTTGTTTCAGATCGCCCTGAGTGGGTAGTTTTTTGTTTTTGGCCCACCATCCGTACCACCCTCCACCCACCCTGCTTTGATCTGTTTGGTTTGACCCTAGCCCGCCATCCGTACCACCCTCCACCCACCCAGGTTAGATCAGCTTGGTTATGACTCTTGCCCGCCATCCTGCCTTCCCTCCACCCACCCTGGTTCGGTCACTTTGTAGTTTGTTTTGTTTGATTTTAGGCCGTCCGGAGTCCGGCCTTGAGGGGGGGGTAATGTCATGGTTGAGTTTTGGTTTGGCTTTGTTTTTCTGTTACTTTCATTTTTTCATCTCTTTTGGGTTAGGTTTGACTTTATTTATTGTTAGTTTTCAGTCATCAGTTATTTTCTGTCAATTTTCACTTCTCCTCCTCAGCAGTCAGTCACACCTGATATCATTTGCTGGTTAATTAGTCAGACCCTGGTGTCACCTGTCAGTTCTCTATTTAAACCTCCCTCTGTCTTTAGTTCAGCACTGGGTCGTCATCATCACTCCACACCTCTCCATGCCAGTCCCCGTTTACCTTGGAAGCTTTGTTTTTGCTCCTGTTAAGGTTAGTCCAGTCAGTCACTCTAAAGACTGTTTGTTCTCTGTTTGTCCCTGGAGAGGTTCTGCTCTGTGCCCTGTTGTCTCTCAAGTTCTGCTAACCTGACTAGCCGCCCTGGAGGAGTTCTGCTCTGTGCCCTGTTGTCTCTCAGTTCTGCTAACCTGACTAGCCGCCCTGGAGAAGTTCAGCTCTGAGCCTCGGTGTCTCTCTAGTTCTGCTAACCTGACTAGCCGCCCTGGAGAAGCTCAGCTCTGAGCCCTGGTGTCTCTCAAGTTCGGCTAACCTGACTAGCCGCCCTGGTGAAGCTCAGCTCTGTGCCCTGGTGTCTTCTATGAACTGCTAACCTGAGTGCTACGAGGCCTACTAGCCGAGCAACACCAAGCAAGGGTGGACTCTCTGTCTCCGGTCCGTCAGCTCCTGCCATCACCTTCTCTCCGTTCCTGTACAACCAGCTCCTCTGGCCTCATCAAACCTCCACCCATCAACCTTGTAATAAATACTCTCAAACTTTTAGTCCCGTGTGTGCATCCTGAGTTTATCGGTAAACAAAATCTTGACACACATTTGAACCTGCAACTTTACAGGCTTCATAATAAAATTAGAGGCCCCCACAAAAAAACATAGTTTTTATGCTAACATTAGGTAAACATTAGTTTCCTTCATCTTCCATCACTGTCATCACAGTTGCAATTAAAATTTGCTTTGAGACAATTACTTCTGTCTGGATCTTACGGAAAATGCGTGAACATTATGTTACGCATTTATTCTCCATTGTAGCCTACTTGTGTGGATGAGCAGCTTCTTTCCCAACATAGCGCACACCTCTTCTTTCATTATCCTTGATTCTGCAGTTCCCTGTGTTTTTTGTGCCATCTGAGCCAGAGCTTGACTGATGAAAACTGAAAATATATAACGCTGGATGATTTAATTCCTCAGTACATAAAAAAAAAGGGTCCCTGTCGAAGTTTGTCCAGGGAAAATGAGTGAGAGTACCACCACTGGGCTTTCAGCCCTAATGTGCTTCCCCCCCCCCCCCCACCCCCACCATCCGCTCTCATGTTATCAGCTCATGGCCATCAGCTTTTACCTTGGTACCGATGCCTCTCCATTAGTCACTCCACCTTGTAATACATCCTTACGGGCAAACTACTCTGTCCAGGCTTTCCGGTTTTCCCGTTTTATTCAGCCCTGGACCTTTGACCATAATCTTTATTTATTCATTTTGTTTGTTCTATAAATCCATTATCGTAATGATGGGAGCGTGTAGCTGTGGATGAGTCTGCTGTATAGCGACCATGATGGAGTTCAGCCAGGGCAGCTTTGAGCTCAAGTGGATTGTTGAAGGTCACCTTTGCAGTAATGATTTAATCTTTCCATTTGGACACTGTACTCTGGAAAAATCACCTCATAATCATAAAATATTAAACCTGGATACCTCAGCTTAGAGGTTTTGGGAAACTCTTGTTTTTTCAGATTACCCGCTCGGGTTTTGGTAAAGTGTAAAGTGCCCATGTTGGACTGTAAAGGTGTACCGTTGCGTTCTTAGATACACTAATACTAAAAACACTGAATGTTTTACCACTCTCCTTTCAGAATTGATTAAAATCCTTTAAAATGGATTAGTTTCCATATGTATAACAAAGGTTTTTAATAGACGTGCAGGGGTTTGATGTTAACCCGGTTTATCCGTTCCCTAGCCACTTCTTTTTGTGTAAATGAGATTCTTGTCCCATCAGAACAACCAAATAGTACGTTTTTTTTTTCTAGTTGTTGATTTATGGAGAAATTCAGGAATTCTGAGTTATTCTTATTTTCGTTATTTCATCTACTACTACAGCTGTTGGGGAAGCAGTCCCACTGCATAATGCTGCCAGTACTATGCTAGACAGCTGGTGCTGTTATCGTAGGATCTAAAGCCTCACCTTGACTCCTCCAAACATACGTCTTGCCATTGTTTTCCGGATACCACACTTTTCCTGAACTTTGTAACCGATTTTGTTTCATCTGCCAACAGTTTGGGTTTCCAGACATCAGCAAAGTAGTAACACATCTGATATGTCTGAAGAGCTTAGAAAATGATCCAAAAGACTTGTTCCAACTTGTGTTTATCTCCTTGGAGGTGCCATATTTTGAGTAGGGGTCAGTTCATGTGTGGGGGAAAAAAATCGTTTTTATCCAGCAAAGACAAAGTACCTGCTTCATTCGACCATGACCACCACCCAGGCGTTTGTAGGACTTATTAGCCCTCTTGAATGGTGGCCTTCATGGCCACGAAACCTGGAAGTTACAGGTGGCTAAAAGTTACACCGTGCTGCTTTAAAAATGAAAGTCATGGGGTGTGATAAAATAAGTAATCGGGTGTAACGGCTCAAATAACGCTTCTTTCCAAAAGTTGTGCGTGCTATCGCTCCGTACTAAGAAGATTGTCATTTACAGGTTACAAAAACACTATTGTTAACATCTATTTGAACATTTTAATTTCTCAGGAATGTCTGATTGCAATGTTCTGTATATGAAGGTATAAAATTACTGCACAAGATATACTGCTGGCATAAATGTATCACCAAAGGAGCTTTGAGGGATTAATTCATGCAACTACACAGTTATTCACATTGTTCGACAAAGGATTTGGGAGAGACCAAAAGTTCTAGCAGACCCTAAAGACTATATATATATATATATATATATATATATATATATATATATATATATATATATATATATATAATTCAATTCAGTTGTATTTATATAGCGCCAATTCATGATACATGTCATCTCAAGGCACTTTAAAAAGTCAAATGCAAACTGCTGGGTTTCCTTAGATAGGAAACCCAGCAGTTTGCATCAAGTCTTAACAAGCAGCATTCATTCCTCCTGAAAGAGCGTAGAGCCACAGGGAGAGTCGTCTGCATTGTTGATGGCTTTGCAGCAATCCCTCATACTGAGCATGCATGAAGTGACAGTGGAGAGGAAAACTCCCCTTTAACAGGAAGGAAAAACCTCCAGCAGAATCAGAACCAGGCTCAGTATGAACAGTCATCTGCCTCGAGCAACTAATATATATATATATCCTGAGCTATGTCCGTGAAATAAACTTTCACCACGGTATCACATGGTGACAATAAAGATGCTTGATTCTTGATGCTTCTTGCTCTTATCACCTTCTTGGAAAGATATGATTGGCTTGATTTTTTTTTATCTCATAATTACATATGACAGAAGCAATTTAAAGGCCTGTCCAGCTGCAAAAAGCCCCGACCACCACCACCACCCTCCTACCTGGCGCACCTCTGGGTTTGCCCTACTCTGACTTCCCCATATGCCCTATCTCACAGCTGAGGTAGCACATCCTGTACAGCGTACCTGTTACACTGCAGTGCAATCTAAATGATCAATGGTGGATACAAAAAAAGGGAGGCACTCTGCAGTAATCCAATCTGATGCCTCCTCCTTTTCCCACCACAGGAGAGGGCTTGCTCAGGCTGCAAGACAACACGACCCTCTGCCTCAGCACTTTTCTCTCCCCGACTGACTGTGTGTGTGTGTGTGTGTGTGTGTTTGTATATGTGCGAATAAGAGAGAGTCGTGCGCATGCATGTGTCCTGGCCAAAGCCTGAATAATTGAAGAACATAGGAGGGAGTGAAAGCACTGCCAGTCGGGACAGAGTGTGTGGGATTGTGCAGAGATGGGGGAGAGGAACACAGTGAAGCAACAGCAGCCCGACTACGACGGGCTCTGCAACTACGCCCAGAAAATCACCTCCTGCTTTGGACTGGGTGGTAAGATAGAGT
The DNA here is from genome assembly GCF_011125445.2 of Fundulus heteroclitus. Taxonomy (NCBI): domain Eukaryota; kingdom Metazoa; phylum Chordata; class Actinopteri; order Cyprinodontiformes; family Fundulidae; genus Fundulus; species Fundulus heteroclitus. The sequence goes on along the minus strand of NC_046382.1, from coordinate 13,700,500 downwards.
GTGGGGGGAAAGATGGGGGAGATGTTTTGCATTTGGACTGCGGCGTAAAAAGAGCCGAGGCTTTGATGAGAATGTTTGTTTTCAGTGTGCCGGAGCAGCTCGTGTATTTTTCCTAGATGTTCATATGTGTTTCTGTGACCGGCGGGTAGGGTAATGCCCAATGCAGCAGTGTGCCGTGTCCCCAGCTACCCTCAGGTGCGTGTGGGCGTAAGGTTCTTCTTGGTCCACCTATCTTTCTGTTCTCCGGACTAAAACTCTGCAACTGCGTTCACAAGCAGGAGCAGTCGCTGTATTTATTGAGCTCAGCTAGCTGAACTCCAGCTACCCTGTCTGCGCTCCCTCCTAGACAAAGAGGCTTTCTCAAGTCTGAGCCGTGCATCTCCAGACTAAAACGTTATTTTATGCTCTGTCACTGTCTGCCGTTTGATTTCTGCTGTAGTCTAATGTGTTTGTTCCGTTGGACCGGAAACAGAAGTGGGAATACGTCTTATCTGTCTGATGGACAGCCTGCGTCAGAGAGGGCTATCTCTTTTATTTTAGTTATTTATGTGTATTTAAAGAATAAAAAGCGCCGTTGACTATATGGCAACACCTTTTATCATTTTCCCTCCCCACCAGATCTTAATCTGGGTTATCTTTTTAATGCTTTGTGACGTTATCTGTGTTTTGCAGTTTGTAAAGATTTGACTTCTGCATTTTCTGTCATTTCACATCTCAATGAATAATTACGACATGCCAAGCTCACATTTCCAAGAAAGATCCTGTTAAATCTGGACCGTAAAGCAGTATTTTTGAAGAAGAAGATGAAACGTTCTTTGGTTATTTGCTGAAAGGTTTTTCTTTTTTGCTCCTGATGTAGATGCTTTGGTAGCTTAAAAAGCTAAAATCCATTTTCTGCTTCATGCAATCTCATTGTCCATCGAGATCTTCTTTTAGCATCTTAACTCTAAGTTTGTTGAAGATGCAATTTTTTTTTCCAGAACAATAAATACCCCTTGTACTTTTCCATATTTACTCAGCTTCATATACAAAAGCTTCAGCGTTTTTTTACTAGGATGCAATGAGACAGACCCACATAAAGCAAATCATAACTGCAAAGTCGAATAAGCAAGATATATGAATTTTTCTTATTAAATTTTCTTTGCAAATACAAATATTAAAAAAGTGTGGAGCGCATTTGTATTCGGAAGACCGAGTAATAAAGCAGGCAGGTCTGGGAGAAAGTTGTGGAGAATTTTAAAGCAGTTTGACTTTATAAAAAAACATTCAAACCATTGAACATCTCATAGGGCTTTTGTTGCACAGCTGCAAGCTAGGGCTGAACAATTAATCGCATTTTCAATATAATCGCGATTTAAAAAAACGCAATTTCCAAATCGCAGAGTCTGCAATTTTTGGCTATGTAACAATTAGGGAATTAGACATGTCTATTAGGTGTTGGTAAAATGTTTAAAGTAGGTTTGCCTCCACATGGAAGGAAAGACAGTTGCAGCAGTGAGATAATCTAATTTTATTACTTGTTTTAGAGTTTATATAATCATACATAGGTCAATCAGTTTAATACATAGACTTGCTTGTTGGTTGCACTTTATGTTCAACAAGGATTGATGTCCAAATCAACTAAAAGCTGTTCTCTTGAATAATATTCTGATTAATAGAAACATTAAAAGTTCTTGTTTTGAATAGTCCTTGTTTACAAGCGTCTTTATTTAGACGCCATTTTTGTTGCTTGTGGTTAACGCAGAGAAAAGTCAAAATTGCAATTTTGGTTGAAATATATCGTAGGCAGAACGCAATCATTACTGCTCCGAGTTTAGATGCTGTGGGTGTTTTAGCAACTAATCTGCACAGCGAGGAAACAGATTGATTTGTTGTTTGTATATGTTTAAAAAGTTTAAAAAGACATGATAAATTAAACTGGGGAAAAAAAAATCGCATTAAATCGCAACATTAAGAAAAAAAAATCGCAATTAGATTATTGTCCAAAATCGTTCAGCCCTACTGCAAGCTTATTCGGACATAACCATCTTCCTTTGGTGACAGGCTGGCCAGGGAGTGCATTTATGGGACCTTATGACCTTAGAAGAGCTGCAGAGAGCCACAGCTCAGTTTGGAGAAAGTGTTGACAACTGCCAACATGCAAAAACTTACAATGCACCCCACCCTGAGCAATACAATGCCCATTTTGAAACATGGTGGTGGTGCCGTCACGCTGTGGGAATGGTTTCATCCAGTAGTGGAAGGGAAGCTGATCAAAGTTGATGGGAGGATAGATGCAATGAAATATCTGGAGAAAAATCCTGGGATAAAACTTGTCATTGCTTAAAGTGTAACTCACTCCCGTACCAGAGCCTTGCTCTGCCCAATCTCAAACTTAAAACTATGTGCCTAGAGAAGTGGTGGGCAGCTTGGGGCAGGAGGACTGGGAGTGATCTGAGCTAATAGTAAAAGCTAAATAAATTCTAAATAAAGTAAATGAATGCTAAGCTAATAAATCACTAACCTGAAACATTGACAGAAATACCACAAAATGAACCATTCACACTCTAACTCGCTACGGAGGCACAAGACGGAACTGCTTTTATACTTCATGTGTCAGCATAGCTGCTGACACATCAGTTTCTCCAAATGACGTCCCAAAAACTTTTGAACCAATTGCAATATTGATACAAAATTCAATGTAAGACCACCGTTTAGTCCAAGGAGGGCTACAAAAACACAAAAGGATGCAGGATTTAAACAAATATGCAGTAAATTGTCAAAATAATCACCAGGATATGTAGACAACACACTATAAGAAAGCCATGTTAACAGTTTATTAGCAAAAAAAGTTCATTTGGGGGTGAGTCACCCATTAAAGCTAGGGTCGGTGATTTGTCCAGAAATTTCCCAAGTCCCTTTTTGAATAACTGCACATGCACAAGAGCATCTTTTTTTTGACGCACTTTATGTTATTATTATTGTTACATTTTTCTTAACTACAGAAACACACATTAAGATTGTACAACAGTACGACTGTGGGGGCAATTATACAAATATGACATTATACAAAATCTGGCCTTTTTACTATCACATAAGTCAACTACTTTGACCAGTAATCCTCAAATATATCCATCTCCAACTTCAGTTTAAAGTGATCCTTTCCATTTTGAAAATATTATGAATCTGATGTATCCACTTATTTAATTTAGGTGTTTTCGAACTCAACCAATTTCGAGTTATAGCCTTTTTAGCAGCCACTAATAATACTCTCAGTAAAACATCCACTTTTGAAAATTGCATTACAGACAGATCTCCAAAATACATTGTACAACATTTGTATCTTATTTTCCTTTTAAAGACCTCTTCGAGGACATGCAAGAAGACCATCTTACCTTGCTCTGCTGCTCCTTAGGGGGATCACATCCTAAAAATCTCCCAAATCCTCTCTGGTCTTATTACTTTCTACTGAGGCCTTCCTCTTCTTCTCATAAACTTGTACATGATTTGCTTCTTGCGACTCTCAGCCATGTTCAAAGTTTACGGTGAGAGCAGCAGAGCTACAATGAACGGCTAACCGCTAAGCTAGCTGCTAAGCTAACCAGATATGTAAACACCAGAAGTGTGCATGCGCAGCTAGCAAGCAGAAACTATGAAGGAACGAGCGTGGATATCGGCGTTACGTGAGCGCGTCAGAATGATAGTCATGTGGGACAAGCAATAGATCAGAGACAGAGGGGCGTGAAAGCAGGAACAAAACTGTCAAATCCCTGGTTAGAGTTTTTACAGGCCTCCAGCTCCAACAGAAAAACTTTTTTTTAAACTCCTTTCTGTGCATACATAATGTATTTACTACTACAAAGTGTTTCTGAACAGGATTAAATTCAGTACTTTTACTTTTATCAGTCTTGTTGCACAAGTATCTGTGCTTTTAGTTAAGTAGAGAATGTGAGTGCTTTTGCCACCAGAATCTGTGGCAAGAAATAAAAATTTACTTTCACAGATGCTCTCCATCCAATCTGATCACATGACTTTGCAGCAATCCCTCATACTGAGCAAGCATGAAGCGACAGTTGAAAGGAAAACTCCCCTGTAAAGGGAAGGAAAAACCTCCAGCAGCCTACAACGACCTGAGCTTGAGTTAGTTTGCTGAGAAGAATTTATGCTTTATCAAATATCATCCCATACATACATCCATCCATCCATCCATCCATTTTCTAGCACATCTATCTATCCCTATTGGGGATGCGAGGGGTGCTGGTGCCTATCTCCAGCTGTCAATGGGCGAGAGGCGGGGTTCACCTGGACAGGTTGCCAGTCCATCGCAGGGCAACACAGAGACAAACAGGACAAACAACCATTCATGCACACACTCACACCTAAGGAGAATTTAGAAAGACCAATTAACCTAACAGTCATATTTTTGAACAGTGTGAGGAAGCCCGGAGAGAACCCACGCATGGCAATAGTGCAACCCACTGCTCCACTGTGCAGCCCCAAATATCATCCCAATTACATAATTGTGGTTGTAACAGGACAAAATGTCAAAAAGTTGAAGTGAATTTTTTGCTTTCTATTCTTGTCTGTTGACAGAACCTGGGTAGCTATTAAGTTAATTTGCCTTGAGTCCCTTTGACGCTGTAAACAAACTCATCTGGTTTTAGATGTATTTCATCCATACTTTTTTATACCCTCTCAATCACCCTCAACACCACAATGGGTGTTGAGGGTGAGTTGCCAGTTGACCCTAACATTCATTGTAAATAGTGAAGAAACGTTTTCCGCAGTGAGCTTGCACATTCAACACTGTAATGCCTCAGCCGGGATTTGAACCCATGACTTTTATGCTGCAAGACGACAATACTAACAGTCAGTTTAGCTGAATTTATAGGTTTTTAAGTCAAACAAAAACAATCCTTCATTCATACGTTTGGAAAGTTTGGGTCAAATTAGGACTCTTTCTTGAACACTCGTTTGGGTTGTAAATTAATCAGGCACTGGAGGTACTGAGGCTCCCACCCAACAGTGGGTAAACAAACCTGGCATGGACAGGCCTAACTCCACCCAGAACATAATCAGGCTGAACGTCAGCCCTAAGCTGCTTAAGGCACCAGGCGGGTTGGGGTGAAGACTCTCACAGTGTGAGCTTGTCTCCCACTCCGCTCCACCTGCAGAAGGATGCGTTCTCTTACCTGCCGCCGGCTCTTTGATGTCTCCACCTCAAGGCGGACGTCGGCGCTCTGCTGCTTGCACCTGCAGCGCATGTGAAGGGGACGAGGAGCTCGACTGAGTTTTGCTCCTCAAGCTTCCCTTTATTCTCATGCTCTGCTTCTTTGGTAAATCTGAGTTGCCCATGTCCGAGGAGGGACAGATTTCTCAGCGGCGCTGAGCCCGGCCCGCGGGCTGACTTTCACCTGCAGCGCTGTGGGACGGCTGAAGGAGAGCAGGGCACCATGCCCACCCTGCCCAACCTCAACAGCCTGGGGAAGCTGTGCAGCTCCAGCCGCAGCCAAAGCGTCCACCGGGTCAACCGGGTTCGGGTGAAACGCAAGAGCTCGGTCAAGCGGATGTCCATCATCGAGGATGGAAACGTGGCTGAAGTCCTCTACCTTATTCCGAAACAGTACATGGAGCAGTTTCCGTTCCTCAACCCAGACGACTATTACCTGAGTGAGAGGCTGAACGACGTCCCTACGGGTAGGACCAGATGCCCCTTCAACATCTGCCCATGCTATTAGTGCCTGGTCTCCTATAAACCGAGGACATTTCTGGTTTATCTGCTGCTCTAAAAAGAGACATTTTTTTTGTCAGGTGAACGTAAACCTAGATGACAGTGAGCAGGAGCGCTTTTTGATATAGGTTCACTGCCCAGAGCAGCAGGGCATACACAGCAAAAACGGAACTAAAAATAAGTAATATTTTCTTGAAATGAGTGTATCCGTCATTGATTTAAGCAGGTAAATAAGATGATTTGCCAATGGAATAAGATTTTTGCACTTAAAACAGGAACAATTCATCACAATCATCTTATTTCAAGTGCAGGATGTCTAATTATCTTATTTTAGGGGTCAAAATACTCATTCCATTGGCAGATAATATTATTTACCTGCTCAAATCTAGGACAAAAACACAAATTTTAAGAAGATTTTACTTGTTTTTAGATACGTTTTTGCAGTGTAGGAGGCGCCACAAGCCCTTGAGAGAGGAAGACGTTATGTAAGTTGTGCATAGAACAAGTCTGCTGCAGATATTTCTCGTGGGATATTTCTATGGGAAACAGCTTCTTGTTCTGATAAATTAAAAGGCCTATTTCGCCCTTTTTCTAGGGAATTTGGCATAAATTTGATCGTCTGGTTAAAAGTCGGAATCTGAACTGAGTTGTTCTCTTCTGAGCAGAGATTCTTTAAAGCAAACCTTTAGGCTATTTGTTGATTCTATTTTTGTATCATCTATAGATTTCCATAGCTTTCCATATATGGTACACACACTGCAAAAACGAAACCAAAAATAAGTAATATTTTCTTAAAATGAGTGCTTGATGATCTGCCAATGGAATAAGATTTTTGCACTTAAAATAGGAACAACTCATCTCCAGCATCTTATTTCAAGTGCAGGATGTCTAATTACCTCATTTTAGGGGTCAAAATACTCATTCCATTGGCAGATAATATTATTTACCTGCTCAAATCAAGGACAAAAACACAAATTTTAAGAACATTTCACTTGTTTTTAGATCCGTTTTTGCAGTGCAGTATGTATACAGAGCCATATTCGATAGATTAAACTAGTTGAAAAATGTATTTATTTCCGTAACTCAATTCAGATTTATTACATAAAAACGGAAGTTTTCAAGCCTGTTAATTATGGTGATTTTCTGTATACAGCTAAGGAAAACATGACATTTAAGATCAGAATATTACAACAGATCAATAATGTGCGCGTAAAGAAAAGTATGTTTCATTTTTCAGGTTTCACCTTTATTTGTTTATTTCGGTCTGTGTCTGTGGAGTGGGTGGGTGTGGTTCAGCAAGGAGAAGGTGTGCACAGGGAGAGGGGGTTTGTTCAGGGCATGCAAGGATCAACACTGCTAGCAAGAGATTAGACCATAAATGATGACCTTATGTGCATCAGTGATGTAGCCATAACTCCACATAAATGAACATTTACTGTAAAAGTCAAAAGTTAATTGCTGTCCTTTCAGTCATTATGTAAAGCGACCCTATGTGCGAGGAGGGCCTGTTGCCCAGCAGACGTAGGCCACAGGGTGGCTTACATCAGGATTACAGCTCTGGGCACGGCGACAAATCAAGATTTGCAGATTTTACACATTCTCTGACTTCAAGCCAGAAACAGCTGTAAAATTTGTATGGTTTTTTTTGTGTGTGTAAATGATAGAAGTAGCTCCTTTCTGTTTTAGGAATTAAGATTTTATTTGATCAGGCACAGCAACGCTTCAACTTCTTTTAATGCTCACTGCATTCTGCAAACTTGCACCTTCTCCTATAGCTGTTTCTAATAATAAGTCATAAAAAACATGCTACCGAGGACTTATTTGTACAATCACTGCGACTAAAGTTCCTGTCAGAACTTTACATGCACTCATAAAAAAAAAATCGTTGGCTTATCTTTTAAAGTTATGCAACTGCAATAAATTTAAAAAGCAATACAGGGTCAGAATTATACAGACCCCCCACTAATATTAGCTCAAATGCCTCTTACAAAGTTGCAGAGAGCAATATTCTGGTAATATTCTTATAATCGTGGCCAAATTGCAGATTCTTTCTCTTTTCTCCAGGATGTTTTTGGTTTCTCCATGTCTACAGCTACAAATCGAGTTGGAAGGATTTTAGAGCAGGCGCCTCTTTTCTTTTTTAAGCACCCTCTAGATTCACTTTCTCATGGAGAGTGACTCTGGTGCTCTAGCATCTTCATGTTCTTGAACATCCTAAACAATTTCCTTTCTTCTGAGGATGAGAGCTGGTGTCAGATAGTCGATACTTGGACAGTTCACTGCAAGAATTGAACTAAAAATAAGTAAAATTGTCTTGAAATTAATATATGTGTCCTTGATTTGAGGAGGTAAATAAGATTATCTGCCAGTGAAATGAGTATTTTGACCCCTGAAAAGGATAATTAGATATAATACACTTGCAATAAGAGTATGGAGATGAGTTATTCCTATTTTAAGTGTAAACATCTTATTCCATTGGCAGATAATCTTATTTACCTGCTCAAATCGAGGTCAAATGCACCTATTTCAAGGGAATTTTTATTTCCTTTTAATTCTCTTTTTTCCATATATTTTCTATTCCGGGAAGGAAAATGATAAAAAAAGAAAATGGATCTAAAAGTGGTTTTGGTTTGGGTGAATCAAGTTTGGGCTCAAGCTTGTTGAAGGTTTGTCAGAAGCTTGTTTATGGATGCAGTTAAAGAGTAGTCTGTATGTGTTATTTTATAATTACTGTTGCTTGTTTAATTTGCCAGCTGGAAAATTAATGTTTTAAATGCATAAGAAACCGCCTCAAATTAAAATGTGAGACATTGTGAGAGGATATAAACTCCTGATACCGGTGTAGCTTATTCCTCCCAATGTTGGAGCGACTTATCCTGCCTTCGAAATGATACAATGCACCTGCTAAACACAAGTACGTATAAAAGGTCTGACGATATGTCAGAAAAACTATAAATTATCTGACAGTTCAAACAAAGAAGGTCATTTTTAGCAGTGTCGGTGCTTGCATGAATGGCCCCTCCTTCCGCCACCCTCCGACCAATCAAAATGCAGAATAAATGCTTTACAATCCTACGCTTAAAAAAAGTCTCCCTATTCTCAGCAGCAAACAGGGGACTCCCAAAATCCCATCAGTGCACATGCATAAAACCAATAGAAATCTTGTTAATCTAGTGTCCACCCGTCCAACAATCCATATCAAAAATTGGGATTAATATGTGGGAGCAGCAGTAAATAAGATTATCTGCAAATGGAATAAGATTTTTTTCACTTAAAATAGGAATAACTCATCTCCATACTCTTATTATTGCAAGTGTGTTATATCTAATTATCCTTTTTAGGGGTCAAAATACTCATTTCACTGGCAGAAAATCTTATTTACCTCCTCAAATGAAGGATAACGCGGTCTGAGTAAAAGAAACTTTGTGCTGCACGTGGTTGCACTCTCACAGGTGATGCTGTTTTGTAACCAGTTTTAAAATAGCAGCGAGCTGCTGAACAGGTTCTCGCCGTCCGCCGTCAGAGTTTTCTCGGTGCTTTTCTAGAGTCAAGGAGTTCTTCCAAGTTATTTCTCTCTCTCTCTTTTTTTTCTTTTCTTATCAGCTTCTCTGTGTGAGTATATATTTTTTTCCCCCAATGCATTCCAAGACCCTTAAATAATCAAGGCAGGGAATAACTGTGTAGCCTTTCTGCACAAAGCGCTGTTGTTACGCTGCATGTGACCTCATGCATCATGGTGCCAGTTTAGCTTATACTCAGCGCCCAGCAGTCGAAAGCCGTGACTCAAATTGTGTGTTTTGTTTTTTTTCACTGAAATTATCAACTTATCCCTGGTGAGGTTATTAATTGACAGTCAGATGTGAATCATTGACATGTAAACCTTTCAGCCGAGGATAATTGCCGCACTTGGCAAACCCCTTGTAGGTTCTTCAGCTCAGATGAAGATTATTAAAAGAGGCAAGATGATAATGGGCCTCTCATAGCAGACAGAGTAACAAGATATCTTTGTTTTTGCTGTTAGTGGCTGCACTAGACGTTTTAGGGAGCTTCTCAAGGCTTTACACACTCCTGGAATACTTCCCTTTCCCTCATAATGAAAAAAAGGGTGGAGTGCAGGGAGAATTTTTTCCACCAAGAGATTTTGTTTTACCGTCAGCCTCGCTGGCAAGTTCCCCGTTGCCTGATGTCAACGTCTGGTGGAAACAAATGCATCCAGAAGGGGGCAGTTTTTCCCTACTCTGAATGGAGGCTCTGTGCATGCGTGACGAGATGCTGAGTCAGCAGATACAGGGAAGGTAAGCTGCTGACAAGCTCCTCTTCAGCCGAGTGGAAGTGCAAGATGAATCAGTAACGGCTTGGTCCACAACTGCTGCTGCTGCTGCTGGTGGATTTAAATGTCCCTAGTTGTGTTCACAAAGAGCGGATAGTCAACAAGACAAACTGTTTTTTATTCTCTCTCCGGAGAGCAAAAAGGCAAACCTTGACACATTACACTGCAAAAACGGATCCTAAAATAAGTAAAATCTTCTTAAAGTTAGTGTATTTATCCTTGATTTGAGCAGGTAATTAAGATTATCTGCCAATGGAATGATTATTTTGACCCCTAAAATAAGATAATTAGACATCCTGCACTTGAAATAAGATGATTGTGATGAATTGTTCCTATTTTAAGCGCAAAAATCTTATTCCATTGGCAAATCATCTTATTTACCTGCTCAAATCAAGGACAAATACACTAATTTTAAGAACATTTTACTTATTTCTAGTTCCAGAGAGTGAATATGATGTGCTCGGAGTTAGTCATAGTTTTGAAAGCGATTCCTTTTTCATCTTGCAAGTGTAGTTTACTTCTAACATTTTGAATATTTTAGATAACGACATATAAAGAGAAGCCTCACTTTTTTTTAAAGGAAGTGATGTGATAACAGCCTGCGTATTAACAGGACTCAGTATCTGCTCTATAATTGGATTTCAAATGATCCACTAAAGATGTTAACACAGTGCCCATGCCAGGAGTCATCATGAGTCTAACCTGCAACCTTAGATGACCACTTTGGCTCTCCAAAGAACTGATGGGATTGGATGGTGGACAGGGATCGTCACAGGAGGTGCAGCTGGCTTTAAGGAACGGCGAGTCACAGCGTGACCCCAATTAAGTAGATAAACCTTGGGTTTTGTCCCATCGCTGCAGCCCTGTTGATACGCAGGATTGATGAAGGACCCTACTTTTCATTCCCAGCCTCAATGGGAAGTAGGTATAGTGGATCTACTTGTCCATCCATCTGTCAATCCTTTGTCCTCTGCTGATCCGAGATCTGGACACCATAGCAAGACTTCCAGGTTTTTAACCTAGCCATCCATCTTCAGCTCCAACTGAGCCATCCCAAGGTGTTCCCCGCGCCCCAGGCATGTACAGGTACATATAAAAATTATTTTAATATTGTGAAAAAGTTTCATATTTTTGTCTCTCATTTTAGACCCAACGTACAGTGCCTCGGAAAATCTAAACATTGTGTAAAAGTTACATTTGTAAACTCATGGTGTTATATCCTAATCAGCTGGTTGACTCAAAACATCTGCAAAGGTTTCTTGAGCCTCTCTAAATGGTCTCTCAGTCTGGATCAGTAGGCGACACAATGGGGCAGACTGCTGACTTGACACACGAGTAGAAGACCGTCATTGACGGCCTCCACAAGAAGGATGAGCCTCAAAAGGTGATTGCTGAAGAGGTTGGTTCTTCAGAGTCCTGTGTCCAAGCATAGTGCCAGAAAGTTGAGTGGAAGGACAAACTTTGGTAGGACAAAGGCGAACCAGCAACAGGGATAAACGCAGGGAGTCAGAGCATCAAGATCACCATGCTCAGACCAGCCCCACGCATGTACTGCCAGCGTCTTACCTGGAATAAAAAGAGAAAGAACTGGATTGTTGCTCTTTGGTCCAAATTCCTATTTTCAGATGGGCTTCCTTTGGCCGCAGCAGAACCACAGGCTGATCTTCTCCATGCCACAACGCGTCGATGCAGTAATTCATGCAAAAGGAGCCCCGACCAAGTATTGAGTGCATAGAAGTGGAAATACTTTTCAGAAGCCTGAATTCTCTCTTCAAAATATAACTTCCTATTGATCTTGTTTAATATTCTAGTTCTGTAAGACATTGAATTCGGGGGTTTTCATTATCTGTAAGCCATAATCATCCAAATGACGAGACATAAAAACCTTGTAATGTTTAATGGATCTATCCAAAAAAAAAGATTAAAAAAATAAAACAACTGGACTTTTATTCTGAAGCTGAAGACGTAGAAGTCCAGTTGTTTTAATTTTTGTACCTTTTTTTTGGATTGATCATGACCTGGATGACTGAGAATCTTCACCAACGTAATGAATCTATATATCTACGTTCATTTTCTGAAATCAGTGAAAAAAAATATTGAACCTTTTCACGATATTCTAATTAATCGAGATCTACCCATAGTGCTTGCGGTCTAGGGTTCTGGGTCTTCCTCCAAAGGCAGGTGACCCACAGAGGCATCCGTATCAGATTCCCAGATCACCTCACCTGACTCTCTCCAGAGCAGAGGAGCAGCACTTTTACTCCACGCTCCCCTTCAGATAAGGGAGTTCCTCTCCTGACTTCTGAGGTTGGACCCAGCCAGGCAGATCTCCTGCTATCTAGGATTTTGTTCTTTTGGACAAATCTCTTTAGGTCATGGTTGGAAATCAGAGCCAATGTAGACTGAGAACCTTCGGCCTTTATCCAGGTAAGAAAAATGTCCTCAGACCCAGAAGAGCTAACTAACGCACCCCTAGGTTCTTTTCTTATCTTTAGATTTTAATGAAGGGTGTTTGAGAACTTGTTGGTATAACTAGTTGAGATCTCATAGTAATCTGTAATCCACTTTAATCCTCCTTATTTGATTTAAGTACCTTAAATGAAATGTTGTAGAGAGATATTTGTGCTAAAAACATTGTTTTTATTTATAAACAACCATACCTAAATTTTTCCATAATATCACAGCTTCACGTAGTTGTAGTTGTACCAGTTACCATTTGAATCTCCTCATATGAAATGCCTCTCCAGAGTATATTATTGTTTGCTAACTTGTGTGATGCAGACAAATATGGGTAATAGGGTGTTTCTTTATTTATAGGTAAATAGTGATTTATGCATATTTTTTTCAATTCAGAGTCAATGTTTATTTATATAGCCCATTTCATGGGTGAAGCATCACAATCTGCAGTCTATCAAAATTTAGTTACTAAAATATTATTCTTTTCAGAATAATTTTTGAAAAGAATAATACAAAATAAAATAAATATGATGTTTCCTTTAATTAAGTGGTAAATGAATAGGAACATTAAATATAAAATTATAGAGTTGGCCTTTACATTTAAAATATAATAAAATAATACCTATCTTTCAGTTTAATGTGTTTTAGTATGCGTGTTTCTCCATTAATATATAACAAAACGTATAGAAAATTATTATTTTTACTTAACATATAGTTAATTTATTTACTCACTTAAATTAAATATATTTGACATATAGACGTATATTTGTTAAATTCTGGATGACTCAAGTATTCATTTTCATTTATTAGTTATTCTTATTAGATTAATTATATCCTTATTCATTATCAGAATTTTATTAAACTTTTATTTATTATTCTAATCAATTTAATTTAACATTTTATTTTATTTTTATTAAAAATATCTTTCATTAATCTAAGTGCTAAATGAGTGGTAAATGTTCAAAATACAAGTGCCTTAACATTTATGCATAAAACACAATAAACTCACACCATCAAGAAGTTTAAATTGTTGGTTTATTTATTAATACATTTTCTTACTTATTATATTTTGGATTAACATATTGTTTACATTTTTTATTTCATAAATTAAATTAAAGTATTTGATATTTCCTTAACAGATAAAATTTTGTTGGTGTCTTTTAGTTTATTTATTCATGTTTTTTTTTTATGTATGCTGTTTCCTCAATAACAAATATAATTTGAATACAATATATAATAGCTCAGTATAATAATGACTCAAATGCTTATTACACTTTTGCATTGTTAAAGCCTTACCTTTTAGTGCTAAATGAAATGAAATTAACTTTAGTCCAGAAGGTGTAATAAAATCCCAACCAGTCACGCAGTCCAAAATGTTACTTTACCCAATTAAGAAGTCAAGAAAGCATGAATAGAAAATAGAAGAAAGAATATATTCCCAGTTTATCTGGAGCAAAGAGCTGCATCATGTGAAGCAGCTGTTTTGGTTATGGGGGTCACACAGCAGCACTTTGTTGCAGCAATGAGGACGAGGCTGGCAGAACAGAGGGGCTGGGAGAGAGGGAGCAGGAGGGGAGGAGTAGGGAAGAGTGGGAGGAGGAGGAGGAGGAGGAGGAGGAGGAGGAGGGGTGGGAAAAAAGCAGGCAGTCAGGAGGCAAACCCCACGCTGTCGCTGTGTTTTTGGAAGGAGAGCTCAGAAGCGCACCTCTCTTTCCGTCTGTCTCTCTAAGCCTCTGGAGTCTTGGCTCTTTTTTTTTTTTTTGTTGTCTATTTTTTATTTATTTATCTTTTTTTAGCTCTTCGATCCTGACTATATATATTTATAAAAAAGGTTCCTTCAGCTCCCGTGTTACTGCCAGCTGATGGTCAGAGTGTTTTCTGCTGCAGCTGTGGCTGGATTCAAATGGTCATGGTCAAAGAAAAAGGTACCGCTGCACACATGTGTGTTTTCTGCGCCGCTTGTTTTGCTCGTCATGCTCGGCTACCGATGTTGTCGGTGTTCACTCACATTTTGCAGCACTAACTGAGATTGAAGTCGATTGATTTCCTGACATCTGATTTATTTTTGGGGCTTTTTTTTTTTTTGTAAGAGGGTGGTGGGCGTGGGGGGGTGCTGTGCTTGAAGCGCAGATAACGATTCACCTAATGTTAAATGTAAAGCTTAAATGTAAAGCTTCAACACTGCAACACAAGAGTGGCTGACTTGAACATGCTACGCCCTTTTAGCTGCTGCTTGGCTTTGAGTCTGCCTCGTTTGGCAGCGTCAGGATTTATGTTAATGCATATTTGGGGTAACAAAGCATCGCCGGAGCTTTGTGTTAAATGACGCGATCGCTGTTGGGTTAGTCAGCTCCTCTCTGTGAGGAATAAAAAAAAAAAAGGTCAGGAGATGCCAAAATAAATAAATAAATAAATAAATAGGAAAAGTGGAGCGGCAGTGTTGGGGAGGCACACTGCGCAGAGCTGCGAACCTGCGCTCTCTGGCATCCTAGCTCTATCACTCTGTCTGCAGCCGTTGTCACGGCAACCCTCTTAAAGGTACACTCCATTGTTGTCATCCGTGGCCCCATTCATGGTGTCCCGTTAAGAAGAAAGACAAGGAAAAGAAAGAAAAAAAAAAGATGATTGTTCCTGCCTATAAACTGAGGTCACCCAGCTGTGTGGGATTAATTAGGTGGAGTCAGGAGGGCGCCATTGTTCAGAGTTGTTAACGTCTCGCCTGCAGCTTCACCAGGATGTGTGGTCCAGAGTGGGACTATTGTTTGTTTTGGGATGACTCACGAGCACCAGCAGCGATGTGGTAGAAATAGTTTTTATTTATTTATTTTTTTTCAGTTAAAGAAATCTAAAGTTTAAAATGCCTCCAAACCGAAACGGTGAGTTGCTTACGTGTGCTCGAAAGCGACGGGGAAAGTTATTAAATTGCAATAACTAATGTGCATTTCTATTTAATACACTGTGCAATAATCCTGAAAAAGTGACTTCTGCTGCTACTACACCCGAATATATGTCAATACACATATATTTCTTTTTGTATTTTTCTTTTTTTCTTTTTCTTACCTACTCCTTTTGATCCATGGTATAACGAGGACACTGTATATTTGATGCACCTCGTCCTACTTGACTCCTTCTTCCTATGATTACTGATTACTGAGCCGATGTGACATGTGAATTTCTCCAATGTGAGATCAATAAAGCCTATCTTATCTTATCTTAAGAATGGTTCCTATATAGGCAACCCGGAAAGGAAATTACATTAAAGTACTTTCCAGGTCTGAACAGGTGTGGAATAATAAAGAGTTGAAAAATAATTTGTTTTCCCCCACCAGACTTTATTGTTTATTCAAATTTCCATAAGATCCAACCATCTGTCCATCTTTAGAGATAAGCGCTGCTCAAAAGTCACAAAAGTGCATCTAAAATGAGTATAAGTTCTCAAAGAATGTATACCCCACTCAAAAAAAACAAAACAAAAAACATCAACGTCATAACATGGGGTTAAAGATATTTTTGACAGATTCTAGTGAGTCGGTCTGTTTATGCATTTGACCGCGCATTGATGGCTGGAGGCGGCGTCCAGCTCTGAATCTGTTCCTTTGATGTGGGTCCGACTGGCCGCAAAGAAACGGCGCTTGTGGTTCGGTTCCGCCGCTGGCAGAACTTCTGTAACCTCTGGGTCCCACATGTTCCCTTTTTTCCAGACTCCCTCTGGGAGTTTTCCCTAGTTGTAAGCAGTTAGCTGGACATTGTTGGGCTTTGTTGATAGAAAGTGGTCTACATTTAGAAAGCTCCTCTTGTCCTTTCCTTTATGGAGAGAGAGCTACACGAATACTTATAATTTTTTTAAATGTAACTTCAAAGACTCATATTGCAGCCTCGGTTTTGTGCTATCTAAACTGACAGTTAAATTTAATAGCCCAGTAATAAATCTAAATCAGAATCAGCTTTATTTGCTTTATGTCAAGAGTTTATATTAGCTTTGGCTCTGTATGAAGTTTTCAGAATTGGCCTGCTGACTTGGGGTGTAACAACAAAACCAGCTTACTAACGTGAGACAGATACACGGACTCAGGTCCGTGACTATGACAGGATTTTAGCAATGCTTTTAAAAAAATCTGATTCTGTTTTTCATCCTGACAAAAAAATCATAAACGTTTCACAATCCACAAAGTGTGTTTTGAAGAAGCTGTAATAAGGTTTTGTTATTTTTCCTGCGAAGATTGTCACGTGAGGCTTGAGTGCGTGTGAAGTAGGGAAAATGCATGTGCTCATTGCGTGACACTTGACAGCTCTCATAATATTTGAGATTAATAAAGTATCTGTATAGATCAAATAAAGCTAGTTAATGAAACTAGCTAGCATTATCAAGCTTGCTAAATAAGCTAGCTTGCTTTTTCAAGCTACTCCCAGCTCCAAAATGTTTGACATTAGCTTATTTGATACAACCGACACAATACTGCTAGTTTCTTAAATTATTACTCTAAAAGATAACATTGATATTTCTTTACCCTTTGTACATCTTTTTTAATGAAGGAATAAAAGTTTATTGATGGTTTTTACCACTGAATGCCAAAACTGTGAAATATTTATGTGCAGTTAACTTGGACTTATTTATTCTACACTTATTCATGCTCAATACAACCAGAGGTTACTAGGGTAAATACTAGGGCTCTAAACTCTCATGCAATGCATTTCCCTCACCGCCCACACGCTAATAATGACATTTCTCACATAAAAAAAATAACAAAGCCCATCTGGGCGGCGGATGATCCATTCACAGCTCTGTCCATCCAGAGCTCAGTCTAAACACCGGCAACACCAGCAGAAATTCCTGCTGCAGTTAATGTTAACTGAGCAGCAGGAAGAGTGAGCAGAGTTTAAATAATTTTGGTCTTCACTTTATTCAGTGATACATTTGGGGTCTGTTTCATTTTATCCATTCATGCAGCTCGATCTAGAAACAAAATAAGTTTTCTAAGTATAAAGCAAACAGCTGGAATGGACTCAGGAAGTTGGAGTTTTGGTGGCAGCAGACAGAATTTCTGGATAAAACTCGTAAAAAGTACGAGTACTTCAGTTTAGATACTCGCTGATTCCAAGTACCGATACTGAGTACTTAATAAGTTGGTACTTATAGATCACAAATAACTTAACAAGAACATTGACACTGAAAACGACTGACCATCAAGGGCGATGAATTCAGTTAGACCTTCAGTTATCTTCTCTCCTTCTTTTTCTTTTGGAGGGTCAGCAAACCACCTCCTGGTGTACAACACCACTACCTGGCATAAAGTGGTATCTAGCCTTTGAGTTGCAGCGTAGGCCAGCCCAGGAGGAAAATTGGTATCGGTTCAGAGTATCGGGTTACTTTTACAGCAAACCGAAAGTCTGAACCGATACCCAGCATTAAGTACGGCCCAATACCGATACCAGTATCAATACCGATACACCACTACTTCAGGATGTCGACCACTCATTTAGATGATCTTGGCTGCATCTAAAAAATATATAATTGGTAAGGACTCTTCAGCCAAAGCGGAAGTGCGTCAGCATTCGCCATGATAAGTGCTGTCCGAGTAGTGCAGCCGGTAAAGAAACAGGTAGTAAAAGTAGCTTCTATGCTTCCTATCATAGTTCCTTTAGCATAGGGAGCTCATAGATATGGCTTAAAAATAAAATCTCAGATTTTATCAGACCAAATTCAATTAATCGATTGTTTTTTCCTTCTTTTCGTTTCACAAAAATGAAATCAAAGAAATAATTTTTAAAACTTGCTGTTATGTCCAGCATTTTGTCTGGGAGTTGACCTGAATTCAAAGCGCAACTAAATAAAAGCTGTGAAACATTCTTGTAAAAGAAGATGGTGGCCCTGCCGTTGTAAGCAATGAAAATATAACACAATATTTGTTGCTAGGTTTTATGCAATTAGCTAAGAACAGGCTTCACTTCACTTGTGTAACTTCAAACTGACTTAAAAGGAATAAGTAAATGAATAAATTAATGTGTCTTGTGTTGTGGTAAAAAAAGTTTTCTGTTTACAATGTTTTGACAATATATTTTCCTAAACATATATTCAGCGTTGCTGCTATTCTCTTCATGGAAACCTAATGAGAGCATTGGCAAAATAAAATTTCTAGTGCTGCCAGCCCATCAATTAGAAATATTAAAGTATTTTATTAAATATTATGACAAAATCTCATTATACTCCTACGACTAACCTATTGTTAAACTCAAGAAATAACATGGCTCTTGAATTGTTTCATCATAATTTATTTAACATTTTCTGGTTTGACAAGAAATTCTCAAGTGTAGCTGTCTCGTGATTTTATTTTCTGCAGACGGCTGCTGACACCTGTAGTGTTTTCTCATCTTTGAAGCTTGCCTCTGTCTTCTTCCTAAAAAAAGAAGAAAAGACTCTAACCCCTTTTTCACAGGCAGCAGTGCAACACAACCAGTGTTTGTACAGCTGCCACACAGACTGGAATATACAGATGACATGAGTTTTCTGTCATAGAACATCTGAACCCAACAAGCTAAAAAACTGGTTACTTGTACTAATCATGCTATACCTGCTCAATAATGGTCAATGAGAACTCGTTTTTTTCTTGTGCAGAATGGTGTGGTCTACCGCTGGATGTTTATTACTTGCCAAGCGTCAGATTGTTCCCACCAGGGGAAATTTGCCATTAAAAATTAATCGTCTATGTTCTACTCATGGTCTACTGTGAGAAAATGACTCCATTGAGCTAACTTGGATCAGAACCAGCATTAATTGGGATTGATTATAATAATATCTTTCCCAGATAATAATATAGAATTTATATAAGAATGTGTTATTTGAAAAGACTTTATGACTGTTTGCCTGCATAACTTGGGAAAACAAAGTATAAACCATAGTTAAAGTACATGGATGTAAAATGTTTTCTTTACAAGTATGAAAAGCAAGCAGGAGGACAAAAGCGGGTAATGTGTAATTATGAACTGGAGGAGGGGCATTTTGACCCGGAGCCAATTAAACTATTGGATATCCATTAATTTTTCCTGATAGGTCCGGATTATAATAAAATATGGAGATGAATCAAATCAAACCCTCAAATCACATCTATCACTTAACATAATTGTAAAATATATTGTTGTGAAATATATTGTATTTGTGGCTGCATTTTGTTAGACCTGATTTGTGCAGCTGATTCCTATTTTTTTTAAAAAATGGCATAATTATGACCCCTGATGAAACTAGAGTAATCCTAAATGAGTTCTGGATCAATTTGCCCATTTTTCAATCGTACTCTTATTATTATTTTGTAGATATGTCCATAAAAAGGTTCATATCTCACACAGACTGTGAGTAGAATATATATATCTATATCTATCTATATCTATATCTATATAGATATAGATATAGATATATATAGATATATAGATACTTTAGACAGTCCACTTTGCATGGTTCATAGGAAACGTTCTGCAGTAGGAAAGAACCAAACCTGCAAAAGTTCAAAGTGGCTAAATGAGCAACACCATCTGTTAGATATTGTTTATTAGTGATTTTAAATTTATTACCTTATAGTACGTTATAGACAACGACTTCCAATGTTCAGCTGTCAAAGTAGTAAAAGTACTCCTGATGGATACAAATTGATGAATTGATTGATATGAAATGACGAGTGAGAGAAACATTTAAGTTTCATACCTTGAAAACTCAGGAAATTCGGCCGGATATAAAATTACCAAAATTGAAAAGGTACGAAAGAGCGATGGGTCAGAAATCACCCTCTGAGTGACCTTATTCCACTAGATATTTATTGGTCATGCTACCATATCTCCGTTCAGTAGATTGTAAGTAGAATATATCAAATTACGCAATAGCGTCGGCTATAAAAAGGAAATACCAATTAACACATAACTGGTAACTGGTTGTTAAACACCGAAACCGGCAATGCGATTTTCAGATTTTTAGAGTCATATACTGTAACCACATTGGCTTACAATGGATTGCAGTGAATTAAATTAAATTGTTGGCTATCAAAGCTCAAAGTGTCACCCTGGTTAGATATGAACCGATGCATGGTTGGTGTGACCCGGCCTTAATGCAGATAGCTCTATTTTGCTGCTGAAAAAGTGAAATAACCAACATTAGAGGTACAAAATGACACAGGAGTGAAACTGTCTGCAGCCCACATTGTGCAACTCAACATCTTTTCCCTTAGTGATATTGTCACGGGAAACACAACCAGACTAGCGGGCCTACACAGGCTGTTAAAGAGCCGAAGCCTTTATCGCCTTCCCCTTAAGTACAATGACTTCTGCAGCTCATGAAGCCACCATTGTCTCTTGGATAAAAAGCTATACTGGAAATCCTTCTCTCTGTTTAGCAGGCAGTTATTATGTATAGCGTCTCAGATTCTGCACTGTGTTGCTCAAACATGGAGAGCAGGTCATTATTCAAAGCTAAGGTCCCAGAGGATTACTTATTAAAGGTTAGGGGGGCCTGCTAGAGGCTGATAGGGCCCCCCCCCCCTACTCCTCCTCCTCCTCCCACGGTTTTTGCTCCACGTTTGAAGTGCTTTGTCTGGGATGTTGGTGGCGGGGCAGAAAGAAGTAGAGTCATAAATATTCATAGAGGGGGGAGGAGTTAAGAGCTCCTTTTCATATCTAGGCGATAAAAAGGCTCCAACGCCCCCTTACCCCCAAAACACATGCTCGAACCCATGCTTGAGGAATTATTAATTGCATATCATGGCGAGCCTTATCTGCGCCCCTTTGATGCTTTTCGCAGCCCAGACTCCCTCTGGAACATCCCATCCCAGTGTTTGGACTGGATGATTATAGGGCTAAAAAGTCTGTTTTGCGTCTGCTTTATTGTCTATGAAGTGGACACGGCTAGAGCCTAAATTATTGGCTGGGCCAGGAGGAGTGGAGACGACGGCCTTTATCCGACTCACTGTGTGTTTGTTTTGGTCACAGACTCCCGAAGGCCGTTTAGCACGCTCTGATATACGTTTGGAAACTCTCAGGTCTGCATCGCTAGCAGCAACAAAAGGAGAAGAGCAATTAAAAATGTATGAAGTCTTCCTCGTTTTATCTGCCTCTCTGTTTTGTGGAATTCCCCCCCCGCTCCCGGTGCATTTCCTGACTCCCTGCTATAGTTTCGCATTCCTCTGGATCCATGGCAGGAAATGAAGGCAACGCATTTTGAAGCCTTCCCAGAAAGTCCTGAGCTCTGTGACAATAACCACAAAACATCGTGCTTCACAATTGGCATCCGGGTACTCGTTTCAGAACGGAAAAAAAAAAAAAAAAAAAACTGTCCTGAGGGGATTCAGGACTTTCCTGCCAGCATCATCTGCAGCATTTATTATTGCCAACGCAGCTCGGCTATGGTTAAACGGGTTGGGGTGGGGGTGCTTTTTGGAGAGGGCAGCCCCCTTTCTCTGTGCCGGGCTTTGGGATGCCGTGTTCTTTATTGTTCCCCCAGCGGCACGGTTCTCTGTGTGTTCATTGTGAGTTCAGCCTCATATTTGTCACTTCATCCGGTGGCGATGAGGCAGGACAGATTACTCTGTCAGCAAAGCGCACGCATGCAGCTCAGTATCGGGAATGTGAGCCGGGAGTCGGAAAAATCTCACCATTCCTTATTCCAGTAAGTCACTTTGTGCTGAGGTTGCCTAACGTGCTTCTTCCTAACTTATTCATGCAGTTATATAATATCAATCTGAGCAAATCAAGGACCACTTTGACAGTATCACAAAAATAAAACACCAGAGATTTACTAATGGATTCATTTTAAACCCATAGTTTTGAAGCAGATTTCCATAAAGTATTGGTCTTATAGAGTAATAAGTGCATAATAAGTGTAATTGATGAGTGTGTGTGTGTGTGTGTATATATATATATATATATATATATATATATATATATATATATATATATATATATATATATATATATATATTGTTCAAGGCCATTGTAGGTTTTTACAACACCGTGTAACTTACAGTGTTATGCCAAAGGTTTAACTCACCATCTCTCAAGAGGCTCTTGCAAAAGAAATGACTTTTCACTTTTTGCTATAACAACGCAACATGGCTTTCAGTGACATGGTAGCAGGCAAAAGTCAATTACTCCACCATTGGATGGAAAAAGAACATCATATTGCTTTAAAATTACAATGTGTGTTTCTGAGAAAGGAGTCCTAAAAGAAAGCAGCTGGAGTTGACAACCGTAGATCATTCTACTTGCCGTTTTCTGTCGAAATGGAGGATAATTTCAACACATAAAATGACATGGCGGGCCATGTTTGGGCCATGGGCCCCCAGTTTGACACGTGATCTAGGTCATTTCATTTTTTACATTTGCAGTTTACCCAAATTTCACAGGTAGGAACATTTAATTACAGCCATACATCAATTTGTAGGTCTCCCCAAAGATGTTTTGTGACCTATGATAACCTATTATATAGCACAATTTTTGATAGTCCACTCGTTCTACTACAGTGAAAAAAGGCTCTATCTATCTATCTATCTATCTATCTATCTATCTATCTATCTAGATAAATAGATAGATAGATAGATAGATAGATAGATAGATAGATAGATAGATAGATAGATAGCCCTAACAAAGATCGAAACCACAGTTGGCAGAAATAAACTGTGATGCATTTGAAGACTTCTTAATTTTTATATAGAGATAAACTGAGAGGAAATGGTTAAGTACATGGGTATGAAATGGTCAAATTGTTCATGTGTGCTGGTGAAATGGGGAGTATAATTGGTCATGAGTTAACTGATCCAGAGCCTGAATTGATTCATAGTTGATACAAAATTTTTTGAGGCACAATGGTCTTTCTTGTGCCGTCAAAAACTCCACAAGGACTAAATGGAAAAGGGACAAAATGACCAGCACACCTACTGAAAGATTTAATACTTTATTTATTTTTACTGTTTTAAAAGGCTGATGATTGTGCTTCCTCCTTCGGCTTCTCCATTCAGTGGACAGACATTTTCATGACATTCATAATTATCTTCTTTGTAGAAAAAGTCCAGGTGGGAATAAAATATTAATAACAAGTTACACCTGTTTGACTGTTATAGTTTGGTCTTTAATACTAAAGCTAATTTCTCGCCAATAAAAACTATCAATGAATCACTTTTTTTAAAACGTAATGTGCTTTCCAAACAAGAAATTGAGGACTATAATAATTAAGGATGATTATTTTTTCTGCTTTTTTGTACCCATGCCAGTGGGAAGAATCAAGCTGTAGCTTAAAGAGAAGAAACAAAACATAAACACGTTGGATTATAAAGGGGAACCGAGCCGTAGATCGGGACTATAAATGGTTGGATTAGATATTTTTCCCCAGTGCGGTCACCCAGATGGTCTGTGTTTCGTTCGCGGAGGTGCAATGTGACACACGGAGCTGCAGACACTCGATTCAGTGTCACAGCAGTTCGGTTCACCCAGAGATGACTCACTGTCCTGCTGAGTGTAATCACATCAGAGACACCGGGGAGACGGGTCCTCCCCACCATAACCTGCCTTCCTTCTCGGCTCCCTCCAGAGACGTCGTCTCCGTCTTTCTCCGTCCCTCATTGGCTCACAGCTGCGCCGTCTCCCGATTGCGAATAGATCGTATCGCTCGCTGCTGCAATTTAGTCCGTAAGAATGAACTCCCAACTTTTTTGGGAGTGTGTCACGAAAATGAATCCGGACGGATAGGTTCTGTTCACCGTATTACTTTCACTGCAATCGAACCAGGAAGCCGCTGCAGCTGTAAAGGTGGGATGGAGGCGAGGACATCAAAAATCCAGGGTAATGGCTTCCTTTGGATAGACCATCGATTGTTCATGATGCTATTTCTGTCCTTCTGCAGGTGTCTTATTTTAGCTCGGCAGACTAATGATTCATTGCAGAGCAGATAGAGCAACGGTCCTTTGATGTGTGTTTTCATGTTGCAGGCCTCGGTGCTCATGCTGGTGTGCCGTCGGCTTTGAAACGCGCAGCAGAGGCAGAAAAATGAGGGGATGAGTGAACGAGGCTGCCTGCTTTAAATTTCTTTGAAAGTGAAATAATCTGCTGGTTTCAGACCGCTGATGAGCTTTGTGCAGTGCGGCACTGCAGCAGCAGTCACATTCTGAAGAGGGGGACTTGTGCCCGTCGGTGTCAGGGACCGCTGAACTTTTTATGGGACCACAGGCTAACATACTGTGGATATAAAGAAAATGCTGCTGCCGGCTATACATAGGGATCAAACTAGCCTTCCTGTTTAAAAAGGCTGTAATGATGTAAATACCTCACACAGTAATGAGACTTGTGATATAATCCCATATTAATAAAAACAAAAAGTAGAGATGCCCCGATGTGGCCATCTTCCTATCAGCACTTTTTGTTCAGCTTTGATACACAGATTTTTACTTTATTCCCTTTTTCCTCAGTGCATTATTTATTGCCATTTCTTGCTAAATAATATTTTCCAGAGGTATGTAAACTGATGTTTTATCATATTTTTATCTATTGTTCTTTTTTATTGTTACGTCTTTTTCACTGTTGAGTTTGTTTTTAGCCCTTTCTGCCTTATTTGTTATCGTGAAACTTGCAGTAAAAGAATCTTCAATCTGGATTGTCTTCTTTAAAGCGCAAGAAGATATAAGGAACTACAGAAGAGAATTAGGGACATTCAATTCCGACTTTACTCTCAGAAGTCTGACTTTTTTCCTCAGAATTCTGACAAAAAAAGTCAGACTTCTGAGAATAAAGTCAGAATTCAATGGACTTCGTTTTGTTTTTGAATGGCCCTAATCCTCTTCTGTAAAGGAACAGCTTTCAAAGTGTACAGTATATATTTTTGGGGTTCCTACAGTGATCGGTCATAATTATTTATATAAAGACCCGATGTGATGTGGTGCTGCATGTGTATGAGAGGAGCTGCTGTCAAACAGGGTTTTACTAATATGTTAAAAGAAATACTTAAAAAATATTGAATTCACGTAAACTGTCTTTAGGATCCTATATTTGCAATTAGCTCAGCTAGCATTATGTGTATATATGGACAAAGGTCCTCAGAGTCCTCTAAGAGAGCTCCTATCTTAGCCGAAAAATTCCTGCCAAGAGCCATGATTGGTTGATTGTACAAAAAAAAAAAAAAATTAAATGTGTTCCAAGTTATCAATGGAGAGAAATTAGCCGATTAGAGTAGATTAAGAAATTTGCGTCATAATGATGAAACTTGCTGTAAATCAAATCATTTTCACACAGCATCAAAATGTTTGAACGCACCTCATTTACATCCTCATGATCACCGTTTTGATTTTCTTGGGATGAAGAAAAGAAAGGAAGGTGGCTTTATAAAATACAAAAGAGAATTGGACAAATGAGAATAACAGAAAGGAACAGGAGAGAAGAGATAATTATTTCACGGCTTAGAATGGGACACACTGGATTGAATAGATCATTATTTTTGATAGGGAAACATCAGACAGGGAAATGTGACTGTGGGGAAGATGAGACTGTGGAACATGCCATTTTGAATTGTAATAAATTGTATTGGATTCAGAGAAACAGGTTGACAAGTAAACCTATTAACATGAAAATTAAACTTGATATTGTTGATTTATTGCAAAAGGAATCAGGAAGCAGAGGATACCAGGTCATATTTGAGTTTTTGAAACAGAGTAGGTTGTATAATAGGATATAGTTTATTTATTTATTTATTTTTTTTTTTTTTTTTGTCATGCGGTCCACACTCCATACCAGTTGGTGGCGGTAATGCTCACCTAAACGTTTTTTGCCAACCGCCAAAAAAAAAAAAGAAGAAGAAGAAGAACCCTGACTGATAACAAAGTAAAAATAAAGAAAAGTGCAAAACTGAACCAACACCAAACCCAATTCGTGTCAGAAAGGACAAATTTACGAAAAACACAACCCAAAAGGCAGGAGATGCAACGAAAAAAAGAAGGGGACCGAGTATCGACCCCTAAGACAACATTATTCAACTGCATTTTTCATTGGTTTCTACTTGGGTTGACTCGTCTGTGGTTTTAGGGTTTCCCTTGGTTCCTTTTGAGTTTGAATGCCTACAACAGAGATAAATGTGTTGTTATGGAATTGCTTACAGTAGTTAGCACCCAAAACGTCAGCAAGTCAACCTAAAGCCTTTTTCTACGCAGTCTCCTCTGCTTTCTGTCCCTTTTCTGTTTTCTACTGGTTTCTCATTCTCTGTGCGGTTGGAAGTTTGAAGTTCGACGGGTTTCTCTGTGCGACCCATGACTCTAACAAGTTGCAGGTTCTGCTCGGAGACGTGTTTAATCACAGCAAATCTCAGCGGCTCCCGTGTTTTAACCTCATTTGTGCTGAGCTCTGTCTCTGCGCCCGGCATTCCTCAGCAAGGAGTTTATTCCTCATCACATGAGATGCTCAGTCTTTAAAAAAGCCCAACGCAAATCTTAAAGAGTAATGGGTCGTAAATTTAAAGGACGCTTCCCTTTGAGAATGGAAGTGCTCTAAATTGAATAGTGGAAATGACTTTATCGATACCCGTTTTTACAGCATCATTTCCAAAAGCCTTGCTCTTCCCTTGCATTTAGACCGCTTGTCAAGACAGGCTATATTTAGGGTGTCTCTGGAGAGTCTGCCTGGCAGAAAAACCCTGAGTTGCTCTGTCCCACTCTGTGTTTTTTTTTTTTCTTTTTACTTTTACCCTGACAGACTATGAGCAGTTTGATTTTTAATGTCTGCTGCTGATTCAGATCCTTCTCAGACGACCAAAAAAAAAAAAAAAAAAAAACGTAGCAATGTCACAGAAACACAGCTGTAGTAGTGACGGTTGTTTTTCTGTCTCCCGCAGTGGCTCATACCCAGGACACGCACCACCACTCCTCAGAGAAGCCCCTGATCCAGTGCTACAAGTGCGGGGAGCTATGTAAGGGCGAGGTCCTGCGGGTGCAGAACAAGCACTTCCACCTGAAGTGTTTCACCTGTAAAGGTACGGACCGCCCGGCTGCAACAGGACATCATCAGACGGTCGTCGCTGTATCTCTTTTAACAAAATGCATTGATTTTTACCTGCTTAAATGTCGGCTGCTGCTTTTTCTCAGCCTTGATTCATTCCTGATATTCCTGATGACTGAAGGATGTGCGGTCTCCTTATGAACTCGCAAACAGCTTGGATTTTTTTTTTCTTTTTTATAAGGAAGAAAAACGTGGGAGTTGTGTGAAAGTCTTTGGCCCAAGTGCTAATGTGATTCTGCATCAATAGTAGACACGGGCTACCTTTCATTCAGTGCTAGTCTCATGAAACAGTTTTTAATAGTTAGTTGGATTTTCTCCATAAAGTAGTGCACTACTGAACTGTGAATGATTAAATGTGTAAAGACTAGGACTACAGCACTTTTGAACGTCTTGTTTCTGAAAAGCTATATAAATAAACTTACCTTACCTCCAGTGTGCAAAATACCTGTCAATATTTGGGGGGGTCCCCATCTCCCGATTGTTGCGCAATACCGATGTAAATTTTCTCAATATGCAGTAGGCCTATAACATTACAATGTCAAAGTCAAAGTTGGCTTTAATGTCAATTCTTCACATTCACCAGACATACAAGGACTCGAGAGGACGTTTCTCATTCACCAACAGTGAAACAGATAAAGTGCACAGGCACAACAGATAAGATCAGTTCATAATACTAAAATTTAAACATTTTTAGTATTAATTGTTGTCAGCATTACGTTTTTCTTCTGTTTGGCACGCACATGCCTAATTTGCATACGCGAACAGGATTGGCTGGCTCCACTTGGCAAAAAACAGAACATATTTCCCCCTGGGATCATTAAAGTATGTCTGATTCTGATTCTGATATTTGTGAATAAATGTTTTGAATTGTAAATACTGGACATGTTGACCATTAGTGTTCGTTGACCATTAGTGACAAAAAAATATTTCATTTTTAATTTGTTTGACACAATTTGAGACCCCCTTTAAATTTTGCTTTTGAGGCTTTCAGGGGTTCTCATGGGTTAATCGGGGGGGGGGGGGGGGTCGAGCCCCCCCGGACCCCCCCGTTGCACTCTGCTTACATCACCTTACCTAGGATTAAATTACACACATACAAGGTGAACTCAGTTTACCAATTAGGGGACTTTTGAAGCACATGCACTGGAATCTATTTAAGGGGCTGAATACAAATATAGGCCACACTATTCAGATTTTTTTTATAGAAATTCTGTAGTTGATACATTAGAAGGTGTGAAGTCAAAGCTCAAGCGATAAGAGAACCTTTGCAACATGTTTCAGTAAAGTTAAACGAGGTCTCTTAATATTTCAAATCTAATTAAAATGTCATCCGGGGTTTTTTTATCACGTAAATGTTTGGATCCATATGGGTTCAGGCCTGTCTTTGCCACAGTGCCGCCTCCCGCTGACAGTCAGGCTGCCCTATCTTGACCTGCACTCACCATGTTGAACAGTTGTTGTTAATCTGAGACTTAAACAGTGTTACAGGGTTAGCTTAGCTCACCATGGGCTCAGAATAACACTATCCAACGCTGAGATTAGTGCTAATTCTGTCTTTCGCAAGTGCGTAGTGATTCTCTGGAGGGGACACGGGAACAGCTTTAATGGTCCCCGTCTTAGTCCCCGTTTTGACGTTATCCTCTGTTGCCCGACGACTCTATGGGATGAAGCATGAATCCCTTTTAGACACAAGCCAGCCGTCACATCCTCGGATGCTTTCTCTCATTACATTAGAAGCACAAATTCCAAGTTTGGCCGAAATCATTCTCAGCTGAATTTCGTAAAATCCAACTTATCGAGTTTGCTGCTCCTGTGACGGTATGAGGCGGATGAAAAGCGGAGGCGGGGGGGGGGGGGGGGGGGGGACCTCAAAGTCAGAGGCCGCCGCATCTCTGGTGCTGTTTTTTGTTTGGATTCAGTTGTCTCAGAGGCTAATCTCATCATCTCTGGGCTCTAATGCAATTAAAGATAATTCTCTTCCTCACCCTCTCCATTCATCCGCAGGATTTAGCGTTGGCCCATTACGTAAGAATGATTTTTAACATTCAAACAGTCCATAAGGGAGATGAGGCTCAGAGGTAAATCGCTTTCGGGCAAGTGGTTATCAAGTGTGATGTATAACAAGACAGTGGGAGAATATGTTGAGTTTTCACAAAAAAAGAAAAGATAAGAAGAAAATCCCATTTTTGTCAGAGAAGCAGGACATGAGTCTTTCAGATCGTCTTGAGAAATCAGACGAAATGTAGAAATAGTTGAAGAAATTGTAGCATAAATGTGGCAATCAGTGGCGGTTCTAGACCAAATTTAGCGGGGGGGGGGGGGGTGTCAGAGTGGGGCCAGTATTTTTTTCAACAAAAATAATTAAACCAGGAAAAAACAGGGCAAAATGTAATTGTTTAATATATTAAGTGAGCCAAAGAGCCCCTTGTGGCTCTGGAACTGCAAGTTGCAGAAAACTGTGATCCTGTCTCAATGTGGCTGAAGCTAAAAGTGAAACACATTCATTTTAAAATTATTGTCAAAATAAAAATGTTCTGTTCCAGCACATAATATCATAAGAAATTAATTCAGTATCATATGTGCGGTACAGGGGCCATAACAAGGGCTCTGACCAGTTTTACAGGGGCATCGGCCCCTGTTGGCCCCTGTGTAGAACCGCCCATGGTGGCAATGGACTTTAAAAAAGCAGTTACAAGTGGACATAAACAAAATATTGGCTGCTTGTGTTACTTGCGTTACTCCTGTTGAATTTACTTATTTTTTTGGGTTGGAAGCGGGGACGTTTGGGAACCGCTGTTCTAGACCATCCTGGCTCCTTCCTTCTCCTCTCTTCTTCTTCTCTCCACACGTTTTCTGTAGGGTTTAGATCCGGAGAACCAGATAGCCATGAAAGAAAGTTGATTCCATTTCTATGTCAATTTCTAACCTTATGTTTTTAAGTTAGCATCCATAAAGACCCGATGATGGCCTGTTTATACTTTAGTGAGAGTCCACCAGAATTGTATTTACAATTTCCTGGGATTGTAAAAATCTCTCAGGTAGCGTATAGCGACTCATGTTCCCCGCCTCTCTCCTGATGACTGCTGGACACCAAAGCCAGAGTCCATGAGGCCATACTAAGTGTCTTTTGAATCCACATGTTTATATTTATGATGGTAGGACAGAGGCGGCACCAACCAGTTAGCACGAAGATAGCTCTAATTGGTATGGGAGACTATGCGACCCCAGATATACCACTGAGCTCTGGACTTTTTTGTGTCTAACCCTAACGATCCTGTCTTCATCCAGCTTCGTTTGCTACAGTTTTAACTGTTTCACGCTTTTAAATTACTGTAGCTATGGGAAAGTTTAGGCGAGTTGCCAGTTTTTCAAAGCCATGTTCTGACTGATGAAGATCGACACACATACTGGCCTTAAATGAACTGCACTGGCTGTTCTCTTGTCTTTCTCATTCTGAAGCGTGAAATGGATCTCTGTCTGTGGAGCTCCATGTTAGCAGGACAGGATCGTTTTTTATTGAGCAATATTGTAAAAAGACAGATTCCCTTAGCAATAAAATTCTGTTAGAAACGTTTGTGTCTAAATATCTAAGTCTGCCAGAAAACTGACAAGCTCAGTAGCTAAATCCTGTTGAGGCACCTTGATATTGGGGCCGGCCCACCAACATTTGTTTAGATAATGAACATCTGAAATGGCAGTGCGCATGCCCAACACACTCAGTAGACAGCTGTGGGGCACAAATACTACGGCCCCAACCTCTAATTATCCAATCAAAATATTTGAAATGCAAACGTTACGTTTACGTTCTGCTGGATAGTGTGAAACCTTCTAGGCAAGGCAAATTTATTTGTAGCACATTTCAGTACAAAGACAATAAAAAGTGCTTTACATGATTAGAGCATTGGAAAATAAAAAAAAGTGAATAAAAGCTAGTAAAAAAAACTGTTGGAACATTTAAACAAAATAAAGCATCACGTTCGTCAAACTTTTCATCATTCTTCAAAGAGTATTTCTGACTTTGCCAGTCTTTAACGTTTGTGTGAACTTAGTTTATGTTTGAACTGAAGGAAATCTGTGAGGGACTGGAGGCGTAGCACAATATTTAAAACCATTTTTCTTTTTCTCGGCGATGACAATCGATGATGATTTGATAGGTTTTATGTTTTTGCCTCCCACTGCGGTACAGAAAGCCGTTAAAATGCATTTCCCTGTGTGACCTTTCCAGTCAGCGGCTATTTCACACACCGGGCGAGCCTCTCAGCAAAGCCGCCGATGCATGCAGGAGTGCAGGAGTTGGGTGGCTTTATGGGAAATATCGGCTCAGGACTAAACGAGAACAAATGTATGTGTCATATACAGCGTGCGGCTGCGACCTCGCCCAGGGGGGCTTCTTCATGAAGAATGGGGAATACCTGTGCATGGTCGACTACCAACGCATGCACGGCACCCGCTGCAACGGGTGCGGAGACTTCGTGGAGGGAGAAGTCGTCACCGCCCTGGGAAAGACCTACCATCCCGCCTGCTTCGTCTGCACAATCTGCAAGTAAGGCGTCTGCTAAATTGTAGAAACGTTTCAGATAGATTCCAGTTTCAGCACGGACCGATTCGTAGTGAGGGAGTATTAGAGGGGGCTGGTGGGAATCCCCGCTGACAGCAGCGTTTGGCGTGCGTCATTGTCTGACTGACCGTCCTCCTCGGGCTCTCGGTGTTGACACACGTCTTCATCAGAGAACCCTGTCATCTTCCGCCCCCCCCCGTAACCCATCACTTGTAAACTGTAGCGCTAGCCGCGGGGCAACGGCTTCATGTTGTTTCGTTGGTTTCATGTGTGACAGACGACCGTTCCCGGCCGGAGACAGGGTGACCTTCAACGGGAAGGACTGCCTGTGTCAATACTGCATCGAGCCCATGTCTCCGGGACCCAAGGACATCCTGGGCTCCAGCAGTAAGTAGCTATTGTTTTATTTGGGGGGGAAAAAAAAATAATACGGGAAAGGAATTTAGCTTGGCAAGGGCTAATGTTTGGTTTCACTCAACACTGGAAAGTAAGGCAAGGCGAGGCAAATTTATTTGTGTAGCACATTTTAGTACAAAGACAATGTAAAGTGCTTTACATGATTAAAATATAGGAAAATAAAAATAATATAAAAGCTAGTTGGAATAAAATGTAGAAAAAAACTGGAAAAAAAAATAAAACGTGGGAAAATGGAAACTTAAAGCAAATATTTAAAACATTTGGACTACAAACCTAAACTGATGATGTTTCAGCTTTAAGTAGGACAGTCGAAGGCAATCCTAAACAAATGTGTTTTTAATCTTGATTTAAAGGAACTCAGTCTTTCAGCACTTTTACAGTTTTCTGGAAGTTTGTTCCAGATAAGTGGAGCATAGGAACTAAATGCTGCTTCTCCGTGTTTGGTTCTGGTTCTGCAGAGTAGATTTGAGCCAGAAGACCTTAGTGGTCTGGAGGGTTGATGCACTAATAACAAGTCTGTGATGTATTTAGGTGCTAAGCCATTTATGGATTTTTAGACTAACAGAATTATTTTAAAGTCTATTCTCTGAGATACAGGGAGCCAGTGGAAGGACTTTAATGGAGTAATTGGTGTGTTGATCCGTCACATTTAATGCAGTTGCTTGCAGTCATATTGAGGCTATTAAGACTTGTTAACAGGTTGACATCAGTCATCTCGCTGATACATTGTTGAAAAACTTTTGGTTTTACTCATTTCCTGAGAATATAAATCAGAGAATCAGAAAATGTTCTGCAGATAAATCATTCTGAGGTGCTGTTTTTTTCCCCCCACACACTTCCGTGTATTTAACTGGGATAGTAGTGCATCAATGTGAAGTGGAAAAAAAGTGGCATACTTTTTTTTTTTTTTACAAATACTAATCTGAGAAGTTTGGTGTGAATTTAAATTCAGCCCCATGCATCGGTACTTTTCAGAACCCTCTCTTGCTGCTCTTACTAGTTGAGGCAGGTTGCCACCAGTTGTGCACATCTAAAGACTTCAACTGGGTCATTCTTCTTTTCAAAATAACTCAAGCTCAATTGGATCAGAAGGTGAGCGTCTGTGAACATCAGACATCAAGTCTTGGCACAGGTTCTCCGTTGTATTTAGACTGGGCCATTCGATCCCACGAATATATGATTTAAATAAAGCTTTATTCCTAGAGCATATTCCAAGTAAACAAGTGAACATAACATAAAACAAATGGAAAGGCGGTTGGATGATGCAGATGCTTTGATCTCAAGCAAGGGTGTCCAGACCGGGCCTCAGGGGCCATTTTCGGCCCCCTGGACTGATTTTGTGCGGCCCACAACTGCAATTTATGAATGATTTAGCCCACCTGCAGGGGTAGATCATTTTTATTTTTAATGAGAGCAAAATTATCACAGACAAATTAAAACTCTTCTTTGAAAGAAGACTGTGTGGTCATCTTTTAATTACCACACCTTTTGCATTCTATTTATTTTCTTAGCAATTAGAACGCCAAAGTATTTAATGACGTTTACTCAAAAGTAGGTTTTGGTGCACAAAAATCCGCTTTTAACTTGTTCAATGAAATTGGCTAAATACAGTGTTTTCAAAGAGTGACCAAAATCCTGCTTTCAATGCTGAGAATAGACAAAAAGAAGTAGATTTTTTTCTTCCGATTGAGATGATCATCCAGTTAGTAAAACAATTAGCCAGTTTTTAATAAGGCAAATGTACAAAACGCTTTTTAAGTTTTGGACCTACAATGATTTATAAATCCTGTTATTTAACATCTTGTAATTAAAACATTGTATGTATAGGTAAAGAGCAAGTAAAAAAAAAATCCCAATACAATTTTGGGGTAGTTAAATTTTTGTTAGCTTATGTTTTTTGGTCCATGAATACTTTTGGCCCAAGTGACAAGACATTGGGACAACCCTGGTCTAAAGCATTCAAATGTATTTTTGACTGCAGCTGCAGAGGTATTGTTTTATTTGAAGTTGAACCTTCACCCTGTGGTCTATTCTTTTATTCACTCTAACAGAATTTCTACCAAAATTAACTTCCTGTATCCTAGCTAAAGAAAGTAAAATGCGGCCACCACCGTATTTACCAGTGAGGATACTGTGTTCTGGTTCAGTTTCAGTTTTCTGCCCAATCTAGTGTTTTACACGCAGCCCATAAGATTTGATTACGGCCTCAAGCATTTGAACAGAGCACCTTCTTTCACACGTTTGCTGCGTCTCCTTCATGGTTTGTGGGAAACTGCAAATAGGCCTTCCGTGGCTTTCTTTCCATTAGTTTGTTCTTTCTATTCCTCCACAAAGGCCAGATTTGTGGACTGCATGACTAATTGTCCTATCGACACATTCTTCCCTTGGTCTTCTTGATGCTGTCTGTTTGCAGACCTCTGAGTCCGTCACACAGGACCTGCTTGGTGCATTTTAACGGGAGTTGGTTGCACTGGACCTTATTTTGGAGTAATAGAGTAAAGGGGGCTGAAAGATGCATACATTGACTGATTTTGTTTGACCACCATTCTTTATAAATGGCTCCAAGGTCAGTTAGATTGGATGGTGAGCGTCGGTATGTTTCCAATTGCCTCCCACTTCAAAACTATTCACCGCTTTATTTTTGGTCTACGTACCAAAACACGTGAAAGGTGCTTTCAACGTGACAAAATGTGGGACAGTTTAAAGCGAATCCATATTTTTGAGAGGCCATGTATGTAAAAGGGGCTGTGAAATGATTACGCATTTTTAATCACGATTAACAGCAGTTTAAGGGGATTATCCCGCAGTCCATTCCCGAATTAAAAAGATGTTTTAGGAAGTTGAAGAATGTTGTCCACACAAATGTGATTAAATTACCCATAATCTCCAATTAGATGGTTTTAGAGTAATTGTAATTATCCATTGTTCACTATGTTCGTTGTCAGAGGAGTAGAAACTAGGAGCCGTCTGACGCAACCCGAGTCGTGACATCGTCTCCTTCTCAATACTTACTCCAGACTTGGTTGAAAACCTCGTATTCATCCTATGCATTCCAGCATTAGGAGGCTGTCGCTGCAGCTTTCACTGCACCTCATAGGCACAGCAGCCTTTTCAATCACAACAAAGGGTTAGTTGGAAAAATGTATAATTTTTTTTTAACCAATATAGTTGTTTTTCCCCAAACTGGAAAATGAAAATTCCCACTTTCGAGCACAAATCGAATGCAGCGTGTTCTGTCCTGCAGAAGCCACTGTTTCTTACCTGTCTGAGATGTTGAAGCTGTACTCCAGGCATTTCGTGTTGCTTCTACAGGGAACGCCACTGTTGACCAAATCGGACGGTTTTTGGAGGTGGTCCCCAGAGAGACGGGAGCTATAATCTGGTATTTCTCATACAGGGGGGGGATCATAGGTGTTAAAGTAGTCACAATCCTTAAAAAGGGGTTGAAAATTGTGTATTTTAGTCAAGAAACTGAAATTATAAACAGTTTATTCAGGAAATAAAAGACTCACTTAAGTTAAATGTTACTTTTGGAAAAGCTGTTCCAGTCCGCATATTATCCCAGGAAGTCTCCTGCAGCCCCGTCATGCCGAAAGAATGACAGGAATGACCGAGGTTCACCTTTTTAGGGGAGATCCTCCAGCTCTCTCTCTCCTCTGCTTCATTAGCACAGCTCTTCTTTGTGTATAACACCAAGACAGGCCTTGTTAAATAATTCATACCCAATGCCTTTCCTTCCCCCTGGATCAGGGAACGTGTTGACCTGGAATACCCCTCCTCTTCCAGCTTCTCATCCTCTCCCCCCCTGCTCTCCTCTCCCACCCCTGCTGGTTTCTCTGCTTGCATCCGAAGAGCTTTTAGACAAGGTCACCTATAAATAAGGCATGCTGATTCTACTCACGTCATCATCATAGCCTTGTTATGCCTTGCAAAGTTAGCCTCCCCTGTGCTTGCGTTTGACTCTGGGTTGCTCTCACATTCGGTTGATTAAAGAAGAGGTGAAACCAACTTTTTGCACTTGAACTGCTTCAGGAGCGTACTTGGACGTGGATGAAGCTTTTAGCGCTAAGTGATGATATGAACGCGCAGCTGTTGGACCGCTCCTGGTTGCACTCGATCACCATCTACTGACATGGGTCAGAACTGACATACTTTATCGGTTTTCCTGCTCATGGAGGGTTGTTTTTACTTCAAACTAGGGAGGCACCGATATGAAACTTTGGGCCGATATTGATATCCAATATCAATTCAATGCAGTTTAATTTGATTTATATAGCGCCAATTCACTACACATGTCATATCAAGGCACTTTACAAAGTCAAATTAGATCAAATCATCTAGATTGGTCAAAAAAGTTTCCTATACATGGAAACCCAGCAGACTGCAAGCAGCATTCACTCCTCCTGAAAGAGCGTAGAGTCACAGGGAGAGTCGTCTGCATTGCTGATGGCTTTGCAGCAATCCCTCATACTGAGCATCCATGAAGCGACAGTGGAGAGGAAAACTCCCCTTTAACAGGAAGGAAAACCTCCAGCAGAACCAGGCTCAGTATGAACGGTCATCTGCCTCGACCGACTAGGGTTAGAGAAGACAGAGCTGAGACACATTGATCCAGGAATCCTTTCTATGTTATATAGTAATAGTGGGTGATCTGTCTCCCCTGGATGATGTCACAGCTAACAGAACACCAGACCAGGTGTATCTACTATGAAGAAAAAAAAATGACAGAGAACAAAAAGTTAAGTTAAGCTGAAATGACAACAAACAATGCAAATTGGAGAACAGTAGGAGAACTCAGCAGAGTGAAAATAATAGGCCCTGATGTCCTCCAGCAGCCTAAGCCTATAGCAGCATAACTATAGAGGTAGCTCAGGATAACCTAAGCCACTCTAGTTATAAGCTTTGTCAAAAAGGAAAGTTGTAAGCCTTGTCTTAAAAGTAGACAGGGTGTCTGCCTCACTGACCAAAACTGGGAGTTGGTTCCACAGGAGAGGAGCCTGATAGCTAAAGGATCTGCCTCCCATTCTACTTTTAGAGACTCTAGGAACCACTACGCTTAATGTTGCTGTTATGTCCGATAAGCGATATTTACCAATGTGTGTGTGTGCAGGGTTTCCTCCACGGTATTATAAGCCTGACTCGCCGCCACACCAGGCTAAGCAAAGTTTGTTTATATGAAATGTCTCGATGTTTGAGAGCGACATAAAACGGTCAGTGAAGTTCCCGTCTGGGAGGAAACCTCCTGGTGTAAATAAGCTAGCGCGCTAGCTGTTGTTAGCTCGACGCAAACTACGATCACGCTTCGCCCCTCCTTCAAGCTCCTTGACGTAACGCTCCTCGCAATTCCACCGTTCCTCGGTAAAACGTCAATGTATTTCATTAATTTGCTTAAATTGGGAATTGATGAGCATTTTCTAGAACAATCAACACCGGCACCCCCCAGCAGTCTGTTCTCCCCCCTCTCCTCTTCTCTCTGTATGCTAACGACTGACCGAAGTCCAATTCCTTGTTTGTACCCACAAACTTGGTGAATAAAGTTGATTCTGATTCAGTCTCTGACTCAAGAATGGCTCAACAAAAAAGTCCAGGATATGTTTGTGTTGGTAGTACTGACTCCAGCCACAGACATCCTATTAACCCTTTTCTACCACACGTTTTCATTCCACCAAACTTTCCATCTTGGATGCAGCACTCTGTGAACAGCCAACCTTTTATTGCCTGCTGTCGCTGTGGATGGGCTCACTGACTGCACTGCAAAAATAGAACTAAAAATAAGAAAATATTTCTTGAAATGAGAGTATTTTTCTTTGATTTGAGCAGGTAATTAAGGTTATTTGCCAATGGAATAAGATTTTTACACTTAAAATAGGAACAATTCATCTCCATCATCTTATTTCAAGTGCAGGATGTCTAATTATCTTATTTTAGGGGTAAAAATACTCATTTCATTGGCAGATAATCTTATTTACCTGCTCAGATCAAGGAGAAATACATTAATCTCAAGAAAATTTTATTTATTTTTAGTTCTCTTTTTGCAGTGTGTCTGCAGCACATCTGTCGAGTCAGCAGTCTTTGGGAGTGTGTCAGCTGCGGACATAAGATCGTTTATTGGTGTAATATCCTAGTTGTCATTGGCTAAAAGCCATAATCATCAAAAATAAACACTTGACAAATATCACTGTGTGAGATATACTGTATATGCACAATAGCTATGTATACGGGTTACATTTTTTAAATTGGATTATTGAAATTATTTAAAATATTTTGATAACATTTTAATTAATTTATTTGCATCTCTATTCATTCCGCTTTCCTAGATTGCTCAGGATGTGGCCGGGACATCAAGAACGGACAGGCTCTCCTGGCGCTGGACAGACAGTGGCACCTGGGCTGCTTTAAGTGTAAGGCTTGTGGAAAAGTGCTGACCGGGGAGTACATCAGCAAGTAAGCAGCTGCTCTCTCAACACGCCTCCTGGTCACATCCAGCCGTGCATTAAGCCCCCGCCCGTCTGGATTTCCCTTTCTCCTCTTTAAAGGGATGGCGCCCCCTACTGTGAGAAGGACTACCAGATCCATTTTGGAGTTCAGTGTGAGGCGTGCCAACAGTTCATCACCGGGAAGGTGTTGGAGGTAAGAAACCGAAGCACATCCTGCATTTGCATGCGGCTGATTGGCTCCACACAAAAGGAGGATGTGTCGATTTGCACGCTCTGCGCCGCCGTCTGTCATGGGAGCAAATTGTTGACCTCACCTTACTCCCATGAGCCTGCCCAAGGTAAGGTTGAAAGAATACGAGCGCGCTAAGGTTTGACCTTAAATTGTATCAAGAAGGTAACTGAAGCCACATTATTAAATAATAACAATATTATTGAAGCTACATCATGTTGTTTACAACATTTTAGCACTAAGCTATAACTAGGAATTGGCTGAAAACAGAGGCCCCAACAATGGAAGATTGGGTTGAAGTAATGCATAATATTTATGTGATAGAAAGGCTAACTTTTTCCTTTTAGATTAGAATCGGGCAAGTTTAAGAAAATTTGGAAAAACCGGGTGCAATTTATATCACCAGTGAGATCAGATTTAATCGTGTGACAAAATTAGGGTCGAGAACCTCTTAGTGCCACACATTCAAAGCGTTCTTTAATCTTTATTGTTTTTTTCTGTCTCCTTTTGTTAAAATAAAAATAAAAAATATGAGTGTGTTTGTATGGGAGTGGACATATGCAGATATATCTATGAATAAGGAAGTAGTGAAGAAAGGAATTGTTATGTGAGTGAGGATAAAATGTTAAGATTACCAAGAACATAGTTGTCATCTAGCTCATGTATGGACTGTAGTGAATTTAATTCGGCTAACTGTGTTAAGACTGCTTGAGAAATGGTTTGGATGGATGTATAAACATTTAGAAATGCACTCAATAAAAAGTGAGTTTTACAAAAATAAAAGAATATTCCAGCCCTTTGAGACTTCTTTGAAATGTAAAGTGCGCTATAAATAAAACATATTATTATTATTATTAGAATATGCATATTTATGTTTTGTACTGAAATAGATAGAGATGCACGTATTAAGCTTCCAACGCAGACAGTAAATGTTGCACGGAGCAGAGTCGTGGCGTGTAATTTGTAATCCCTGATTTGTAATCTCTTCAGCAGCGAGCCAAGCAGACTCCTGACATGACTTTATGCGTGTAAAATATTAATTCTTTTGCAGATTTTCCAACTCCAGCGGCACGCACTTTGCGTGTTTTGGTTGCCACAGAATTGCATAATTATTACATAAACTCCACCCCGACTAATGTCATCTGACATTTAGGATGTGATTATTTTTTAATTCTGTATGTCGTGCGGCTCTTATGAAACTCTGGGCTTGAGCTTCATACGACGTGAGCTGTGTTTATGGGAAAACGCTAACAGGAATTTAGCCACAGAGGATCAGTCTTCACAGCAAATGCAAACCGGCGGAGGCAAAGAAACCAGAGTCTGTATGATGTTAATCAGGATTGCTGTCGGCTGTTCGGTTAATTCAGGCATACAAAGCCATGAGAGACACA
This sequence comes from Fundulus heteroclitus, assembly GCF_011125445.2. NCBI lineage: Eukaryota > Metazoa > Chordata > Actinopteri > Cyprinodontiformes > Fundulidae > Fundulus > Fundulus heteroclitus. The sequence continues at coordinate 13,659,965 of NC_046382.1, read as the reverse complement.
GTAAGAGCAAAAGCAGATTCTTTTATACAACACAAGTATTTTTTTTTATGCTTAGAATTTAATTTGAGTGTAGGACATGTACTGGATAAAAGGTGCACAGACGTCTGAACTTTTCCATGCAGTAAAATGCAAATGAGAATAAAAATGCAAATAATCTAAGTGGCCACTTGCAGGTTGGACTGTTACACGGGGGGGGGGGGGGGGGGTTGTCGTTCTGTATTTCATTTGGCTATTTATCGTCCGTGGTCAAACTGGCAAAAGCTTTTATAATGGAGCACTCTGCATGCAAAGTGCCACGTCTGAGTGGAAGGACATTTCGACTCCCCGGTTATCATGTCTTTTTATCGGGTCGCGTTGTGCAGGCTCGCTCAAAGCAAAGAGGGCGTTTTTGAAATCCAGGGTGACAGGCAAGTGGGTCGATGTCGTGTCGGTCGCCTTTTGAACAAAAACAACATTTGTGCGCATTGTTACGTTGGAGTGCACCGCGTAAAGTGATAACTTCCCCTCCTTTCAACTCAAATGAGCAGTTAATGGGAAACTGGAGGAGGAGGAAATCTAACAGGAAGAAGGTGGAACACCTGGTTTATCCCAGCCGGATTTACTGCAAGCTTCGTTGATCTTCATTTCCATGTGACGTCAAGTCGTTTTTTTTTTTTTTCTTGTTGTTTCTGCTCTGCGTTTTTCAGGCAGGAGATAAGCACTACCACCCCAGCTGTGCGAGATGCAGCAGGTGCAATCAGATGTTCACAGAGGGAGAAGAGATGTATCTGCAAGGTGAGCAGACCTAGATTCTCTTTAGTCCCTGGCGTACCAGGAGCGCACCAATACTGGGTTTGCAATAGGTTAAAACACTGCAAACCTAAACGTACATCGGCAACATCTGTGGTTCTGGGTGGAGGTTGTTACAGTCATCCATGGGCATGAGCGTCATATTAAGTTATGGATTTCATTGATTTATCTCAACAGTGTCTTTCCCAAGGTGTAATGATTATGCAGCAAGCAACGAAAATGATTTTTGAAAACAGAAATTGGATCCATAAACTTGAATTTATTGTAGATTTCCTGTAAATATGACACACTTGCACTTTTTTTTCTAACTATCAACAATCTTGCGGCCTATTTATTGGGAATATTTGGTTCCTCTTTCTAGCTGAATGTGTCATTTAGTTAGATTCCCTCGGTTCATTTCCTGACACGAACGTGGCTTTTAGCAATAGTTGATGATATTTCCGCTGGGCTGAGGTTGAGCCATTAATGTTAGCCTGCATTATCCATCGCAAAAACCAGTTTAGATCCGGGTTTGGGACACCCGGCTGTGTCCAATTTTAAATCATCTAGCTGTTAATTTGAGGTTGGATTGAAGAATTAGATGGTGGTTCTCTTTCACACTGCAAAAACTGATCTAAAAATAAGCAAAATGTTCTTAAACATAGTGTTTTTGTCCTTGATCTGAGCAGGTAAATATGATCATTTGCCAATGGAATTAATATTTTGACCCCTAAATCAAGATAATTAGACATCCTGCACTTGAAATAAGATGATGGTGATGAATTGTTCCTATTTTAAGTGCACAAATCTTATTCTATTGGCAGATCATTTTATTTACCTGCTCAAATGAAGGACAGATACACTAATTTTAAGAAAATTTTACTTATTTTTAGTTCCATTTTTGCAGTACATTATCAACTTTGTGCAATAACAACGTAATAATCGCAGAGCATGGGTTAATAGTTGGTTCACAATTCTTTGGTTGCCTAACAAGTCACTCGTCTACGACACGCCTCCAATGGAAACTGTCGTCTAGTTGTTGGCATGTCCAGTTGTACGCAAAATGTTTCGCAGTTGTATCTCATGCAGCATTTTTCTTTTCTTTTTTCTAACAGTGGAGTTAAAATTCTTTGAATAATGTGGCCAAAAAACACAACTAGAACAACATGTGAAGCTCAACTATGAGCGCTCTTGTCCGAGGTTTAAATGACTGCTTTCCGTGTTGCTGCTCAGGCTCGACGGTGTGGCACCCCGGCTGCAAGAACACCACCAGAACAGAGGAGAGACACAGGGAGCGGGTAGGAATTTATGCGCTGTTCCCTGTCACCCCAATGCACCTTTTCTGTTTAGGCTTCCTGACATCATTTTACAGGAAAAGACAGATTAAGAATATGTAACAAGGGCCACATGTTCTCTTATCGTTTCCCTGGCTGGACTTTGACCGTCTGTGGTGGAAATAATTTGCCTGCTTAGGCAGTGTTGAGGCTGCGTGTGCGTGTGCTTGTTTGTTCATATTTACATGTGATGATGTGTGTGAACTGTCTGGCCGAGGATGCACAACCCCTGTGTGATGTCCTGTGATCCCCCCCCCCCCACTACCCTCTCCCTTCCTCCACAGCTGTTGCCTCCGTCCCTCTTATTCCTCCAACACACAGAAAGGCAGGTACTGTATTCAGCATTGGCTATCAGATGGCATCACCCTGTCCCTCCACCAAATCCATCAAGGACCCAAATCACTACATGCCGCCACCTGCTGGAGACAGCCTGCAGTCTTTGTATCACACAGAGCCATTCGGTCCTAACCTGACCCTAGCCAGATGTATTTCGCTCCGCCTAGCTTCACTTACATCCATCTGGGACCTCTCCATAGGAACTGCCTTTATTGAAGGCTGGGCCTTATCAAAAATCCTTGCATATGATTGGATAAGCCACTTGTCTGTCATCTTTATCGCCGTGCTATTTCAACCACTCACACCGAAGCTAACCCGTGACGCTGTGAGAGAAAACAACATTTTTTTTAAAAATGTGTTTGCGGCTCTAGTGGCACGCGTTTTATTGACAGTGAGCTGACAGGAAGAGGGGGGAAGACAGGCGGCAAAGTGCCGCGGGTCGGAGTCGATCCCGGGCCGACCGTGTTGAGGACTAAAGGCCTCCTAACATGGTTCGTGCTAACCGCTAACAGCTAACAGCTCCGGGGCGCCCCGGAAAACAAAACTTGCCAAATCCGGTTGGGAGAAGGGTGAAAACATGGTTTCCACCAACAAAAGCCTTCAGAGCCGTTCTCTGATGTTCTTTTAATTAAACAATATTAGGTAGATTGGACAACACGGAAGAAATAGCAGCATCAATGTTAACGCTTGCTTCCTCCATGCGAGCCGCCATTGCTGTCTGAATCAAAACAGTCTCACGTCACGGTCGCTTCTCCACTACGTCACATCTATGAAACTCCAGCCCTGCGTCCTGATTGGCTAGACAATAAAATTGGTTGGAGAAATCACTCTCTATGGGAGATGTCCCAGATGGATGTGAGTGAAGCTAGGCGGAGCTAAGCGGAGCGATATCAATCTGGTGAGAGTCAGGTTAATTCGGTCCAGCCTTTACACACTTCGCTCAGTGTGCTGCATGACGAGACAAAGAGGCGCACATTTGGCTCTCGAGTAGATTTTTTTTTTTAACCAAACCTCCATTTACCAAAAACCCGTCTAAATCAGACCTGCTGCTGCTGCTGCTGCTGCCATTCATCTTGCTCATTCCCAAGCATGAGGCTCCTTAGATCATCAAACTAGCTCGAGCTAAATCGTTCATTCACTTTGCGAATTTTGCAAATGAATGACTTAACCATGAGATGACATGCTAATGTTAAACAGCTCAGCTTTGTTTAAGCTTGAACAAGGTTTTTATCTTTCACAGCTCCCACAAAAAGTTTCAAAACCAAACGTGAACGTCTGCTGTGTTTTGGGGCGATAATCGACAGGTGCATCTCAACAAATTAGAATACCATTGGGAGAGACAAAAAACAAACAAATTTAGTTTCTCAGAAAGTTACATCATCACGTTTAATAAAGTGAACGAGTAGCAAAAGAACACAGTCGACCTAAGAGTTGCCAAGCAGATAGTCACTGATACCCAACGATTGCTTTGGAAAGTTGAGTGGAAGGAAACATGTTGGTAGAATAAAGGACACAGACAAAGGGGACAGTTGCATGTTAAGCCAATCCTGAACCAGAGACGTCAGAAGTGTCTTACGGGGGGAAAAAGAACCGTGCCCACATTCACAAAGAATCCAAAGATTAAGAGAAGCTCTTAGTGATGTCATTTTAGGAAGATTTTTTTCAAAATAACATCACTTAGGAAAAAAAATGTTGTTTGTTTTAGAATTTTACCTCAGTAAGATATTAGTTATTCATAAAGTATGTTAGATCTTCGAGCTCCTAAAGTGAAAAAATGTTGGGAGTAGTGAGGAGGACTTTTAGCGAGTAGCAGGGAAGACGGTGGAAGTGGAGAGAGCTGATTGGCTGATCCACTACCTAAACAGTGGAGGAAATGAGCACATAAATGTGTTTAACAATCATACCATTATTAATATGCAGATAAGATAAACTTTATCATCCCCTTAGAGAGAAATCGATTAGTATCAGCGGCCGGATGGGTCAAAGGTGCGGCTCTAGTAGCGTCATTTTACTGAGGATAAATAAATATTAGGAAAAATACTGAATAATAAGAATAATAAAGTAGAAGAGAAAATGTGAAAGAAAGAGGCTGAAGAAGGGAGAGAACGATACATCATCAGTCTGCTTCTTTACCTGCAAAGAGAGATGTGAAAAGAACAGCTTCCTTGACAGCTCAGCAGAGCCACAGGTGGATCGTCTCCGTGCCACATGGCTTTGACTCACTAATTAACACAAAGTGAGCCAAAGAGAGGCATTTACTGGTTGTTTATTGTACCCTTTTTCTCCCAGAGTGTTTCCTTCCACCAAACTTTCTCATTAACGTGTTTGAACACCGCTTTCTGTGAACAGCCAGCTTCTTTTGCAAAGCCTTACCCTGTGTGCTAATGATTGTCTGTTGTTCATGCTGTGGCTTTCATGCAAGCCATGGCATGAAAAAAAAAAAACATAACATGTTTTGCATTATTGGTTTCTAGTCATCAGTAATGTTCAGATTTTCTGAGAAGCTAAATGATGAGGTTTCATTAGCCGTCATATCACCAGAGTTCACAGAATTTGAAATATATCGCCCTTTGTGTGTTGGATCTATAAAACTTTGACTGTTTTTACTTGATTTACTAAAATAAAGGATCTTTTTGAGGATATGCTAATTATTGGAAATGTAGCCACATTTGGAGATCGCAGCCAAAGGTGAATTATGTCAAGAGAGTGACTTGAAGACAGCTTTTTTTTAAATCTAACGGCCGCTTTTGTCTTTGTATTTCATAGCCTACGCGATCGTCGTCTGAGAGCATTTGTTCCAGACCTGGTTCAAGCATACCTGGCTCACCAGGTCACACCATCTATGTAAGAAACTCCTGCAAAGCTGCCGTATCTGTCTAAATGTTTTTGTAGTTGGAGTTTCTGCCTTTTACTCTTATGTGTGTTTGAATGTCTGGTCTTAATTTGTCTTCCTAGGCAAAAGTAGACAATGAGATCCTTGACTACAGAGACCTAGCTGCCATTCCAAAAGTCAAAGCTATTTATGACATTGAGCGCCCTGATCTTATTACGTATGAACCTATGTACACAACCTCCCTGGATGAGAAAGAGGAGAGACGAGAGTGCGTGGGAGAGGTAAATACAACCTTCTACATGCTTCTTCTTCTGCTGAATACTCACCAAAATCACCGGCACCCCTAGTAAAGATGAGTAAAAGCCGTAAGATAGTTTTATATTAGTATTAAATCACATTGAAAGGATTAGAAAAATCCACCTCTTAATTTAAGTGATGCTGAACCCGTTAATATGAGCTGTTCTTCAAAAAGTGGGAAAAAATATGCCATTCAAGCAGAACAGGTTTATGTAAAAATCTAAATAAGACTATTTGACAATGGAATTTGCCAATGGAATAATAGTTTTGCACTTAAAATAGGAACAATTCATCTCCATCATCTTATTTCAAGTGCAGTATATCTAATTATCTCAGTTTAGGGGTAAATATACTCATCCCATTGGCAAATAGTCTTATTTAGCTGCTCAAATCAAGGAAAAATCTACAAATTTTAAGAAAACTTTACTTACTTTTAATTCCCTTTTTGCCGTCTGGACAAACCAGATAGACTTTTTAAAGCTTAAAGGCCAAAGATCCAACTTCCTGTAGCGACCAGCCTTGAACAAGACGAGAAAACGACGTGTTCTTGAATTGTGGTACGGGGTGTTAGGAATATTAAAACAATATCTGTTAACGTTGGATTTTTCTGCATTTTCAATATAAAATGATGCTACTGCAGTAAAAGATAAAACGACTCAAGGCTTTTTAAGCATCTTTATGCAAGGTGACAGCGGTTGTTTGTCTCCTGAGAGAAGTGCTTTGTTTTTCTCAGCTCCACTCCATCAGAAGGGATCGTTCCCCGATGCCCGACGATAAGGTGAGACATGTCGATGAAACCGTTCTTTCACCCGACGAAAAACAGGAAATATAAATATATAAGTGTTTAAATATTGAATATTTGACCAAAAAAAAGAAACAGCTGCTATAAATCTCAACTGTTTGTTTGTTTTTCTAGTCCTCAAGAAACATGTCACCAACCCCATCAGCCGAGGTGAGCCGGTAGTTTCCATTCGCCGCGTGCGTTACGCTGTACAGGATCTCACTAAAACCTTTTACCCGTCTGTGCCTGTGGAACAGAGCTTTTACGACCGGAGGGACCGCATTCTCCAAAGATCCACCAGTCAGGGCTCCATAGGGTCCCCGGTTTATAACCGGCACGGTTACACCCCCACCCTATCACGGTCACCGCAGCATTTCCACAGACCTGGTGGGTACTTGAGGAGACCGCCGTGGGGGCTGTACGTTCACGTGTGTTTTCATTTCAGAGCAAGTTATTTCAGGCTCGTTATGAGGTCCGTCTTCTAGAAAATGATTTCTTGCTCACTTTCCTCACTGAGCCGGGGGTGCAGTGACGAAAAATGTAAATCATCCTGAAGTTTTCTTTTTTGGGGCCCCTATCAATCAGGGGCCCTTAAATTTGTCCTAACCCCCATATACGGCGCCCCTGAGGAGAGTAATTAGAGAGTTCAGGAGAAATGTGGTTTGGCGGATCATCTCCTAGGCGTCACTATGTTACCTCCATTGAATAGCTGTCATCCCAGTTTATATCATACTGAGGCTCAGTCTCTTTGGCCTATCACAACAAACCTCTTAGAACACCCCCCCCCCCAAAAAAAAAATGGTTTTAACTACTTTAATGCAGGTTTTGAACAAATTGTACTTAGGTTTATACCTATTCAATTCACCTTTTTGCAGGTTAACTACTTTAGAATGAACTTTGATGGATTATCCTTGTAGATAAAACAGTCTTCAAGCTCATGTTTTCCAATTTAAGGTTTCAAATGTAATTACTCTTCATCATTCAGAGATAATTACATTGATAACTATTTAAAGTTAGCAAATGTATTATTTATCTGAAGGTAAAACATAAAAGAAAAGCGACTAATGATTTATCAAAATACCAAAACTAACAACACAAACAAGCTGATGTGTGATGGGGAAGGCAATTAGGCACAAAAATGTATTTTTATGAATGGAAAATGGAAGTAGATTCGAGTGAAATGAAATCGACTATAGGTATAAATGTTGGTGCTAATTGCTAAGGGGGCAAAATGGCCCAGTGCCTTTTAAGCTTTAAGACTTGTTTTGTCTCCTAAATGCTACTTACTCCTTACTTTCGGTGTGTTTTATTTCTTTTTCACCTTTGACTCCCCTCTCTTGCCGTCTCGCCCTGTTACCTCCTCCTCCTCCTCTTCCTCCTGTCGTTGTTCACTTCTGCTGCCTGGTCCTGGGGCTTCTGCCCAACACCTCCCGCCGCTCCCTCCTTGCAGAAGCTCTGACAGGCATGCAGAAGCTCTGCTCCTCCCTTTGCAGTAACAGTGTGGGCTCCAGAAATAGTGACTCTCGCCCCACCTCCCCTTTCAGACACCACTTCCTCCCCCATAGCCAAGGTAAGGGGCCCTAACCCACATGTATCCGACGCCCAGCTTCCGAGCGACGCATCATTTCCATTCTCAGCTAGATGGCCGCCCCTCATCCGTGTGTCATCTGTCATTCTGGACCATATCTCCACATCATGTCAGAACCACACCTGTTGTCTCAGGAAGAGTCTTGCAGCCAAGTCCTTACAGTTTCACCAAGACGCACCAATTCCACTTTGACTAAAGTCGCTGCCAGGCTCTCTGTGTTCATGTTTAGTCACTTTGCACTTTTCAGATATCAACAAAACAAACCTAATATCTGACCGCTCATCACCCCAATTGGATTGCATCATAGGGCCATTAAAAATAAAAGCAAAACACGAAATACAGTATTCTTCCACATGAAAGGTTTTCTGATTTTTGTCAAATTACAACCACATACCTGTGTTTTTTTAACTGGGATTTTATGTCGTAGAGCAGCACAAAGAGGTACATAACATGTGTTTTTTTCAATAGACTGCAACATAGAATCTGAAAAGTGTGGCGTGCATTTGTATTCAGCTCCATTTACGCTGACGTGCCTAAATAAAATCCGCCGCTGCTCTCAGGAGATGATTGATTAAATGTCTGTATCAATTCAGCTTTTCTGCGAAGGCCTCAGAGGTTTGTTAGCGAACATTAGAGAACGAACAGCATCGGGAAAACCCGGGGAAAACAGCAGAGAGGTCAGGGAGAATATTGTGGAGAGGAACTGGAAACCTACAAAGACATGGCTGCTCATGTGACAGGCCAGGCATGGAGGGCATTAATCAGAGAACCACACAAAAGGCCCATGGTAAATCAGGTCAACTATTTGTGATACATGCCAGAAATGTGGTCTTTTTTGTTTTGTTTTTAGATGAATAGCAAGAAGAAAGACATTGCTGAAAGAAAGCTAGAAGTCCTGATTGTGGAGAATACTGTTTGGCAAAAAAACCCCGACATATTGTATCATGGTGTGGGGATGCTTGTCTTTGCCAGGGTAAGGGAAGCTGGTCAGACCTACCGAGAAGAAGGATGAGGCTAAATACAAAGCAGTCCTGGAATAATACGTGTAGAGGCTCCAGAATACTTAAAACTGGGGCAGAGGTTCACCTTCCAGCAGGACAACAACCCTAAGCATACAGGGAGAGCTGCAATAGGATGGTTTAATTTATAGCATGCACATTTGGTCAGTGTGGACCTGATATTCCAGCCAGACACATTTGCCTTTAAAAAAAAGTAGTTAAAAACAATAGTGAGAGGAGGCTATACTCACTGCAGAGGCATCAGGCAGAGATACATTTGTAATCCAAGGGCAAGCACGGGTAAAATACAGAAGAGCAGAGAAAGGCTGACAAATACAAAATGTTAGACAAGGCCTGTAGGTCGGGGCTCAGAAATAGAGTCAATGTCCAAAACTGGAAGCTCAGTAGAAGTCAGACGAGGACAAGGCGAGGCAGGACAGTCCAGGAGAAAGAACAAGGTCAACGCCTGAAGATCAGGCATGGAAAAACCGCTGGACATCTACAAGCAAAAGCTTTCAATAATCTGGCAGGAGCGGATTACAGTAGAGGGGGTGCAGACAGACACAGATCATGACAGTGTTGGAATGGCTCAGTCAAAGTCCAGGCTTTAAACCCAAGTGGAAATCTGTGGCAGGACTTGAAAGTTTCTGTTGACAAACACTCTCCAGCCAATCTGACTGAGCTTGAGTTTTTCTTTTTAGAACGAACAATTAACAGGAATCTAGTCGTCTACACGTACAAAGCTGATAGAGACATACACAACAGACTAACAGCTGTAATTCCTGCTAAATGCGGTTCTACAGATTAAATAATACTTGTTCAGATTTTTATATGTAATTCTTTAATTAAATGACTTCTGAAGGCAATGGGTTGGATGTTATTTAGGGAGCAAAAATATAAATGCACATCACAGAATTGTTTTTATTTTAACTGTTAAGCAAATGACATAATTTCCCATTAATTCACAGTTTTGCACTACATGCTGCTGATGTGTCACATAATTTCCCAATGAAATACACTGAAGTGTGCGGCTGCAGCGTGATAAAAGTTTCATGGGGTATAAACCGTATACCGAGAAGGTTCTGCCTGCTGTGAGGAATTGGCTTCCTGTGATTAACACACATCGTTTATCCTCTCCTGAGCATTTCTATCTCTGTTAGTCTGATCTGAGTCCGTTCGGCTCCATTCACTGGATTTTTCCAGAACCCGACAGAATGTGTCCCGTTCATTCAGCAAACCCCCTCACCTGGTCCGTCTGGCCCCTGTGTGTTGCTGTCATCCAGACTTCAGTGAACCTGCTCATGTTCTGTTCTCGGTTCTTCTCACTGGAGGCCCTGACCCACCGAGTGGCCGGAGTTCCCCCCTGCCGCTCAGGCCCGACAGCCGGCCGGTCACCCCGCCTCTCTCTCAGACCCCTAAACATTTCCACGTCCCAGGTAGGAGCTGGAGCGCACCCTGTCACTGCTCATCCTGTTCACTTTCTTTGTACTTCTGTTTGCTTCTTTTTTTTTTTTTATCTAGCTCTCTCTCTCCACCATAGAGGATCAGTATTTAACCTTTGTCTTTTACAGCATTAAAAATATGTGTGAATATATATTATATATATGTATTTGCCACCTGTACAGATTTCTTCTGCTGTTGCTTTTCTTTAGCCACAGTTAAATGTATCAGATCTTAAATCCATTTTAATAACAAAGAACCTGAATAAATTACAAAAAGCGCTTTCCAAAAAGGTGATTTCATTTATTAAGGCGAACAAATGTATTCAGACCTACTTGGCCACAGATGTCAAACTCAAGGCCCGCGGGCCGAATCCGGCCCGTCAAGGTAAATTATCCGGCCCTCAAGAGCCAAAAAAATAAGGCACTTAATGTCATAAAGTAGAGACATATATCCTTTTAAAGTGTATAAAGTGGCTAAAACTGTGCCTCCTGTAAGTGTAACTCACACCAATATCAACTTTTTTTGCAGATAAACTGTATAAACTTGGCCTAAGATGCTACTTTTATGTTACTGTGCATTTTTTGTACTTCTATGTGAACTGGAATGAAATTATGAAATGAAAGTATCGTCTATACACATGCAACCGGCCCTTTTAATGACTTCATGATGCCAAAGTGGCCCTAGATAGAAATGAGTTTCACACCCCTGTACTTGGCCCTGCGTGAAAATATATATATTCCCCTCATTGTCAATTTATGTTTTAACTGTGATTAACTTTTGGTTCAGTTTCACGAGCCACACCCAGATCTGCCTAACTCACAGAATCGAGCGAGAGAAATCACTGAAACAGGAACTGTTCGACAACATGAAGCAGGCTAATGAGGACGAATCAGAATCAGAAATACTTTAATAATCCCAGAGATTTAATTATTTAATGAGAAAGTCATTGACATCCGTCAGTCTGGAAGTGATGACAAACCCATTTGCAAGGCTTTGGGCTTTTGGTGAACCACAGTGCAAATGAAAACATGCAAAAAGTTGTGGACTTTTTCTGGTGTGGCCTCCTGGCCTGACAAAATTACTCCAAGGGTGCACTGACAACTTATCCAGGAGATCAGAAAAGGACCGAGAACAATCATCTACAGTCCAGCAGAGCTAAACTAGACTCAATGATCAGTTGTCACTAGTGTTGCACCGATACCAGTATGGGACGGGGCCCCAATCCAGCACTAAAATGGTGGTATCGGTATCGGCGAGTACCAACAAATAGGGCACTGATACCATTTTGATGTTTGTATGTCACTTGAACGCAGCCTTCTCTCTCCCGGCTAGTATTATACATGTTATATAAGTTCATGAAAGTTGCACTATTTTGGCATTTGAGAGCCAAAACTCAGGGTTTAAAAGAGATTATTCAATTATTAATGTAATTTTACTGTCTTACTGTTGCACTATTATTATACATGTTATAATTTTACCAATGTTGCACTATTTTGGCCTTTGAGAGCCAAAAGTTTATTCAACTATTGTCACCCATTCCAGGTAGGCAATAAAAAGTTCTACTACCCTAAGTAGTATGCAGTTCTTCATATATACACACACACATCAATTTCAAACACATGGTATCGGTATCATCCAATACTGCACAGCCAGGTATCGGGGCCAAAAAGTGGCATCAGCGCAACACTAGTTGTCACACATCTTGATCCTCCCCAAGACTTTTGGGAAAAGCTTATTTTGATAAATGAGACAAAAGTGGAACATTTTGGAAGTATGTTGTGTAACATCTTGTATAAAACTAGCACATTTTATCAGAAAAGGGACGTCATACAGTCTCCAACGGTGGGTGTAGTGGGATGGTCTGTGGCTGCTTCGCAACTTCAGGACTGATAAAAAGTTTTTTGAAAAAATAAAACACAAAACCTGGTGTAGGCAGAATAATGTCCAGCATGGAGCAGGGTACAGGCAGGTCAGACAGCAGGCTGCTCACAGCAGGCGATGATGAGCTGAATAGGCTGGAGGCAGAGACCTGGGCTGCATCCGAAATGTTCTAGTTATAGCTCCTACCTCCTGTTCCTTGAGCCTTAACCTTGTCAACAGGAAGAACTCTATCATGGGGAGGAAAGGAGCTTCGAAATGCTGGGCTCATTTCGGACAGCGTTTAACTCAGACGTTAAACGCTGACTACACGACTACAAAGTGCACATCCTCTTCTTTCCGGTCAGTTTCTTTAGTTTAGTTTCCACGAGGTGGACTGTGCAAAGGATTGTGGGAATCCTTATAGCTCCTTGGCACCGATAAGGGACCTCGCAAGGTTCCTTTGCTAAATAAGCTATGATAGGAAGTATACAAGATCCTTTTCTTGCCTCCTTCTCTGCTCACCGCACTATTCGGACAGCACTTATCATGGCGACCGCTGACGCACTTCCGGTTTCGCTCAGGAGTCCTTACCCAAAAGACGTTTTCGGATGCAGCTGTAGTCTGTGAAAGGCAAGGTCACAGGTGGGAGGAATGATGGTTATTGGGAAAGAGACAGGTGTATCTGCTCACTCTAATTAGCAGAGTGGATGTGGTCCATACTCCTAACCAGTTGGTGGCGGTGATTTTTATTTTTTTTTTCAGAATCAGAATCAAGTTTATTGCCAAGTAGGTTTGCACTTACAAGGAATTTGACTTGGTGTTGATGGTGCAGACAAAAAAAAAAGAATACAGTAAAATAAGAAGTAAAAAGGATATACACACGGAAGCTGTATACATTCAACAGACTGTGCGTCAGAGCAACGCAGAAGCTTGTAAGTCCATACTGCTACCTAATGTTGTTTGCCAACATGTTTGCCATAAAAATCGAGGAAGAAGAAGCAGAAGCAGAGTGGCAAACAGTCAGCCAGCCCAAAACAACAACAGATAATGGAGAAAAACAGGAAAGAGAAGGCAGAATACATAATACTTCATAAATGGCAAAGACTAAAACTAAAATAAAACCTTTTGACGTGGCCTAGTTAAAGTCCAGACTTATATTTGATTGAGCATTTTTTAACTTAATCGCATTAGAGGATTTTCAAGAGACAACAGCCTGCTTAAGGTCATAGCACAGCAGCTTAAAGAGACTGTTACCTGGAATCACAGAGGCTTGATGGCAGATGGCGCCGCTAAGGGTGGCTAAACCAGTCATTAGAGGACTACTTATTGGGGATAAGTCTATTAGAGTAGCTTCTTTTCCCCATTGATAATTAAAACCATCAGTTGAAAACAGCTTTTTGTACTTTGTTTTTACTCAGGTTATCTTAGTCTGATATAAAAAGTTGTTTAATGATCTGAACCGTTGAAGCGTGACAAAAACAACCAGGAAGTCTGTAATAGGTTTTTTTCCCCATCACTGCATCTCTTTGGTGTCTTTGTTTTGTGCTTCTAAACCAATTGTTCATTTCCCCCCTAAGTGTCTTTCCTCTCTGTATGTGACTGCTTTCAGATCAGGGGAGCAACATCTACAGAAAACCGCCCATCTACAAACTTCACGGTAACTTTCTGCCTAATTTAGGATCTGCTTTACAGAATCGTTAGTGGAAAATAATTAAAGACACACCGTTGGTGAGCGATTGTTGATGCAGAAATGTTTTGAGCATCAGTGATTCCCATGCTGTGTATCCAAGTGCTGAGGAGTAAATATAAATGCAAGACGTGAGATATTGAAAATTATATTGTTGGTTGTTCATCTGAACAGAAACAGGAGAGGGAACCCGACTAAAACCCAGCTGACTCTCTGTCTTCATCTGACCATAGTCACCCTCAGTGTCAGTGTTGTGTTTGAAGTCTGTCTCTAATCCTTTTCTGTCTCTAGTTTGCATCTACTCTGCACTTTTCTCACGCCAACTAGTCCCGGCGCCTGTGTGCTTGTGCGTCTGATGAACACTTGTTGGGTTGCGACAACAGGCGATAATGTTGATTCCTCTAAAGCAGCGTTATGCATGCTGGCCCTTAACACGAACTAGATGCACAGGTTCGCTTCTTACAGGTTAAAACTAAATACATTTCTATTTATAGTTCACCACTCGGAACATTCGGAAGTTAGTTCACGCACACAAGCTCAACTAGCTTCTGTTTATAAGGTGTTTATAATGATGGAACCTTTAATTTATTGATTATCTCATTGTGCAGCCTGGGCTTGCTAGCTTATTCACGCCTGTTAATTTTGTCCTGCTGTCACATAAATCATATTGTGTCAATAAAACTGATCCTATTCACATATATTAAAAAAAAAAGTTTTTTAAATAGCAAAATGAGCCTAAAATCTTGACCAAAAATTAGCCCGGTAGCTGAGGCACACCAGACGTCCGGGTCATGGTTCGCATAAACTAAAGCTGAGCTCTGAGCTGTTAGAAAATATGGGAGTGACGAGGTTTTAGGTTGAAGCTGCATTCCTCGTCTTGTTTTTCTGTCGCTCACGAGCACAACTTCATTTTAATCAATCATCTTAACAGTTTAGAGTCTATTACATTTCAAGTTTTAAATGGAGGAAAGATGTTTTTTTAAGCAATAACAGGACCCGACAGAGATAAATATGCGTTTGACAGCCCAGATACTGAGACCTTACCTCTGCAGGAAGATGTTGCATCTTTGTTTCAGTAAAAATAGAAAAAGGTTCTTTTTTTTTTTTCTTAAAAAAAAAAAAAATAGCAAAGGTTCGCCCCTAAAAGTATCTCTGCTTCCAGACTCTGTTTTGTTGCATAAAATTTAATCGGCGTATCTCCATGGATTAGATTTTCTGCCCCGGCTTGTTTTAAAGCTCTGCACTGCATGCAGTGACTTTTTAGGGAAAGTCCTTTTGTTTTGTTTTTTTGTTTTGTTTTTTTGCATTGTGAACACATGACCCAGTACCGAATAATTGTCTTGATAAAATATTTCTCCTGTGGCTGAGACTGTGACCGAGACACTGATAGTTCAGTTCCCATGGTTAACCGACCTAGATACAGCTGCCGTAGCCCATCAGACCAAGTCCGGTGAGGACATCATCCGATCGGCCACCTTCCCCGCTGCCCACGCTCCCTCTCTGGACGACTGCTCCCGGAGCGAGGGCGACTGTTGGCCCCGTTCTCTCGCTCTCTTAGGTACAGTCGACTCCCGATGGCCGTGTCTGCACAGCCGCCTCCTGGTGGTAAAACTCACAGCTCACCCAGACCGAGTGCTGCTTGTCTCCTGCCCCAAGCTTACCTGCCTCCCCCCCCCCTTTTTTACCCTTAAATCCTCATCAAAGTCACCACTTTTGGTTTTGCTTGCGCCGAGCGAAAGGCGCGGTTGGTTTCTGTTGCTGCCATCTCGCTTTCTGCCTCAGGGAGCCCGCTTTCTTGCTCCAGCATCACGAATGACCCGGACAGAGATAACGGAGACTGACTTCAAACGTTTGTCTGTCTGTCTTACATCCCGTGTATTTGACATCCTCTAAATTGTGTAATTAGCAACAAGTCTCTCTCTATCTGTGTGTCTGTTTCGTCAGCTCTGTCCCAGACGTGTGTCAAACCGTCCACCTGTTGGTCATTGAGTCTGTGCATTTCTCACCGCTCCACAGTCAGCCATGTTTTCTTTTTTTTTTTTTTTTGTTTTTTCGGTGCCCCCAGTTATACGGCATACAGGTCTGGTGAAATGTTTGCACCCTCTTATCATAGGTGTATTATTACTATTAATAATAATAATAATAACAATTAATAATAACACATTTTGAACTATTCATTTTAGCCATTGTTTTTCCAGGGTGGAACGGCTACTGTCATAGTAAACAACCTCAAAGCCTTTTAAGAGCAAGTAACAGATGTTACTTTAACCTTTATTTCCTCCAATCAGCACAGCATCCCTACAATGCCTACACTGCAAAAACAGATCTAAAAATAAGTAAAATGTTCTTAACGTTAGTGTATTTGTCCTTGATTTGAGCAGGCAAATAAGATTATCTACCGATGGAATGAGTATTTTGACCCCTAAAATGAGATAATTAGACATCCTGCACTTGAAATAAGATGATGGAGATGAATTGTTCCTATTTTAAGTGCAAAAGTCTTATTCCATTGGCAAATCTTCTTATTTACCTGCTCAAATCAAGGACAAATGTACTAATTTAAGAACATTTAACTTATTTTTAGTTCCGTTTTTGCAGTTTACAAGCTCAAATATATATATATATATATATATATATATATATATATATATATATATATGTACACCTTCACTATTATTTGATTGTCACTTTCTGTAGCAGCATTTACTGAACAGTATTTACTGCAGGCATGAATGCGTCAACGATGGACCATTCGGGAGATTATTTCATGCGTATGGTTTGTAAAGGGACTGCTATGTGATTTTTGGTCTTGGATATTACTTTGACTCGATCCCCAGGACTATTTGCACACTTTAAGCTTTTCAGGAAGCGCTGCTGGTTACTGCAATCAAACTGATTTTATATATTTGTATATATGGAACCTTTGGAAGATTTTTGATTAGCACTTTTCTGGGATGTTGGTGGCAGGATATTTGACCGCTGATTTTTGGCAGAATTGGTAGAGCTTATTTAAGCTGGTTGGCACCAACCCAGCTATCAGGCATCTTAAAAAATGTTCAGTAGGGTTGAGGTCAGGGGTTTGGGAAGGCAGCTGGAAAAGATTCAGGCTATTCTGCTTTATCCATCCAATAATCCGTTTTGGTGTAGTGTATGAATGTCCTGCTGACCTGAAATGCCACGCTCAGATTAAAAGATAATTGATTACGATGTTCAGGTTCGCTGCAGAATTAGTCAGGACTCCAGCCTGCCATGAGCTGGAAGCTGCTGGAAAATCAGGGCCACTGGGAGCCCTGGATTCAGTAGAGTTGATTTTATATCTGAGCATGCAGGTTTAATTTGACTGGAAATTCCCAATAAACTCAAATGCGTTCTCCCAAATTCCCGTTTTTAAAAATCAGTGATTTTTTTTTTGTGGGTGTGTTATGATTGCACCCTGGAAAAAAATGGTTTGAACAAATAAGAAAAGACAAAAATTAATAGTACTTGATGAGTTTGTGCAAACTTTTCACCAGAAGTGTCTGTGATGCATGGTTTCCCTGAAGGACTGAAGAATGTCTAATGAATTCTGCCTTATGTGTTGTGTCTTATGTGTTGTTGTTTTTCTTGCAACTTTTCTTGCTGCATTAAGGTTCAGAAGGGAGGAGGAGATCTAGAGAAGAGGAGGAAGAGGAGGCCTTGAAAAGAAAGCAACTTCAGGAAGAACATCTTAGTAAGGTTGGTCAGACAATAGTTAGCTCCCCGTTACGGAAAATGCTGTACATCTGTCTTAGTTTACCCTCTAAAGCAGGGGTGTCAAACATACAGCCCGCGGACCGGTACCAGCCCGCCAAACTATTTAGTTCCGGTCTGGTGGCTAAATGCATATCATTATTCAACAACAAAAAAAGACAGTGTCCTGTCTGGCAATGTGGAAATAAGAATTGTTGTCTTAATGCCAAAAAGAGCTCATCAGATTTGACTTTCACAAGTGGAGCAGAACTGCTTTTGCCATAGTGCTCCGCTTGATTTATGAATGTGAATAGTTTTATTTAGTGCTGTCAGTTAAACGCGTTATTAACGGCGTTAACGTAAACCCATTTTAACGCCAACAATTTTTTTGTCGCCGTTAATCGCGCGTCAAAACACACACACCGTTCCCTAATGTTTTTTCCCCCGTCGCGCTTTCCGGACTGTTTCTTTTACCCTCGGCGCTTTCCGTAGTTTCAAGAGTGCTAGAAAACTGTAGCAAAACAGACCCGCCCCGAAGGGTTTCTTTTACCCTCGGACACATGCGACTTTGGGCTTTTTTCTAAAAGCGCTTCTAAATTTCATGAGTCACGGGTTGCGTTTTTTTTGGGCAGGTTTCTGAAAGTGAAATCGCTTATTTGGGCTCTAAAATAGGTGACGAAACAGCGGTTATTATGAGACCTGCCTGCACTGCCCACACTTTGTATCCAGCTGAAATATCCCTCTGCCATAGGAACCGACGGTAGTAAAGGCAGACAGAGCAACTCTGCACGTATTTTCTGCAGTTTACGGTGCAATAACCGGTGATAACTGCTGAAAGTAGATTACATGGTGCAGAATACCATGTCTATCTTTGTTTAAGAGTCAAAAAATATATATTGGCCTGAAGACAGGTATTTATTTGCACATTTGTTTACACACTGTGTAAACATCAGGGCGTCATGATTAGTCATATAGCCATTATAGTCCAGAGTTTAACATTTGGCACCAGGATGTTTTCATTCCAATTCTGAAAAGTGCTTGAAAAATAACAAAATAAAAATATTTTTTGTACTAGCATGTATTTTATTAGTGTCATTTATTGCAAAATTGCATATTAAAATGCCCAAACAGGCTATTACACTTTCAGAAATAAAAGAATAAAATATGCGATTAATTTGCGATTAATCTCGAGTTAACTATCGACATTATGCGATTAATCGCGATTAAAATTTTTAATCGTTTGACAGCACTAGTTTTATTATGATTCATGAGGGGAATATCTCAAATGATATGGACACTACAATGGCAAAGTAGGAGAGGAAAGGAAGAACAAGAAGAAAAAAAGAAAAGGTGAAAGAAAGAGGAGATAAAAGGAAGATAATGATAAAACAATTATTAAAAAAAACATGTACTTCGTTTAATTGAAAATCTGCAGTTCCTATATTGTCCACGAGGGGCGCTGTGTTTTAATCAGCAGATGGTAGCACTGAGCTTCAGATGTGGAAAATGGATTTTAAATCATTTCTTAATTTTTATCTGTTTGATGTATTTTGTCATGCAGGGCAGTGTTTTTAAGTTCCATAAAAATTTGAATAAATGTTTTTCAACATTGTATAATCACTGTGATCAGTTCTTATGCATAATGCACTTAAGTAAATGTTTAACTGAGTAAAAGTATTGTTGAAATTGCACATACTTTTCTTAAAACCGCTGAGGTTATTCATAATATATTGTGTAAAAGTGAAATTAATTTAATATAAAAATCAACAAGTTCACTTTTATTAGTTCTATTTAATCTTGCAATGAGTTTACTCGTGTGGCCCTCTTGAGATCAGATTAAGCTGTATGCGGCCCCTAAACCAGAATGAGTTTGACACCCCTGGTCTAGAGTAATTTGGGTGTTCGATTAATGCGTGGCTCTTTTGTACAGATTCAGTCTGGTCTGGGAAAACTCATCCTAAAGGAGGAGATGGAGAAAGAGCAGATCAGGGAGCGGCACGCACGCAGCTTCTCTGCTCAGCGCTACGATCCCAAAAGTAACAACTGTGACGCAGGTAGCCAGAAACCGCCTCCTCAGCTCGTTTACTCTTGACTTGTCAGCAATGTACCTTAAGTGGACATCTGCGCTGTAAACGTGTGCTTCCGTTTAAAAATAGAACGCTTGCCTCACAAGACATCCGGCGTTGTTATTTTGTTTACGTTTTAGATCCGACGTCGCCGACCAAGACCAACTCTCTGCCTGGCTATGGGCGGAACGGTCTGCATCGGGTAAGAAAAGCCTGATGCGCTGATGTTATACAAAGAGTAAAGTACGGTGCAAAAGCTTTTGTACGCTACAAAGATTTCACGTTACAACCAGATACTTTAATGTGTTTGATGGAAATTGTTATACGACGGACCTAAACAAAGTAGTGCGTAGTTGGCAAGTGAAAGAAAATGAATTCACAGTTGTTGTGCAGAAGAAACTGAAGCCTTTTGCGCTAGCAGGGACACCAGCTTTGTCTCCAGTTACAGGTCTTGTTTTGGGATAAATCTCTGCAGATGTTTTTTTTTTTTTACCTATTCTTCTTTGCAAACGAGCTTGAACTCAGTCAGATTGGAGGGAGAGTAACAGCAAAGCTGGAGACGCACTGCACGACTTTCACAGTTGTCAGAGATTTTGAGAAGACTTGGTGTTCTCACTAACAGACTGGTTTTCCTTTCATGACCGAAAGACTGGGGATCACCCACTTAACAACCGCGCCTGCTGAGGGATCACAGACTGCAGGATGTGTCTGACCAGCAGAAGCCAGCAGACAGCAACTCTTGTGGAAACCTACATACCTGTAGAAGATATTTCTGCAAATTCAGATGTGCTGTATTTCTGTTATTGACCCCCTCAAAATGCGAGAGATGCAGTTTAACATGTGCTGAGTTTAAAGCATAAGTGAATATGATTTGGTTAAGGTTGACTGTATTCTTTGTTATACTCGTGCTGGGTGGTGGGAACGTGCGTTTAATGGTCTTTTTTTTCGTTTGTGGGTTTTGGATTGACTGTCACTGTTGGCTGCAATCTATAAAATGTACTTATTTCTATCTGAACTGACAATGATATAATGTCTGGTCTTAATCGTGCAAACTTACTATAATTTATCTATAATTTATGCTAAATGGGGTTTATTCTAAATGTTTCATTCGTAAACGCTAAATTATTATATTAAGTCCCATTGCCTTTAAGTGAGTGTTTTATATATATATATTTATATCTATCTATATCTATGTATGTATGTATGTATGTATATATATATATATATATATATATATATATATAGAGAGAGAGAGAGAGAGATTTTTATATATATATATATATATATATTAGGGCTGGGCAAGTTACCACGTTAATTTCGCGTTAATTCATTAGACTATTAATGGCGATATTTATTTTATCGTGCATTAACGCATGTTGCTCACATGCTTTCAGTCAGTGTCAGTCACCACGCGCGCTGACTGCAGCGCGCTGTCACGGCAGCACTCTGGTGCTCGGACCCTCCCCTCTCGTACATGGCTCAGCGGCGCCAGCCAATCAGCACGCAGGCTCAGCCTGGCCCGCCCACTCAGCTCTCACACAAACTTAACACACAAACAGCTGAGAGAGACCGCAGCAGTGGAAAAACATGAACAGGGAAAGTTGCACCGTTTGGCTTTATTTTAATACCGTAAATGAAATCAAGCTGTATGTTTTGTAAAAAGCCGGTTAATTTCAGTGGAAACACAACTAATTTATCTAAGCACGTGAAAAAACATGAAAACGTCGAGCCACAGAAACAGAGAGAGGAGACGAAACTTCTGTCATTGCCCCGACAGACCCACAGACGTCTCTGACTGAGGCGTTTCAGTCCTCCATGGAACATCCAGGTAGATCAGTGGTCATCTTCAGCAGCAGTTCATGTTAACTTTCAAAGTAGATATTATCTATCATATGTTACTGGAGCCCACACATAACATGTAATTAAGACCTTGAAAGAACCCAGTACATATATTAAAAAGTGTTATTTAAGATAAGATAACATTAGCTAATCCTTTTTTTATCCCACGACGGGGAAATTTATAGGATTAAAGCAACAGGCAGGTGCACACAACACAGACAAAATTACATAAGGATTGAAATATATAAGAGGTGGATTAGCGAAAAAACACTGAACATAACATTATTGTTATTATTATTATTATTATTATTATTATTATTATTATTATTATTATTATTATTATTATTATTATTATTATTATTATTATTTAATTGTAATAATAAAATAAAAACCACAAAACCCAAAAGGTCAACAGTTTCATCATACTTCAAGCTTAGGGACTGGCTAATATACAGCAGGTCAAAAAAGGCCATATTTTGGCTGCAGTGCTTGCTGTTCTCTTATGAAGAAAAGATCAACTAGTGCACTAAATTCAATAGATGGGTTGAAAATATCCAGTATAAAATAAGTGCTACAAATGTTACAACACTTTTGTTCATATGGCAGCAGAACATTAAAATAAAAGTTCTCTTTACACTACTTTTGAATTCATTCTTGGAGTTTGTGCATACAATACGATTAATCATGATTAATCGGGCAAATTATGTGATTAATCACGATTAAAAATTTTAATCGCTGCCCAGCCCTAATATATATATATATATATATATATATATATATATATATATATATATATATATATATATATATATATATGTTTATTTCAATAACGTAATATATTATTTGCTTTAATTGTAGCCCTAATTATCTCCCTGAGTATCTCCCTGTTGTTTTTGTTTTCTATCACTACATGTTGTGATTAGTTAGGCTGTAGTCTGTATTATGCCCAGTGTGTTTATGTTCATTATGTACGTTATGTTGTGTAGTTACAAATAAAGCTTGAAAAATGTCGTCTGCAGCTGTTTCTGACTCCTGGCCTCCCTTTTTCCATTGGCTGTCAGCAAACACCCATTTGCGGTCGGGGTCGGTGATCAGTTCACCGTACACGGCCGCGGCTTTTTTTTGTTTGACTGCGACCGAGCTTGAGTTTTGGTATTTTTTGTGCCGACTCTCCCTACCGACTGACCGCAGCTCGTACAGACTCACGCAGACGTCCGCCGACTGGAAATCGGGGTTAGAATCAGGCAAAAATGATCGTGCAGTGTGTCCCCAGCTCCAGCTGCTCAGTCTGCCACCAAGCTCCATTTTCTGTAATCGCAGTGGTGAATAACAGAGGATACGCACCAAGAGGCGGTCGGGATATGAATGCACGTCACACTTTTCAGAATTTTATGTATTTTTCGAAGATGCGTGAAAGCGTTTGCAAGGCACTGTGGAACAGGATCATCATTTCCTCCCAACTTAACAAGCTGTCGTCTCTTGTTCTTTTGCAGCCACAGTCTACAGATTTCACCCAGTACAACAGCTACGGCGACATGTGTGGCGGAGCAAGAGGTGAGCACTTCGAAACACAACACAAGAAAGACGTCTCACCAGAGCTATTCAGCATTAGAACTGGCTTGCAATATGTATGCATACGCCGACATGCACTTTGAAATATTTGACTATTACTAAGAACCGCAGCGCTGTAGATAAAAGTAGCCTTGCAGGGGACTCGACAGCAAACCATTAACTGTGAGTCTCATTCTCTGTCCCATTTTGTCCTGCAGAGTTTCAGGTATGTCTCCCATCTGCTTCCCCCCCCCCCCCCCCTTTCACATGGCATGCCTCCTTTTCATCTATGCATCACACACTATGCTTGGTCATTGGGTCGCAAGAGACACCTCGCCCTGAATGCACACCGCCCACCCCTGCTTCTTGCTTGCATCACTGTTTTGGATTAATTTCAACTACAGGGCATATGCTGATGTGGTTTTCTGATGGACGGAAGAAGCAACACACACACACACACACACACACGTATGCCCAGTAGCTGAAGAACTGCACTGTAAACGCAATGTAAAAACCATTGCTTCATGTCTTGTTTCTGTGTTGGTTTTCAATGTGATGACTCAAGCTACATGTTAAGCATACCTCTTTAAATGAAGTACAGAAAAAGCCGCCACCTGTGAGCGACTGCCCGTTTTTTTTGTTTTTGTTTTTTTAATAGTGATTTAAGAGCTGTATTCAAGCCACTCGCTCCATCCAGGAAAGAATGCACCCTCCACCTCATGAGTGGACGTATATTCATGCCATGAACCGTGCAGTCCCCTTTCCGCTATATTACATGTGTATATGTTCTGTTCTTTAGCACATTAAGGATGGCCGTGCAGCACTTGCAAGGATGGACAGGGGAGTATCTATGCCTAATATGTT
This sequence comes from Fundulus heteroclitus, assembly GCF_011125445.2. NCBI lineage: Eukaryota > Metazoa > Chordata > Actinopteri > Cyprinodontiformes > Fundulidae > Fundulus > Fundulus heteroclitus. The sequence continues at coordinate 13,636,012 of NC_046382.1, read as the reverse complement.
GGAACCAAAAGCAAGTATATTCTTCTTTTTGTACCAATTACAAACGAGATACATAAAGGAAAAAAAAGAAAAGAAAATTGCACATTGTCTCATCTTTTGGTTGTATTTGAATGCCTATAGCAGATTTAGAAATATTGCGCCTTGCAAATGTCTTCATACCCCCTGAACTTTTTCACATTTTTTGTTCCGTTACAACCACAAACCTCTATTTCATTTGTGAGGAAGTTGTTTAATGGAGCAACACAAAGCTTTGCGTCGTTGTAAAGTGGAAGGGAGATTGTGCATTTTTTGTTTAAAATAATTTCTTCTTTTCAAATAATTAAAAAAAAGTATAGCGTGCATTATTATCCAGCCCCTTTTACTCCGATACCACTAAATATAATCTAGTGCAACCAATTGTCTTCCAAAGGGAAAAAGTAAATAGAGACACATGTCTGTATACTTTTTTTTTCAAATCAAATATTTTTAATACACATTTCATGTAACAATCCTAAATTTAACCTCCATTAAAGTACAGAATATTAAAGAATAACAAACAAGTATAAAGAATTTTGTCTTTGCTATTTGTGAAAGCAGCTGTCGTTACCCAAAACTTGAACTGAATAGTATGAGTGCAAGAATTTAACAAAAATATGGAAGTAAGCGGGGGGAATGTAAAAATCAATTCATTCTAAACGAGATATCTAATTAAAACATCAGTGTAGCGAAAAGCTTGGTTTTGATGTGCTTTAAAGCGAGACACTTTAGTGATGGACTGTTCCATACCATAGATCAGGTTCATAATGACTGACAGCATCTAAACACAGCACAGCCACAGTAAAACACGGTGGGGGAAGCATCATGCTGTGGGGATGCATTTCTTCTTCATCAGGTTAAGGAATTGCAGGACAATCCTGGTTGAAATTGTAAAAGTTGGACATTGGGCTGCAGAGCTATGATAGAAGGGTGTAGATCAAAGCACATATATTTGTTAAAGAAAGAAAGACATCCTTATTTGTATTTGTATAAGCATGATGCTGCCACCACCACCACCACCACAGGGATGCTATGTTTGACTTTAACTGGGCCTTCCAAACATATAATATACTTTGATCCAAACCTTTCCGTTGTAGCTGTAGCTCCTGCAATTTCAGCAAGAAGTGGCTGTCGCTGTACAAAGCATTGGCTCAGAGGGGACCTAATGCAAAAGACTAGGGGCTGGACGACAATTCAATAGCAATATATGTCGATCAATAGATGTATATAGATGATAGGAAAAAAATGTCAGTGAAAAGTGAAAACAGAATAACAGTTTGCCTTCTTTATGCATTCTAGCCATGTAGGTTAATATTACAGTTATTACATCCTCCCAACCAATCACAATGCAGACCCAGGAAATGCTCTGCCATCAAGCTCCGCCCCCTTCAAAGGGTTAAGAGAGCACTCGTTCTCTTTTTTTTAAAACTTGCAGTTTTGGTAAAAAGTTGGTTGAATAAAGGCTTAAGTTTGAATTCAGTGTTTGTGTCTACATCTAAAAATTGGTCACCAAGCAACAGAATAAAATTATCTGGGCTGCACTTAAAATATATGTTTTGAATTTGTTGATAATTATTGATATCAATCTTTCTCTATATCGCTCTATATCACCCAGCCCTATAAAATACTCTTTTTTTCTCTTTTTTCTTTTTTTTATACATGCATTCCCACTAAAACACATTGAAGCTTGTGGTTGTATTGTTTCAAAATGTGAAAAAGTCCAAAATGTGAGGCTACTCTCGCAACGGACTGTGTTTAAGAGACAACAAGCGGGTTAAAAACGAGATTCGACATGGCGGGGGACGCAGCTTAAATATGGATATTTAGCAAAAAAACAGCAAAAAAAGTTTGTTTAAGAACAAAAGACTCACTTTAGCTGGGTTCCTGATTCAGCATGCCGCTTAAAGGAGCTGCCGAGTCACTCAAGCGCTTCCAGCATGCTGGCTTCTTCATGCTCATCTGCACATGGCTCTGGCTCATGAAGTGACTGGATGCTGTAATGCAACATGCAGTGTAAACATCCAGTCTGTCACCCAACGCATATCGCTGTATACTGCGTATATAGTGTGGATATGAGTTGGTCTGGGGCTTCAAAGAGATTTCGGTTGCCTTATTGTTGAGCGTCTCACATGGCATTAGGATTAGTCAGGTTTCTCCCTCAGTTGGTTGGGAAAAATACCAGCGCCTGAAATTTCCAGGACAATCATTCCCATGTGGATTTATTTGGCCTACATTAAAGATGTTGGTCCCTTTAAAAAAAAAGAAAAAAAAAAAAGAAGAAGCTTGCATTAAATATTAAACACTTCTAAAAATAAAGCCTGTTACATGAGTTTGAAGTCATTTTTTCCCCCCTTCCTTCTTGATCAAATCATTTGCACGTTCAAGCAATGAAAAAATAGATATAGTGCACTTTAAAGCACCTGCATTTCGTGAGTTACCTTAACAAAACAAACCCAGTCAACCTCCTGTCACATACCTGCTCTCCCACCCTTTCTCACAGTCAGAATCCCCTCCCCCCCCCCCTAAAAAAGGGGGAAAAAACAAATTTGGTAGTTTTGTTTGGTCATTTCTGTACATTTTTGGTCCATAGCTCAAGCTTTTACCTGTTTAATGATGCATGTCTCCTTCTGAAGGTGTATCCCTATGAAATGCTCATGATAACCAGTAGAGGGAGAGCTAAACTGCCAAGGGATGTGGACAGAACCAGACTGGAGGTACCAGTTCTCCTCCTGACGCTCCTCAGTTAACACTGCATTTTGATTTTGTGTCAACGCCATTGTTACACAAACCTGAAAAAAAAAACAAAAAAACATGCCGTATCAGTTGCTTCTTGTCATTTTTGCAGCAAACACCCTTTTGTTTTTGTTTACAGCTTTGATGCTAACTAAGAACCCTTCCCTCCCCCCCCTCCCCTTTGTTTTCTCTCCCCCCTTTGGTCTCAACTCTAGCGCCACTTAGCACCCGAAACGTTCTTTGAGATCTTTGGAATGGAGATCAAGGAGTTTGACAGGCTCCCCCTGTGGAAACGCAACGACATGAAAAAGAAGGCCAAGCTCTTTTAGCTGTTTTTTTTTTCTTTTTCTTCTTCTTCTTCTTCTAATTTATAGCATGCATTATTCTGTACATACAATCAGATAGCACACAGTTGTAATCTAGATGTAGGTTCTGGGTTATTTTGTTTTCTTTTTGTTTATGTCACCTGGACACACCCGGGGATGCCACATAATAATCTGATGATGAGACGGTGGACTTTAAACAGGGAGAGGAAACTTCTTCCATGTTCAAAAATGACAAAGAATGATGAGAGGGGTCAAGTTATTAATTTTTTTTGTTGGTTTTCTTGATTTGACTGCTCTTATTTCACCTCCTGCTTTCGCTTTAAGTGAAAATCCTTCCTACTGCTTGTTTCTCCCTATTTGTTGCTGTTGATTCCCGTGGAACTTTGTAAATGGCAGTAGACCATCGCGACACCATCACAGAGATCCCCTTTGACTGTAGCTCGAATGTGTGTCGGCTTTTTCTTTCGCTTGGGCTGAAGCCGTTTTAGCCCAAAGTTTTCAAGAATCGGCTCAGTGAGTCTTTTAAGATACAGTAAAACTGGGGGGGAAAAAAAAAACAAACATAAAAAACCTGCGTGGAAACGGTCGGCACACCCACCAGCTGTTTCGACTGGATCTGCGCCGATATGGATCCAACCCCCCACCCCCTCCAAGAACCGGCATATCACCAGTCTTCTGCCCCCACCCCCCCTGGCTTTCACAAACACAAAATGTTCATCTGAATGGACTAAAAAATGTCTCTTTTCTCAGGCTCTCATAAGCAAAGTTAGACACTTTCCCTTTACTTATAATGGAAGTACAAATCATATATTTTAAGGCTGTTTCCGGCATATAATAACATTCAAATAGATACAAACCCCTATTTGAAGAAACAACTGTATTTGAAAGTATTGTTTTATAAATGGAAAAAAAAACACACACTGCCATTTGTTGTATTGAAATCTAAGCCAATAAAGCTTTAAATTGCCATGATGAACAATGCATACTGACCCTCTGCTATCCCAAAGTGACCCTTGATCTCTTTCCTGCTCCGTGTTTTCTGTTCCCACTTGATGTGGGCATTTGGGAATGTAGCACAGGGTGGGAAGCGAGCTTAGGAATAAACTAAAATCTTTGTCAGAACTCTTTTTTTTTAACCTTTATTGTATTAGTGCTATAAAACACGCTATTGTGTTTCTTTTGCTTGTTCCAATTTTTCCCACGCACATGAAGAAATCTGCTGATTCGGGACAGGACATCTCTGATTTTGCGCATTTAGAACTTTTATGCTTTTCAAACTGTTATGGAAGAAATGTTTCCATACAAAAGAACAGAAATCTTTTAAGCTGTCGTATGGAAAATGCAAGGAAACGTCGCATTTAGCACAATATCAAGTCCTGTCACGGATCCATGTTGCTGTGAATGCGCGCCACCGTTTGAAAATGGGACATGTGTGTTGGGATCAAGGGCGTGGAAATCACAGGGTCCTGCTTGCGTCAGGATGAGGTACGTCAGTTTTATATTGAAGTCACCATCTCGTATTTTATTCTATTCAAGGTTCAACTGGAGGTCTGGCAATGATATTTCAATGCTCTCTGAGGCCCCTCAAGTAGGCAGGTGGTTATTACATTGATTGGAGAATTGAAAAGTAGCTTGTGTCATTGATCTTATGGTTCAGTTTCAAGCATCCGACACACAGACTGAGCTTTTGTATCGTTTTGGATGAAATTAAGTAATGTTAAAATCGGGCAGTAGCTGGGAAATTTGAATAGTAGCTGTGTAATGGCTTGAAAGTTGTTCAAAAAATTTGTGGCAGACTGGTTTAGCCGGTGATCAAATTATAAATGCCACAGAGTTAATTGAGTAGGAAGGCAATGTCAGAGCGTTATTTTCCACATGTATTGTATCTTTCTAAGCAATCTTAAAGTAACAGAAGCTGAAGAATCTGCAGGATCAGATGGTTTATCTTCCACGGCTTCAGGTCCTTTTTCATCTGCCCACCTTTTCAGTTCTGTTTGCTCCCGTTTTTTTTTTTTTGTTTTTTTTGGACCCGTTGGATAATTTTGTGTGTTTTTCAGTGAACATTTGGACCCCGGCTGGACTTCTTTAACTTCCTCCCAGGTTGTTTGTGATCTATTACCTTTCGGTTAAGGTTCAAAACCCAAATTCGGACCCAAATTCAAACACCCACGGAGTCGAAGCAAATTTAAATTGTTGTATGAATAGAAAAGTGCCATGTGCAGTAGATTGAGAGTATTTGTCCCTAAAAAAGTATTTAAACTTTATTGCTTCAGTAACTCTACAGTTCAAGGTAATGTATATTTTTACATTGCGTAAATATGGACTGTGCCACTTGAAAGTACTCACACCCCATAACCTTTCCCACATTTTGTGACTTTCTCCAATACAGATTTGAGTATAGTTTTCTTTTTTATTAAAACGGCACACACAATAAACCATGATGGAAGAGACAAAAAACATTTTTTCAACTTTTTAGACAGTGGCTTGCAGAAGTATTCACACCCCTTGAACTTTTCCACATATTGTCACATTACAACCACAAACAAACATATATTTTATTGGAATTTTATGTGAAAGACGAACACAAAGTTCACAGTTGTGAAGTAGAAAGGAAATTCTAAAAAAAAAGAAGAAACTTTTAAAAATAAAAAAACTGAAAAAGGCATTGTGCAAAAGTATTCAGCCCCGCTGAGTCAATACTTTGTGGAACCACCTTTATGATGCAAATACAGCTGCAAGTTTTTTAGGGCATGTCTCCACCAGCTTTGCACGTCTAGTGACTGAAGATTTTACTCATTCTTCTTGACCAAATAGCTTAAACTCAGTCAGATTAAAGGGAGAGTGTTCGTGAACAGCAGTTTTCAGACCTTGCCACAGATTCTTGATTGGCTTCAGGTCTGGCCTCTTGTCTTGTTTGGCCCCAGCATGACTTCTGGCAAACAGGACTTCTCTTGGTTTTCTTTTAACAATGGCTTTCTTCTTGCCACTCTGTTTGCATAAAGACAACATTTGTGCAGTACACGACTAATAGTTGTCCTGTGGACAGATTCCCCCACCTGAGCTGTGGGTCTCTGCAGTTCGTCCAGAGTCACCATGTGACTCTTGGCTGCATCTCTGATCAGTGCTTTCATTATTCAGGCTTATAGTTCTGCTATTCTCTTTCCATTTACAGGTGATTGATTGAATAGTGGTCCGTTCAAAGATCTTTCAGATGTTCAAAGCTTGGGAAATCTGTTTATAGCCTAACCCTGCTTCAAACTTCTCCACAACTTTATCCCTGACCTGTCTGGTGTGTTCCTTGGACTTCGTGATGCTGTTTGCTCTCCTATTTTCTCTTAACCAGCCTCTGAGGCCGTTACAGAGCAAAGTATTTGTACTGAGATTAGATTACACACAGTTGGACTCAATTTAGTTGGTTGGACTGAGAGAAAAGGGGACTGAACACTTTTGCGCACGGCACCTTTCAGTTTTTTTATTTGCAATTTATATTTAAAATCATGTATGAGTGTCTTTCTAATTCACAATTGTACACCACCTTGTGGTGGTCTTTCACGTAAGATTCCAATAAAAAGTATTTATGTTTGTGGTTATAATGTACAAAAGTGTGGAATAGTTCAACGGGTGTGAATACTTTTGCTAGCCACTGTGAATTTGTAAAAAAAAAAAAACACACACATCTTTAACCAAAGTTGCTTAAAATTGAGTTTAGATGTATCTGATTTCCACTGATTATCCTTCAGATGTATCTGCAACTTGATGGGAGTTCAGCTGATGGAACATGATTTTTCTGTAGACCTCCCAGACAGGACCGGGTCTAGGCAGAAATCAGAGGAAGAATACAAAAACAAATGCAGCTGCCTGACCCAACTGAGTAATCAGAAAAGATGCTAAAGGAGGTGATCAAAAACCCAGTGTTCACTAAGACTCAGCTCCAGTTTTAAATATATGTTTCTCCCAAATCCATAAACATACCATCCAGAAGTTCAACCATCAGTCAACCTTTTATGGCAGAGTGGACAGAAGAACATGGCAGCCTGCTTGGAGTTTTACAGAAACACGCCTTAGAGGTTGTCAGACCAGCCAAACAAAATTGTCTGGTCTAATCACGGCAAAATATATCTTTTTATTCTAAACACCAAGCTGTATTTATAAGGCAGGATCTAGGTGACTAGTTTGCATTAAGGGTAAGGTAACCTAACCTGACTCTCGCCAGATGGACGTCGTTCCACTGAGCTCCACACGGCTCCACACATCCATCTGGACTCGCTGCCATTGGGAGGGATTTCAGTGCCCCATGAAATGGACGAGCCAATCAGGATCGCCGGGCGGGATTTTCGTAGATGTGACGTATCAGAGAAGTGACTGTTTGGACCACTGAGCTATATTATACACTGGAGTGCTAATCGCCCGCTGTTAGAACGAGTCGCTTTGAAACCACCAGCCGCCATATTGGTACTCCCTATTTTCCCCCAGTAACTAGGGAATATGTGCGCTACAGCATTGAATAACAAGGATTTTCTCATGTTCAGGGGGGGCTTAAAACTTTTAAAATGTCTAATGCCATATACTTTTATGTTATGTTCTAAAACTATCAAGTACTGAGAAAGTGATGTGCTGAAATATTTTGCATTTTATTCATTTAAATATATATATATAACATTTATAAATATATAAATAACAATATACAAAGACATATATTTACATATATATATATATATATATATATATATATATATATTTACATATATATATATATATATATATATATATATATATATTTACATATATATATATATATATATATTTTTTTTTTAATATGAATAACATGTAAAATATTTCAGCATCTAGATTCCTAGTAGTTGATAGTGTTAGTACATCCACTGACTGTAGAAACGTTTTCACACAGCCAGAAAACTGCTTGTTGTTGCAACCAAATCCTATGGCATTCTGTGAGAGTTGGGAGTAGCAAGATGGCGGCCAGTGACTTCAGTTTTTCGGCAAAATCAGCACTCCAGTGTATAATATAGCTCAGTGGTTTGGACTCAGACAACAATGGCGGCTCACAGCGAGGAAGCAAGCGGTAACATTGACGCTGCTATTTCATCAGTTTTGTCCAATCTACAGAATATTAATTCTTTAAAAGAACACCAGAGAACGGCTTTGAAGGCTTTTGTTAGTGGAAACAATGTTTTTGCCCTTATACCAACCGCTTTTGGTAGGAGCTTGTAGCACGTCAGTAAAGGTGACGGACAAGTGGTTTATTCAATCATGTGCAAGGAGTTTTGATAAAGCCCCACCTTGTGAAATACATCTCCAGTGGGGCAATCCCAGATGTATGTGTGGAGCCATGTGAAGCTCTGCGGAACAAAATCCATCAGGCGAGAGTTAGGTTAAAGGTGACCGTAGCCAAATATAGAGACATTCTTCAAGAAAAACCAGCCACTGTGTGATCGGCAGCCCCGACTTTGGGCGAGGATTCCTCTTTCAACACGACAGCAACCCGTAGGACACAGCCAAGATAACTAAGAGGGCCTCAGGAGCAATCTCTTAATATTCTTGATTGGGTCAACTAGAACCAATACTCTCTGGAAACACCTAAAATTGCCTATCAATGGATATGATAGCTAGTATCGGTTCTTGAGATGATCTCCAGAGAAAAAAGGTGGAAAATATCTTAAAATATTAGGGTAGCTTGTAGAGTCACACGAAGACTAAGCTGATGAGCCATGAGTTTAATTACTTATCAAACACTAGATTAACAATAAATAAAGCATCTCTATTGAAAAGCGTCTTTTGCCTCGTTGTCCTGTGGTACTGTGAAAAGCTCTTTGAGAGATTAACATTTTTTTGAATTTATTTTAGAATAAGTGGAACAAAAACTCAGGAGATGCAAAAACCTTCTGGTGGCACATTATTAGGACCTCCAGCTGCTGCAGTTACATTGTGGTGTGATGTTTCCATATATTTATAATTTATATCAGTGGGAACCATTAAAGAAAAATTAGAAACAACCTACGGTTGGTGAATAAAAAATAATTCTTGAGGTTATCATCCCAGTTTTCAGCCCAGTCTTTTGTGTAAAAGATATTTTCCAAATAAGTAAAAGAAAAACGCAATAAAAGCTCCCGTCAGGGGTAGGAATCATGGAGTGCATCCCACAAATAGGAACGAAAAAGACTCTAATGGCAGGAGGCTTTAATTATTTGCAAAAAAAACGCTAAACAACAGTCCCTGTGCACAATTCAAAGGCCATGTTATTCCAAATTAACCCCATAAAGACCATTCACCGAGCAGCTTACATCTGAACTTATATTACTAAACCACCTGCCTGAGACATGTGAGGAATACATATTAGCTCAGACCCCAGAAAGTATTTAACTTTCACACAGAGTTCACACTCAGCCGCTGCTGTGCTGCTCTTAGCCTTTCAGGCTGTTTCTGCTCCATTCGCTGTCTTTAGGCCCACTCCACCGCTGTTGAAGTGAGTTTGCTGAACACACGTGCAACCTTTTCCCACAGGAGACGTTAGAAAAGCACTTTGCGTCTTTGAAGAAGCAGAGGGACGCTGTGAAACACAGACTGAAGAAACTGGCAGCCCGTCAGTCAGAAATCACAGTGAGTTTTCCCCTGATGTCTTAAAAACCTCTCTGTGTGATCGCAGCAAAAGTTTCTACATACAGGACTGTCTCAGAAAATTAGAATATTGTAATAAAGTTCTTTATTTTCTGTAATGCAATTACAAAAACATGAAATGTCATACATTCTGGATTCATTACAAATCAACTGAAATATCGCAAGCCTTTTATTGTTTTAATATCGCTGATTATGGCGTACAGCTGAAGAAACCCAAATATCCTATCTCAAAATATTAGAATATTTCCTCAGACCAAGTAAAAAAAATAAATATATAACAGCAAAACAAAATCAAACATTTGAAAATGTCCATTAATGCACTCAGTACTTGGTTGGGAATCCTTTTGCACAGATTACTGCATCAATGCGGCGTGGCATGGAGGCAATCAGCCTGTGGCATTGCTGAGGTGTTATGGATGCCCAGGATGCTTCAATAGCGGCCTTTAGCTCATTTGCATTGTTGGCTCTGGTGTCTTTCAGCTTCTTCTTCACAATAGCCCACAAATTCTCTATGGGGTTCAGGTCAGGGGAATTGGCAGGCCAATCAAGGACAGTAATGCCATGGTCAGTACACCAGTTACTGTGAGAATCTTATGTCGTCTCTTAACCACTACCATACTTGTGATTTAGTTTACTGAACCAAGCTGAGTGTTTTTCAAGGCTCAGGAAACCCTGCAGTGTTTCGAGTTAATTAGACGATTCAAGTGATTAGTTGAATAGCCTACTAGTATACTTTTTCACGATATTCTAATATTTTGTGATAGGATATTTGAGGTTTCTTCAGCTGTACGCCATAATCAGCGATATTAAAACAATAAAAGGCTTGCGATATTTCAGTTGATTTGTAATGAATCCAGAATGTATGACATTTCATGATTTTTAATTGCATTACAGAAAATAAAGAACTTTATCACAATAGTCTAATTTTCTGAGACAGTCCTGTATATCTACTGATGTGGGAAAAAAACTCACCACGTCTTTGGTGATCCGGCGGCAGAATTTGACGTTACAGTATGTACCTTGCCTAGAAAAAGTCTACGGCGATAAGAGAGAACGTGGTCGGGAAATATCATGAGATCCAGGCAGTCCTGGAGGAGGACTTGCGGATTACTTTGTCCCACCTGGAGATGGAGGAGAGGGCTGCCGTCTCCGCCTTGGATGGGTTGATGGAGAGAAACTGTGCTCTAATCCAGGAAATAGAGCAGGATCTGGCCAGACTCTCTTTCGCTTTGGAGCAAAGTGACAAAGAGCCTGACGTAATGGTAAAAAAAATATTAGAACGTAAAACCCAGAGAGCTTAAATGCAAAGAGAGGCAACCCACAGCTGACCTGGAGTTTCTGCTGTTCCTCAGTCATTCCTTTCACATCCAGAGCTGGACGACACAGAGGAAGCAGATAGGTAACAATAACTGCTAATGTTGTACTAGACTTTGCAAATGTCAATATATTTTATTGGGATTTTTTATTTTTTTTGGTGACAAGCTAAGACAGAGTGGAGCAAGAAAAGCAAAACTCGCATTTTTAAAATGTTACAGTGTAACATATGTTTGGTTTCAGCCCCCTAATATTGTCTAATATTTAGCAGACGCCAAGTCTGTTCAGTTTATTGAAACAGCAGCAATGAAAAACATGTCATCTTAAGACATTTTACAAAGTGAATTTAATCAAATCATCAGAAAGGTTGGTTAACAGTTTTCTGTCCAGGGAAACCTAGCAGATTGCTCCTGAAAGAGCACGGAGCGACAGTGGAGAGGAAAACTCCCCTTTAACAGGAAAAAAGCCTCTGGCAGAATCAGGCTCAGTGTGAACGGCCATATGGCACAACAGACAAAAACCGACACAAAAAGACCATAGAAGCACTGATCCAGGAGTACTTTCTATGTGAGAGAAAAGTAAAAAGGTAATGGCAGTACGAGCTCTATCAGCGGCTTCATCTAGGAGAGGAATAAAACTAAGCAGAGAGGCTTTGAGCCAGTTTTCATGTCTTTATGATTAAAAAGAGCACATGCAGTTAGTTGCAGTAAAGGCTCAGCCAATAGCTATCTAGGAGAGAAACCGGGCTAACCACTAAAAGACAGTTTATTAACCATAGAAGAAGAACAGGAAGTTGTTGGCATCAGTAGCTCATCTGATAACCCTCTCCAGGACGGCGCCACAGCTAAACCGGAACCCAGGCCAAATGTTGCAATAATTAAGACATAAAAAACATAGAGAGAACAAAAAGTGAAAAATAGAAATAACAAATATTGTGAAAGTGGGGAGTATGAAAATGTTGCAGAGTTTGGGGGAATATATTTGCATCTGCTTTGCACTTCCAGAGACTGTTTTTGCCAAATCTGGTCATACCCAGTCAGATTAGAGGCAGTACATCTGTAAAAAAAACTCTGCAGCATGAAGCTGCCACTCCCATGTTTTCACAGTGGTGATTGGGTTTTCGGGGTTTTGAGGAGTTCACCACATGTATCAGTTTGCAAGTATGCTGAAAAGTTCAAATTCAACCTCGTTTCATCAGAACAAAGGCCTTCTCGTGGCTTTTCTTTTCTTCCAAACCTACATGGTAGCCAGATTTGTACTGTGGACAACTTGCTGTCATACTGCCAATATATTCTCCCTCATGAGCCGCGGATAACTGTAGTTCCTCCAAAGTTACCACGGGTCTCTTTAATGCTTCTCTGTTTAATTTTCCTTGCTCCGTTTGATGGCTGCTCTAGTAGCGCTACACTGTCAAGCAAACCCTGAGGTTAAATTCTCCACGACTTTATCCCTGACCTCTTCGGTGTGTTTCTTTGTGCTTGTGATGCTGTTTGTTCACTTAGGACAACGGTTGCACTTTTATTTAGGGGTATCAGAGTAAAGGGAATTGAACACATGTTCACAACACACTTTTTGTCAAGTATCATTCTCTTACCGCTTCCCAGTTATGTTATCAGGAGGGTTTTTTTCTCTCTCCAAGGAATCAAAACTAGTGAAGGAGCATGTAACAGTTTGCAGACTGGCAGAAACCCATCAATAAAAATGAAGGTTTGAACTGATGAGGATGCAGGAATGAATGGAAGAACCAAATGGGGAGATAGACACAGGAAAGGAGTGATCAATGGAACAGGTGAGAGTAATTAAATTAATGCAATGCAATGTTAGGGGGAGATTATGTCACACGCGCTAAGAACACTAAGATCTACATACCTGAGAATAAGGTCCCTGAATAACCCAAAACTTAAAACCAAAAATGAAACTCAAACTCTTAACAGCTCACGAAAAACACTAAATCCCAATAAAATAAATTGAACTTTCTGGTTGTGATGTTGTACATCGTAGAAAAAAACTTGGTAACACTTTATTTGAAGGGGTGTACATAAGACTGACATTACACTGTCATAAACATGACATAACACCTGTTATGAACATAAATGACTCTTTATGAATGTTTAGGACTGTTGTCATTAATTGTCATTCGGTAAATTATGACACTATTAAAGCAAAGATGACATTGTTTAAAATGTCTAAATTTAGGGCTTGATTTGGGATTAGGTTAAATTAAGGGCTTGATTTGGGATAAGGTTAATTTAAGGGCTTGATTTGGGATTAGGTTAAATTAAGGTCTTGATTTGGGATTAGGTTAAATTAAGGGCTTGATTTGGGATTAGGTTAAATTAAATTTAGGGCTTGACTTGGGGTTTTGTTAACTTAAGGGCTTGTCATAACAAAGACATTTTAAACAATGTCAACTTTGCTTTAATAGTGTCATAATTTACCGAATGACAATTAATGACAACAGTCCTAAACATTCATAAAGAGTCGTTTATGTTCATAACAGGTGTTATGTCATGTTTATGACAGTGTAATGTCAGTCTTATGTACACCCCTTCAAATAAAGTGTTACCAAAAACTTTAAGAGCCATTTTAAAGGCATTATGCCAATAAGTAATACGTCCTCTATGATGTTTTTTTCCGCAGAGTGTTAGATGTCCTGAACCAATCGGATCCCAGCAGCGTTAGCCTCGATGAAGCTAAAGCTAACCACATCCTCGGCCTCACCAACAGCTTGCTGCTCCTTGTCTGCTCGCAGACCCCTTTGATGAAGAAGCTCCTGAAAAGCTGTCAGTTCCCACATGTCCTCCAACAGCAACTAAACACTCCACCTTTATCCCCTCAGGACACATTTCACACAGAAATGTCCCCATCTGTGTCCAGATTCCAGCGAGGTGAACCTGGATCCGCAGACGGCCCACCCGAAGTTGATCATCTCCCCCAAAAGCAACAGCGTCTCCTACACCGACACCTGGCAGACACTCCCTGATCTACCCGGACGGTTTGACGCCACCCTCAACGTCATCAGCCTGCAGGGCTTCACCTTCGGTCGGCATTACTGGGAGATCGATGTGACTGGGAAGACATACTGGGAGCTTGGTGTCACCTACCCCTCCATTCCCCGCAAAGGCCCGTCCGAGGACTGCTGGCTGGGCCGGGGCGCCGAGTCTTGGTGCATGGAGTTCTTTGACGGGGACTACACGGCCTGGCACGGAGGGGTGCCTCACCAGCTGCCGTTTTCTAAACGTTTCTGTCGGATCGGTGTGCTGTGCAGCTTTCCGGCAGGGCTGTTGACGTTTCTTGAGGCGGACAACATGATGCCTCTGTTCTGCTTCTGTGCGGGAACCTTCTCACAGTGCCTCCACCTGGCCCTGTGTCCTGGTCATGACCACAATGGCACCAATTCAAGTCCTATTGTGATCTGTAATGCATCATCTCCTACTAGTGACCTATAGCTACGTATGAAAAATTACCAAAGGTTTTTTAATTTTAAATATGCTCTCTATGTGTTCGCAATGATTTTGAATCGGAATATTGTAAAATCTAGATGTAAGTGAGCATTGAGAACAGGACTTATAAAAATGCAGGGCTGGTGCCTGATTGTTCAGGGCCACTGGGCAAAATGGGATGGGGCCCCACTTAAATTTTAGCCCACCAGTCACAGCATTGATAATAATGTCTCTTTTAGCACAACTGTTTCTTATGTTGTGCATTTAAGACCTCTAGTTTCACGTCCAACTTCTAAGACAACCGTTAAATGGCTCATATCACAGATGGTGCTTTGCTTGCCCTTCATATTATACATCTGGCATTATTAAATGAATAGCCGTATCTACTATAGGGAGAGGAATTTATTTCTCAAACTTATTCATTTAATCAGGCAGGTTGTGTGACATACAAACTGACGCTGTGGAATAAGAAAGGGTCTCCCAGATTTATGTTTTTTACCCTCATAGTGGATGGGCATTGCCTCCGTAAACAGTTGTTTTCAGGTTTTGCCAAGATGAACAGCATCCTCACATCATGGTGCAGACACCACCATGTTCCACTATAGGCAAGGCAAGGCAAGTTTATTTGTATAGCACATTTCAGTGACAGGACAATTCAAAGTGCCATGCATGAGCGGAACATAAAAAAAGAAGTGGAATAGTAGCAGCAGGCTAAGATATGAGACAAGTTGGACTACAAACTAAAACATTTACATTCGAAGGCAACTCTAAACAAATATATTTTTAAACTTGATTTGAAAAGAACTCAGGCTTTCGGCACTTTTACAGTTTTCTTGAAGTTTGTTCCAGATAAGTGGAGCAAAGGAACTGAAGGCTGCTTCTCTGTGTTTAGTTCTGGTTCTAGGTATGCAGAGTAGGCTGGAGCCAGAAGACCTGAGTGGTCTGGAGGGTTGATAAGTCTGTGATGTATTTAGGTGCTAAACCATTCAGTGATTTATAGACTAACAGAAGTATTTTAATGTCTGTTCTCTGAGATACAGGGAGCCAGTGGAAGGACTTTAGAACTGGGGTGATGTTCTCTACTTTCTTAGTCTTAGTGAGGACACAGGCAGCAATGATCTGGATCAGCTGCAGCTGTCTGATCCATTTTTTAGGCAGACCTGTGAAAACATTGCTGCAGTGATCAATTTAACTAAAGAGAAACACATGGATTCATTTTTAGAGATCTTGCTGAGACATCAGTCCTTCAAACCTGGAAATGTTTTTCAGATAGAAGGCCAACTCTGTAATTGTGTTTAGATGCTTTTTGGCCGTTGTTATGGAAAATAATGATAACTGATCCCTCAGTTACTTATTAAATTAGAGGAAATGGTGATTTCATCAAGTTCCAGCACTTTATTGAGAACCAGAGCAGAGATAAGGTAATCACAACCCTGGCTAGGCCACAGCCTGCCCCTCTTCTGCTCCCAGTCCTGGTCTCATCCAAATCTGAGACCACCGTCTTCTCGCACCTTCCTTTACCTTCTTTTCATGGTATGGGGTCTTTAAAAGAATTTGTGTGCTGGAACACTTAACAATAATCAGCATGAATGCTTCACAAATCAGTTTCATCACACAAGATCATAGTTTTTCTCTACAATTTTGTGTTCAACTAATTAAGTACAGGCTGTCCTATGCACATTGTTTTAATTTACCTTAGACTTGGTAATCTAAGCCTACATCTTATTATGGTCAAATTCGTCTACTCACCCAATAAGGTCTCCTACTTAAAACAGCGCTCATGGATGATCCATACATTCAAAGTTACCAATATCTTAGTTGCATCAGCGGAACTTAAAGGTATATAGCCGCGTAATATGCTTATAAAAAAGACCAAGAACTGTTTGATCATGTTAAAATCAGATTATATGCACTAACCCTCCATCTTTATGTTTTGATTGTCTATTTTGTGGATAAAAATAGCCCCAGCACTGGGCGCAATTAACAAATATAAACAGATGTGGCGCCATCTAGTGACAGTATTGCAGAACTATCATAATGCCGGTTTACTTAATTTCTAAATCAATTGTAAATAATGCTGGACCGAGCCTGACCACCTGCAGTGCTTCGCAATGAAGCGGCATCTCGGTGTGATCGAAGACCAATCGTTATTAATTTTATAAACCAATCTACAAAAACTTCAACAGAACATTTATTCACGTCAGTCAACTCTGCAGGCACATCTGAGCAACCTGCAGTTTTCATACTGTATTCCCAGCGACATTCCATTCTTTTCTCTTTTGGAATTATATTTTTTGCCACTTTTTTCACTGAATCTGGCACCTTTCTTAATTTTTTTCACTGGGAGATGCTAATGGCCCTCAGCCACTTCCTTGTTTTGACCCCTGTTGTGCATACGCAGTACATACTTCCGTTAAAATGGTAAATAAACACGAAAGGCTTTATTTACTAACAAATTGAGCAAAAACAAAGCATAAAACACCAAAATAACAACTGATACATCAGCAGGACACGATAATCTTTCATAAAAACGTTGTATGCAACCAGAATGAGCTACTGAGGTATAAATTTAAAAAAGTCAAATAACGTGGCTGTGCACCTTTAAGGCAATTTGAAATCTTTTGCAATGGAAAAATGCCTATTTTCCTAGAAAAAGTAGTAAAAACTGAGCCAGAAGAGCCTGTTTTGAATCCAATAGTTACCATTCTCATCTAATTTTGAAGGATATTTAGTGCCAAGTAGATCCTGGTTTGTCTAATAATAAAACAATAATCTTGGTGTGACTCTGGAGCAAACTGTTTTCAATCTTCATCATAGGAATAATTAAATTATCAAAATAATTCACCATCACAGTAGGGTAAAAAGAAATAAAAACCTGATCATGTAGGTTAGTGGAATAGATAATGTAAAATAACCCAATAGTAACACAATGTGGTAATAAGTAAAGGATCCAACATAAACCATTTAGCTGTGGTCAAAGCAAATGGCGAATAATAGACATAATCACGCATAACGCAGCTAGCTCTGGATTCTCCTTGTGTCTCCACTTTGTATCAGATTAATTAAATCAGTGAATTATTCAGATAAATTAACAGTCTCTTTGGTCTTGATGCCATCTCATGGCTTGTAGGCGCTGATTTCACTGGGTGGTTCTGTTCGGTGTTGTCCTGGCACCGCTGAGCCACAGTCCATTGTTCATTGCCCTTTTTTTATGAGAAATCTGGAATGACCACTGAATTTTGTTATGCTGCATTCTTCCTTTGTTTTCAGAGGATGGTGTCTGATGTTCGTTGATTTTCTGTCCGTTCCAGTGTCCATCCTGTATCTTTGTGATTCCTTATGATGTCACATTGTCTAATTTAAACGTTGTCCGTCTTTTCCATCTGCAGTGTAGCTTCAATTAGGCCAAACACAATTGAAATAAAAAAAAGAATCATTGATAAAGCTACAGTGGGTCTTTCATTTTCTTGTGAGTTTGACAAAACCTAAACAGAATGAGCTTTGTTGATAAACCCATAAACCTGAACTGAATCTTTACATAAACAAGTTTAATCCCCTCCATTATGATCCTCAGTAATTTTGCTTATCTGAATTTTGTTTTTTATTTTATTGGAATAGGGTAAGGTAAGGAGATTAATCTCAAGATTAACATATTCACATGTTTATTAATATTGAAAATATATCAGCACTAATAATTAATGTAGAGCTCATTTGTTTGTATTCCAACTTGTTTCCCCGTTACAAGCATAACTCAATTTATGATTAATTGTTTCCTTGGATTTATTCTCATTTTATATTTTAAGCGTTATATTCATAAGCTTTTCAGTTTTAAGTTTTTTAATTTTAAAATTGCTCCTAGGTTTGCAGTGAAAGATTTTGCTAGGTAAACAAAGTTTTTGGTTTTCTTCATATCGTGAGTTACCACCCTTTAACACTAAGGACTCTTCCTCAGTCCACCAGTCGAGACCCCAGGTCCATATCTGCTAAGTCCAGCAGTCTTGCTGCAAAAGGCAGAAAAATCAAAGAGGTTTAACCAAACGTAATAAGTTTTCTCTTCATTATTTCTGGGAAAATATACGGTGTTTGTATGACTTATTTCATTTGTCACTTCCAAGTGGTCATGGAACCATCCCTCTCCCTTCCTGTGTGTCATCTGAATAGTTATGGTGACTGATGTTGTTTTTTATTATCTGAGCTAGAGGGAACATGTAGATATAGAATACGAGGGGACCCAAGATGGACCCTTGGGGAACTCCATATGTGATTTTTGTGGTCGCTGATGTAAAGTTACCTACTGACACAAAATAAATCTCTGTCCTTGAAGTAGGACTTACCAGAAACACCGACCCAGTTTCTCAGGCGTTTTAACAGAATGGAGCGATTGACAGTATCAAACGCTGCGTTGAGGTCCAATAGTAGCAGCACTGTGGTTTCTTCCACAATCAACATTTATACAGATGCCACTGAACACCTTGATGAAGGTGATCTCTGTACTGTGGTGAGAATGGAGACCCAACTGGAAACCGTCAAAGCGTTTATTATCTGAGTCAAATCAGACCTCTAGACAGGCAAAACTTTCTTAAAGAAAGCTGTGTGTAGAACATTAAACACAGCAAGAGGAAGAACTTAGCTGTGTTCTGCGACGTGTGCAGTGATGGTTTTCCTCCTCAAGTTCTGTTTTGGTCAGAAAACCTTGTTTCATATGTCTTCCACATGGTTTGTGGAAAAATGTAAACTTATGTGTACCTGTCAATAATAGCTTTCTGGATGCCACTCATCCATAAAAGCCACACAAGATTGAATGTGTGTACTTGTATAGTGCTTTATTAAGTCTGACTAAACCAAAGCGCTTTAAACTACAACCAGTCATTCACGCACAGATTCACACCCTGACGGTGGTGAGCTATATTAGGCGCCACAGCTGTCCTGGGGCAGGCTACCATACACTGGTGCCACCGGGCCCTCTGACCACCATCAGCAGGCAATGCGGGTAAAGTGCCTTGCCCAAGGACACAACAACTGAAACAGTTGGAGAGGGGGGGGGGGGTCAAACCAACAACCTGCCTGTTACAGGATGAGCTCCCTAACTCTTGCGCCAGCCACCATCACCCTAT
Organism: Fundulus heteroclitus; assembly: GCF_011125445.2. NCBI lineage: Eukaryota > Metazoa > Chordata > Actinopteri > Cyprinodontiformes > Fundulidae > Fundulus > Fundulus heteroclitus. The sequence continues at coordinate 13,616,434 of NC_046382.1, read as the reverse complement.
GAGTTCAATCCTCTGCAGGAGCATCTACTGGTTTTAAAACTATTCAACCAATAATTTGACAGATATAGTGGCAAGAGTATAAAAGTATAAATGTCTTTGTCACACTTAAATGTTTCAAACCATGAGACAAATATTAATGTCAGACAAGGTTAACTTGAGTAAATACAAAAAGCTATTTTCACAGAATTACAGTTATCCAAACCAACATGGCCCTATGTGTAAAAAAATAATAGACGAAACCTTCGGATCAGGTTCTCGGGGAACCTGATCCGCCTGCTTAAGGTCATGCAACAAAGTCTTAATTGGATTTAAGTCTAGATTTTGACCAGGCGACTCCAAATCTGTCTTTTGTTTTTAGGCTTTCAGAGGTGAACTCACTGCTGTGCTTCGGATCATTATCCTGTTGCACAACCCACGTGTGCTTGAGCTTCAGGTCATGAACTCTGGTTGGACATTGTCTCTCATTTTCGTGTTAGGAGACACAGTTCATGGTTCCATTGATTGCAGCAATTCGCTGAGGTCCTAAAGCATCCCAACACCACCAGTGCAATGGTCTTTTATTGAAATACTGTGCTAGCTTTATATTAAATGGCACAGGACTCTGGTACTGAATACAAACCAGCCTTGTTGTAACCCAACTACAAGAAATATACACCTTTTGTAGAATTAACGAGCCACCTTTGCTGGACAGCTGGCAAAAATTACCCTTTAGCGCTGCTGCTGCTGATGCTACTACTGCGTGGATGCTACAAACAATGAGCTACGGACAGTCCTGGAGCAACAAGGAGACACTGTGCCTCCTTGATATTTGGGGAGATGCACACATAACTCAATTGCCAGAAAAGGCACACTAATTAGTTTCCACTCCCGTCTACATTGAACATTTCCAATAAACCTTTTTAAACATAACTCTGTGTTCGGCTGAATTTCAGGTTCACACCTACAATCGTTACAGAAATGCGGTTGTGTTCAGCTTGTTTCTTGCCTATTTTTTTCCCGAACTTCCATGTTTGTTTTTTGTATATTTCCGGGTCTGTGCTACGTCCCAATTTAGTAATTTCTGTCCAATGGGAGCAACAATAGTCAAATGTGTGGCTCTGTTACAACTTATAGTTCACTTGCAAAACGTACAATGAGAAAGCGAACCACACGAAACATAAAATCCGCTTTTGGTACAGACCCAGCAATCGGACCAAAGCAGTTCCTATACTTTGGTATCATCAAAAATGTTTTTAGCCAATGTGAGACGGGCCTGTGTTATTTATTTCAGATGTGGTTTTGGCCTTCAAAATCTCTCATGGATGCCATTTATGGCCAGTTTGTTTCTTATTTGCTGAATCGTCGCCGATCTATGGCCACCCTGCTTCCGTCAGTCTTCCCGAGGACAGCTGTGGCTGCAAATGTAGCTCACCACCGTTAGAGTGGGAATGGGTGAATGACGCTTTGGGGTCCTCTGGACTTGATGAAGAGCTACAAAAGTACAGGCCATTTACCATTTAGTTAGCAAAGGGGAGCAATTACTTTTTCATGTAGGGCGTGGTTGGCTTAGACAGCTTTCATCCCTTAATAAATGAAAACATTAATGAAATGTCTGATTTTTTAAATGTATTTGATGATCTGAAACATTTAGGTTTGACAAAAAGGCAAAACCCTGTAGCAAAAATCTGTAGGGAGGCAAAAACAAAATTATTTTTGAATGCTGCTTCTGCAACACTCGGAGGTGGAGCCAACCATGCAGCTGCTAAGTGCTAGAGTCCTTTTTTACAAAACTAAAGTAAACAAATGGAGATCAGTAATGCGTTAAGGGTTTTTTGTACCACAGAAATACCATCCTCATGTCCTACAGGGATAAAATAAAGAAACTTAGAGAAACTGTCCTTTTGCATATGTCACTAAGGTTTTAGTGAAAGCTAAACCTAGGCACTGCAGAGGAACTGTAGGGTTAGATGCAGCCGTGGGCAGCAGACCTCTGGATCAGGGTTCAGTCAGTGTCATTGGTCTCTTGAACTGTTTTTTTACTCCCATGAACTTCATATCTGCTTACTCAGCGGTACCTTTATAAATCTTAATCTGAGGGTAAATATATGAAAGAGAATAAATAAATAAACAAAACAAATAACAGAAAGTAAATCAACCTTGCTTGTTTAATTCTAAAATTGAATTGTTTGATATGTTAAAGCTTTAGTTCAAGAGCATCTTAACACAAGGACAGATTTAGCCCATGTCAAGGACATGTCTGTATGAGATGGCACCGTGTCCACCTACAGTCGGCTCTTTGGGAATCTCTCACAAACTCTTTTTTTTCTCTACTTTTTATTAGTTATTTTCAGAACAATACAAGACAATTCTCCAGAACTTACGGTGTCATGTGATTAATGCCTTCTCAATGACTGACTAAGTTTGCAATTGCCTATAGATTGTCCTTTTTCTCCACACCTTCTCACATTTCAGTTGTTGTAGTCTCATGGTGTTAGTCAGTTTATCCATCTTGTAAATCTCTTCCACAATGTCCACCCAATTGTGGGAGGTGGTGGGGGTGGGGGGTGGGGGGTCCACTTTGTACCACTTCCTTGTAATGGCTTTCTTTGTAGCTGCCTGAAGATTTTTTATTAATAGCTTGTTAACTTTGCACATTGCCAAAACACATGAGGATTGGCCACATCTTGAATTCTCTCTCAAACTCTTGAATTGCGTTTTCCTTTGCCGTCCTCCCAAGGCTACAGTTGTCCCTGCTGATTGTGCACCTTTTTTCCTTCCACTAAACTTTCCATCAACAAGCCTGTATAGAGCATTCTCTGAAGAGCCAGAAATTAATTTATAATTCACCTTCAATGTGGAGGGTGTTGATGGCTGTCTGCTGGACATGTGTCGAATCTGCAGTCTTCCTCAGGGTTCTGCAGGCCAAAGCACCGATAAAACATAACATTCATATTTTAAAAAATCCTTTTTTTGGTATGTAAGGTTCTGCTCTCATATTGTATTTTTTTCACAGATTAAGAATCTCAGTTTTTTTTTAGCTGTAAGTCATAATCAAAAAGAAACATTTATTGACTCTATGTGTAAAGACACATGAATTTTAATGATTTCATTAATGTATTAAAACAAGTCGACTTTTTGATCATATTCTGATTTATTCAGATTTACGTGTCCTGATATGGCATCACTGAGTCAGTACACTGTGTGTTTGATCTGAAGTCTACATGCAAACAAACTGAACTTTTAGCAAATATGCTCTCTGAGCCTTTGTGTTGCAAGTGTGGGCTTTGGTCTTTTGGATTGAATACTTTTTGATACAAAAAAGTATTTAAACATGTCACAAATGACACTGATAACTAATAATAACCCTGCAATTTTTACACTTTATCAGCAACATCCTTCTATCATTGTGATAACTCTTAAAGGTCCAAAACTCTGCTGCGTTCTGCCGAGTTTTAATCAATACAACTGACTCAGCAACATGGATGAGTGCCAGAGAAAGCTGAAGTTTCAAAGGTTAGTTTCCTTGTATGAAAATTTAAGAAAAAGTGCGGGTTCTCTGCTGCGCAGGACAGTCTGAGTTTGCCCTCTTTGACATCGTCTAGTGCTCCGCCATCATGAAACTGAAGCTGCTCCTCTTTTGTCTCTTCTTGGCTGTACTGCTTATACCCACTGAAGTAAGTATTCACCGCATGTGTTACCCTGAAATACGGCATAACTGAGTGAATGCATCTCTCTTAATTAAGAATGTGCAATGCTGATGATGCAGATAGATGATTTCTTTTTGTATTGTTAACATAATTCAGTCAGTTCTGGCCTTTACATTTATTATTCTCTAAACCATTAATCTGTTAACTGAAATTATTTATTAAATGGATTTTTTTTAAAAATATGTCATTTTTCATGAACCAGTCAAAACCCAAACATAAAGACAAAGAAAAAAACGGACACGGACACGGACATGGACATGGACGTGGACATGGACCTCCCGGACACCGTGGTCGGGAAAAAAAGAGGCAAAGATTCGAAGACCTAATTAAAGGTCCGTTCTTCTTTTTATCAGATAATGATTTTGTAATAAAAAATAGTTCTATATTGCAAGTCTAAAAGAAAAGCATTGTTTTAGACTCCTTTTTCAGGGAAGCCACTGATGACGATGAGGATGAAGAAACGTTTAATCAAGACTGGCTTTTTGAACTTCAAGATCCAGACGGTAAAACAACAAGGTGTTCTGCTGGACTCTTTATTAAGCTTCTTTCTTCGTGTCGTTACAACCTTGTTTCATTTTATTTTGTCAGGCCAGTGCACACCCAATCCCTGCCTTAACAACGGTGTGTGTAAGGAAAAAGGCAGGAGAGGGTTCAAATGTGACTGCCCCAAGCCTTTTAAGGGAAGGAAATGCGAGAGAGGTCTGAGAAATATGCAATCTCCTTTCTGTTGAATTTCCTGTTGGTGTCACACTTAAGCTGTAAAATGTGTTTTTTTTGGGGGGTACCAGCCCCTAAAGTGTGCAGGAGAGGTGCCTGTGGACGGGGCGAGTGTGTGCTGACTTCAACCCCTCCGTTCTATGAGTGCAAATGCAAATACCCATTCCAGCCTCCAGACTGCAAGCGTTGTAAGGGCCAAACAGCAAAATAACATTTTAAAATAAATAAGACATAGTTACATGTCTTAGAAATTTATTTTGTTTATTTGATCTTTTTTTTTGTTGTAACCAAGATACTGTGTGTCAGCCGAATCCGTGCAGAAATGGAGGCCAGTGCATCCCTGATGGCAATGACTTCGACTGTCAGTGCCCTGAAGGGTTCAGAGGACGCTTCTGTCATGTTGGTAAATACTGCACTCCTTTATCAGTTTCTTTATTTTTGCCAGGTCATTATATATGTGCACAGAACCCTACAATACACATATTTTACCTTTACAACCCCAGTTCCAATGAAGGTGTGTAAAATGTAATTAAAAATAGAAAACAATAATTTGCAAAAACCTTCTCACCTATATTTAATTGAATGCACAACAAATACAAGATATTTCAAGTTCACGTTGAAAAAACATATATTTTTTGTGCAAATATTCACAAATCTTAAACTTGATGGCTGCAAAACATTTTAAAAAGCTGTCACCCTGATGCATACTTGCATCCAGATCAATATGCTAAGTTATGTCTTCCTCTTTTGCAGAAATATGTATACATCCATATTTATTTATTTATTTATTTTTTAGAGAACAAAGACGATCAAAATTCTAATTTCTTGTTTGTGTGCAGAAACTTGGCAATTATAGCTGTTTTTTTTATTCTGAAGTGTGTGAGAATGTCCAGACCTAAAGCCATTTGACAATCTGATTTGATGTCGTTCCCCAACAAAAGGTTAAAAGAGAAAGGAATTAAAATATGAAAAAAAGCACAAACAGGGAATAAATTGAAAATAATCAAATGAAAGTTTAATTTTTTTAAAACGTATTTGATGATCTAAAATATTTAGGTTTGACAAAAAGCAAAACAAGGTGAAATCTGTAGGGAGGCAAAAACTAAAAGTTTTATGCGTGCTGCTTTTGCAATACCTGGGGGTGGAGACAGCTGCTAAGTGCTAGAGTCCTTTTTACAAAACTAAAGTAAACAAAGGGAGAGCAGTTATGCGCTAACGGTTTTTTGTACTGCAGACATACCATCCTCATGTCCTCAAGTGAAAAAAAAGAAACATACAGAATCTGTCCTTTTGCATATATCACTAAAATATTGGTGGAAAGTTAAACCTCCTGAGGAACTGTAGGGTTAGATGCAGCCGTGGGCAGCAGACCTCTGGATCAGGGTTCAGTCTGTCTCATTGGTCTCTTGAACTGTTTTTTACTCCAATGGACTTCGTATCTGCTTACTCAGCGGGACCTTTATAAATCTGAAACTGATGGAAATTAAATCAAAGAGAATAAATAAATAAACAAAAGAAATAATAACGGAAAGTAAATCTACCCTGCTCGTTTAATTCTAAAATTGAATTGTTTGATATGTTGAAGCTGTCTTTTGTTCAAGAGCATCTTAACACAAGGAATGTGACAACTTTAGCCCGTGTCCAGGACATGTCTGTATGAGATGGCACTGTGTCCACCTACAGTCGGCTCTTTGGGAATCTCTCACAAACTCTTGAATGGGTTTCCTTTGCCGTCCTCCCAAGGCTGCAGTTGTCCCTGTTGATTCTGCACCTTTTTTCCACCACGATGTTTTCCTTCCACTAAACTTTCCATTTACAAAGCTGTATAGAGCATTCTCTGAACAGCCAAGCTATCACACTATATTAGTTTTCTACTTTTATGAGACACTAAGTATATTTTTTAGGGCCAGATGACTGCTACGTGGGTGATGGGGAGACTTACCGTGGGAATGTGAGTGAGACCGATGATGGCAACGAGTGCCTCTACTGGAACTCCCACTTTATCCTGGAAAATGGAGCCGATCCCTTCAACTCGTTTGAGGACGAAGACGGACTTGGCCCTCACAACTTCTGCAGGTCAGAAGAAAGCAACAGAAATCTGTTCCAACTCTGCACAACAGATATGGATATGTGGTCTCTTACTTGGTTTCTGTTTTTCTCGTTGCGCAGAAACCCGGATGGAGAACCAAAGCCCTGGTGTTTTTTCAGAAAAGGAAGAAAACTGTTTTGGGACTACTGTGATGTGACCCAATGTCCTCAACCAACAGGTCGAGACTAAAGCTCCAACCAGCTTCTTGACTCTGACTTTGACGTCAGCAAATTAAACGTGAATCCTTCTGTTTTCATTTTTCAGGTGAACCCCCTTCTGTTAAACCGTCACCTGCTACCACTCAGGTACCGGTGACCACCAAGGCTCCACAGCCGTCCAAAGGTCCTACAGCACAGCCGTCCCAAAGCACTACAGCACAGCCGTCCCAAAGCCCTACAGCACAGCCGTCCCAAAGCCCTACAGCACAGCCGTCCCAAAGCCCTACAGCCGACCCCGTTAGCACAACTCCAGCGCCTTCGCCAAAACAGTTCGAAACCTGTGGTTTGCCTCAACCAAAAAAGGCACTAACTAGGATCTTTGGGGGTCTGAAAGTCAGTCCCTGGGGCAATCCCCTGGCAGGTCTCTGTGCAACAAAAGACAAAGAACTCCAACATGAAATACAGCCCCGTCTGCGGAGGAGTTCTGATCGCAAGCTGCTGGGTTCTGACGGCTGGACACTGCATGTAAGCAAGCAACAAACCAAATCTGAGGACTTTAGATGATAGCTGTCATTCACCTGTTTATTTTATCGTTCGCTTTTCTACAGAGAACAAAACAAGGATATGCGGGTGGTGATGGGTACCTTAGCACTAGATAGGCCCGATCCATCAGCTCAAATAGTTGAAGTTGACACCGCAATTGTGCACGAGAACTACAGGGAGACTTCTTCGGCTGTTTACAACGACATAGGTAAAGATTTGCTCCGTATGTCTATAATAAAGGTCAAACGTCATAATTTCTTCTTTTACCATTAACTTTGACCTTACAACTGTGTTTAGGCGTATTGCTCAGGATACTTGTGAAATAATGTGTGAAACAAAACAAAAGGCAATAACTCAGCCACAAGTTGCTATAGAGTGATGGTGTCGCAGTTGGAAGCAACAAACTCGAGTATCAAAGTGTAACGCAAAGGCTACCTGACTCCAGTTTAAGTCTCCAGCTTAATTTGGAGTTCATAAAGGCAAGATTTATATGGAGATCTTTTTCATTGAGTTGGAGGAAATCTGCAGAAGATTTGCCTGAGAGCAACAGTTTGGAGACCTAACCCACTGGCACCCTATGCTGGGAATTAAAAGCACTCTGTTGCAAGCTTAAGGTCTGCTTTTGAAACATAAATGCAATTCTAAACACTAAAAGTCTTGCAGCACTCAGACAAATGTTCTAACTGTTGCTCCAGTTTAACCAGCATTGTTGGTCTAAGATGCTCGATTGAGTTTCCGCATGTTCGTTCATGCGTCTGTGTCACCAAATTAGCCTACTTTCCAGCGGCGAGTCATGCAGTGGTCTTGCAAGTCTCACTTTTTCAGTTACAATAAGATTGTTCCTAAAAACAAGGATGTCTGTCACACTCTATAAGTCGATCTGCAGCATGTTCTTTTGCAAAAACATGTGTATGCCTAAAATGTCAATTCAAAGTAATGCAACATAAAGTACGTGGTGGCTGGATGGGGGTGTTAAAATGCAGACATACGATCAGACTGTGGCTGCAGTCAAGTGCCTCAGACACAGAGAACGAAAAAAGTTAACCACAGAAATCATCCCGAAGGACTGTTTGGAGACAGCAGGTATCGATTATATGTGATCTGCGGTGTTCAGCAAATGGTTTGAACTGATAGAGGACATATAAAAGTTGAGATTATTTTAAAAGAATGCATAATATTTGCCATGCTACTAGTCATTGACTTCAGTCCATCAAACAAATCCTATAAATAACAAGATTTTAGGCAAAAATGCTAATATTCAACACAGCCTTTTTATTTTAGATTTTCTTGTGACATTAATCTGATCTTGGTTTTCCCCAGCTTTGTTAAGACTCAGGGGGGCAAACGGATTTTGTGCAAACGAGACCCAGTTTGTGAAGACAGCCTGTCTGCCAAGTGGCCAACTCACCGATGGGACGGAGTGCACCATTTCTGGATGGGGCGCCACCGAGACCTGTACGTAACCCACCTTACGTAATGCATAATTTGGTCCACTCAGTTTACTGCAACTCGAATTTTACTTTGTTCTCTTTATTGTTCTGAACAACATCTACAGCGGACTATGGCACCAACCACCTGTTACAGGCCAATGTTCTGCTGATCAGCCAGGCAAAGTGCTCTGAACCCACTGTTTACGGGAGCGCCATTGATGGCAGCATGTTCTGCGCCGGCTACCTGCAGGGAGGAGTGGATTCCTGCCAAGTTAGTCCGATTCTGTCTGCCAAAATGACTCAAATGGCTCAGTGAGGGAGAAACAAGGAATATTTCGTTAACATTTTCCATCCATCTCTTGTTTCAGGGGGATTCTGGAGGGCCGTTGACTTGCAAGCAGAATGACACCAGTGTCGTTTATGGTCTGGTGAGCTGGGGAGATCAGTGTGGAAAGAAAAACAAACCTGGGGTTTACGCAAGAGTCACCAACTTCCTGGATTGGATCAAGTCAAAGACTCAAGCATTTTCTTAAATGACCCGGTTAGAAATTCGTTACGAACATGGCAGCATGTTAGGCCAGGCGTTAAGCTGTGGTTGAGGGTTATGTGGTGCTGTTTCATAACTGCCCTGCACCTGACTGGACTATTATGCAACCGAAAGAAAGACCCGAGATCCTCTCAGCACATTTTGCAATATTTCCTCACAATAACGGGCAAATATGAATAATAATAATGAAAAAAAAACAATAAAGGTTACTTGACTGTTTACCTTCATGGGTAAAATGAGTTTTGCATCTGTTTTCAAGTGTTTTTAATTATTTAAAATATTTAAATTTGAGGAACAATTCAGCGATGCATCAATTAATCAATCAACTGGTTTTGGCCAATTTTCCATTGATCAGCTTGGTTCTGCGATCGACAGGTAAAATGCAATAAAAATTTTTTATTTTGTTTCTGTTATTCGGATGCATCAAGGCTGGGAACTTCTAATGCTATCAACCAATAGCATGCACATAAGTGCATAGTTTTATGAGTCCACTAACAATCAGCGAGCTAGGGGTAAATGCTTTGATACACAAATTGGTATTCATCTTTGAATTGGTTTCATTTTATGTTAGATTGAAAACTACGAATGTTACACGTTATTTTTCTCGCTCTGTTATATCCTACAGTCCTGGGGGAGGTTTGGGGGAACTTGTTAGAGTGTGTATCCACAGGCCAGAGACTGAAAAGTCTGATCCCTGCAAAGAAATATATATATATTTTTATCCTTTAAGTTATGTTTTTGACTAAAAATTAAATGATTAAATATGAATTTACTTTATTACCAAAATATCTAGGAACTTTTGTTTAGTTTTCCATGAATTCCTGTTTCCTCAGGGTCTAAATGGGATGTGACACAGAGACTAATTTATTTAGTCCCTTCTTCAAAATGGGAAAGACTAGATAACATTTGAAGAGAGATGTGTGTTGCTCTGAGAGTTGACACCTGTTGATACAGCAACCACCACATCTTGTCACACCTTCAATAGATGTGTAAAAAGAATAAATAAATAGATTATTGCATACATTCAGTACAATTATTAAATTGGAGGATAAAATAAATTCCCAAATGAAGAGATGGCTGTTTGAAACAACATTTTTGGATTTGGAACCCCTAATAAATCCATATAATAAATATTATTGTAGCATTTCATATTTATTTAAGCTTACAACAAAGTACAAGAATATTTAACTAGTAATGAACAGACTTTCTAATTTCCTAAGTTATAAATATGACATGATGCAAAGACCCCTCAACAAAATTGGGAAAACAAGAGAATATACGCCTTTTAAAGCCAGGCATTCAATCTTTATAACTCAGGCAAAGGCTACAAGAAGAGAAATGTTTTCCTAAACTTGCTCATATCTGCTGTCAGAGTAATAATTGGAAAGTTTGGCACAGTGAGAACTGAGACAAACTAGGCAGGACGAGGAAATATTTTTCTTGCCTACGCACACAGTAAGAAGGATGGTAATGGAAGTTAAAAAAAGTCTTAAAATCTCACATTTAGAGAACAGGAAAAAAATCTTCAGCGGGGGATTGTTGAAATACAGATTTATTGTAAGGCTGTGTTAAAGGCTGTGTTTAAATTTTTTAATTTTTTTTCTGGATCAGCCTAAATGTCTTAATGCTGATTCGTCTGGCTGGGTCAAACTGTATTCACTCCAGAACTGGACAAGAAAAGTCACAAGATGAGTCTCCCTCTGACAAAAACTGCCTATTCTAACCAGTGAACATGCCAAAGTGTGCAACCTTAGTCCTCCTTGATCAATATTTCTCATCGAAAGAAAAAAAAAAACACGTTATGCAAATAATGACTGACATCAGAATTAGTCTCTCGTGGTTCAGTGGAAACTCAATGCAACAAAGTTGACCGTTTCTGTTATTTGATCTCGATTGGTGCAGCGTTTGCTACAGGGTAAACAAAGGGCCGCTGACATTAGAGACTGAAGACACGCTGCGTGGATCGATGAACCGCAGAAACTGTTACACAATGAACAAGCCAGTCGTTTAAGCATTATCTATTTACTCTCTGCAACGCACCACAACACGAGCCCCTGGAGAGCATCAACAGTGGGAACAGAGTTAAATCTCTTGTGAGAGTATCCTGGCCTTTAAATTTGATCACATTTATCACCTTCCAACCAAAACATTCAGCGGGGTTTATTGAGATTTTAGTGAATAATAGACCAACACAAAGTTGTGGATAATTATGAAGTGGAAGGAGAGTTACACATGTATTTTTTTTTTTTTTGTTGAAAATAAATACATTGTAGTGTGCATTTATATTTTGCTTACGTCTGATATTCCTAATTAATCAAACATCGTGACCAAGGAAGCCCACGGTAACTCTGGAGGAGCTGCAGAGAGTCACAGCTCAGGTTGATAGATCTGACAGGACATTAGTTGTGGACTCTTTCTGGCTGTTATTGAGGAATGGCAAGAAGAAGATTGTTGTTAAAGGAAAGCTACAAGAAGTGCTGTTTCCTGTTTGCCAGAACATTCATACAATTCAACTCAATTCAATTTTATCTATATAGCGCCAATTCATGAAGCATGTCATCTCAAGGCACTTTCCAATGTCAAATTCAATCAGATTATACAGTTTGGGTCAGATCATGTTGAATAGTCAAAAACATTTCCTATCTAAGGAAACCCAGCAGATTGCGGGAGACGGAGCTCTGGTCAGATGACAGGAAAATGGGCTTTTTTTTAACACCTTCTGAAATAATTTCTCTGAATGCACCATTTCCACATCAAAACATGGTGGGGCCAGCATCATACTGAGAGGATGCTTTTCTTCAGCTAAACATGCAGCCAGAGCTATAATAGAATGGCTTAGATCGAAGGATTAATGTGTTAGATTGGCCTAGTCAAAGTCCAGACTTAAACCTGATTCCGAATCTATTGCATGATTTGACACTTGGTGTTCACAGATGCTTTCCAGCCACCTTGACTGAGGTTGAGCTAAGTTACCACACTGCAAAAACAGATCTTAAACTAAGTAAAATGTTCTTAAAAATAGTGCTTTTGCCCTTGATTTGAGCAGGTAAATAAGATTATCTGCCAATGGAATGAGTATTTTGACCCCTAAGATAAGATCATTAGACATCTTGCACTTGAAATAAGATGATGGAGATGAGTTGTTCCTATTTTAAGTGCATACATCTTATTCTATTTGCAGATCATCTTGTTTACCTGCTCAAATCAAGGAAAATTACAACAATTTTAAGGAAATTTCACTAATTTTTTGTTCCGCTTTTGCAGTGCAGGCAAAGATTTCAGTCTGTGGATGAGAAACACCCAACAAAGGCTTGCAGCCATAATTATGTCAAATGGTGACTTGGCAAAGTTTGAATTCAGGGAGGCTGAATAGAAACGCAGACCTTTCAGATTTTTCTGAAAACCCTCCATAATTTACCTCCCGCTTCACAATTATGCATTGCGCTACGTTGATTGACCACATAACACCCAGATGTTTTTTGTTAGAATGGGACAAAATGTGAAATACATCAAAGAGGTGTGCATACTTTCCCAACACACCATAAAGCACAACAATGGACTTCCACAGTAAGTCCTCTATGTATATACCTAATATCAAAAGTTGTGTGACTATAGAATAAAAAGATCAGGACAATATACTGAAAATGTATAATCATGTTACCAAAAGACCAAAGAAAGATGGATTGGTCCTTGGTAAATCATTCACATATCTGTGTTTATACATATTTACAATCAATTACTAGATGATTATAGTGGTTTTTTTTTTATACCACAAAATTCAAATGCGTAAAGCTATCATAGATAATTTAATACGTGGTTCTGGTGTTAAAGCTGCCCTGCGTTCATTTTTCACCCTCCTCCCAATTCCAGGGATCCTTGATCCAGAACAAAGTGAGCGGCTGCCTGTTGACTCCGTTCACATCAATGCATGGGTTAAACATGGGGAAGAGAGGCTCTGTGCACTGCACGCAGAAAGCATGAAGCAGGCTCATCGCATCGGCATCGTAGAACGACAGCTCCCCCTTCTGGATGTTTGCCAGTATGCCCAGCTTCCTGACCCTCTTTGCCACAGACAGCTGCTTCTCCTGAGTGTCGTGGCAAGCCAGGTACTGCCCGTCTCCGTGGTAGAGGCACCAGGATGTGCTGTTCACACCCAGGCTGGGCGAACGCGGCGCCGGACTGCGTTTTTCAGCGACCAGACCCGTGGTGACGCCGATCATCCAGAAGGGTTTGTCCTGGACAATCACCTCCCAGTAATGCTGGCCGCTGGTAAAGCTCTCCTGAGCCAGAACGCTGTACTGGGAGTCATAAGGCTGAGGGCCGAGCCCCTCGCCAACAGGATGGCGTTTCCAGGACACCTGTTTTTTATCTGGGGATATTTCCAGCTGCGGGTGGGCGGTTTTTGGATCCAAAGCAGGTGAACTTAGATCTGCAATTAAAAAAAACAAAACAACAACATACAGTCAGTACACACTTCTGCAGATGATAGATGATCATTTGCTTGCAAACTCCGCAGCTGATCACTAACATGACCACATTCGTGGAAAGTGCTGCGACAGGGCCAGCGAGAGGTCATCGACGAGCCTCTCCACGGTTTTCAGCTTCTCGTGGTCGCAGAGGTCCCTGTTCACTCCCAGGACCGGAGGAACATCCAGAGGGTCGCTACGAGGAAGAGGAACAATTATACCAAATGACAATTTATGATGCTTTAAATGTATCAAAAAGTTTTAGTGAAGAAAGAGAGACTCACCAAAGATTCTGTGATCTGATTTGCTGCCAAAAAAGGAACAGGCCATCAGTTTTAGGTCCGCTTCAGTGCAACTTAAGTTAGCTTTACTTTCGGGATGGAAAGCAAAACATGTAGAGATACAGAGCAGGAGATTCACACCACAATCATCAGTGGTCTAAAAGGTCTGTCGCTCACCACAATATAGTATCTCTGCATAAAACGTGTGGTTTTTGTCAGAAATTAATATCCACGTTTTACTAATTAGACCACTGACCACTTATCTGTCAATTGTCAAACTGGTACTGATACTGCTCCTTTAAAGCAGGGCTATGGGGGGCGCCAGGCACCCATAGGGCCTCATTTCAGCCCCTCAGCAGGTCACATTAAGGTCCAGGTAGTGATGAAAACTACCTGGACCTTAATGTGACAAAAACTAAGGAGTTTATCACTGATTTTAGGAAGAACCGTTTTACCCAGGAGCCAGCAACATTCAAGGAAAAAAATGTTGAAACTGTAGAGGTGTATAATTACCTAGGAACCATGTTTGACTCCACCCTCCAGTTTGATAAAAACACAGAGTCAATTACTAAGCGGGGAACAACAATGAATCCACTTTATTCTGAAGCTAAATTATTTGAATGTATCTCAGAGGATCTCATGTAGTTTTTATTATTCATTTATTGAAAGTCGTTTAACATCTGCTGGCTTTATGGATTGTCTGTGAAGGACGAGAATAGCTTCAGCAGCATTGTTAAAATCTGCTCTAAGGTCCCTGGAGTTCAGCTGATAGACCTGAGCTCCCTCTGGAAAAAAAAAAAACGGGTCAGAGTTATTCTGATCACGTTCTCAGTCAGGAGTTCTGTCTAATGCCCTCAGGATGGCGCTGCTACAATAGGCAGGAGCAGCTGCCACATTACCGCAGATACAGTCCCAGTCTGTCTGACTTTAAAACAGCCCCTTAGCATGATGCTGCCACTGCCATGCTTGCCTGCTGTTACAGTGTTCCTATTTGGACATGATTGCTTGACTCGTTCAAGCACGATTCATGTTACCAAGGCCAAACAGATCTTTTGGTTTTCCACAAAAAAAAAATTCTACACAAGGTTTTTGGCATCTCCATGTGGGTCAAGACTAACGCTACTAGTTTGTAGGTGCGAGGTTTGGATTATGTGCCTCTTTCTAGACTGGCACTGTGCCGAGCGGTCCAGCGGTTTATGGTTCATGGCAGACTTAAGCCATTGTGGTTCCTGGTTCATTCTTGAACGTTCAACCATCAATCTAATGTGTGTATACACTTATCTTTGCAGGGGTGGGGCTGGGAGGTTGTTGGTGCCTATTTCCCTCACTCATTGGTCCAGAGGTGGGATAACCTGGGCATATGGCCAGTCCATCACAATGCACCCAGGAAAACCCCAGGCTAGGATTCTTGATGCACAACAACAGCGCTACCAGCTGTGCCACCGTTCAGCCGCAGTGCGGATCAGAAGGTTAGAAATTTGACAGAGTTACATGTTCCAGTGAGGCAATGATCTCAAACACACGTCAAAAACCACAAGAATTGCATTTAGGGGGGGGGTCATGGTGAGGCTTTAGGAACACTGAATCAACTGTCAAGCAAGGTAGGGGCTGCATCATGTCTCACTGCAATTCTGGTGCATTACACAAAGTAGAAAGGAATAATGAAGGAGCGCCTCAAAATTATTCAACTTCATCTGAATCCAAAAACAAGATGGTTGGATATTGGGTTTAAGAGAGAATAAATCAGGCTAATGTCAATCTGCTGCAATAATATTTCTAAAAACCCTGTTTTTTACAAAAGAGAAATATTTCTTGTTCATCGTAGTTAAGCTTCCTGCATTCACTTACCTGAAGGAACTGCAGATCATTTGTTTCCTGGAGGAGTTCTTTATTGGAGGCTCTTAATCTGTCAATCTCTTTAATCTGCGTTTCCATGATGCCCCTCTGGGCCTCCAGCCAGTCCGTCATGTACGTCTCCTCCGCATCTATAATCTGCATCATCAGGCGCTCGTCTGCGTCTAACACCACACGGATTCTGCTGTACTTGTCTGAGATTTTCTCTCTGGAATCCGCAGCAGATTTCTGGAAGATAATTAAATTCCTATAATCGCAAAGCCTCATGCAAGAGGAAACAAGAGTGTATTATAGGTTCATGACTGTACCACAGTTTGTGCATAAAGGGACTCCAAGTCCTTAATGGCGTGTTCTGCGTCACCTCTCCTCTTCAGTAATTGGTTCATATGAGCCGCTAAAGTACTCTGAAGACAGAAAAAAAACAACAACAAAAAAAAAAACAGGGTAAAGCATGAATTATTATGTTCTCATGTACTTTTCAAAACGTTTTTCACTTTTGCCCCCAGTTGGCAACATGCATTAGAGTTTCTGAATGACTGTGGGACACTGGTCGGCCAGTAGGGGGCGTTATATGGACTAACATGCTCCAGTCTAAATAAGTGCAGCTTGGATGTGAAATTAAAAAGCATTTCTGATAATACATTTTAATTTTCAAATTGGATATTTGAAAATTAAAAACATTTTTTGAAAATTAAATGTTAAACGTTATTTTATTCACAATTTGAATTAATTCACAAATTGAGCAGTCCTAGAGAAGAAAAAGAAAATGCAGTTTTGGAGGATTCATTTTTAATTTTATGTATGAGTCAAAAATTGTTGCTGCATTTTGAAAATGAGAAAGCATTTCTATTATGCATTTTAATTAGAATACTGGGACACATTCACTTGCATGTTATACAAGCACACATGAGCATCTACACACGTATCAGAGAATTGGTTTGCAAATAGCTGTTTGGTGCAGTGACCAGACCACTATGGATTAAAATGATTATTGAAATAATCCAAATCAGGAAAAAAAATCTCCATTCAGACAATAAAGTATCTATTTAATTCATTGTTTAGTTTGCAAGAGAATAAACTATACAAGCAGCAGAAAAAAAAAAGATTTTACCCTAAAGTCTGCACTGGCTTCATGAAGCTGAGACGCCTTGTGGTGCTTGTGGTCGCCAACCAGGACACACAAACAGCACACGGGGATCTTCTCCTCCATACAGAAGAGCTTGAGCTCCTCCCGGTGCTCCCTGCACTTCAGCGACAGCGGGTCCGTGGTCACATCCACCAGTGTGTGCTCCCTGAGAGCAGACCTCTGCTGGTGCAGCCGGGCGTGGGCCTGGCACAGCGAAGCGTCGCAGGTCAAGCACGTCCTGACGGCCACAGACGGCCGCTCGATGCAGTGGTCACAGTGGACGAGCGAGGGGGACTCTGCCACGGCGGGTCGTCGGTTCGCAGTGAAGCTCTTCACTTTTTCCTGAAGGCCCGTGTTTATCTCCAGAGCGAGGTCAGGGGGGAGGAATATCTGACACTCTGGACAGAAGAAAGGGCCCTCGGTGGACTCGTCTGTTTCCCAGACGGCTTGGATGCAGGTGAGGCAGAAGTCGTGTCCACACTGAAGCGTCACGGGTTGTGTGAAGAAATCTTGGCAGACGGGGCACTTGAAAGGTTCGCCGGCGGTCCCCATGCTGCAGCTTTCACCTGTTGAGGCAGACTTCTGTGCCCAGCGCTCCTGACCTTCCAGCTCATAAATGTTTCACAGGCGTACAAGCCACTAAAGAGCCTTAGAGTGTCAGGTTACTAAAAACGGCCCGATATCCGTATCAGGGTTCTAAAACGCCAGCTACGTATAGAGATACACATGCTTTCCGAAATGCAGAAATAATAAAATATTGTGGGACAAATTAAGTATAAATTTATCTGTGACTGACACACAGTCAGAGACTGTGTGACTGTGTTATATCAGGTAAAAAGCCATGTAAAGCAAAAATAATGCTTAAAAGAATTCTTAAAAACAAAACTTCAAACTCTAAACTTTTCTCTCCAGTAACAAATAGTACACACGTTAAAATCTCAACAAAAAAGGTAAAACAAGGTAACGAAGGAACAAATACATTTTCTCTAAACAATCCAATTCAATTTATAACTGTGCCAATTCACAACACACATCATCTCAAGTCAAACTCAATGAAATCATCCAGACATATTGGTCAAAAAGTTTCCTCTCTAAAGAAACCCAGTAGATTTCATCAAGTCTTGACAAGCAGCATTCACTCCTCCTGAAAGAGAGTAGAGCCACAGTGGACAGTCGTCTGCATCACTGATGGCTTTGCAGCAATCCCTCATACTGAGCATGCATGAAGCGACAGTTGAGAGGAAAACTCCCCTTTAACAGGAAGGAAAAACCAGCAGAACCAGAACCAGGCTCAGTGAGAATGGTCATCTGCCTCGACCGACTGGGGGTTAGAGAAGACAGAGCAGAGACACAACAAGAGAGACAATCAAGCACAGAAGCACACATTGACCCAGGAATCCTTTCTATGTTCAACGTCAACCTTCTCTTTCCATGTTATTTGGTAATGGCTGATAATCCCACCCACCACCTCCCCCATCCCCATCCTCAATGGTGTCACAGCTAACAGAATGCCAGACCAGGTGTACCTGCTATGAAGAGAAAAAAGAGAGAGAGCATGAAGTTAAAAGTTGAAATAACAACAAACAATGCAAATTGGAGAACAGTAGGTACACCCTGATGTCCTCCAGTAGCCTAAGCCTATAGCAGCACAACTATAGAGATAACTCAGGGTAACCTAAGCCACTCTAACTAGAAGCTTTGTCAAAAAGGAAAGTTTAGTCTTAAAGTAGACGGGGTGTCTGCCTCACGGACCAAAACTGGGAGATGGTTCCACAGGAGAGGAGCCTGATAGCTAAAGGATCTGCCTCCCATTCTACTTTTAGAGACTCTAGGAACCACCAGCAGACCTGCAGTCTGAGAGCGAAGTGCTGTGTTAGGAATATACGGGGTAATCAGAGCTCTGATATATGATGGAGCTTGATTATTAAGGGCTATATACGTGAGAAGGAGAATTATAAATTCTATTCTACAACTAAAAAAAAGTTGCCTTGTAAGTTGTCAAAGTAGTTGTCTATCAATTTGTGTGCATGCTTGAGTGGATGCTTATGCTTGATAACTCAGGCTCTATGGTTTTTGCCACAGGCAGTGGAGCAACAGTTTTAGTTTCCCATTGTGGTCAAGGGGCCCTAAGCAGCCGCTAAATCCACTTAATGGCAGGTCCAGCTCTGCTTGAGATGGCTACGCTGTGCATGACTGTGATGAAATGCCGTATGTCTCATGTCGACTATCAAAGACGAGGACAGATTATCCAGAGAGCCCTGAATCAACTCCCGAGCAAAAAGAATAAGGCAGGGTCACTTCACTCTCGATGCATTCCGACATAGGAGAAAATATTCAATCCAAACTATCAGAGTGTCTCCCAGATGTGGTATTGGATGAGGTTTCACGGAAAAAGGCACTGCTCTCACAGCCCGCAAAGAACAATGAAACACCAAACCCTGCGAATGAAAACAAGTGCCACCTCAGCAACCACCAGAGAACACAGAGAAAAACATGGTGACCGTGCACACACAGTCACTCAGAACCAATGGGTGAAGACTCTAGGCAGCAGAGAGCTCACCCAGCCAGAGATGAAGGTTTTTAGCCAAAGGTCCAATTTTGTAGTAATAACAGTTTCTGATAACAAAACTCTTCACTGAATCCACCATCAGAAATAAAAACATGGCATAACTTTGTTCAAAGTTACCAAGTTAAAGAGCTCTGAGTCTTAGTCAGTTATTACTTTATGAATACCTACCTGGTGGGGTGTGGTAGGCTATTATAGAACAAAAGATGAAGGAGTGAATTTGCACACATATGCAACATAAACCCAAATAACCTCTCTTTAAAATACAAGTTTTAATATTAAAAAACGATTTAATTATTCATTTTAAGAATAAAATATTTTGGTTGCTGTAAAAACAGAAAAAAGTCAGTCTTTCATATTTTCTTTGTATCGTAATTGATACGTTAGACCAAAAACTACACTTCATGTTTTCAGGATTTTTATGCTGAAAACCAGAATTTGTTCTAAAGATCAAATTATTTTTGTTTTTTTTGTTTTTTTTTAAAACAATTGATTTGTGTCCAAACAACTAGTTCTTTGTGCAAAGCAGAAGTAGAGGCAATACAATGTATGTTAATGTTGCTGAATTAGAAATCAGCCTTTAGGACAAGTTTATGTTGATTAGTCCTCAACAAACGAGTTGTTAATGCACTTAATGCAGTTAATCATTATTAATATTACAATAAAAACAGAACTGGTTTCATGAATGACTTTCAAATATGACGTTTACATCGATTTTTACTGTAGCTACACCCTCTATCCCCATTTAATAGAGGAAACAATTAAGTGCGTTTTTAAATATGACCGTCTTAGCGTTTCTGTAGCTACAAACACTACAAAAATAATCGTTACCATTCCTATTTGTGTCTTTCTGAACAGAAACCGCCGAGAACTTGTTCTCCTGCGTACCGGCAGTTTAAACGTACGTGGATAAGAGCGTAACAGGATTTCCTACGTAGACACGTTTCGTGAATAGCTAAAGTTCCGCCGCTCTTCCCAAACAACGTGGGCTGTGGATGTGGCAGCGGCCAGTCTGACTACGTGTCTCCTCTTTGCAGAGCTCCGTCGTCTCGGTTGCTTTGCGAACTCTTCCCGCTGCCAGGTAACAGCTCGTTTTGTTCAGGAAAATAACTTCCCCCCCCCCCCTTCCTCTGCTGTTAATTGCTCGGAAAAGGCAGCTAACCGCGGCTAAAGCTAGCTAACACTAGCTCGCCTCGGGCTCATGTTGACATCGGTTGTATTTGCTAAGTAGTTGTTGCGTTCTTGTTTATTCGGTTTTTAAAGTGTGAACGAACGAACGATGCACGTCACAGTTGTGCAAAGACATCCAGTTTTGGGGACCTCGGTAAGCTAACTAGGAGCTAAGCATCTTCTCTGGGTCAGTGGGTGAAGTTTTGACAACAAACAGCGATAATAACATCACGAGCATGATGGCAAACTTAACAGAAAGTACCTCTGAATGACGCTTATTGGTTGTATGCCTGATATTTTAATTCACATGTTCTGATCGCGTTGTAGATGGACCCCTGTGCAGCTGGTGTCTGAATAAAACAGCAGCTTATCTCAGCCGAGGTTACAGTAACCTGACATCGGTCGCTGTGGTCATCTCTGCAGGTCTCCGGGTGTTGGCGCCATGTTTGCCAGGCTGGCTCTGTGTTCTCGCCTGCCATCCAGGATCCGACAGTCCAATGTCTGTCCCGTCTCCACCAGAGGGTACTCCCAGGCTAAATGTAAGTAACTACCCCCTGGATCTGTCTATATCTCTTTACACCAGGCCATCCATCTGCCTATCTAGCATTGTACTATCCAGAGACTAATTCCTCGTTCGCATACACATACAAGCATATAAAAGCAGATTCTGATCTGGTTTATAAACCAGGCCCGGTACTTTTTAAAGTATTGGCAGATTTCTCTGGTGATCGCCAAGAAGCAAGCAAGAAGAAAGAAATCTGAAGGAGTCCCAATGCGATTGACTGGTTTTTGCTGGAAAACACCTTTAATATCCACTGATGGATGCTTCCTTTGACAAGATGGCAGCCCTACATCGGAGATGCCGTAAAGGCCGTGAGGTTGAGCGAATGCTAGAAGTTGTTGTCTTGAAAAGAGTGAAATTTAACCCTGTAGACTAGAGGTCGACCAATATTTGTGTTTTTTTTCTTTTCTTTTATTGTCATTGGCCGATATGTGCATGCCTTTGCCGATCCTCTAGCAGGTTCAGATTGTTCACATTTCTTTTTATTTATTTTTTTATTTTATGTTGTGTTGCTGTTTACAAATATCCCCAGGAAGGTCATTTAGACTAAATAGACCTCATGCTGCTACATAAAGTGCACAAAGGTTTAAGTGTTAAGAATGTATGTATTTAAATGTTTCGAGTTGTTTTCTATCCCTTGTTGATATTTTGTTTTGGTCATAAATGTTTCTTTTTTGTTTAAAATGAGTTTGCGTAGCGGGGTTTTTTTATTGTCATTTTTAGCATGTGAATGGGGGGGGGGGGGGGTGAAGCAATATTAACCAGAAATAATCGGCAGCACATAACTGGGATCGGTTAGACTGATGTCAGAATAATCTGTATCGGCAGTGGCCTTAAAAAAAAATCTGTATCTGTCGATCTCTACTGTAGACTGTAGAAATATTTTGAGTGTTTCAATGTTGCTTCTGTGGTTGAATATGTGAAATGTGACACTTTCACTGTTCTAGTCTTCTTGAAGCTGCTCTTAGAACAGGTTGCCAAATATTATGATCTATACTTGGGAGACTAATCTCCTACAAAGTCCTTGTCGTAAAACGACATCGGCGTTTTGTGCCGAGGTTTTTGATATGTCAAACTGTATCCTTTTAATGGGATAAAGTGTGATATATGTGTTTTCCCTCTCCTTTCCTATTGTGGCTTCTATCTTTCCACAGAGTCAAGGGCAGCGCCCTGTGGGCACCGTGTAAGGCGTTGTCCTTGACAGCATAGCCTCAATAAATCGTCTCCCCCTGAAATGTTTGTGATGTATGCAATTGTACTGAAACAGTAATTTCCCTTCTGGGGTTATTAAAGTATATCTGATTCTCATGCCAGATAAAAAAAAAATAAAGATAAAGATGGACAAGGAGAAAAGAAATACTTCGACCCAATAAAGTAAAAGGTTCATCTTACAGTTTCAGCCATCGGAATGAATCTCCCTGAATTCATCGTATTTCATGATATATTGTATAATTCATGATTATTTAGAATTCAGAAAGCCGTCCTGACTTCTAAATATCAGCGTCATCCAAACAGAAACCTGTATCGTCTGACCTCTGATTCTCAAATTTAATGCATTTCAGTAAAACAAATGCTCATTAAATGCGCCTGTTATTCCCTGCAGTTGTGCTCCCACGGCCCCATGGGAAGTCGTTCGCCCACCGCAGCGAGTTGAAGCAGGCCAAGCGCATCGTGGTGAAGCTGGGAAGCGCCGTAGTCACACGGGGGGACGAGTGCGGCCTGGCGCTGGGCCGGCTCGCCTCCATAGTGGAGCAGGTGAGAAGTTGAGCCGGTCGTGGCGAAGGTTTCGCCGGAGCGTCGTCTTTGAAACAGAAAGCTGAACGCGGTGGTTTTGCGTGTGCCGCCAGGTGGCCGTGTTGCAGAACCAAGGCAGGGAGATGATGATCGTTACCAGCGGCGCCGTGGCGTTCGGGAAGCAGCGGCTGAGGCACGAGATCCTGTTGTCTCAGAGCGTCAGACAAGCCCTGCACTCTGGACAGAACCAACTCAAAGACATGGTAACTGTTCTGCGTTTGGCACCAGGAATTAGCTCCCAGCTTTTAAAAGGCTTTTTATATGTGAACTGAACGTTTGGTTTACTCCTTTTTAATTGGATTTATTCATTTTTTACGCAGTCTGTTCCAGTTTTGGAGGCCCGAGCTTGTGCAGCTGCCGGACAAAGTGGTCTGATGGCTCTGTATGAAGCTATGTTCACCCAATACAGCATCTGCACCGCACAGGTACGTGCTGGGCTGTTCTTACAGGTTAAACCTAACTGCAAATAAGTAAAAAAATAAATAAAAAATGCTTCTTAAAATGAATGTATTTTTACTGTCCACCCTTTTTAGATTTTGGTCACCAACCTGGATTTTCACGACGAGCAGAAGCGTCGCAACCTGAACAGCACGCTACACGAGCTGCTGCGCATGAACATCGTGCCTATAATCAACACCAACGATGCCGTTGTGCCGCCCCCTGTCCCCAACAGTGACCTACAGGGGGTAAATGTGGGTACTGTGTGTCGGGCATGCTGGAATTGGTAAACGTAGTGGGGGTACGGTGACATAGGACCACTTGCACAAACAGTTTGCATGCTTGTTTAACCTCAACTCATTGTTTCTAACCATTGTGTCATGTTGTGATATTCTAAAGGCTTCTTTGAAGGTTCTGGTGTTTGCGTAAGGTGGCGGTCTTGTATTTGTGCTGTCCATTTGCAGATGCAGAACATTTATTGTTTAATTTTTTTGACTAGGAGACATGACGTGTTTTTTCTTGTTTTGTATTTTAGGTCATAAGCATTAAGGATAATGACAGCTTGTCTGCACGGCTGGCTGTTGAGATGAAAGCTGATCTTCTCATTGCTCTGTCTGATGTTCAAGGTACAGTTAACAAAAAACAACTCCAATAGGTAATCAGCATTTCACATCTTAAGGTGGAAATATTTACCCCCTCTGCTTTGTAAAGGTTCTCCAAATCTACTGTAAGGTCACCTCTTGTCTACTGACTTCTTCAGGTGACCCAACAGATTTAGCTCTGAAGCTTAGAACGGCCAACCCAAAACTTTGATTTCCTTCGGGTGAAGCCAACCTTCTGTCAGTTTAGACGTATCTTTAGGGTCGCTGTGGTGCTGAAAAATAAAAGCCCTGTCTGTCGTTGCTGTGACCTGAAGGTTTAGGTTTAAAACTCACTGGTATTTGGAGCTGTGTGCGTAATTTCGTCCACGTTAACAAATCCCATATTCCTTCTAAAGAAAAATAACCCCTCAGCATTATACTGCCACCACCTTGCTGCACCTGTTGGTATGTTTTTTTTGTGTTTTTTTTTTCTTTTTGTGATGTCTGTCATTAAGACATTTTCATAAATCATGTAGATCTTAAATTTAAATCATAACGGTCTTAAAACATCATACACTCACCTTACTGAACACACCACGACGTCCCGTTCTCTTTGCAGATCAGTTTCTTCTCGCCATTTCATCAATATTGGAGAAACTGCTCATTTTTGTGGCGGTGTTTTTTTTTTTCTGTATGTTCTCTGATCATTCAAGACCGTCTCTGGTGTGAAATGGTAGAGATCTACAGTGCTGTGGAGTTTTTTTTTTTTGTATCCTTCCCCTGACTGATTTTGATCGTTAGAAAGCTCTCTTGAAACATTGGCTTCATCTAAAGGACGCTATTGCTGTAATTTATTCAAAGCAAAGTATTAAAGCAACCGTGTTACTAGAACTCCTTTTCATTTTTTAAATTTTTTTTTTATATTTACGTTTTAGCAGTGGTGTCTCGAGCTTGATAAATTAACTGGGGCACAAAAACTCAACACCTATTAGCAGCAACAATGTTTTTTTGTGACGCATACAGCCTAACTTTGATACATTTTAAATGAAACAAATAAATTATCATAAACCAACGCACTAGAAAAGCAATTTTATTTAAGCTAAATGTAATTAGGTTTTTATACATAAAATTATAAATAAAGGCTCACTCATTATGTTTGTTTATTGAACAGAAAAGATTCACATCAATCCTTCACTGAGCCAGCAAGGAAAACCAACACTACATTAATATTTGCTGTTAGTTTTCATTTTCCTATGTTTTATTTTGTTTAAATGTTCCTACATTTTATTCAAACAGTTTTTTTTTACTTGCTTTTATTCTGTTTTTTTTATTTTCCAATGTTTTAATCATGTAAAGCACTTTGCATTGTCTTTGTACTGAAATGTGCTACAAATAAATTTGCGTTGCCTAGATGGTCGCACACTATCCAGCAGAACGTAAACGTAACGTGTGCAATTCAAGCATTTTGATTGGACGATCCGAGCTGGGAGCCGTAGTATTTGTGCTCCGCAGCTTTCTACTGAGTGTGTTGGGCATGCGCACTGCAACTTCAGATGTTCATTATTTAAACAAACATTGGTGGGCCGGCCCCAATATCAAGGCGCCTCAAGAGGATTTAGCTACTGAGCTTGTCAGTTTTCTGGCAGACTTAGATATTTAGACACAAATGTTTCTAACAGAATTTTATTGCTAAAGGAATCGTCTTATTACAACAGTGCTCTATAAAGAACGATCATGTTCTGCTGATTATTGTGAACATAGAGCTCCACAGCGACATCTGGTGGGGACTAATGCAGAGACGCCACAGCATTTTAGCCTCCAAATAGGTTTTTCTCTCACTTTAAATTTGCAGGATGTGCTTCTTAACTGTGGAAGTTTTTTTTTTTTTTTTTTTTTTTTTTTTTTTTTTTTTTTTTTTTTTTTTGCAAAAACATTTAAACAGGATGTGTGCTATAGAGTCATCATTTTCTGTGTCAGCTGCTGTTTTAACGTGTACAAATATATCCTGCAGGCCTATATGACAGCCCTCCAGGAACAGACGACGCTAAGCTCATTGATATCTTCTACCCCGGGGACCAACAGTCAATCACGTACGGCACCAAGTCCAGAGTCGGCATCGGTGGCATGGAGGCCAAGGTCAGCACTACAGACTATCTCTGTTTACATCCAGGAAGAGCGTAGCTTTAGCAATCGCTAAGTTATGACCAAATCTGTGATCTGGATCAGGTGAAAGCGGCCCTTTGGGCTCTTCAAGGAGGGACCTCGGTTATCATCGCCAACGGCACAGACCCTAAAGTCACAGGACACGTCATCACAGACATCGTAGAAGGGAAAAAAATTGGCACCTTTTTCTCTGAGGTCAAACCTGCAGGTACTTGATGAGACCACACGGGTAGGATCTTTATTTTTAGATGTGCGATTCTATTCCACTCGTGTCTTTGCCGCCCTCAGGACCGACTGTGGAGCAGCAGACGGAGATGGCACGGCACGCCGGGCGCGCGCTGGCGTCTCTACTCCCTGAACAGGTATGTGGGGGAAAGAACTGATGTCCTGAAACCAGGAATTACTATAGTTTACAACTGGATTAGTCAATTTAAAAAAAAAAATAAACAATCATATCACGAGGTGTGTATCTGTGCATGTTTGCAGAGAGGAGAAATCATCTGCTGTCTTGCTGAGCTCCTCACAGAAAAGAAGGATGAGATTCTGAGTGCCAACAGGAAAGACATGGAGATAGCAGCAGGTAGAGGCCGTTGTTGCTTTTAAAAGCTAAATCCTTTATTTCCATCAGAGATGCGCTGAACGGGCTTTTCCTAGCCTATACCGCTGTCCAGCTTTCTTTGAGGTTTTCTTCTGAGAAAACTGACACACAGATCTATAGAAAATGAAGCTATTTTAAATTAGCAACATTATATGAATCAAAACCCATGTCCAGAACCTTTTATCTAAATAATTTTTTTTTAACTTCTTTTATTCAGATTTTCCTGTGCATGTCACATCTCACACTTCTTACAGAAATATACGTTATATATATATATATATATATATATTTTTTTTTTTAAAAAGGGTTTTGTTTGTCCAAGGTCTTAAAGAAAAGACAAGAAAAAACAGTGATAGTAGTAAAAAAAAAAACAAAGATAAGTAAATGGAAAGAAAAAACAAAATAGAATTAAAAAGTAAAAATACAGAAGAATCTCCCATTCATTAATCGTAATTTCCATCAGTCGTGGTTTGAAATGAATGCTTGAATTGAGGACCATTTTTCTATAAAAATATCACTTTTCATCTGAAGTTTTGCCGTAATTTGTTCCATGTGGTACACCTCCCTCACTCTATTCTTCCATTGGGAAGTCGTTGGGGGCTGAGGCTTCAGCCAGGAGACCGTAATCATTTTCTTAAGTAAGATCTTTAAGATGTAAATCTTACTGTGATCTTGGATTTTATTCTGGAAAATACCTAATATTATAAAGGATCTAATTTATTTTTTTAACCCCTTTTTTTTTTTTTTTTGATAGCCAAAAAACCCAGAACATTACAGGAGTGAATGCTGCTTGTCGGGACTTTGATGCAATCAACTGGTTTCCTTATATAGGACATTTTTGACCAATCTGTATAATCTGATTGAACTTGACTTTGTAAAGTGCCTTGAGATGACATGTTTCATGATTTGGCGCTATATAAATAAAATTGAATTGAATTGAATTACATTTTACCCAGTTGGTGGATGTTTATAGACCCAAAATATGAGTTTTGATGCTTTTGTCTCTGGTTTCCACCATTGAATGCATTTTTTATTTTATTTTTTTAAATGATTACTCCCGCAGGCCGTTTGTCCCAGCCTCTGATCAATCGCCTCAGTCTGTCGACTGCTAAGCTGAACAGCCTCGCCATCGGCCTGCGTCAGCTCGCCGTGTCCTCTGGGAACAGTGTGGGTCGGGTGCTGAGGAGGACGCGGGTGGCTAACAGCCTGGAGCTGGAGCAGATCACCGTTCCCATCGGGGTCCTGCTGGTCATCTTTGAGTCGCGTCCGGACTGCCTCCCGCAGGTAGGGCGGCCGCCCCAAAGCCTTCTCTCTTTCCTTAAACTTTCAGCTTAACTGAACCGACGGCTCGTGTTTTTTTTTTTTTTTTTTTTTTTTTTTTTTTTTTTTTTAAACTCCTCGCAGGTGTCGGCCTTGGCCATCGCCAGCGGAAACGCGTTGCTTCTTAAAGGAGGCAAAGAGGCATCAAACACCAACAAGATCCTCCATCAACTCACCCAGGAGGCGCTCTCCATCCACGGCGTAGCTGATGCCATTCAGCTGGTAAGACTCGGCGCTGGTTCTGTCCACTCTTGAGTTTTGTTTTTTTTTGCTTGCGTTGACGTTTACAGTGTCGTGTAGGTGAGCACGCGCGAAGAGGTCGAGGACCTGTGCAAGCTGGACAAAATGATCGACCTGATCATTCCGAGGGGTTCGTCCGAGCTGGTCCGAGACATTCAGCGGGCGGCTAAGGGCATCCCCGTGTTGGGCCACAGCGAGGGAGTCTGCCATGTCTACGTCGACAGCGAAGCCAGCATAGACAAAGCTATCGACGTTGGTATGTGTTAACTGACTGGTAAATTTCATAGTCATGCATTTATGTATTTTATTGGGGTTTTATGCAACAGACCAACACAGAATGATGCATATTTGGGATGTTGAAGGAGAATCAAGCATGGGTTTTCAGAGTTTTGATGTGACATGCGTTGGTATTCCCATTTGGTCAATCATGTGTAGAATCACATTTCCCTAAAGTTACAGCTGAAAGGCTTTTAATGCTAGTCTCTACAGGCTTTGCACGTCTACTGACTTCAGTCTTTGTTTCTCGTTGCAAAACAGTTCAGGGTATTCCTGGACTTTGACTAGGCCGTTCTAAAACATGAATTGTTTTCATCTCATGCTATTGCAGCTCAGACTATATGTCTACAGATAGCCTCAAATCTTTTGCAGCCTCTAACAGGTTTTCATCTTCCCATCAACTCTGACCAGCTTCTATGTCTGTTAAAGAAGAGCATAACTTTAGCCTGATGCTGCCACCACCAGGTTTCATGGTGTTTAGGATTATATGCCGTGTTAGTTTGCTACCACGCCTGGCCTTTACCTGAAAGCCAAAAAGTTACATTTTGCTCCCACCTAACCAGGACACCTTCCATGTATTCGTTGTCCCCAACTTTGCTTGTTTTGAACTTTTAACAATCACTTACTTGTCCTTCACAAAGCCCAGCCGAGAGATGGTAGTCCTTTTTTACAGATTCGCCCACCTGAGCTGTTGATCTCTGAAGCTCCTCCAGAGTTACTATTGGCCTCTCGGCTGCTTCGCTGATCACTCTTCTTCTTGCATTTTTTACATGTCACTCTTTATGTTTTTCATTAAAAATGCTGCACTTATAAAACTGTACACCCTTCTGTGTTGGGTTGTTGCATAAAATCACAATAACATGCATACAGGTTTGTGGTTGTAATGTGATAAAAGTTGAAATGTTGAACACTTTGACAAGGCCCTGTACATTTTGCTTATGTTCATCTTGCTTTTTTTTTTATATAGTACCTTAAAGTTGGAGTTGTGACCTCTTTGTGTGACTAAGAACTACTACTCTCTCTTTCGTTCTAGTCAAAGACTCCAAATGTGACTACCCCGCAGCCTGCAATGCCATGGAGACCCTCCTTATTCACAGAGATTTGCTCCGTACGCCTATATTTGACCAGATTATTGACATGCTGAGAACAGAACAAGTAAGAAATGTGCACCGGCACCAAGTCGAACATTTAATTTGCCGTCTTCATGAAGGTACAGCACAGCTCTTTTTTTTTTTTTTTTTTTTTTCCCATCGCTTGTTTTTGACTTTCAGGTAAAGATCCACGCGGGTCCTCGCTTCGCATCGTACTTAACTTTCAGCCCATCCGAGGTGAAGTCTCTGCGCACAGAGTACGGGGACCTAGAGTGCTGCATCGAGGTGGTAGACGGCCTGCAGGACGCCGTGGACCACATCCACAAATACGGCAGCTCCCACACGGACGTCATCGTCACGGAGAACGAGGAAACGGCCGAGCAGTTCCTGCAGCTGGTGGACAGCGCCTGCGTGTTCTGGAACGCCAGCTCTCGCTTCGCTGACGGATACCGCTTTGGCCTGGGTAAGCGTAGTGTCAGGCATGCCTTTACGCCTCCTTGTCCATATATCAAGCTTTCAAGTGCAGAATAATTAATTTTCCATGTTTTTTTTCTTCTTTTTTTTTAAATTTAATTTCTGCAGGAGCTGAGGTCGGCATCAGCACAGCAAGGATACATGCCAGGGGACCAGTGGGTTTGGAGGGACTGCTCACGACCAAATGGGTTCTCCGAGGGGAGGGACACACTGTGGCAGACTTCTCTGAGCAAGGCAGCATGAAATACCTCCACGAGACCATCCCTGTCCCCCAGGGGAACTTTAATTAGGAGATCTCTCAACAGGAGCCAACACAACAGATGTCTAAATGCAGTTTTTTTTGTTTTTTTTAGAGACTTGTATCAAACGGTGTCATTTCAACTTCCTAGCTGCTCCTTCATTGCCTGTGTGAGTCGACTATATCAGTGCAGGAGACATGCATGCGCAATTGGGCAGATTTTATTTTTTTTTCCTCCAATTTCCATTTTCCTAATATTGTGAACCAGTTCTGAAACCTGTGAATTTGAATTTCAGATGCATCAACACACAAGAATGAGTAGTTGTTGAATAACAGCAAACATACATTATGCTAAAGCAAACTTAAGCTCCTTTTACTCGTCTACACGCCCATTTTTTACATCGGGATTAAATAAAATCATTGGCTCAGCTGTGATTTTCTAATTTATTTTTCTACATTAAAAACTCTCCCTTTTGTTTTGTAAAGCATTACACGCGTTTGTGCAAGATCTTGGTTCTGTTTTTATTTTTTGCTGTCCTCTTTGCACAGGTAATTTAATAAATATGGTGTACAGTTCTTAAATCATGACTTTGTGCTTTGTACTAAACAGGAAAAAGCTTGATAATTGCAACTGCTTTAACATTGCCTCACAAAAGCAATTTCAGCCCTGGACGGTTTTAAGTTGTAACAAAAAACCTTAATAATTTTAAGTGATTTTTAAAAAGGCAAAAAGTAGTACAACACTGTAAAGTGAAAGGTTTAAAAGAACTACGGTGAACAAAATCTGTGGTTGTATTCAGCCCCACAAATAAAATATGATAACTTATTAAAGTCCTCTAATTCAGGGGTGTCAAACTTTATACTTCCATATCGGGCCACTATGGCATCATGACGTCATTATAAGGGCCAGTTTGACTTCAAAATTTCATTTCAGTTCACATAGAAATATAAAAGAAATGCTCAGTAACATAAAAGTAGCAACCTTAGGCCCAGTTTATACAGTTTATCTGCAAAGAAAGTTGATATTGGGGTGAGTTAAACTTTAAACTCATCATTTTACATCACTCATTCTCTTTTTGGACATTTCTGGGTTGTTTTAATGTGTTGTGGGAAAACTGACACTTTAATCATGTAAAATATTACATGTTTTCGAACACTTTTCAACATCAGAGAACAGACATTTTTTTTTCTTGCAAATATGTGAAATTATTCTCAAAGTGTCGCATTTTCTTTGTCGAAATTTGGTCATTCGTGGTCAATAATTTATTTTCTGTACTCTACGATGGCTCTAATATTATATATTATAAGAATGAAGTCATAATATGTACAAGAATAACTACAAAAACAAAGTTGTAATATTGTGAGGATAAAGTCGTAATTTGAGAATAAATTGATAATATTACAAGAATAAAGTCATAACTGTTTGCGCAATCATTTCAAAGTCCTGACACTTATAATAATTCGATGCTGATATGTGCTCAAAAGATTTAGTATTTTCTTACTTGTAAAAAATGTAACTTCGCAAGATGCTCAACGTTCCTTGTTGTCACACCAACTCAGACGTTGGGTCCTTGAACGCAGCACCGCAGACGCATAGACTGTGGGCGGAGCTTCCGGTCACTGTCCTACCAGCCTCAGTCAGCTGGTGTGTGTTTGTGTGTGTATGTGTGCACAGTGAAGATGGCTGGAAACAACTCTTATACTATAGTAGAATATTTTGGTGGAGATGATGGTTACCGCTGCGGTTACTGCAAGAATGAAAAGGGAAACTTCTCCCACGGTAGGTTTGGGTAAAGCTGCCGAGGAAAACGAAACTGCAGCGTTGACTGAACCAGCTGGTGCTACTATTACGAAGCGGCACCACGTTGCTCGAAATGTAAAAATACAAACAAACAAAAAAACTTAAAAGGGTTGTTATTTGACCTAATGCTGTGTGACACATGGCCGTGTCAATAGACGTTTGATTCCCTTCACCATAAAAGTGAGAGCATTTCTTTTTAGCTTCTTTTTAGCTTTAGCTTTTTAGCCGCTAGCATCTTGTAGCCCGGCTTGTAACTAACACTCTGAAGACAAATAGCGCTGTCATTCAGCGAAACTAGTCAGAAACATTTCGCTAAAGACACGCTATATAGCACTACTATCACGTTTTAACAACATTTTACTACGGTATATTTACGGTTTATTTAGCATGTTAGCTGTGTTCTTGCTAGCAGTTACCGTTCAGCGGTTCAGAGGCAGTTGTCGTTTTGTGTGGAGGAAAAAGTCCCAGAAAATATAGGTGTTTTCACGGTGGATGAGCATGTTCAGTTGGAGTATAAACATTTGTTTTATTGGCTATTTAACACATTTAAAGACATTTAAAGAATCGTGATCTAGACCCATTAGACTAGCCTTTGGTTTACATGACAGAAACAAACAAGAGAAAATACTATGTTTGGTGTGCAATCTGACAAGCTGGAAAAACCAAAAAGGACAGAAACTGTTTGAATGATGAGACACAATCTTACTAAACACTGATCTAAAATAGAGCCAGCGGACCTATTATTCAATTAATAATGCAACATGTTTTAATTTTAACTCGGCCGATTTTGAGATCTGAAATGCATCCTGGTTAGACTTTGCTGGTTGGTTACATTGTTTTTAATTTATTTTAACTGAGTTCATTCACATAGCACTAAATCACAATTAATATCACCTCACGGCACTTTCCGAAACAAACAGATCCAATTCATATCTAGCAATGTGTGATCAAGTCACACAAGGAAAGTTCCTGTTAGATCCAAGTTCTAAATCAATCCACTAAAATACATTTTTTTAATGCCTTTGGGCTCAGTTATTTGTCTGGAAGCACCACTCTGATCGCAGTTCTTTATGTTGCTTCTTCTTTTATTACTATTTTTTTTAAATAACAATTAAGAGAGTTAATTACCATCACCACACCTGTAATTGGAATATTTTGTCTTATCTTTATCACTGCTACTAGTGCTAACAAATATAGAAAGCATTTTATTTCTATCTATCTATCTATCTATAGATATAGATATCATGATGGGGCAGCCCACCACGCATTTGCAATATCCGACGTGGTCAACACACGTTTTCTCACTCTGTTCTCCAGCATCAAGATTACCGCTTAACTGTTGGAGCATTTTAGCTTATTATTCACAAAAAGTCTATATATAGATGCAGGCATCAAGGAGAGTTAAAATCCATCAATTTGGGATAAATATTATTTGGATGCGAAGCTGGAAAATACTGCTACTGAGACACATCAGCCTCTTTTCTTATTGCGGTGTTGAACACATAAAGATTGTGTCATGGTTGTTTTTCAGTCTATTGTGCAGCTGTCATTCCTAATGCTCTTTTACTAGTACAGTTGTGCAGCTGTTGTTTTGTGTTTTCTTTTCTTCTTTTTGTCAGCCTGGACCCCATTGCGAGTAATTTGTTTTCCAATTAGCACCTGAAGTGGACCATACAAATGTAGATACGCATACAGATGAAACCTTTTTCCAATCGGCACAAATTAAAAATCCATTAGTTTGTTCTCTTGTTTGCTTTTTAGCTATATAGTTCTAAAAGTTTACAAATCTCACTCAATGTAGAATTTCAAGGCATCATAAAATTATGGTGCTTATAGTACATTAGCGTTACAAATAGTTTTTTTGGGGGGGGGGGGGTTCTATTTATCTTCTTCGGTTTTGTCATTTTATGTCTTGTGCTGATATTCGCTTGTCTGTAATCTGAAGTGCACTACCATAAAGAGGGCTTGAAAACGGTGTTATTAAAAAAAGGTGCAAGTTTTGGAAACTGCATGCGCATCGAGAAGTTGTGAGACGAACGGTGGTGTTGAGACGTGTCAGGTTGACTATAATTAGGGTTCAGGAAGCTCCTAATCCAGTCAATGATTAACTGGGCACAGAGTCTGCAGACGATAGCTGTAATCTAATCCAAGAGTGATATTCTTGGTCGGTTACGTCACAGAGGCACGGCGGAGCTCCAGGAAGTCAGAAGCCATTAAAATGTGTAAAAAAAATGTTTTATACAAATGGGCATATTTTGCCTAGTCCTGGGCAAACGTGTCTAGTCAGTTCGCTTTCTGACTAAACCTTCAATTTTCTTGCACTTCTTGGTGATTTGTGTGATATTGTGGCTGTGAAGCTTTTATTTTCTGGAAAGAACATGCACACAGTGGTGATCTGTGCTAGAAAAACACAGTAGTGAATGTGAGATAACTGTGTAACCAATCTGTCTTTCCACTTGCAGTATTTATTTTTTTTGCGCACCGTTTCATTCGTTTCCCTCGCTGTGATTGGTCAGCCCTTATCAAGGGATCTGTGTAGCGTCTCACTCGCCAATACAGAGTCCAACATCTGCGGCTTTTGTGTCCGTTATGCTCCGGGGGAGACTAAAGAACGGCTCAGGTGATTGTTTTGTGCTGCGGGGACAGCGGCCTTTTTCCTCACATCGGTCACATGCGGGGTGCTTTGTGTGTACGTCTTGACTGACATGAGCATTTTAAATTAATGATGTTGTTCTAGGGCTGGGCGATTGGGTGGTTTAAAAATAAAATCTCATATTTTTTTATACCAAATCCGATTGATCGATTTATTTTTTATTTATTTATTTATTTATTTATTTTTCTCCCCCTAACAAAGTTAATTAAAGAAATTATTTCAAAAACTGGCTTTTATGTCGAGCATTTTGTCTGGGAGTTGACCTGAATTCAAAGTGCAACTAAATACAAGCTGTGCAACATTCTTGTAAATCAAGAATGTCGTTCTTGTTTCTGCCGTTGTGACCAATGAAAATTTAACACAATCAACTGGCTTCGCTTCACTGGTGTAACTTCAAACCAGCGTAAACAAAAAAGGAGTAATTAAAGTGCTTCTTACTGCGGTAAAAACAGTTTACTCTTTCCAGTGTTTTAAACAGTAAATTTAGCTAAACATATATTCAGCATTGCATGCTGTTCTCTTCATTAAAGCCCAATGGCAAAATAAAATCCAGATTTTCCAAAAAACTCAATCTTGAAAAATTGTAGATTCGATTTATTCGATTAAATTGATTTATCGCCCAGCCCTGGGCTATACACAACACATTTTCAGAGTTTTTACTTAAAATGCTAGACCCACCTTATGTGTAGGTATTATAAAGGCAAAACCATCTGTTTTCTGTAGACCCGGTTGCTGATTTCTCTCTTGAGACCTGGCAACATAAGGTAAGGCGCAGTTCCACCGACCCTTATCCCGGTCCGAGCTCCGTTCAGCGGCTGCCAAAGCAGACTGCTACTCCCAACTCGCCTGTTTTCAGTCGTGGAGTTAAAATTGACAGCTTTCCAAGATCTTTTGCTTCAGCGATGGCGGGAGCGAGGAGAACACGTTAATGGGGTAAAAGATTTTTGACCGCAGTGAAGTTAGTGTTAAAGTTTTGTTTTCGTGCGGCGGTCGGCAGTATCAGCAGACAGCCGCTGGCTTCTACCGCATGAGGTGGACGGATAGAGACTTCAGAGGCGGAGGTGTTCATCCAGTGTGTGTAGAATGAGGGACAGCGTTGGTAAATCTACAGATCCGATACAGCATGGCAGCGTATAGAAAGCTGATCATGTCCTTTTCTTTTCCTTTAGGCGCGATTCATGGTTTGTAAATAGAACAACAATTTCCCCGTTTTTTCTGGACTTCCTCTGAGAAAATTTTTCATTTCTCCTCCCACTTTTTGTCAGAAATCACAGAATAGCAGAGATTTCTCAGAAAACTCCTCTGGAGTCGGCTCGATTTGTCCCTGCTGCTGAGTAGGCGCCGGAGGAACCGGGGCTGGGCCTGAAAACAATACCGCTCCTGAAACGGTCCCAAATGGACGGAGCCGAGTGGGGCGCGGTGAATATGACCCCCTATCGTTTAAGGCGGATGTTTTGAAAGCAGTTCTCCAGTAACGACACTGTTGAGTAATCCATTCTAGGGCTGGATATTTATTCAGATTTCTAGATTCGACTCCAGTTCTCAAGATTTAGAATCGATTCCTTACGATCCGATCTCTGATTGAATTGCTGGTATTAAAAAAAAAAAAACAATTCAGCCGTTACCCGAATTTCATGACTGTGTAGTCGTGCAACATATTGATGCTAGTATGATATTAACATTCAACAATTGATAAAGTAATGGTAGTTAATGGCGGCTGTAAGGATAAATCCTTCTCCCTGAATGTTGAGACAACGGCTTTCAGAAACATGCTAAGGGGCAAAATACCCAAACAGATCCAGGGTGGAAAACAGAGGAGACCAGAGACATTTGGGCTCTAAACTGTTGAATATTGGAAATATGACATTAAAAAAATCACCTCCCAGAGTGAACTAGAAAAGCTCAAAATGCATTTTTTTAATCAATCTTTAGGAATTGACAATAGAATCGATTCAGAATCGGGAAAATCTATTTATTAATTTTTTTACACCGCCCTAATACAGTCTAGCAGCACCGACCAGCAGGAGTCAGGCTCTTGGATTTG
The DNA here is from genome assembly GCF_011125445.2 of Fundulus heteroclitus. Taxonomy (NCBI): domain Eukaryota; kingdom Metazoa; phylum Chordata; class Actinopteri; order Cyprinodontiformes; family Fundulidae; genus Fundulus; species Fundulus heteroclitus. The sequence continues at coordinate 13,579,528 of NC_046382.1, read as the reverse complement.
TTGGCCGTGTTCCTCTGACGTTTCCTGATTTGGTTTTGTAGCTCTCCTCTGTTGAATGGCAATTAAACCCTAATCCCTGGGGACATGGAACGTTATACTCACTGCAGATGTGTGTGTGTGTGTGTGTGTGTGTGTGTGTGTGTGTGTGTGGGCGGGTTGGGAACCGTGATCCAACCAGTTCATCTGGCCGCTCCAGAGGTAAACTGATGGCTGACTGTACTGCATCACAGATTAGTGCGTGTGTTTGTGAGCACAGTGTGCAGAAGGTTGTGAGTTAGTGAAAGGCCAGGACCCCGGTTCCCGGCAGATCTGCTGTGGCTACAAATAACAGATTTTTTTATGTTTACATTTGGGCTTTAGAGCACCGTGGGAAACTGGGACTGGATCCTCAAGGAAAACTCGATTTAAGATGCAACAGATACTTTTTTCCCGCCGGGGTGACATCCTGAAGGGAGCTCGTTAATGAATTAGAGCCTCTTTTAGAGTTTTGTTGTAAAAGTGTAAAAGCAGCCAGACGGATTGTTTCAAATTAGTCGGTTTTTATGAATTAGTTTGGCGGCTCTCTTTGTCTGTTACTTTTGTCAAATAAAAACTTGTTTAAAAGAAGCTGTGATTTGATGGGGAATCTCCTCTAATAAAATGTACAATCCTGTCTTAATCAGACATTTTATGTTCTGCTCATAAAACGTATAAAAACATTTTAATATTATCACTTATTGCAGTGTTTATATATTTTTTTCAATGACTCTTTTGGAGGTAATTAAAAAAGATTTTGTGCTTTTTGTCTTTGGCAGGAATGTGGTCTCATACTATGACCGTACAAGACTACCAAGATTTAATCGATCGAGGATGGAGAAGGTATTTGGTTTTGGTTTTGTTTCAAGTAGGGTAGAAATTGAAAAGGTTTTACTCTTGTCTTACAAAAAAACCTTTGACACATGGACTAAAAAAAAGGTCTATATCAAAATCTTTGCTTCTCACTGATATTTAAGTTTGATCGTTTGATGATTTGTTTTGTTGATACACACAACGATCCCAACTGAGTAACACTTCCTGCTATAAGACGAGGTTGTGTTCGGCCAAAGCTGAGAATATCATACGCTTTCTGTCCTTTGTTAATCTTCTCTGTTGCAATGATGATTTAGTTTTATCTTCCTTCATTTTTCTCTTTGCTTCATTGGGTAGCTTTTACCGTATGTAGTAAAATTGTCACGGTCACCTACACCAAACTCTGTCATCTATGTGTTTATGGACATTGCTTTGTGCTCTGGTGCTACTTCCTCTTCCACGTTGGAAGAGGAAGTAGGTCTCTCCAAACTGTTTCCATAAAGTTGGGAACATGGAGTTGGCCAAAATCTCTTCGGTGTGTTGACGAGTTGAGCCTTCGTTTTGCTGGACCTGTGGGGCCAAGTCCAGCTCCTGGAAACAAGCCCACACCAGGAGGCCCCCCTCCACCAGAATCCTCCGCCAACCTTTACACTTGCCACAATACGGTCAGACAAGTACTGTTCTTCTGGCAACCACCAAACCCAGACTCATCCATCTGGTTGCCAGGTGGAGAAGCGTTATCCGTCCCTCCTTCTCTGCTCTAGAGTCCAGTGTGCTTTGCACCACTGCATCCGGCGCTTTGCACCTGTTGATGTACGGCTTGGATGCAGCTGCTCAGCCATGGAAACCCATTCCTTGAAGCTCGCTACACTGCAAAAAGGGAACAAAAAGTAGGTAAAATTTTCTTGAAATTAGTGTAATTGTCCTTGATTTGAGTCGGTAAATGACATTATATGCCAATGGAATGAGTATTCTTACCCCTAAAATAGGATATTGCACTTGAAAAAAGATGATGGAGATGAATTGTTCTTATTTCAAGTGCAAAAATCTTATTCCATTGTCAGATCATCTTATTCACTGGCTAAAATCAAGGATAAATACAGTCATTTCAAGAAAAAAAAAAAAAAAAAAAAGCATGATTTTGGCAATTAAAGCGAAGCCAGTGCGACACGACACCTGCGATGGATGTGAAGCGACAGTTGTTGGAATTGAAAAAGCTGCGGTGCGACAACCAATCAGGAAGTGGATGTGGCTGTGGGGTGAAGGACTGCGGCAGAGACGAAGGTATTTTCATGCAACATGGAAGACAAGCTGATGGTGGCGGTCTGCGGTCGGCCTGAGTTGTGAGACTCAATGAGTCATTACCACAGAGACAAGTCCAGAATGGACCAAACCTGGAGAAAAGTGAGGAAACTGGAGTGCCAGTTAAGTGAAAGTGTCCCCATATCGCGCCGTTGTACTACTGATGTGCAATCGCTGTCGCCTGCTATGCGAACAGCCGGCCATAATGTCAGGTGAGCGACGGCAAGCAAAAGCGACAACATTGTAGCGCCAGCATGGACGCACCCTAATGCTGGAACTGATTCTGTTACTTTGAAGACCGGGCCATGGATCTGAACCTGCCTGTCCCTTAAGTCCAGCCCGCTCCCTATTGATTATGATGCATCATAACTTATCATTTTAAACATTTCAGATGCAAATCAGCAACTTTAATAATGGATTTTATCGTTATTTTCTGTTTCAGAAGTGGAAAATATGTTTACAAGCCCATCATGAAGAAGACGTGCTGTCCTCAGTATACCATCAGGTAACTGTTTTAGTTCAGGATTCTCTTGGATCATTTGGCATTATGTGTTCATTGGTACACTTCTCTGGTAAATATTTGTTGTTTGCACTAATTTTCACCCTTTGTGGGTTTTTTTTACAACCCACAAACGGTGAAAATCTCCAACATATACATGCACCTCTAACTAATATTGAGTTGCTTCTCTCACTAAGCTGAACTGCCACCATACCTTCTTTTGGAGGCATCAGCCTGAGTGCCTCTAGCCTGAAATAACTCTTTTAATCACAGTTCACATTTTTTACTGCAGTTGAGATCACTGCTCTGGGAAGGATTTTCCAGAAACGTTGTGTTTTCCCGTTTTATCCATTCAGAAACTAGTAGGAATGAGTTTGTGATCGTTGTTGCCCTGTGGGAATGTGCATTTCGTTCCAACTTTCAACCATCTAGCCAGTACCACAGATCCTCAGCATGATGCTACCACTACCATGCCAGACTAGGGCTGAACAATTAATCGCATTCTCAATATAATCGCGATTTTAAAAAACACAATTTCCAAATCGCAGATGTCTGCAATTTTTGGCTATGTAACAATTAGAGAATCAGACGCGTCCTTTAGGTGTCAGTAAAATGTTTAAAGTGGATTTGCCTCCACATGGAAGGGAAGACAGTTGCAGCAGTGAGATAATCTAACTTTATTACTTGTTTTAGAGTTTGTATAATCATACATAGCATTAAGTACAGGTCAATCAGTTTAATACATAGACTTGCTTGTTGGTTGCACTTTATGTTCAACAAGGATTGATGTCCCAATCAATTAAAAGCTGTTCTCTTGAATAATATTCTGATTAATAGAACCATTAAAAGTTCTTGTCTTAAATAGTCCTTGTTTACAAACGTTTTTATTTAGAGGCCATTTTTGTTGCTTGTGGTTAATGCAGAGGAAAGTCAAAATTGCAATTTAGGTTGAAATATTTCATAGGCAGAACGCAATCATTTCTGTTCCAAGTTTAGATGCTGTGGGTCTTTTAGCAACTAATCCGCACAGCATGGAAACAAATTGATTTGTTGTTTTGTATATGTTTAAAAAGACATGATAAATTAAACTGGGGCCGGGTGATCGCATTAAATCGCAATATTAAGATAAAAAAATTGCAATTAGATTCTTTTCCAAAATGGTTCAGCCCTATGCCTGACCACTGAAAACATCACATAGACTTATCCAAACATTCTTCCTTTCACTGAGCCCATTCTCCGACTCATCAGAGCATTAAACGTTTCTCCAGAAGACGTCTGGCTTGTTCAGGAGGGCCTTAAAGCATTGGGCCGTGTCTTGTTTGCTGTTTCGTACCCTCGTAGACCCTGGTGATATAAAACTGACTCCACTGTGGGAAATTACATTGGTCTTCCTACTGTTTCTCACTCATAATAGGCTTCTGGTGATTGGCTCTTTGGTTTGGGCTGAACTTCCTAACCAATTTAACTTTTAACTATTTCTCTGGGGGAGGTGTGACAATTTTGATTAGACGGTTAGAAACTGGACATAAGGGTATGTGTAAAACCTGCTGTTGCAATAAATAAATCAGTTGCTCTAGCTTCCACCTCTGTGGAAATGCATGAACTGCACTAAACAAACATGTCAGTGCAAAGAAGCCAAGACATTTAAACGAGCTCCACCCCGTCTAACGAGAAGATGGGTCAAATGCCCGGCCAGAGTAACACCAGAAACCTGATGATGGTCACATAAGACGCTGCTTGCTAAGGGACATTGACGTTTCTTGTGGATGTATGTTTGTATGTATAACGGTGATGCCATGTGGATAAGAGAAAATCCACCATATATATAAAAATGTGCGCCAAATTATTGACTTGAAAAACCCACTCAATCTAAAAGATGTGAACTGTTGATGTTGACATTGGCATTTATACCAACAATGAGCATATTTAAACTGTTGTGGGGAACTGTACCCTCCAATAGACATTTTTCTAACCTTTTTTTTTTATCTTTTCTCTCTCAAGATGCCATGCACTGAAATTCCAGCCCTCCAAATCTCACAAGAAAGTCCTGAAGAAAATGAGCAAATTTATTTCCAGCGGGGAGTTGCCAGCAGCACAGGAAGGTGGTAAGAACATTTTCCTTGAATGCACCGGAAAGAAAATCTCTAAGTGCATGAAAAGCGTCGTCACAGGAGCCGTTACTGCTCGTGAGTTACAATGCATAGTTAAAAAGGCACATTAGTAGCAGAAAACAATCATAAATCAGTCCGGGTGCCGTAGCTGTGTGGCGCGCACTGGTTGCTTCATTGGTTTTGTGTTTTTGTGCCGTGCAGGTGAGCCGATGGACTCCGTTTGTGAAGAGGCCGGTCCACGGGAACCCGCTAATGTCTGTCAGTCGGATGTGAAACGTGTCGCCATCGCAGATATTAAACAGGAAGTACCAAACTGTGCTGCTGTTGCAGACGTCGAGAAAAACGCGGCGGATTCTGCTGCCGCGAGCTCAAAAAATTCACCGGATGATTCAGCTTCCGCCTCCGATGGGAGAGCAGCCGCCAAAGCTCCTAAACCAGGTAAAAATAAACTTCTGGGCTTCATTTAGATTAAGGTAATTTATTTGTTTTTTTTTTGGCTCATTTTCTTCTGTTTTTCTTGTTTTAATTGTAAAGAATATGACAAATGGTTACATAGCTCCCTCAGTCATCACTTATCTTCTATCGGAGGTGTTTTGCTGCCTCTTTCTCACGTTGATGGATGATCAGTGAAAAGTAAAAATCGTGTTGATTAGCCACATCAAAGCCTCCAAATAAATTACACGTAGACTATCTGTGAGCATGGATTTTCATTTCATGCCCCAGATTCTCGTTTGGATAGCGGCCCGGACTTTGACTAGACCATTCTAACACATGGTTATGTTTGATGTAAACCAGCTGTTCCCAAACTTATCAGCCTGTGACGCCCAAAATGCCAGAGACCAGTAACCCCCTGTTGTGACAATATAGCAGTAATATTATGAAAGCTCTTAGGAAAAACAGCAGTCTTTATTCTCTTAACCCCTCCAACCCACCCCACCCCAAAGCAGCTAAAAACATTTGAGATTAATTTCACATATTTGTAAGAATTGTAGTACATTTTCAAGAAAAATATAATTTTCCAAGAATAAAGGCCTCCATTCGCTACAGTAAAACAAGTATATCTATTATTGTAAAGTCAGAAATTTGGTCCCCACCCCAACTTTTGGAACCCCTGATCTAAACCACAGGTGTCTATATTCATCCTTCAGGGGCCGACGTCCCGCAGCTTCTAGATGTCTTGCTTTAGCGCAGCCAAATCAGAAAACCGGGTTGTCAGTAGGACTCCATGCTGAGGACGTAATTCAGGCATCAGATTCAGGTGTGGGACAAAGCTGTCTCACTGACACTCCTCTGTATGTTTAGGATCGTTGTCTTGCTCAAAGGCGTACCTTCACCTTCGCCTCAACCTCAGATGTTTTGCTCCCAGTATTGCTCCAGGGTATTTAGCTCCATCCGTCTTCCCATCAACCCTGACCAGCTTCACTGTCCCTGCTGAAGAGAAGTATTCCCCCAGCCTGATGCTGCCACCTCCATGTTTCGCTGTGGGACGGTGTGTTCAGGGTGATGCGTATTGTTAGTTTTGCTTCACACGTAGCTTTTTACATGTAGGCCTAAAAATGGGGTTTTGACCAGAGCCTCTAAAGCAGGGGTGTCAAACTCATTTTGGTTTAGGGGCCGCATACAGCTTAATCTGATCTGAAGAGGGCCACACGAGTAAACTCATTGCAAGATTAAATAGAACTAATAAATGTGGACTTGTTGTTGATTTTTATATTAAGTTAATTTCACTTTTACACAATATATTATGAATAATCTCAGCGTTTTTAAGAAAAGTATGTGCAATTTCAACAATACTTTTACTCAGTTAAACATTTACTTGTGCATTATGCATAAGAACTGATCACAGTGATTATACAATGTTGAAAAACATTTATTCACATTTTTTGGAACTTAAAAACACTGTCCTACATGACAAAATCATCCCATCAAACAGATAAAAATTAAGAAATGAGTAAAATTTTTCCACACCTGAAGCTTAATCTGCTAATTAAAACACAGCGCCCCTCGTGGACAATATAGGAACTGCATATTTTCAATTAAACAAAGTACATGGTTTTTTTCAATAATTGTTTTATCATTCTCTTCCTTTTATCTCCTCTTTCTTTCACCTTTTGTTTTTTTTTCTTGTTGTTCTTCCTTTCCTCTCCTACTGTCCCATTGTGGTGTCCATATGTTTGAGATATTCCCTGCATGAATCATAATAAAACTATTCACATTCATAAATCAAGCGGAGCACTATGGCAAAAGCAGTTCTGCTCTACTTGTGAAAGTCAAATCTGATGAGCTTTTTTTTGGCATTAAGACAACAATTCTGTCCTGCCAGACAGGACACTGTTAAAAAAAAAAAAAAAATTTTTTTTTTTTTTTTTTTTTTTAAATAATGATAATGCATTTAGCCACACACTAAATTGTTCGGCGGGCCGTATGTATGACACCCCTGCTCTAAAGGTTTACTGGATTCCTTTTTGTCAACAAAGTCTTTTTTTTTTCTTCCCACTCTCCTATAGAAATAAATTTGTAGTGTGTACAATTAATAGGTTTTCTGTCAACTGATTCCCCCACCTGGACTGTGGATCCCTGCAGCTCCTCCAGAGCTGCCATTGGCTTCTTTGACATTTCTCTTTGCTCGACCTTTCAGTTTATTTGGACAGTCGTGTCTTGCTGGGTTTGGAGTTGTGCCAGACTCTTTTATTATTTTTGGAAGATGAATTCACAGACTTCTCACTTGTTCTTTGAGATGTTCAAGGCTTTTGGATATTGTTTGATAACCTAACCATGCATTAAAACCTCCACAACCGTATGGCTGACCTGCCTACTTTGTTCCTTCGTCTTCATGGTGGTCTTTGTTAACCGATGTTCTCTGCAGAACCTCTGAGGCCTTCACAGAACAGCTGGATTTATGTTGCGATTAAATAAGGCAAAGGTAGACTTTATTTATTGAAGTATTTATTTGACCTTTGAACCCAGTTAGAGTAAAAAGGAAAATATATTTCAGAAACATGCACTGTTTTCATCCATCTGCACATTTATGCTCTGCTTTTGTTGTCCTGTCTCATAAAATCCATCAGAACCACATTTTTTACTCGCCCCTGTCGGGTCGTGCTGTGCGTGTTTAAAGTCCGCAGCCTGCCAGCAGGTGTCACCGTTCACCAAGCTGCCCAAAACCTGCAGCCCTCTGAAGGAACAGTGAGCTCTTGCCTCTGTGTTCTTAGAAAGTTCTTCTCCTCCTCACTTTGTCCAGCACAGGATATCCTCATTGCCAGCGTTCTGTAATGAATCATTAACTCGTGTGAGGAGAGGACAAGCTCCCTTTGGACACTGGAAGCAGAACATCTGTTTTTTTTTTGTTTTGTTTTTTTAATGAGAGCAGCTCCCGTACTGGTTAATTAAGAGCCAAGGATGAACACAGGAGCAGGACGGCTCTGAACAAGCCGATCCTTTTCTCAGACGTTCAGTGAAAAACTGCAGCGCTGGCAGGACCGTAGCTGCACTACGTCCCGCGTCATCGCAGCGTTAAAAATGGCGAGCCTTTTTTTTCCAGAAAAGTGGAAGCAGGAGGATTTACTGCCCACCACTCCTCCATTTACCTCCAACAGAAAACACCTGGTCACTTATTTCCTCCGCTTTTATTACTGGACGCTTTATACCTTTTGGGGAGGATCCAGTTCCAGGCTGACACAACACAACTCCCCATACCTTTAAATGCAAAAATGTAAGGGTTCAATTACAGCACAGAGCGGCTCAGGTAGACAGAAAACGTGTCACACCTGGGATTTTAAACCCTCATCTGAAGCCCAGCGTCGGTATTAATGAATTAATTTTACACATAAAACAGCCGTGTTTGAAATGCATTCACACTTTACACCGATGAGTAAATTGTGTGAATTTTCTTTCAAAGGCAAAAGTCAACGTCACAGATTTTGTGACGCGTTAAACAGGAAGCGTCTGTCCTCAACAGGAAGTAATCTGTCAGAGTGTATCTTTCCCTACAGCCACCTGCTTCATCCCACGTGTCTCACTGTGATATTAAGAAGGAAACGGGCTGTTATTGATGAGGGCGAAGGAATTGTGCGGCTTAACGATGCACCTGGAAGGTTCAGTAAGCCGCCAAGCAAGCAATGAACTTGGTGCAGCTTTTTGCTAAAGTCCATTTGCACTTCAGAGGACAAGAATCCACTTCAACACAGGAGCTGAAATGCCTCAGAGCAAGTTAAATCAGAGGGTTTCCAGTAGATCTGGGCCAGCACCAGAGTTTCCTTCTCAGCATGTTGAGATGAGACCTCCTCCTCCTCCTCTTCCTCCTCCTCCTCCTCCTCCTGATGACGTCGTCAGAGGGGAAAGCTAGTCAGCGGGCTGATGTTGGCAGCTGGCAGTAGTGCAAGCAGGAAACGACTATCACTTTCTTATTGCTCCAAACAGGATGTGGGGGTGTAAACCGTTGACATGGGATGCCCGGAGACTTATTGGGCTTGGCAGGAGCCCAAGAAGTAATAGTGGTGGGGAGGAAAGAGGAACACACACTCACACTCACACACACTCACTCACACAGAGGAAACAGATCATGCTGCTGAAGACCAGAACTGTTTCCATTAGCTTTGTCTTGTAAGGGAAAAAACACGTTTTTTATTTAGAATGACTTCTGGTTCTTAATAAATACGTGCTAGCTACATGCTAACCATCTGGGCGTCATTTACCCATCCTGCATTGCACTGTAGCAGTTGTTGAGCTGCAGCAACGTACGCCTGAACTTTATTTATATCAGAAAAAGAGCCAATGTCAAACTTTGGATTTGAGTTCGGATTTCTGTCTGTTTTTTTTTTTTTTTTTAGCAGCTTGTGGTATTTCTTTTTTTTTTTTTTATGAAACACTTCTAGAAACAATTACATTCACCATTACTTCATTCATTACAGCACAATGCTGTGTGTTGTCTCCTTCTCTTATCTGCGCTTGCGGGTCGCTTTGCGCCCTTGAATCGTTTGGACAGAAGTCTGATGGCGGTTGCATTTAGAAATACTTTAATAATCCCAGAGGGAAATTATTAAAATTTTGTAAAAGTATGGACGGCAACCCCTAGAAAAGAAAAAAAAAAATCTAATTTTTGCAAAAATTCGGAATTGAGCATCAATTGCTGCAGTGTGAACGTAGCCTCAGATGTTCTATAATGAAAGATCAGAATAAAAGTAACACTGCTGAATACTCACACTGTTAAACTGGAGAGGTAATTTTGTGTTACCCCTGATTGCATTCTTAAACACGATCACCGATACAGAAAATTGGTAACTTTGAATGAGCTTCACTTGGCATCAGTTTCCACAGGGTAGAGTGCTGTTGAGGGTCGGTTCACACGGCAGGATAATTTCCCAGGTTTTCTCCCCGATCCTCCGTTTCCGAGAGGCCCTGACAATCGGCGCAGCTCTTAAGAGAATCTTAAGCGATATTCCTGCCGTGTGTGGTGTGTAAAGAGTGATCTGGTCCTCTCGGTGGAACGTCGGGGTCGGGAACGCTCCAGCCTCAAATCGGGGGTATTCAACATGTTGAATGTTCTGGGAACGGTGTTCCCCACAAGGACAAACGAGCAGGCAGCCTGTTGAATGTGACGTGTAGCCAATCAGAAAGCGCTGTGAGGGAAACCCCGAGAGAAAACCCAACTCCTTTATAATACACTGCAAAAACGGAACTAAAAATAAGTCAAATTTTCTTGAAATTAGTGTATTTGTTCTTGATTTGAGCAGGTAAATAAGATTATCTGCCAATGGAATGAGTATTTCGACCCCTAAAATAAGATATTTAGATATTCTGCCCTCTAACTAAGACTATGGAGATGAATTGTTCCCATTTTAAGTGCAAACATCTCATTCCATTGGCAAATCATCTTATTTACCTGCTTAAATCACAGACAAATACACTCATTTCAAGAAAATTTGACTTATTTTTAGTTCAGTTTTTGCAGTGTAGTGCAGCAAACGTAGAGCCTTCCTGTTCACGCTGTCTCCTCTCTTTTTACCAACGCATTTTTCTTTTTATGTTCTTTTCTCCGTTAAAATCGGTCCCCAAACTATCGCCATTAGTCTTCTTCATCATCCGTCTTTATTTACTCTGAACTCACGTTTAATCTTTATGTTTCACAAGATCTCCAGTCCGACATCTGAGCGATCCCGAGTGAAACGTGTTTGTGTGTGTGTGTGTGTGTGTGTGTGTGTGTGTGTGTGTGTGTGTGTGTGTGTGTGTGTGTGTGTGTGTGTGTGTGTGTGTGTGTGTGTGTGTGTGTGTGTGTGTGTGTGTGTGTGTTGAGCTGGCTGTCGACCGGACACCACACGCCGTAGGAGCAAACATTTATATCTACACACAGTCTGAATGTTTGTGTGAATGGGTGAAGCACTTTGGGGTCGTCGGACTAGTTAAAGCGCTATACAAGTACCATTCACCATTTTATAGTTATGTGTCATGTCCCTCTGTCTTTAAAAATCGTACGACTATTTTAAAATCTTGTGAACCAGCCTTATCACGACCTAAGCTGTGGTGCGTTTCTTGACTGAACAAATCTAGACTTAAGTTGTGTTTCTACTCCGCTATCAGCTAAAGACAATCGGGCTAAAATTGATGCATATCAATGCCTTCGTTTCTCATCCATTCTTGAAATTTGTTAAATCATAGCCTGACGGAGATATATTAGCCTAGTTCCTGTCATCAGACAGGTTCAGTGCAAGTGATTTCTGTATTATACAGACCTTGAAGTACCATAATCAGGCAATAAGTTTGTGGGAGTGGCTAGCAGAACTGAACTAAACCTTTTATGGTTAATCACAGTTAATTCCTGATATAACAAGCAAGGTAATTATATTTTGCCAGGCCAGGTTTCTTTGTCTGTTTTTTTTTTTTTTTTTTATCTCTGTGATAATTAAAATACTCATTTGAAAAGTCAGGTTATCGTTATCTGATATAAACATTTATTTGGGTTTGTACATCAGTGGAAGGATGCTGAGGCGAGTGGAGTGAAAGAGGACATGAAGGTAGGTGGTGTTATAGGTGCGAGATGAAGCTAAGGAAATAGGCTTAGATGGAAGGCTGTGGCGACACCTGAAGGGGAAAAGCTGGAAGAATAATTAAGGAATAAAATTAGTTTGGAGACCTGAGAAATCTGGAAAGAAGCAAATACGTTGTTTTTTTTAATGCCCCACAATTAAGTCATCCTTCAGTCCGATGAGTGTGACCTATTGAGTCTTGGGAATGGTGCTTTTAGTGACTGGAAAAAAAACTTCAGGTTTTTTGAGTTTCCAACCCATAAATGCTTAATACTCCCATAATCTAGTTAGGCTCTAACAGTATTTTCCTCCCCTTCGGCGTCCTCCTTCTGGCGCAGGCTTGGGAGCAGATCCGAGCCGGCCGCTCTGCAGGAAGGCCAAAGATCTAAGAAAGGAGCGACGTCTTCAGAAAGACCAGAACAGACAACATGGCGATGGAGCGTCGCCGCCGAAACCTGCCTGCACCAACCAACCCAAAACTCTGGAGGGGCTCATGAGCGAGCCGTTAGAGGGCAGCTCCTCCCGTCGCCTCGAGGTGAGCAGAATCTGTCAACAGGCGCCCCTTTTCTTCAGCCTGCTTTTGTAACCTGGAATAAAAGAGGGTTTGATTTCTCATAAAGGAGTGACATTTTTGGTCAGAGCCTCTTCCTCAACCGCAGTGACTTCACCATGTGTTTATGTGTGCGGAGGGACTATGCGGGTGGAAAAAAAAGCAGACGTTCCTAGTTTGAATTCAGCTAAATGACACAGACCTTTTTAGATGACATTAAAAACCGCAGTATTTGGATTAGCCGGTAAGCGAAGACGTGGAAATAAACTTTCAGGAGGAAGCAATTTGATGTAGATTGAAGCCTGGCAACGGCCTCAGACCGAGGCTGGTAGCAAAATGCCAAGTTTGGTCCCGAGCAGATTTTAGATCCCGATGCTGTAGCGAAGCAGGCTGTGTCTATTTCTCCCAATCAATGCGTCTCTACTAGATTAATTCGTTTGCCTGCATGCAATAACCATTTAATTTCACTAAATGAATGTGCAAGGTTAAGCCTCCCAAAGGAAGGTTAATTAAAGGCTCCAGCGAGGCTTTAACATGATCAATATAGTAGTTTAATAAAGAAAAGGTCAGATATAATGAAACGATATTACACATCTCCCCTAAAAATAGTTTTAATCAATTTAACTGAATGACATTAAACAGAATTGAAATACAGTTTTCTTTTAAACTCACTTGTATTTAAGGAGTTGGGTTACTTCAGACGAAACGATACGTGGTCTGGTTTTACTGGCACACCAAGTAAAAATGTAAAGCAATTAAAGTATAAATTTAAGGCTTTTACCCCAGTCGCCCAAATCTCACAATGAGAAAATGTTAAAAATCCAAACTTTACATCAAATATGTTTCATTTTTGGGGAGAGACAACAATCTGCAGTGCCACAATCTTTGGTACCCATAGCAATTCCTATAAAATAAATGCAACTGACACATTTTTAAAACTTTTTTCTTCACTGTTTAAGGTTAATCAGACTTTTAATAAGTAATCCGCAACTTCCTGTTTCCTTGGGGTAGTGATATGATGATGAGAGAGAGAGAGAGAATTCAAGCGAAGCAGATGTGGATTTATCTTTATACGTCAACAAACAGCTTCTCATCTAAACTTGCTCTTATCTACAGTCAGAACAATGAATATATCCCACTTTTTGCCAAAAAAAAAAGACTAGGTAAAGACCTGAGTTTATTCTGCTGTCTTACAATAAGGAGGACGGTAAGGGAGATAAAAAAAAAAATCTAATTAGGACTGTGCTGCCACAAAATACTGCGAATTTCATTTAAGGCTTTTCGGTAACACTCGTAAATGTGGCAATAAATGCCGATGGCGCTGTTAAACACTTCTAAAATGTAATACTGATACAAAATAGGAAGTAGAAGATCAACAAGCTCGTTGATTTTCTTCTTCTTCTCGGATCTGGTTGGTTTTAAGTCTATAACAAACTGAAATCCATGGTCAGAGTAAGATGAAGGACATATTTAGATGCGCATCTGTTGGTTTTCCTCAGGTCTTAAATGCAGGTAGGGTTCTATAGTCAACCACTAGGGGTCAGTATAACAACATCATAGATATTTTAGGCTCTGCAGGAAACTCTGGGGCCCTCCTCTGTCTTTGCTTTGAGTTAAATCTCTCTTCGATCATTTGCAGTAATTTAGCAATGGCTTGTTTTGTTATGGTATTTTAAACCATATGGATACACAAAAAGTCTTAAGGATACAGTTTCACAGTAGCATATCTGCTACTGTAAAAAAAAACAACCAAAACTTTCCCTGCCAGCAAACTTAGTTTTAACGTATGTTAAATAATTAGGTTTATGTGAGTAACAGACAAAGTTATTTCAATGGCATCTACCTCCAGGAGGCTCAGTGTTTTGATTTGGCTACAGGACAACAATGGCAAGTGTTCATATGAGAGAGTCCGTCATCCATCCAAGTCAAACAAACCTCAGGTTCAGTTTTGCGTCCGGTTCTTCTCAGATATTCATATGGCAGCGGCTGTGTGGCCAACAAAAGCGTCCAATGAAGAAGGGATTAATTAAAAAATGGGAGCCGCGGGATGAGAAAGCAACACCCGGACACTTTTCTTTCCACAATCTCATCCTGGTTTTTATTTGTAGTCTAACTCCTAGCACTACAATAATAATGATAGTAAAGATTACAGTGTGGACATTGGTATATGAGGGGTAGATGGTTAAAAACCTATACAGGAAATCTAGTATTAGGGTCTTACCCCAATAAAGCTTTAAAAAAGAACATTATGCTTATGCATTTTATCTTTTTGGGCGATATAAGGTTGTGTTTTCTGGTACAGAGCACCTCTATCCGCCAAATACTTTAGGATTCCCTATAAAATGCTATTTTTAAACCAAACTTGTTTTTAGTTTTCTTTACAGATTTTCTTTGGCACCATTGGTCTTTGTTGAACAGTAATTTGACAGGAGAAAAGTCTCATACAAACATATTTTATAAATTATAAAGTAGAGACTTTGCTCTCGGAGAACCACATGGTGAAGTCACTGAAATGAGCTCATGCTTTTAGCTCTTTGTATTCCTGGTTTTTCTGTCTTGCACAGTCATGTTGAAAAGAAAGTTCTCGCTCTTTTATCAATCTGGAGTCAGCATAAACATTTCCCGGCTATAAAAACAGCTGGGCATGTCCCGACGCGGTACCGGTCCAGACACGCTTTAAAGGATCAGTGTCCAAATCCCTGTTGGATGTTAATGGTCTGCTGTTGCAGGTCTTCACTTTCCTCCCCCAATTACTGCCTATTTTACTGTACACTGTGTGTAATACAGTCTGGCAATCCGTACACATTGTGTTGACCTGATGGAGTGTATCCTACTAAACCTAAGTGCAGAGATTGTGTTGGCTGCTGCAGCCTCCTATCTGCCCGTTTATGCATTGGACAGACCGAGGTTTCCCCCAGTGCATTATAGGCCTAACTCATGCAACGCCTCTTTCTGCCAAACTACAACCCCCCCCCCAATCGAATTTCTTGTACTGTTCATTTAAGGACGAGTAATTTTTAACAAGAAACAATGTGATCCTTTGTGTCAAATCAAATGTAGTGCTACTGAGTACAGAACTAAAACCCTTGATGAATAGAAAATATGTAAAAACCCGAGAATGTAAAGAGGGAGCGTTACTTTCTTTTTACAATGACTGTTTAAAACAAAGACTGTATTGCTGTCTTGTACTTTGTATGGAAATGCTTTAAATTCTTGATGTGAAGTTTGTAGAAAAGCCTTGCTAAGTCTGTCGCCTTTAACTGTTTCTTTCCTGCTCTTTGATTAGTGATTTTCCTGTCACTTGCTTTTAATAACCCCTTTATGTAATTTTAAGCATGCCTGTTCCATTCGGATGTTAATTCCTGTCTGCCAATATTCTTTTTGAAGGTGAGGCTAGTGCGCTCCAATCCCCCTAGCCCGCAGTTCAAAGCCTCTTTCGACGCCTCCTACCAGGTGTACAAACTCTACCAGATGGCCATTCACAAGGATCCTCCTGACAAACCCTCCGAGAGCCAGGTCAGAGGGTGGTGGGCATAGGTCAACCCTCATCTACCCACAGATGGAGGGAGGGAGGGAGGGGGTTTGACACCTCTGGGTACCTTCAGTTTCAGCCATAGTTTCTCTTCTTGCTCTGTTGCTTTCTGGATTTATATTTTCAAGTCGGTTAATTTAAATTCTGATCTTTAAAATTATCAAAATATAAAGTTAGCCTATTACAATGAAGTTTATTGCTTTGATTTTGAACAAAGGGGAAATCAACGAAATATAATTAAATCCTTTAGAAAGATTTCAATTGAAAAAGGATCAGAAACAATCTTTGTGCTGAAGAAAGTTTTTTTTTTTTTTTAATGGATAAAAATGTTTCAGATTGGCCTAGTCAAAGTCTGAGCTGGAATCTGATTGGGATGCTTGATACGGCACTAAAAAGCCTCCACTGAGGCTAAATAAAAACAAATGGTGGGTCAAAATTCCTCCACAGCTAAAAAAAAAACTAACGTCTTCACAAACGTCGTGGCAGATGTTGCCACCAGGGGTGTCATAAGCAGTTATGTTTAGGGGTGCAGCTACACGCTAGTTTGGATATATTCTTTTCACCTAATAAAATAAATCCTAGTTTAAAAACTGCGTTTAAGTGCGACAAAAAAAAACAATCATTGTTGAGAGTGGTGTTTGTCAGTATGAAGGTGCCATTTGTTAGGAAATAAATTCTCAAAATTTACATCCTTTATTCAATAGTCCTTCATATGGAAACCAGAACCTTGTCTGGATCTGTGAGAAGGAGTGAGGTTATCAGATTTTCGTTTGTTGGCGAGTGAGGTCACCCTGATGTTTTTTGTTGGCTTTTTTTAGCGTCTCTGGTGTTGTAGAAGAGAACGGTTCGGTCTGTCGGAGGTGATTTGTCCATAATTTCTCCTTTCCTGGACCACTGACACCACATTGCGCCATGGTTTTCTGGTTTCTCTTCGAACGATTTAAGTCAAAAACTGCATAGTGCACTAGCCTCATCCTCAAGTTTCTCATCGGTCTCTTAGAATCTGACTTCAAGCTTCTGTATTTGTGTGCTTTGTGCAAAGAAAAATAGTCCAAATGCATGAACAACTTGCTTGAAGGACTAAGAGACCGTTTTCTATCTAAAGGAAGTAAAGCGCTTTGTTTACTAAATGTACATCCCGTCATTCTTTGTACGTTTGTATTGTAATCTCTCTCCTAACTTTTCACCTCCTTCGAATTCATTGATGTCAATCCTCATAAACCCCAACCCCCCTCCTCCCACCCCTCCACCTTGTCTCCTCCGCACCTTGTGCTTGAAGGTGAGGCTAGTGCCGGTGAACTTTGACGACCCTCAATTCGCGGCGTCCTATCAACATTCGGCGGCGCTGTACGCTCGCTACCAGATGGCCGTTCACGGCGATGACCCAAGCGAATGTAGTGAGACTGAGGTACTGCATGATTATTCTCCCACGGCCAATAGGAAGTTACCGAGAAGGCTTGTAGCCGGATCATTCCGCTTTATTTTCATCTGCATTTGATTGTGGGTTGCTGGTGTAAACTAAAACTCGATCCATCTGTGATCATAATTATATTAGATGGCAGGATGGTTATAAGAAGGTTAAAGACTTTTTGTAATTTGCTGCAATTACCATCAGTCATTTGAGAAGTTGTCCTAGTTTGTATTTTTATGCACAACAGGCGAAGGCCACATTTTGATAAAAAAAAAAGTGTAAATCCCAATAATTACGGATCAATCTCTTAATGCATAAACTTACATTAGAAAATTAAATATTAAGATGGGAGTAAAAAAAAAACGTCCCCCATGATTTGTTTAGTTCTGTGATGCACATAGAAGGAGGTTGATTTTTGTGTCTGGAAAACACATTTAGCAGTAGGTTTTGCATCAACGTCCTGCCAAAAGACCCAATTTCACTTTTTAGTGAGAAACTGTATATATACTGTGTTGGGATTGTAAAGTTCATGATACTATGCACCTTAATAAGGTTTGCAGGGCCAAAGCGTCACAATCCTCCACCATACTTCAGTGAGCACGAGGCGGTTTGCCACACCTTAATCCATTGTTGGATGCTTGACTTTTCTGACCTTTTTGGGAAGTATTTTTGTCGGAAAGCTCACTCCTAGTCTTAAAGGGATCCCCGATTAGTTGTAACAACAGACGTTATTTGAGAAAAATCTATTTTAGATGTAAAAAAATACAGTAAAAATAATGTAAGCGGTTTAGTTATTATAAATTTAAGTAAAATATTGTCACACAAACGTCGCCATGTTGGTTACGCTGCGACGCATTTTGGGTAAATGACGTATGCCAGGTCATTTAGCTCCAGCTCCGTCCAGCCAAAACAACAATGAGTAACGTTAAACCTTTTCAGTTTGAACCGGAGTGCGTTGAAGTTGACGACAATGTAGTAATAATAAAACGATGAATGACACGTACCACACTCTGTGATCCGGCATGTAGTGCTCTGTCTCCGCCCGGTGTCATGTCCAATTATCTGACCGGGCCGGTCCGTTAACACATGTTTAAGGTCTGGTCTTTGGTGTCGGATCCGTGATTTCACATTCTGTACCGCCTGTCTGTGATGTTCTTCCCAGCGTCTTTGACTCGCAAGGCGGCAAGTTTAAGCACTTTATGGATAAACATAGTCGGCACAACAGCTGGCCTTAGCCTGCGAGGGTAACGCCCACCTGTTAAATTTTCTGTTTTGAAATTACAGCCAACAGCGACACCATGTGGTGTTGTCTAGATTTATACCAGTCAAACTCAATATTATAAAAACAACTCGTGTAATGTTAGCCTTCCTGTGTTAGCTCTGTAGGTTCCAGTCCAGTAGGGCCTAACCGCGTCATCAACCCAGCATGCATTGCGCAGGTGAAAAAATGGCGACCTCCATGGGTGAAAAAGATAACAAAGAATATACAATTTTTAAATCAATTATGTATCACAAAGAGGAATTTAGGAAAATAACAACATATTTAGGTCAACATGTTCAACAAGTCATGCATTATTGTAATTCATTTTTTATAATTTTATATTGCACATATTTACATTTACAATGTTATTTTTTTTCCGTTTACTGTTTTTACTCAGAGCCTTGCAACAAAATTTCTCTTGCATGTACATTGTGAAGTGCAGTTGAGTGACAATAACGTCTAAGTTCTTTACTCAATAAACACTGCGATTGTCGTAGATGAAAGATGAGGATTGTGGGAAAATCTTGGCCAAATCTTCGGTCGTGGCTTTAAACATGCGGTTTTACGTTGCACCTTGAGACAAGTTCAAGGACGGCTGTTGTTGGCGTCTTACGACCAAAGATGACCTGCGTTCAATATCTGGCAGTGTCAGAAGGGACCCGGCCCACAAAAATCAAAGACCGGAAGAGATCGGCTGTGAATTTGGACGGTCCGGCCTTCGCTGAGTGTCCCAGACCTTACCTCAGCGTAACGCCTAAAAAGTTATCCAGGATGAAGAAATCCCATCCAATCTAAGTGGGGCCTCTGTCCTTCTGGAGTGGAAAACCGCCTTCATCCACCCTTCTGCCAACAGGCTGCAGTAAATATACAAAACTCTCCAGGTTGTAAAAGTAAGGTAATTAATAAATAATGAAGGCTGTCAGATTGGGCAGACTGTGTCAGATTCCTTTCTGGTGCCATAACACTAGCCCCATTAAAAGGTGGTTTGTGTGTGAATAGCTTCAGCTCAAAATAACATAAAGGTGTGGAACTGCATCAGTGACTCCGCTTACTGGAGGTTTTCCATACAGGAGTGCTTTTTTTCTTTTTAAGTTAATTTATTTTCCATGCTGGATATGTTGTGAATATAGAGGTTTGTAAAAGTGTAGGTTGAATTATGGTTGGGGTAATTGTGCTTTAAAGCAAACCTATTCATTTTATTTCACTATTTATTGGATTTCTGCCTAAGGTGTAGTTTTTAATAAAGAAGTAACTGTTATAACACTACACAAGCTTTTGATTGGAACTATTCATTCATTCTGTCTGCAACATACATCAACCTAATTTCAACATGTTATTATATATGTATGTTTTCCAAGATCCAGGGTAGTTTGTGTTTAGCTCGCTGCAGTTTCCACTGCAGGAACCAGGGCACAACGAGGTTAGGGAAGTTGAAATGTATGTAGGAGGATGTCATTGTTAGGAAGTTTTGCATTTTCAATGTCTACCAGGAACCAAGCATAAAGGTTTGTGGTGGTACTCTGCAAAGCCTTTCTAGTTCTTGTTCGAGTATTTCATATAGAACTGGAATAAATGATAGTTTTGCAAATGCAATGCATTGAAACTACAAGATGAGTGTCGTTGTTTTGGAGCGCTTACATTTAAATGCATTGACAATTTCAGCTAATCTTTGTAAAATTGCGTGAAAGTAAGGAGAGTAAAGCTCTTTTTCAATATAATGTTTAATTTTAAAGAGGACCAGTTATTCAGAAGTAACTTTTTATAACTTTTTGTTGTAGTCATTTTAGTCTCTACTGCTTCTAGAAAAGCTCCAGTCACCAAAACAAACCAACCCCCAGACAGAGATTCTCCCCCCGCCTGCTTTAGTTATTACCCTATAAGTTTCCTTGGTTTTTAGTCTCATTTGAATTCTGCTTCAGAGTGAAACTGCTGTGAAGCTTTCACAAGTTTTAGCTTTAAAGTGGCAAAATTAAACCTTTTCTATGCCGACAAAATATCCAGTTTGCCTTTTTTGGGAATTCTGGACAAAGTATTGCAAGTATGATCTCTGAGGATAATGTCAACAATTAAAAAGAAAGATGTGTTGCCCTATACATATTAAAGTGGAACTAGTAAAACTGTAGTAAAATGAAATACTTTAAAAGCAAGTAGTTTAAAGGTGGAAGTTTGCATTAGCAATGTTTTTTAAAGTTTGCAAGAGTTATGCATTTCAGATTGACGTTATAACATGTAAGTAATGTGACAAACGTTGGAGTGCACTAAATCAATTTAAAAGTTATTACAAATACACACTTTGCACTATTTTTAGATGGCTTTACTTGCCCTTTAAACTGTAACCGGTCTAATTACACCGTTTTTTTTATTCTGATGTTGCTCTGGATGGTAAACAATCTCCTCAGATCACCGCAGAAGCAGCGAAGACTTAATTTCACAATTGTGTTTGCAAACAGTCGCAAGTATTGCTACTGTAAAACTGGCCTGTGCAAATTAATACAGATTAAGGGGCTATAAGAAAAAGATGTTAGTTAGCATGCAGACCGGCCGTTTACCTTTTTGAATACGAATGTTTGTACAGTTTTAGCTCTTATTGTTGCCATTCAAAGCAACATTTTTTTTATTTAGTGTAAACTGTTTCATATGCCTAATGTTACACATTACTAAAATCTACTGATTTTTTCTACTGAAGTTTTTTTTTCTTCTTTTTTTGTTTGTTTTTTGAGGTACATAACTGAGTCTGACAGCATATCAGGATGTAGTCTAGAAAATGATGGGATATAATTTCTAAAGCGATCTGATAGATGGCAGGATTGGAATAAAGTTGGCAAATGCAGGTTTCTTTTCATGCTACATCTTTTTTTCTCCATAATTATTTACACCTAGAAAAAAATGAATATCTGCGTTCGATTTGTTTAAAGTTCGATTTGCTTAAAAAGAACAGAGAATGCTGGTAATTTAAAACACGAAAAATACAGAACTTTGACATATATACACAACGCCTTACGATGACCCATAGATTAGCTGGATTATTACATTCTTGTGAAGGTATTTATTGTTGCATTATCTTATTTTTGGCAGACATCTTTGGTTTACAATTAGTCTGGTTCAGAGATGGCTGATAAGACAAATTATGTGTGCAAGTGAAGTTAAGCCTACCAAAAATTGTTCAATCTTTTAGACATAAAGCCCTAACAGAGGGAAGTGCTTTGTTTGTATTGGGGTATATGCATTTCCTGACAAATCATGACTGGAACATTGCCAGGAATATTTCCCTCCCTGTCTAATATTAGCTTCCTGACAGAGTTGAAGCACATACCAGCAATTATTTTGAGAGGCATGCATGCAGACACAAGTCCAAACAGTCAGTTGCTTATTGGTCTTAATTGTTTCACCGAGCCGTGACTTTCAGTACCTGCGCATGTGGGAATCATTTTCAGGAAAACAAATCCTGTTACATCAGCATTTGATGTAAGCAAAAACTCCTGAAAATAATGTCTGGGGAGGATTTGAAAAGATTAGTATAAAAAAACAGGGGGAAAAATAACAATTTGCAACATGTTAGTGCAGAACAATTACTTTGAGCAGAACTGAGGAACCAACTGGTTTGTAAGGACCCACTCTTGAGTTTTGCATGACTTTTTAAGGACCTGGAACTTTTATTTTTATTTTTATAAATAGATATGTTAAACAAAACTTTAACCAAAGAGAAAAGAGATATTAACAGATACCTTAACTGAGCTTTGCATTTCTAGTAGAGTCATTTTATCACTCACAAGGGCAGCACTTTGACTGTGCGAAGATAACACTGATGAGAGGTGGAAGTAGCAATTAGGCTTAAGCAGATGTGTTTGTTTAAATGCACCGTATTTGTGGAAGAATACAACCGTGTGTGCTCGCAATGGCTGCTTGCAAGCCTTAATTGTGCACAGATGTGTGTTTACTGTAAGAAAGGGAGAGTCGAAGAGGACGAGATGGACTCCATGTGTGGATGAACATCAGGATGTTGCTGCAACTTCATGGATCGATTCTGTTTCTGATGGAAAAGATTTGATGCTATTGAAGTTGGGCAGAAATCCCTCCATTGTCCCTCCATGCCCTTTAACTTTGCCTTCACTTTAGGCTTTATTTATTTTACTGACTGCGTGTCTGGGTTTACCTTGCATTTCTGTGTGAGAGGAAGAGGAGCTCAGAGCTGAAGCACACTTATACATTTTTACTTGCATACATTAAAAGTCTGAAACACATAGTTAACATTTTGGTTTGGCTTTACTGAAGGGTACGGCATTCAACTGCAAGTTAATTTTTTGGAATTTTATTCTCACTCACACACATCTAGCAGCCAGTAATTTTGCAAGACCTCAATAAATGATGTCATCTAATAACTGCAGCTGTTGTTCTGTTGGTAAACCAGCATTTTTTTTTTTTTAAAACAAAAGTTTTATTTGTGCCTTTCAGCTATACTGCACGTTGGAAGCTTTACAGTTAGTAATTTGACCGTCAGAGCCAGGAGTGGAAAATTACACCTCACTTGCAGCTTGACGAGCTCTTCTGCACATGAGCGAAGATCGTTGCTGACTCAATAGAATCAGACACTACAGTTTCCACATTCCACAATTAGTTCTTCAGAGAAATGTTTCTACGAGTGTTACTTTTATTAGAATGTTGTGCATGCTATCAAAACACCGGTTAGTTTCAATAAAGAATAAAGACGACGACTGAGCCAGTGGCTTTGAATGGATGAGGCTTTTGGTGGAAGAATGGGAAGCAAATTTAGATTATAATCATATCTGTATTGTTTTTAAGTAGTCTCATACATTCATTTTTGTTTTTCTTTTGACACCGTGCAAGTTAAACTTGTGTGTAAAAGCCCCGTTTAGCGGTTTTAGTACGCAGGTGGTCACTTTTGCTGCCCCTGTTCTTGTTTTTCATAGCTTTTAAAGGCATACTATGCAACATTTTTCAGTTAATTAATGTGTTCCATACCGTTTTGGATGATTATATGAGTAATTTCAGGTCGAACAAAGGTTTTCTCGGCCGCCCTGGTGTTCTGTGGGGGAAATACCGCACTTGCAATTGCAAGAGCTCACGGCCCGCACACAGAAGTCTCGCTTTACGGCAAGAACTCCATGTGTTTTTGCCCTGCCATTCACTATATGCACGCGCAAAAGCAACAACAAAGAACCGCGTGTTAACGTCAAATAAACATGCAAGCATATCGAGTTTTATTATTATTATTATTATTATTATTATTATTATTATTATTTTTTATGTTGGCGAGACGCCACCGCGGCGGCCGCGGCTTGGCGAGGCGGTGGTGGTATCGTCTCGCACACATAAAAAAATTAAAAAATAAATAATAATAATAATAATAATAATAAAACTGGCGAGGAGGTGGCGGCCGCGGCTTGGCGAGGCGGCCGCGGGAAGCTTGATGTTCATACTTTCACTGTGTTAGTCATTGTTTGTACTGCCGTTTTTTCCACTTTTCGTTGCGTTCGCCTGTCTGCTAAGCTCAAAACAACCGCGCCTGGGTTGATGGAGAAACCAGAACAGCTGAGCATCTTTACGACAGTGCACTTTTACTTTCGTCCTCTGGGGGGAGCCTCGCTGGAAAATCTACCCCGGTTGCATAGTATACCTTTAAAGCTTGTGTTTTACGCAAGTGGATTTAATTGGTTGCAGTTTGTAGTTTATGCCTCTAGAGGTCAGTGTATCTCAGGCGTATTGCTATTGTTTTTGTGAGATTAAAATGTATCTGTGAAATCCCAGAAATCTGTTGTTTCCTTTAGAGATCTAGTATAAAGAATAAAAACATGACACACTAAAGGAGTATTTCTCCTCCCTTTATGCACATAATTGGTGTACCCTTTTGTTAAAGTGGTCAAGTGTCACTGCCCTCATGTTTTCAAAGCGCTTATTTTGTTGGCAATACTCTTAGGCACTATATCCACTAGCACTAGCTTCTGAATTCAGAGGTAATCTTGTGTAGATAGAGGAGAAAGTCCTCATAATGTACGTTCTCTCTAGAAATAGTTTTTTTTTTTAACCTTTTTTTTTTTTAACCTTCCATAAAAGTGGGGCATAGGAACTAAATGCAGCTTCTCTATTTGGTTCTGGTTCTGGGCATGCAGAGTAGGCTGGGGCTACAGGAGATACAGGGAGCCAGTGTAAGGACTTTAGAACTGGGGTGATGTGCTCTACTTTCTTCGTCTTAGTGAGGACGCGGGCAGCAGCGTTCTGGATCAACTACAGCTGAAAACACTGTTGCAGTAAGCAATTTGACTAAAAATAAGCGCATGGATTATATTTTGCAGATCCTGCTGAGACATTAGTCCTTCAATCCTGGAAATGTTCTTCAGGTGATAGAAGAACCACTTTGTAATTGTGTTTAGATGCTTTTGGAGGTTCAGGACTGAGTCCATCACTACACCCTGATCAGTGGTTACTAACTACAGCAGCTGAAGCTGTGTGCTAACTTTTGATCGCTCCTCTAATAGTCCAGAAATTATTACTTAAGTTTTGTTTTTATTCAATTGAAGAAGATTTTGGCACATCCATGCATTGATTTCTTCTAATCATTTACTCACATTTACAGCACTTGAATGGGTTGATAGTCACCTGGTGACATGGTGATGTAGAGCTGTGTGTCGTCTGCATATTTATTGTACCTGATATAGTTTTTTTATGACCTGGGCTAGAGGCAGCATGTAGGTATTGAATAGGACGGGACTCGGGATGGACCCTTAGGGAACCCCACAGGTGATTTTTTTCATCTCTGATGTAAAGTTACCTACTGATACAAAAAAGTGGCCAAAATCTGACTCTTTTTTTTTTCTACGACAGCCGGATTAGCACAAATTGAATGTATATTTTTCTCTTTTAAAACAGATCCAAGCAACTTTGATGGTCTTAAATGTGATACATATTTAATGTGTTTCAGAGTGACATTTGTCACAACGGTCAGGTTGCTTTGTCAGATTCTTAGGGTGTTAAACTGTGACAGATATCACAATTTTCTGCCAGTGAAGACAGAAAGTGGCCTGATCAAAAATAAACAATGGCCAAAACGAACATGCCAGACACCGCTTAAAGAACTAGTACTGAAACATGCTTGCTAATATCTGTAGATCTCATATTTAGTTCTGTAAACGGTGTGCTACATGCCATCCTATGTATTCTTCAAGGCATGTCTACACTGGATTCAGATTGCGATCACATTAAATAGCAATGAGATTTGCAAATGTCTTAGGTTTTAAAACCCATGTTACAGTAGTGTATTTCTGCCCTGGGTGCAAAGATAACACTCCATCATTGTCTTCCTAGATTTTTAATGCTGTAAAGGCCGAAACACCAAACCATCTGATCCGTCTGATGCGACAATAAATTGCGTTTTAGCAATTAGATCTGATTGAAATGAATGGGGGAGATTGACCAGTGGTGCAGCTGTACTGCGTAGCTCCAACCATGTTAACCCCTGCTCTATTTTGGTTGGAGCTACGCAGCATTTTGACGGGAAATCTACGAGTCGGACATGAAAAGAGACACTTTGGGAAAGTAAAACGTAAGGTTTCTGTCGCCTCATCTTACAGCATGCTTGGAGCGGCTTACATAGCAAAGGAGTTTGACTTGTTTTGTAATTAGTTTAGCTAATAATTAACAACTTGGGTTCACTCATGTATATAGAGCATTAAAAGTTCAACCCAGAATGGTCAGGAGACTCTTAACGTGAAAAAGTAAACAAACTGGGAATGGCACAAAAATGTTGAATTTTTTGACAAAGTTTTACACTAAATTTCACAAATTATAGCTACTTCATAGATGTGACGGGATCTGAACGTGCACAAATTTTGCTAATGTTTACACCTTCGTAAAATGACAGGAAACAGTGTGACAATAGCTTTAGCACTCTCCCAATAAAGTTTTATTAATGTCACAACAGCTCACAAGAGCTGCGGGCGACAATTGGAGAAATACTTTCTCTTTTGGAAGAGCTGGGGCTTGTGGCAGTAAATAAACTTAGTCGTTATATAACCTCGTAGAGTGTGAAACAGCTTTGGACAATATGAAGCCCCAACGCGCAGTAAATTATACCCCCTGCTTGAAAACTCTTATCTGCACCCTTTGTGTCCATGTGCTGCATATTTTTATTTTTTTTATAGCTGCTGTTGTGCGACCTCTTCAACAGCAGCATCCAACTCTAGATCATAAAAATAAGCAAATAGAAGTCACATGTGAATTTGCGAAATGGGGTCGTACCTGTATAGGACAACAAAAAGACGGTCCGTCACTGCTGCGTTTCAAGTTTTTAAACGGTTAATATTGAAGGAGGCAGAGTTTGTCGTCCTGCCCTAAAGGCCAACACTACTGTAAACACACCACTCTCAACTCCTCAGCTAAAAAGAAGCACAGGAAATAGTGTAGATAATAGACCAAAGACGTATATTTCCACACACACACAGAGACAGAGCCCCACTGTAATTGATATCTGCTGTGCATTTTAATGTGTGCTGAGAGATAGACTTCTGACGCTGGCAGGGCTGCTTATTTTAGCTGTCATTGTGTCCTCTCCTAGTCTGCAAGCCACGGCTGATAGGGTAAATGTTTTCGTTTGTGTAAATAAAGGCTTCTTTTATGCCTGTAATGAATGGAAGGCTATGTGACGCCTAAGCCAGGAGAAAATGGAAATGGATAAACAATATGGGACAGCAAAAGGAGATGTGTATGGTTTTCATTTGTGCCTATTGAAAGGAGTTGGTGACCCAGAGAACTAACTGTTTTTTTTCTCTCTCCTTCCCTCCTTTTGATTGCCTCCGCAGTTCCGGAGATTTCTTTGTGATTCACCACTAGAGGTACGTATTTCCCTCAACCTGTTGACAGTTTAACAAAAAAACCTTCTCCAGAACGTCTGTGCTCGTCCGCGTGTGTTACCTGGAAGGATTTGCTCCGCGATAAAGGACAAATCGCGTTTATAAAAACAGGAATATCCCAGCGAAAACAACTGTTCCTGTTTTCCTGGTCCACCACATATGTTCCCTTTGCTCGCTCTTCCCGATGAGCCTCCAGCTGGATCGAGCGGGGTTAAAGTGTTCAAGAAGGGGATTCTGTTTCATGTCGTGGGGGTTTAATTTAGCCTCACCTGAGTAAAAAACGGGAGGAAAACAGAAGAAAAGTGGTCTGCAGATTGCATTAGTACCACTGGGTTTAACTTAATGACCTCAGAGCAGTCTTTTGATGTTTACAGAACATACCACTACCTTTACGTTGCTTTACAGATACATGATTTATGGACCGATGCATTCATCTTACAGGCTTCAGTTTTAAAACTGAGATTGCCAGTGAGAATTTTACATAAACTCATGGTGGTTAGGAATGTAATATGAATTAGATAGAATACATTGATAGTCTTAGAGATGACTTCTTTAAATGGTCAGCGTTTTTAATTCTGTCTGATGTAACATTCTACAGTTTTTTTTTCTTTTCATTTTTTTTAAATAGTCTTTGTGGATGCTATTTATATAAGAGGTTTTTCATGTAATGTTGTGTATTTGTTTTTATTTAT
The DNA here is from genome assembly GCF_011125445.2 of Fundulus heteroclitus. NCBI lineage: Eukaryota > Metazoa > Chordata > Actinopteri > Cyprinodontiformes > Fundulidae > Fundulus > Fundulus heteroclitus. The sequence goes on along the minus strand of NC_046382.1, from coordinate 13,551,456 downwards.
TTATTCATTTTTTGCCAGGTCCCTGACAAAATTATATTTAATTTCAGTGGTGACTTTCCTGGTTAAATAAACGTTAAATAAACTTTAGGGCTGTTGAAGACATTTTTGAAACGTTCTTCCTTCAGGATGGACTGAATGCACAGCAAACAACTTTAATGATTTTTAAAAGTTCTGTGTGCACAAGTTTGCGTTCATGATATATTTTCTCTCATCCAAACAAGAGTCAAAATTATTCACACACCTTCAATTATACACGTCCAACACCACAAATGCTTGTCTCCATATTTTGTAGCCATCAAAAAGCTTTGGGCATCATTCAGGTTGGAGATTTGACCAAAATCTGTAGAGTTCATTGAAATTGTTGAGGGTTCGTCCCTCAGACCCAGTATTTAAACCATGGTCTAGAAATTTCCAATGGCATTAACGACATATAGCCACTTAATATGCTTACAAAAAAAAGAAGACCAAAAACCAATCATGATAAAATAAGGTTATATACACCAAGCCTCCATCTTGATAGTATTTCGATGGTCCTTTTTTAATTCGCTCTTGGGCGCGATTAACAAATATAAACAAACGTGACGACATCTAGCGGCAGTGTGGCAGAACTATCATAATGCCGGTTTGCTTAATTTATGAATCAGTTGTAAATATTGCCGGACCGAGCCTGACCTTCTTAAATAAGGCAGCTCGGCGTGATCGAAGACCAACCGTTATTAATTAAACTGATCTACAGCAACTTTAAGAGCCTCATATCAGAACATTCGCTCACGTCAGTCAACTCAGCGGTCACGTTTGAGCCTCGGCAGGTTTAGCGTCTGCTTCAGTGAACACCAACGTTCATTACGGTATTCCCAGTGACATTCCTGTCTTTTCCCTCCTGGAATCATATTTTTTGCGCTTTTTTCCCCCCACTGGAACTTGGAACATCCTTCATTGTTTTGCTGGGTGATGCTAATAGCCGTTAGCCGCTTCCTTGTTTTAACCCCCGCTGTGCATGCGCAGTGACAGGGCCGGATTATCCATAAGGGCCAGTGGGCCAGTACCCAGGGGCACCAACCATGGGGGGGGGGGGGGCACCACATGACACATGCTTTAAAAATATATTTTTCATAAATTGTTATATTATTTACTTGAAATTGTTGAAAGACCATGCATTATTCGTTTTGTGAACACTGATGTCACAATAATAATAAATGATAAATAAATTAAGATTTTTTTGATTTCAACATTTTAAAATGAGATATTTGAATATTGCTCACAGCTCATATGCCTACATGTAGGCATTAAGTTAGTAAATAGTAAATTACATTACAGAAATCCCCTTCATTATGTCTGATGTTTTTGACCGCAGGACAGCACGGGGGGGGGGGGCTTTGAGGTATATTGCCCAGGGGCACCACATTGTCTTAATACGGGCTTGGCAGTGACATACTTCCGTTACAATCGACACAAAAGGCTTTATTTACTAACAAAAACAAAGCATGAAGCACCAAAAATAAAAACTAATACGCCTGCAGGACGTGATAAATAGTCATAAAAACTTTCTATGCAACCAGAGTGAGCTACCGGCGTATAAAAAAATAAATAAAAAATCTAATAACGTGGATATGCACCTTTTTAAAAGTCAGGGTTTTGTAAAGGCTATTGCAGAAGCTTAGCGTGTTTGGGACGTCTCTTTCCTGTTGATCTTTGACCATCGAGCTGCTGATGTAGTGGGATGTTAAAGGGTTTGATGTAGTCCCTCCTCCTTCATTATTCTGTCCTCTTTAAGCAGTGCACCATTATCACGCTGTGTTTTTATCAACGCTATGGTGGACAGTTGGTACAGGGTTCTTGCATTTGAAAGTCTCAACTCATCAGGCCAAGCTTCTTGTCATTGTAGCCAAGTAGCTCAATCTTTATCACCAAAGACGATCCCTCGTTAAGGTTATTTCACTGCAGGATATGAGGTATTAAAGAGCCCGCCAGTGTTCAAAAGCACCAGTGGCCCTGTTGGGTCAGAACAATTACATCAACAATTAGACCCCAAGACGGAGCCACTTATTGGAGCCACTTTAATGGGTTCGAGGTCCAGAAGCTCATTCGAACAGACGGACACAAGCACAGTCGCTCCGTTTTGTCCCGTGTGGCCCCTCAGGTCTTCCCTAATGAACATCATTAGTGTTTATAGGAAACAAGCTTTTATCACCTCGTCAAAGCTGGCGACCAGGCACTCCGAATTACACAGTTCAGCACACATACGCATACGTGTTCACACCGTGGCACGCCGCCTAACACATTTTTCTGCCTGGACTGTCTCACCCTCTCCAAACGGCCATGTCCTTTTCATTTTGCCTCCTCTTGCACAACTTGGTTTTATTGCTCGCATCCATCTCTCCACCGCCGTCTCTCTCCAAGTGTTGAATTATCATGCATAAAAATCTGCACTACTCTTGCGTGTTGTTCTCCATCTGTCTCTAATCTGAGCCGCTATTAGAGCACATGCACACAGACGCTCGCCACATGGACCTTCAAACTGTGTGGTTCAGTTCACATGTAAGCCTGCATTCATAAAAGAGTCTGCGAACTGCACGGCTACAAATGCAGCTGCCGGATGATCGTTTGTTTGTTGCCGTGTTTCATTTAATCTAAATTGCAGAGGTTTCACGCTAAAATCCAGGTAAAATCCCCCCCCCGCCCTCTGTTGTTGCAGTGCATTTTGAGAACGTATTAGTGCTATGAGAGGAACAGGGCAACGTCAGTGTCTGAAAATATAATGAGAAGCAATCATGCCAAGTTTAGCATGTTGGAGGTGGGTTGAGTGTTGTAAGCTGTACTTGCCTCAACCCATTTCTGCTTGTTTTTTAATTTTTTTCCTCAAGCTTTTTCTTTATGTCTGAGCAATAAACACTTAATAACAGGGTTTGTAGATAATTCATCACAGAAAACCAACTGTTTATTGTTGACTTTTTTCTGTAAGATCCTCGTTATTTCTGTGGAATCTGGTCTGAAACCTCAGTTAGAAATAAAAGTGAGGATTTGAAATATTTGAAGGTAGAAATCGGCAGCTATTGCTCCTGCAGATCTAACCCCAGGGGCTTCTAAATGGTTTTCTAAAGCTTATTCTCACTGCAAAAACGGATCTAAAAATAGGTAAAATGTTCTTAAAATTTGTGTTTTTGTCCTAGATTTGAGCAGGTAAATAAGATTATCTGCCAATGGAATGAGTATTTTGACCCCTAAAATAAGATAATTAGATATACTGCACTTGAAATAAGATGATGGAGATGAATTGTTCCTATTTTAAGTGCAAAAATCTTATTCTATTGGCAGATGATCTTATTTACCTGCTCAAATCAAGGAAAAATACGCAAATTTTAAGAACATTTTACTTATTTTTAGTTCCGTTTTTGCAGTGCTCCCTGCCTGATTAAGTATGGAGGGCAGAAAATTAGCTTTAAACGAACATATCCACATCAAAATTTTGCTCTTTGAGTTTTAAGTTGGCGACTCATTGGTAAATTGGAAAATTTGAAAAACGTCTGTTTTGCTGTTTTCTGCATATAGCACTTTAAATCAGGGTTTTAAACTCCACCTGTTGTTTCTTAACTTAACGTGATCTAAAGCGATCCAGATGCCAACTAAGCTATATTTTACCTTACAGCAGATTGTTGGTTTATGTAGTTATTTGTGGAGCATGCTTATGATAAAAAAACATAGCTACTATACAGCAGTTACAATAAGTATCGACCACATCATCCATTTTCTAAGTGAAATTGGTGCTGCCTTTCAGATTATTACGTTGTTTGTATGTGACATCATTCAGTGATCAAAGGGGATTTTAAGGGTTTAATTACAACACTCGATTTGTAGGATAAATTTTATTTATTTATATAGCACCTTTCAAGACATAGTTCACAAAGGGCTGTACAGAAGAAAATTAAAATAATTAAACAGCTAATCCGATTGAAAGTTTTAGTGAAAGATGAATAGTTGCTTTTTAAAAAGTGTTCACCGACCTTGATCTAAACCGGAGAGCGCTCCAGAGTCCTGGGTCTACCACTGAGAAGGTCCCGTCACCTCGTACTCGGCATAAACAGCAGGCCTTGATCACGTGACCTCAGGGACCTGCTAGGGACACACAGATGTACGACCATTTAACACCCTTTAATTAAGAAAACAAGTGCAGGAGACCTCTCTTGTATTATACTCCGAGTCAGCGTTCTTCCAATTCTCTCAGAATCTCTTGCACATAGAGAAAAAATGTATCCATTAGTTTTCTTTCCGCAAATGTCTCTTTGAAAATGACCCAAAGGTTGAAAGCATCATGGCGTTCACCCTCTCCTCTTCGCTCTGCTCTGTTCTGCCTGCTGCCCACATGGCCTCGTGTTTCGGCCAGATGTGAGCGATTTGGGGGGCTACCGGGGAGGCTGTGAGGTGGTTTGAAGTGTTCAGGGAAATGTTGAGATGGTTGTCGCAGGGGCAAGGACACAACCATCAAGCTGTCGTCTGAGGTGTAGGCGCAGGCCGGTCAGACGAGGGCCGCGGCGGGCGCATTCATACCAACATTCGTGCTCAGCCAATAAAGCTATTGCGTTTCCTGCACCAGCACTCAACATTTGTGTGTAGTCCAAGTGGGGTAAAGCAAATCCCTTTGTGTTATTTTCCGTTACTCATAGCTTTTAAACGACAGAGTGGGGCCTCTGACAAAGACGGCGATGTTTCTGGAGTGGCTGGTAATAACAAACTGCCCCATAAACGGACAGTCTGGCAGTAACAGTGTTATAAAGACAATCAGACTTGCATGTCGAGTGACCAGCTACGTTTCAGAAAACCGTCGGCCCTCTGGGGGTCAGAGACATGCCGAGATCGGGTCTGTCAGACTCGCCTTATTTCTCTTCTGTCGGTTTTTAATTTGGTCAGCATGCGGCCCCCGGTGGATTCCCAGATTACCCAGCCAGCTCCCTATGTGTTGTGATAACTGGCAGTGTCTGCCGCTTAACTGCGTCCAGATGAACGCCGGCTAAGTAGCAGGATCCTGTTACCAGTGCGCTGAAGAAAGTCTCACACACACACACACACACACACAAAACCTATACTCCAGCTCAACGTGACTTTTAACCCTAACCCCGAGCCTCTAGCCTTAAGCCGGCGGGGATAAAAGCGCAAAAAAGTGGTTTGATTGAAAAAGCCCAGCGTGCGGATTCTTATGAGAAACGGCGTGTCTGTGGAAAAGCGTTTTCGTTAATGGGATTGACTCGAGCTCACGGACGGCGCACACCGGCACCCACATTCTTTGGTGCCACATGGAATGAGCGGACGCAGATATATAGTAGAAAGCTTGGCAGCGCGCCACAGCCGCGCGGTGGAATGGGTTTTGCTCACGCAGGTTCTTTTATTAAAAAGCCCTCTCCTGGAGAGTTTCTGTGGTCAGTCCTTCACGTCGCCCAGCCGCAACCCCCCTCCTCGCTCGAGCTTTCACTCCACATTTGGGAACCATTAGCCGACTAAATGGGAGGCTACTGTACACACCCACTCACAATGCACAAGGCTTGGCTGAGAAATACAGCACTTATAATACACCATTATACACGGCTGTGTGTTTATTGTTGTACGTAGGCATAGGTATGGATATATTTGGGGGGGGGGTGCAGTTTTACACTGGAACTTTATTTCACACGATACATTGACTTGGAAAAAGGTTTTCAAAACTTTTCACATTTTGCTGCATTCTAACCACAAAATTCATTGCATTTATGTGATTTTATTAATGGCTGGCTGACAACTTGACTAAACGGATTAATTCAAATTTACAATTTTTATAAGATTTAATTTTTGGAGAATCGTGATTTTTATTTTTGCCAATGCTCTCATTGGGCTTCCATGAAGAGAACAGCATGCAATGCTGAATATATGTTTAGGAAAATATATTTTCGAAATATTATAAAGGGAAAACGTTTTTTCCATAATACGAGGCACTTTAATTTACCCATTTACTTTTTTTTTATAGTTAGTTTGAAGTTACACAAGTGAAGTCTTAGCTCCTTGTGTAAAACCACTAGTTTTACAAGCACGTTTCACAGTTTGTAATTAGTTACACTTTTGATTCAGGTCAACTTCTGCACGAGGTTAACCTGACTTTAGCCATATGGATTTCGCTCCGCCTAGCTTCACTCACATCCATCTGGGACATCTCCCATAGAGAGTGATTTCTCCAACCGATTTTATAGTCTAGCCAATCAGGACGCAGAGGTGGAGTTTCATAGATGTGACGTAGTGGAGAAGCGACCGTGAGACTGTTTTGATTCAGACAACAATGGCGCCTCGCCATCGAGGAAGCAAGCGTTAGCATTGATGCTGCTATTTCTTCCGTGTTGTCCAATCTACCTAATATTGTTTCATTAAAAGAACATCAGAGAACGGCTCTGAAGGCTTTTGTTGGTGGAAACCATGTTTTCGCCCTTCTCCCGACCGGATTTGACAAGTTTTGTTTTCCGGGGCGCGTCCGTGGCGGAGCGGTTAGCGGTTAGCACGAACCATGTTAGGAGGCCTTTAGTCCTCAACGCGGTCGGCCCGGGATTGACTCCGACCCGCGGCGCTTTGCCGCCTGTCTTCCCCCCTCTTCCTGTCAGCTCACTGTCAATAAAACACGTGCCACTAAAGCCGCAAACACATTAAAAAACATTTAGTTTTTTCCTGCGTCGCTCTAATAGCGTCACGGGTTAGCTTCGGTGTGAGTAGTTGAAATAGCACGTCAATAAAGATGACAGACAAGTGGCTTATCCAATCATATGCAAGGATATTTGATAAGGCCCAGCCTTCTGAAACGCCATTCCTATGGATCTGTCCCAGATGGATGTGAGTGGAGCTAGGCAGAGCAAAATACATCTGGCTGGGGTCAGGTTAACACAAGGTACTCCTGAATACAAATGTACTCCACACTTTTCAAAATGTTTTGTAAACGATTTGCTGTTGACTTCCAATTGACAATTATGCTCAATCCACTGTGATTTCTAGGATTTACGTTCAAGTTTTAATAGTCGGTTTCTGCCCGCTCTTTGTTCTGTGCTGCTGTCGCTTCAGGCGGAACATTCTCCAGACGGACCAGAGTTGGGCTACGGCTCCTTCCACCAGCAGTACTGGCTGGACGGACGCATTGTGGCAGTGGGAGTGATCGACATCTTGCCTACCTGTGTGTCTTCTGTCTATCTGTACTACCACCCAGATTTTGAATCGCTGTCTTTAGGGTCATACTCAGCTCTCAGGTTAGTGGTTTTAAATCTTTACCTTTTTGCTGTACCTAGGATTTTCTGGGGAACAAAGAGCTGTTTGCTCTTTCATTGTTGACAATTAACTTTTTTGTTGATATTTCCACTTACTCTCTCCTGCTTTCCTCTCCCTCAGCTGCATTTTTCCTGTTTCTTACTTCATCTGTTGAACTTTGTGGCACATCATAGTTGCTATCATGCTTTAGGCCAGGAAAAAAAAAAGTGTCTTTCTTCACAGTCGATTGGTTGCTGCATTTTTTTTGGTTTGTGGTGGAGCTGACGACAGTTCTCTCCTCCTAGATGAAATATAAGAACACACTCACACCCTATAGGCACACACATCATGCATTTCCTCTAAGATGTAATTCAATAATGTGAGAAAGGCATTTTGAAATATTTTCAGCGCGTTTAGGTGTTGCAGGGCATGCTTTGGGTGCCCAGGCATATGTGCAGATGTAATCTTGCACTAAATCAGCTCAGCAGAGGTCAAAATATTTGCTGCTCCCTATATAGGGGGAGCTCCCTGGTCATCTTATGCAAACAGTCCCCCATCACTTAGGTTTTTTGAGAGCCCGAGTCTAAGAGTAACACACACTGCTCTGTGTCGAGGAGGGAGCCGGCAGGAATGAAATCCTCCCCTCTTGTTTGCAGACACCAGTCAGAGGCTTTGATCTGGTCCGGACACTCTCAATTCAATTCAGATTATTTATATAGTGTCAATTCACAACACACGTCATCCCGGGGTGCTTTACAAAGTAAATTTAATCGAATCACGCAGACAGATTGGTTGAAAGGTTTTCTATCTAAGGAAACCTGGCAGATTGCAGATTGAAGTCTCTCCAAGCAGCATTCACTCCTCCTGAAAGAGCGTAGAGCCACAGGGACTGTCGTCTGCATTGTTGATGGCTTTGCAGCAATCCCTCATACTAAACATGCATGAAGCGACAGTGGAGAGGAAAACTTCCCTTTTAACAGGAAGGAAAAACCTCCAGCAGAACCAGAACCAGGCTTACACCGCAAAAACTGACCTAAAATGAGTAAAATGTTCTTAAAATGTGTGTTTTTGTCCTAGATATGAGCAGGTAAATACGATTATCTGCCAATGGAATGAGTATTATCCTAAAATAAGATTATTAGACACCCTGCACTTGAAATAAGATGATGGAGATGGATCGTTCCTATTTTAAGTGCAAAAATCTTATTCCATTGGCAGATCATCTTATTTACCCGCTCAAATCAAGGACAGATAATACTAATTTTTAGAAAATTTTACTTATTTTTAGTTCCGTTTTTGCAGTACAGTGTGAGCGGGTCTGAGAAGACAGCAGAGACACAAAAATAACACAAACGTACTGAGCCAGAAGCACTTTCTATGTGAGAGAAAAGTAGAAAGGTAATGGTAGGTCCAGAGTCGGTTTTCAAATCTAAAGGATGAAAGAGAAAAGTTAGTCGCAGTGAAAGCTCAGGCGATAGCTCCGTCTAGGAGAGACACAAGGTTAACTCTTTAAAGACTACCAAATACTTGACTGTATGTCCATGTACAGACTTACACACAGTGAGGCATAATTGTGAAGTGGAAGGAAAACGATTTTAGCTTTTTTTTTTTTTTTTTTTGCAAATAAAAAGTGTGGCATGCATTAAGCCCCCTGACTCAATAAATAGTTTAACCACCTTTTTGCTGCAGCTTACAGGTATTACATATTTTGGGTTGTGTCTCTTGCAGCTTTCCCCATCGAGAGTCTTGAAATAATTATCAAATCCAGCTTTTTTTTAACATACTTTAAGCCCAGTCAGATCAGAAGGAGAATGTCTATAATTTTTTTTTTAAGTGTTCTTAACTCGATAAATTCTGGGCTTTAACTAGGCCATTCTGTCACATGCACATTCTTTAATCTAAACCATTGTACAACAGTTCTTGTATGTTTAGGGTTATTTTTCTGCTGAAGGTAGACTTCCACTTCAGTCTCAAGTCTTTTGCATCCTCTCACTGGTTTTGTTCTTTCCTGGATCGCCCTTTATTTGGCTCCATCCTTCTTACCATCAGCTCTGAGCAGCTGTCCTGTCCTGTTGCTGCTGAAGAAAAGCTTCCCCACAACTTGATGCTGCCACTACCATGTTTCACCATGTTAGGACTGCAAGATGGTGTGTTCAGTTTTTTTCCCCACACATAGCATTCTGCACGTTCACCAGAAGCTGAATTTTGGTCTCATAACGTCTTCATAACCGTCTTCATAAGTGGGTGGAGGCTTCATGCTTTTCTCTCAGCAATGGTTTCCTTCTTGTCGCCCTTCTATAAATGTAAGATTTGTGGAGTACACGTCTAACAGTGCCAGCGACAGACTCTCCACCTGAGCTGAGGCTCTGTACAGCTCCTCCAGAGTCACCATGAGTTATTTGGCTTGTCTGTGCTTGATGCACTTCTTTCCCGGCCTTTCAGATTAGGTGGCTTGCCATGTCATGCTTTTTACACCGAAGAACAGTTAAAACAAGGTAAAATAAATGCATCATTCTATTTTTTATTGTCTAGTATAGGTTTCAATGCAGGATGATTAAATCAGGTCAGGTTAGGTTGCAGTTGTGCCATTATCTGTCCATTTTCACATGACCGGTTGAGCAGTCCTCTGTGAGATGCATTTTTACTTAAATTGAATTGTACTCTATTTACTAATAACGCCTAACTAGTTTCATTCAGCGCAAAGTGGGCTAAATGGTTGCAACATTTTCATATGAATGCAAAAAATGGAGAATACGATTTGTAAAACAAAATAAATAATTGGGGACCATGCATAATTTTTTTTCTTCACTTCACAATTATACATACTATTGAGTTTGTCTATAAATTAAATTAAGGTTTTTGGTTGAAACGTGACAACCTTATGTGTTTAATGGGTGTGAAAATTGCTTATTTGTCCTGTAATCGTATGCTGTCTGTTGTGCTCTTGTTCATTTGATCTGTTATGTGTTTTTTTTTTTTTTTTTTCTACATGTGATTCAGCTGTCAAACAGGAGGGGGGGACCTTTCATGCTCCCTATATCACAGGCCTAATGGCCTCATGGAGGAGTAGAAACAGAAGGCCCTTATTGAGATCTAATAAGACATGTCACCTGAAAGGAAAACTCACCGTATAAGACAAAACCGAAAGCCAAATAAATGTTTTATATTTTTACAATTTTCACCTGTTTTTTCCATCAGGGTAAAACAACTTCCATTGTAA